>NC_059162.1:59585834-60210834 GCF_019923935.1 Bubalus bubalis
TGTGTGTGGGAATATTAGTTCCTCCTCCCTCCTAGAAGAAAAGGAAAAAAGGGATAAAAGACCAACTGATGAAAAATGGAGTAATAAGACTAAATGAATGGGCAAAAATATTCACATGTATACTTGTAAGTTGTATAGATATGCACATATATGTGAAACACCTAGAATTTTTTATAATTTATTGAAAATTCTACATGATTAAACATAGATCAATAGCAAGAGTGTCATGTACCAAAGTTTTGATTAATTCAAAATCTGTGATTCTGAAATCCATAAAAAAGAGAACATTATGATCCCATTTGTTCAATAAAAGTTTATGTCTCCATATACATTGGGCTTCCCTGGTGGCTCAGACAGTAAAGAATCTGCCTGCAATGCAAGAGACCTGAGTTTGATCCCTGGGTCAGGAGGATCCCCTGGAGAAGCGAATGGCTACCCTCTCCAGTATTTTTGGAGTGGTATCCTGGAGAGTCCTCATGGACAAAGGAGCTTGGCTGGCTGCAGTCCATGGGGTCACAAAGCGTCGGATATGACGGAGTGACTAAGCACAGCACAGCACACATATATATGGATGCAGAGAGCTCTATATAGAAACTGTCTAGAAGAACATACCCCAAACTATTAAGATGGCTCCCTCTTAGTTATTTAATTATTTTAAAACTTAATAATCACCATGAATCTACCATGCAAAATAAAAGGTATCATATTTTTTTAAAAAACTATAATCTTGACAATGCTTATATCCATCCCACCCCTGCATCCCTGACCTGAGGGAATCATCCTCCCCAATCCCATATTCATTTAACCTTTCTCCCCATGCATGTGTGCAAGAGCTTGTTTTGGCTATAACCTGTGCAATATTGTAGCCTCTAAACACAAGTGGCTGTTGAGCATTAAAAATCCAACT
The DNA here is from genome assembly GCF_019923935.1 of Bubalus bubalis. Taxonomy (NCBI): domain Eukaryota; kingdom Metazoa; phylum Chordata; class Mammalia; order Artiodactyla; family Bovidae; genus Bubalus; species Bubalus bubalis. Next base: position 59,586,742 of record NC_059162.1, read on the forward strand.
AAGAAATTGGGTTTTTCATTTTAACTAGTTTAAATTTAAAAACCTGAATTAAAGTAAATTATGTTTCTGATCGACACAACTTCATTGTTTTGGTGTGATAACATTTCTCTTTAACCATTGCAGTGCCTAGATACTACTTTGAAGTTCAATCAGATGCAGCTCTCTTTCTCTAGTTTTACACATAAACACACGGCAATCCAGTTGGCATCTATACATTGATTCAGGATAAATGATCTTTTCTATGCACCCATGTAATATTGTAATGTGTTTGATGCAGACAGCACAGGTTATAAGACTCTCTTTGTATGTTGTAATTGGTAATTAATAATCTTACAATTTTAATTGCAATAAAATATTTTAGTTAAAAGTAAGTATGGATACATTTTAAAATGTAAAAAGGAGGCATACCACTGATGCAGAATCAAAAGGAGATGCAGAAACCAGCACCAGAGTCAGAACAGTAAAGAAAAAAGGAGCCTAACTCAAAGTATATTGGAAATTTCATGATGAACAGCAATTGCAATTCACTGGAGCAGAGCAAAAGGAAAAAAAGCTGTTTGAAAAATGGATAAACATTAAGTGACATTTTTAGCAAAGACATGGCGAATTTGGTAACTTGCTTCTCAACAGTCAAAAAGAGCTAATAACATTAGTCACCTGTAATCAAAATTCAACGTCCAGCAAAACATTTTGAAGTGATTTTAAACAGAATCTGAGCTCATAAATTTGCCCAGCTATAAACAACTTGGATTCTAGCACAAAAAAAGAACACAGTTTTTTCAATAGCTATGTTGTTATATTCAGTTTTTAGAATATTATGATAAAATACTAAAAAGGCAGTCTCATCAAAAGTGAGACATTTTTCAATCATGCCATCAAACAATTGCCTGAAGAATGTAAGATCTTTTTAACAGTATCTAAGATTGATTGGTTCAAATTTGGAAAAACACAGCTACTTTTCTTTAGCTTTAGATGAGTAGTGCAACATCAAAAGTGAAAAGTGTTAGTCACTCAGTCATGTCTGACTATTTGTGACCCCACCGACTGTAACATGCCAGGCTCCTCTGTCCATAGACTTCTCCAGGCAAGAATACTGGAGTGGATAGCCGTTCGCTTCTCCAGGGGATTTTCCTGACCCAGGCATCAAACCCGGGTTTCCTGCATTGCAGGCAGACTCTACCTTCGGAGTCACAAGGGAAGCCCGGAACATCAAAGACACTGCCAAGATCATTCTTGGAGTCTTGCTTTATCTCAGAAGACTTCCAAATTTAAGAAGAAATGTTATCAACTTATGGCCTGAAAAACTGAATTTCTATTTAAATATTTTAAATGTTTTATATTTGTTGAAGAATAACTTCAGCTAGATTTGAAAAAATTAAATCCTATCCTGGTAGATGGTACTTCAGCCACACTAAGTTTTAAAAAAATCTGGTTTTAATATACTTTTAAAACAGGAGACATATTTCGTTGCTTCATTCTACTGTATGATACACGTGTTCGGTTTTTTGAAGCGGACTCCTGAAAAGTGTCAAGAATGCCATTGTTAAATCATTCCATAAATATTTGTAAATGCCACAGATCAATGCCAAACAATGGACCTCTTAAAAGAAACAGAGCATATTTAAAGATCTATGTTCTTTGCCAATACTTGTTAAGTCATAGAAGAAATATACAAAGACTTATTGTATTGTTAAGTCCAATTCAAGATTTCATTAAAACAAAAAATGCTTTCCAAATAGTCAATAATTAAAGACAAAAAATGGCAGAGAAATTTGTATTTTCTCATTGACATATCAGACTACATGTAAATGAGATTAATTTGAAGCTCCTGAAAAAGAAAAAAAAGGAAATGCTGATTTGTAACCTAGGTAAAGAGGCACAAAATTTTGTGTTGAAATTGAAACTTTTCAGAGTATAGTAAAAATAATTTTACACATCTTTTAAACATAAATCAATTTTAAGAGAAATTTGAAGAATGATTTATTGGATAAATTTATATGTCTTATAAATTTATGTAATACACTTTTGAATTTAATGCTAACAATATGATTTTTTTGAGTATCAGCAAATTTAACTTAGACAGTTTTGAAAGGATATGCTATTGCTTCTAAGTCAAATCAAATCTAAAAGAGAAGAACCAGGAACTTCCCTGGTGGTCCAGTGGCTAAGACTCCCTGCTCCTAATGCAGGGGGCCCAGGTTCGATCCTTGGTCAGGGAACTAGATCCCACATGCCACAACTAAGACCTGCAGACAAATAAATGAACAAAAAGTAAATATACAAACTAGAAGAAGAACAAGTTGTGTCGATGTACACGAATGTATTAAAGGAAAATAATTTTTGGTACTTGATTCATTTATTGAGACTTTTAAGAATTATTTAGGTATGTGATTCTACTTTTTCAATCACAAATTTTATGAAATCTAATAGAGATCAAGTATTTATAATAAAATTTTTCCATCCAAACTGAGACATACTCTAAGTGTAAAATATATAGTGGACTGATAAAATTTAGCACAAAAATATAAACTATCTCATTAATAATGTGCTATGTTGATTACATTTAAAAATGATAACATCCTGGGTATTTTCAGTCAAATATAAATTATATTAAAATTAATTTCATCTGTTTAAATATGACCACCAGAAAATGTTAAATTACATCTATGGCTCAAATGTCATTTCTAGTATATATCTGGCACTAACATATATCCAGAAACGGAATTGTTGAGTTATAAAATATTTTATGGTTCAACACTGGAAAATAACGCCAAATTGTTTTCCAAAGCCACTGGACATCAGCATCAACATTACGAGAGAACATGTTAAAACACAAGTTCCCAGGCCTTTGGGATGTACCAAACAGAAACTCTGGAGGTGTGGCCCAGCTGCCTGTATTTTAACATGCCCTCCAAGTGATACAAATTCGCTTTGAGAAACACTGCCTAGCGTAACTTAGAACGGACATATGATATATTTTATACTTAGAAGAAATATGCCATTTTGAAAAGGGAAGTCCTGTCTTTGTTAAGTTATGGTCATAGTATTGAATGTTTCCATCATTTACAAATCTTGGGTACTTAGGCTTCTATAGCCCCCTGGGAGTGAGAGCTGTGCCTCTGGTGAAAGAGACTGAAAGCTACCTTTGACAACCTAGTCACCCCAGTGCAGAAGAAAGGGCTCAGTTTTCAATGCCAGACTTTAAACCTAAATACCAACATCAGGACTTATAAGCAATGAACTCTTAGAAGGTCTTTTACCTCCTGGAGCTTTTGTTTTCTCCACTATAAAACGGGAATTATAGCACATACCTCAAAATATGGTTGTGAGGATTAACAAGGCTCACACAAAGTGCTAGACACAGAGAAAGGACTCCATAAATAATAGGCTTGTAAAACTAAAGCTCTGAGCAGGAGCACATGGCCAGTGAATAGGTCATTATCCTAGGCTTCTTTGGAAATGATCCTTTGTGAAGTACATTGTCTAATAAAGCAACTTTATTTTCCATGCCTGGAAAACAAAATGGAAGCAACTGTGACCCCAATTTGAGCAGATCTCAGAGACAGCCTTAAGACTCTATGTTTTAGGGATTCAGTATTATAATCTAACTCTATCTTGGCCAACAGGTTAGCCAATAGCCACTTGCTATATAAACTGAGACTGCTATTTCTGATCAAGGTGGAGTAATGGGGCCCAGAACTACACTTCTGCCTAAAACAACTAAAACAATTGACAAGATGTATGAAACTGGCACTCAAGGCACTGGACACAGGCAGTAAAGAATAGTGGTCCCTGAAGGGTGGGAAACAAGCATGGTAGCCCTAGCCACTTACTGCCTGAAGAGAGATTTTAGGCTGTGCCTGGGTGCAGAGTTCCAGAGAAGAGAGAGCTACAGAGAGAGAACTCTGGAGATGTGTAGAGGTTTCCCTTCAAGTGCTCAGTGGAGTACTGATTATCACATACACATGAAGAAATAAGCTGGGGAAAGAATCATGAAAAAGAATTAGAGACAAAAATCCTTAGAGATCACACAGAGTTGGGAATTGTGCTTGTTTCTATCTTCCAGAGAGGAATATTGCATCATTCAGGAGTATTGGTTAGAGTAGAAATGTGGGTCTTACTTCAATAAAAGGGGGAAAAAAAAGGGTAAATACAGCTCTAGTCCTGACTAACAATACTTATTAATAAAATAAGGCTTAAAAGGATCAATTGCTTGTTTCCAACTAATTTAAGCACATCCCAGGACAAAGATCTGGAATATTTACAGGAATACAAAATTATCCAACATTCAACAAGGCAAAATTCAAAACACCTAACTTTCAATAAAGAATTACCAAGCGTGCAAAGAAGCAGAAAAATATGACCCATAGTGAAAAGAAAAACCAATCAACTGAAACCGACTGAGAAGTGATAGAATTAGTAGACAAGGACATTGAAACAATTTTATGACTATATTTCATACGTTCAGAAGCTAGAGGGAAGGATATGTAAAGTGAAGACACGAAAGATTTAAAAAGACCAAGCTGAACTTCTAGAGATGAAAACTTGTTTGAAATGAAAAATGCATTGGGTGGGATTAACAAGAGATTATACATTTCAGAAGAAAAGATTAGTGAACTTGAAGGAAAAGCAATAGAAACTATCCAAAAATGAAACACAGAAAAAAGATTGGAAAAAAAATTAACAGGGTATCAGTGAATTGTGGGGCAATATCAAGTGATCAAATAAACCTATAACTGGAGTCCCCAAAGGAGAAGTGGAGAAAGACCAAAGAAAATTTAAAAAATAACAGTTGAAAATTTCCCCCAGCAATCCCACTGCTGGGCATACACACTGAGGAAACCAGAATTGAAAGAGACACACGTACCCCAATGTTAATCGCAGCACTGTTTACAATAGCCAGGACATGGAAGCAACCTAGATGCCCATCAGCAGACGAATGGATAAGAAAGCTGTGGTACATATACACGATGAAATATTACTCAGCTATTAAAAAGAATACATTTGAATCAGTTCTAATGAGGTGGATGAAACTGCAGCCTATTATACAGAGCGAAGTAAGTCAGAAAGAAAAACACCAATACAGTATACTAATGCATATATATGGAATTTATAAAGATGGTAACGATGACCCTATATGCGAGACAGCAAAAGAGACACAGATGTAAAGAACAGACTGTTGGACTCTGTGGGAGAAGGTGAGAGTGGGATGATTTGGGAGAATAGCATTGAAACATGTATATTATCATATGTGAAACAGATCACCAGAGCAGGTTCCATGCATGAGACAGGGTGCTCAGGGCTGGTGCCCTGGGATGACCCTGAGAGATGGGATGGGGAGGGAGGTCAGAGGGAGGGTCTAGATGGGGAACACATGTATACCCATGGCTGATTCATGTGAATGTATGGCAAAACCACCACAATATTGTAAAATAATTAGCCTCCAATTAAAATAAAAAGAAAAAAATAAAATTTAAAAAAAAAGAAATTTCCAAACTTGATAAAAACTAAGCCCATAGATTCCCCCTCCCAAAAAACAAACTTTAAACACAAGAAAGATGAATAAAACTACACTGAGTCTCATAATCAAATTGCTCAACAATCAATGACCCAGAGAAAAATTTAAAAGCAGGCTGAAAAGAAAGACAAGAAAAAAAGTAAAAATGTTTTTCTTGTCTTAAGATTGAGAACAAAATTAGGATGTCTAATCTCACCAGTGCTATTCAACTTTTTACTGGAGGTCTTATTGAGCACAATAAAGTAAGAAAAAGAAATGAAAGGTATCCACAGTGGGAAAGAAAAAGTAAAACTGTCTTTATTCACAAGACATAGCTGTCTATGTTAAATATCTGATAGAATCTATGAAAAAGCCATTAGAAGTAATAAGTGAGTTTAGCAAGGTTGTAGGATACAAGATCAACATTAAAAAAAACCTGCCATATTTCTTTATACTAGCAATAAACAACTAGAAATTTAAATTTAAAAAGCATTATCAATAATGGGGCTTCTCTGGTGACTCAGTGTTAAAGAATTTGCTGCTAATGCAGGAGATGCAAGTTCAATCCCTGGGTCTGGAAGATCTCATAGAGAAGGAAATGGCAACCTCCTCCAGTATTCTTGCTTGGGAAATCCCACGGACAGAGAAGCCTGGTAGGCCACAGTCCATGGGATCACAGAAGAGTCAGACATGACTTAGCAACTAAACAACAACAACCATTAATAATAGTATAAAAATATGAAATATGGAGGGATATATCTGATGAAATATGTGCAAGACCTGCACACTGAAAACTATGAAACATTGCTGAGGGAAATTAAAGAGGACCTAAGTAATGGATCAAAATGCTGTGTTAATGAGTTGGAAGACACAATATTGTTAAGATGTCAATTCTCCTTAAATTGATCTATAATTCAATGCAATGCCAGTCAAATGACCAACAGGCATTTTTTGGGGTAGAAATTTAAAAGCTGATTTATATGGAAAAGCAAAGGACCTAAGAGTGCCAAAACAAGTTCCAAAAAAAAATCAAAGTTGAATGGATAATACTACCTGATTTCAAGATTTATCATAAAGGTATAGTTACCCAAACAGTGTTGTATTGGGATGCTGCTGCTGCTGCTGCTAAGTCACTTTAGTTGTGTCCGACACTGTGTGACCCCGTAGACGGCAGCCCACCAGGCTCCCCCGTCCCTGGGATTCTCCAGGCAAGAACACTGGAGTGGGTTGCCCTTTCCTTCTCCAATGCATGAAAGTGAAAAGTGAAAGGGAAGTCGCTCAGTCGTGTCCAACCCTCAGCAACCCCATGGACTGCAGCCTACCAGGCTCCTCCATCCATGGGACTCTCATAAATATATACAAAATATCAATGGAATAAAATAGAGTCCAGAACTAGATCTACAGATATATGATCAGTTTTTTTTTTTTCAACAAAGTTGCAGAGATAGTTCAACAAATGGTGCTGGAACAATTGGGTATCCAAAGGCAAAAAAACCAACAACCGAAACCACTATCAACAGTAAGACTTTAATCCTTATTCCACACCATATACAAAAATTAACTCAAAAATTATAGTCCCAAATCTAAGAAAACATAAGAGAATATCTTTGTGACCTTGGGCGAGGCAAATATTTCTTAGATAAGTGACACTAAAAGCACTATCCATAAAATAAAAAATTTATAGACTGGACTTCATCAAAATTTAAAACTTCTGCACTTTGAAAGGCACTGTAGAGAGAATGAAAAAACAAATTATACACAACAAGAAAATATTTTCAAATCATGTATATAACAAAGGACTTGTAACCTGAATATGTAAAAATTCTACATAATAATATACTAAAAAACCAGCCCAATAAAAAGATGGGCAAAAGATCTGAACAATACTTAAGAAGATCTGTAGATAAAACATGCACATAAAAAAAAAAACTCAACATCCTCAGTCATTACAGAAATGAAAATTAAAACCATACCTAATAACCAAGGAGAGAACTATCTAAAACACTGATAAAGGAAACTGAAAATGATTCAAAGTAATGGGAAGATATACCATGCTCTTGGATTGGAAGAATTGATGTTGTTAAAATGGTCATACTACACAAAGCATCTTCAGATTAAAAAACAAAACAAAACACACCTAATGAAATGAAGAAGACCGATCACACCAAGTTCCTGAGGACACAGAACGACTGGAATGCTCACACACTGCTGGTGGGAATGTAACATGGCACAACTAGTTCGGAAAATAGTTTGGCAATTTCTTACAAAGTTTGGCATATACCTACTACATGGCCTTCCCTGGTGGCTCAGACGGTAAAGCGTCTGTCTACAATGTGGGAGACCCGGGTTCAATCCGTGGGTCGGGAAGATCCGCTGGAGAAGGAAATGGCAATCCACTCCAGTAGTATTGCCTGGAAAATCCCATGGACAGAGTAGCCTGGTAGGCTACAGTCCATGGGGTCGCAAAGAGCGGACATGATCGAGCGACTTCACTTACTCACTTACCACGTGGCCCAGTCACTTCACTCCTAGATACTTATCCAAGAAGAATGTATATGTTCACACACACACTTGTACACAAGTGACCAAGGCAGCTTAGTTGTAATCCCTAATAAATGGGAACAACCCAAAAGTCTATGAACAAGTGGGTGGACAAACAATGAACAAAGTGTTGTATATCCATACAATAAAACATTACTTAGTAATAAAAATCAATGAACTATTGATACATATTATAACATAAACAAATCCTAAATTAATTATTCTGGGAGAAAGAAACCAGACCCCTTCCCTCCCCCTAAAAAAGTACATTCTGAATAATTCCATTTATATAAAAATCTAGGAAAAATAAACTAATCTTCAGTGAGAGACTACCAGTGTTGCCTGGGGAATATAAGGGCAGAGAAGGGCAGGAAGAAGAGATTATAAAGGTTTATGAGGAACCTGTGGGGATGATGGATATGTTTGTTATCTTAATTTTGGTAATGGTTTCATGGGTGTATACAAATGTCAGAGCTTATCATATTTTATACTTTAAACACATGCAGTTTATTATATGGCAATCATATTTCAATGAAGCTGTTAACTTTTAAAATGGATTCAAATTGAATAAAATTAAAAGTTCAGTTCATCAGACATTAGTCATATGTCAAGTTTGTAATTGCCACATGCAGCTCGTGGCTACCATGGTGGACAATATCTGTGTAGGTCATTCCCATCACTGCCCAGGGTACTATTGGAAGCAGTTGGTCTAACCAACACATTACAAAAAGCATCTGTTTCTTTCGTTCCTCCTCCACCTACCTTCCCCAAACTTCAAACATGGGAACAAGCATGGAAGCATGGCATTGATATATAAATTACAGGAGAAAATTTTAAAGCAGATTTTATTAAGTTTAATGTAACTTTAATATAAAAGATACCTTCTATTCATAAACATATATAGCATACTATTTTTTCATTCAGTTATCACAACTTCTACAGATTACATTAGCTTCTTCCAAAGCTCAAGTTGAAGGAGATTTTAAACTAAAATGACAGGGAAAAAATGAAACAGACAACACTGTCTTGGAGCATACTTCTTCCTTGTAAGCAATATGGTTACAGCCAAAATATAACTCCTAGAATAAATATTTTTTCATATACTTACAGATATTTTATGTCTAAAATACGTAGCATGTTTCAGAATACACCACATAATGCAACTGAATTTTCCTATTTAAAAGTATCAAGCATATAACTCACAATAGATATAATCAGAAGTTTCAATTGTAAGAGCAGATATAAAAAAGAGACTTTGGTATATGCAGAAATGTTTCACATTCAAGGAACAGTTCATAAAATGAGGACAGAGAAGTTGTTAAACTTAGTATTCTGACACTTTTTTCCTTCCCTTCCTATAGCTTTCATTTTTGAGATAGGTGGTTTTATTCAAAAAAGACGCAATCTCTCTTTTCTGTTCCCCCTCACACACACACACACACACCCCACCCCCCACTCCCGCGCCCCCCCCCCCCATACTCCATGTAGCCAATGGACTTGGGAGGCAGAGTCTGTGTTTGCTTTGTGTTTTTGTTTCAATATACAGAATTCAGGACTGGAATCTTCAACCTTCCCTGTTTTAAAGCCTGATACACTAACCCTTTATGCACTTTGATGTCTGAGTCATCTCTTAGAAATGGAATACAGAAAAAGGCAATTGAGGCTGGGGGGAGAGGGGAAGCTGGTCACCAGTGTAGACCACTCAACCAAGACAGCCCCCACAGTGTATTGTAGTAGGTAAGCAAGAAGTATAAAAATAGAACCCAAGTCCCTCTGTTGTTTGCAGAAGCAGAACTCACAAGCCAGTTTCACTTACTTTTTTACACCGACAGAGCCATTTTCCTTGTTTTCCATGTCAACAGATAGCATGGGGAGGCTGCAGGGTTCCTTTACTTCAGCAACTAATCAATAAGGGAGAAAAGCTCGTGTTTAATTCTTTGAAAGTGAGAGAAGAATATATACTCTGAATCGGAAACATAATGGTCCCTTTTACAGCCTCACACCAATTCACGTATATGTTTGCTTAAATCTTCAGTTCCCTCAGTGATTGGAGAGATGTGATTAAACCTAAAGAATTGGAGGAGACAGATTGGGGTGCTTTCATCTGTGCTGGCACTCCCTGCCTCGACAATAAGCATTTGCAAATGAAATTGAATCCTTGTTCAAAACAAGTGCTGTGTGAACTGGCACAGCTTCTCCCAGTGCCAAGCTCTCACTTAAGACACTGCAACTCATAAATGAGTCAAAGTCGACAAAAACAATCCCCCTTTTCCTCCCCTTTCCACCTCGGGCTGTGATTTCTTTTTTTCTTACTGTATTTTTTTTTTTCTGTCCACTCCCACTTCTCCTCTATTTTTTCACTGCGATGCAAAAGAGCACTTAAAGCTTTTGTCAGCAAGTATTCCCCTACCTCATATATTCTCAATGAAAACCTTAAAAACCTGTCTGTGAGATGGCCATGCTCTGGTAAAGCTGGAAGCTCACGAAAATGTCAGATAGCCCTTAACACAGAAAGGTGCTGCTGGTGTGTGTGTGTGTGTGTGTAAGAGAGGGTAGGCAGCTCATTAGATTTATGTAAAAATCATCAAAACATTCAAAGAGATATAGTAGCATCCATCACTTTGTCTTTTTGTTTAGTAGGAAGAACACAGAAAAAATAAAATCCCTCTACAATTAATATGCAATTAGCAAGACGAAAAAGCTACAAACAAAACTGCTGGAAAAAAAAAAAAAAAACTAGTTCTGAAACGTGCTTGTTCTTCTACAGCTGAAGCCATAAATTAAATACATTTCCTCTCAAATCACTTTATACTTCGGCACTTCTTCCCTAGGGATTATTACTCTGACATGACAAGTGCATCATTTAGTATATTCACAAGATTTTATCACTGTTACAGAAGTAGATGATTAACAAATAATACTGTTAAGTGTGGGATAATCTTCACTGCTGATATACACGCACACACACACACACAAACTTCCAGTCACTATACCACTTAGATCATTCATAGAGAAATCCAACATTTAATATACATCTAGATATTAACATACATCCACACACCGCTATAGAGTAGACAGAAGATAGTGCTGCTTGCTCCATGCCAAAAGAATGATTTCACTTCAGTTGGAAACTGTTACACATTCACCATTTTCTAAGCATCTCAGAAACAAAACAAAACAAAACACTCACAATGATACTCTGCAACACCACACTACATTGTCTTATTATTATTATTTTCTTTTCTTGTGGAAGAGTAAAAAGAAAACCTACCTAGAAGCAACTAAAACATGTCATTTTTTTATAGGCTTATCAAGAACAGCCAAAGAAACCCCAATGTTTTCTTTCACAAAGTAGGCTGGCAAAGGAATTCAATAAGGAGGTACAATTTGACACAGTGAAATAAAACCAGGCTGGCTCTCAGCCAACATGACGTTAGGAATCACACACAAGCTGCACCAACTGCCTTCTGGTTCATGGCTGACTTTTTAAAGCTACAGTGTGCCGGTTCACTTTTGCTAACTACCTTCAGCACAATTAGTGGAAGTGAATGAATCACAAGTCCCCAAGCTGCAGAATTCTCTCTGCACCTGTCTTGATCAAAGGAAAACAAACTGTATCAAGAGGCTATTATTTTCTCCCTCCCCCTCCTTGTTTCTGCATCATATGTCTTTGCTGTTTTGAGCATGAATGTCATGTGTCAAACTATTTTTTTTCTTCCCTGTGGGAGAAAAAATAAGAGAAAGTCCAGTGCCTATGGACTATATTCAGTGAACACCCAGAAGCTGCAGTCCTGTGTTACTCTTTTGCTGACAAAATTCCCAGGGCTGGCTTTCAAGCTCTTTGTGAGAATAAGGAAAGTACTGCCCAGCAGAAAATCCTTTTACTTCATTATGCAGGAAGTAACATATTTCAGAGAGGATGCAAAGGAGATGACCAGATCGCTTGAGGACGCCCACATTCTTTAATTTTGGCATTCATCCTACCAGATGAAGTCAGCCAAAAACTCAAAATAAAACAAACTTTATTCTACGAAACAAAAACAATTAGTCTGGGAGGTTTCATTTTACCATACTTCCCCAGTTGCATAAAAAGCATAATTCAACAAATTCAACATTTCTTTTCTATGAGCACCTGCTACTATATTAATTACATATGAAAAAAAGGATTTGTGCCAACCCCCAAATTCATAGTATCTTCCACCATCCTAAGTCCCAGTTCAGGAAAGGGGAAGGTAGAATAAAGGCCAGGCATGATCTTTTGATTAAGTTACCCTGATCATTCTTACAGTTCTCTTGCTTGACTAGGAACTACTGCTCAAGGGAAACATTCCCATTCCACAAACATACTGTATATAACTAGGAACATAAATGGTTCTCACGGAAATAAACAATCAATATTTGCACACTTTTAGGTCAAGATGTCAACAAAACCTCTCAAGGTAGGGCAGAAGGATCCTAGAAAAAGTCATCTCCTGCTGAAATACTGTATAGAGTGGGCAGAACTGAGGAAAAAGCTGCTAGTCTCTCTTTTCTTTAGCAATTTTTAAGGGTACTAGAAAATCAGCAACTATGATCTAAATTTGCAGTCTGAATTTCAAAGTCAATTTTCTTCCCCTTACTTATTGCAGGAATGGTATTAGAAATTTTCAACTTCTTGGAAGATCATCGCTGAGAAAAATTTCAAATGCTCTCTCTGCACATCTTTGCCATTGCCCCCCTTGAAAGAGTAAATAATAATAATTTAGGGAAGACTTCTAAATATTCTTTTATTTTTGAGTACTATTTTTTGAGCACAGCTCAAACAAGTGGGTTTTTTTCTTGGTTTGTTTTATCACCAATGATCAAAATGATGAACTCTTCTGGAGACAGAGGACTCTTTCACCAACAGATTCCATAATGCTTTTGAACTTGATCTGAGGTGTCTAAACTGTTTTCCAACTAAATTCAAATGAAAGGGGGCTGGGCTGTGAGTCCTGGGGGCAAGGGATAGAGAAGAGAGCACCCTGACAGCACTGTCATGGCACTGCTTAGAACAATACTAGGTTCAGCCCACCACTCTTGAAAGGAGAGAGGCAAAGCAAGTGTAGTTACATTGACTCTCAGACACCCTCACAGGAGAAAGGATTCTGTTCCTCCAAGAATTTCTTCCTACGTATAGAAGAGGACATCCCTTACTGTCTTGCCTGTTGTGATCAAAATTTGCCTGTTAGACAAGGGTATGGGTTTCAGAAGGTGTTGTGAAAAATCAATCCCATTTTATAAAAAATGAGCCACATATCCTGACAACAGGTTTCATTCATCAGCTAATTTCTAATTTTGGAGAAAACTGACATTTGTGGGTGTAAGCATCCATACTAGTACTCAACCACTTCCTCCTCACTCCCTCCACAAAGTGATATTAACCCTCTTCTCTGCTAATAAAAATTAAGTTTATTTGTGTGTAGTGTGGTGTCTGGTGTGTGTGTAGGGCATAGCATAAATGCAGTATGTGTGATAAGCGTATGCTGTGTAATATGTGTGGGTGTTGTACCTGTGGTATAAGTGTGTGTTTGTGGTGTGCGTAGTGTCGTGGTATTCGTGTGTTTGCAGAATGTGCAGTATGCATTGTGTTTGTGTCTGTGTGTGTAAGAGGAGTGAGAGATAGAGATACAAACCAACAAGACCCTCTAATCCAGGATATCATGGGATGTGCTAAAGTAACTTCAGAAGTCCTCGTGCTGAAATTTCGGAGCAGTACTTTCGGGGACACTTGGAAATGGGCTCAGATAGGAAGGGAGATGGGTCAGGAAGGATGGGAAACTGGTGCCTCAATCGGCTTCTTTTATTGATCTCTCATCCCCCAGTGAGCAAGCACCCTCCCGGGGGAACCATCCTCCCTGCCTTGCCTCCAGGTATCCGCCCGCAGGCGTCTCCAGCCCGAATCTCCGAGCGCAGACCTGGGTACACAGCGCTGCAGAAGTCATCTCAAGAAGTCGCCGAAGGGCAGGGCCGAGCTCAGCAGGGCCCTAGAGGGTCTCTAGGGGAAACTGAGGAGGGCCTGGAGAGGGGGCGGTGGGGGCAGAACATAGGGCAGGAGAGGGGATGCCGGAGCGACTCTTGAATCAGCGGTCATGTCCGACAGCCAAACGACTCGCTTGTGGCACTGGTGACAGAGGGGAAAGTTTCTGGCTAAGATTTTCAAGAAGAAATCGTTTGTCTTTGGGACTGGGGGCTCCCCAGGGGAACTCATCTTTGGAAAGGGAGTAGGGAGGTGTGGCGCTCGGTAAGCGCCCAGCCGAGCCTTGCCATCTCCTGGTCCCCTCCTGCTAGCTCCGCCCTGCAGCCCCCGGGGAGCCGTAGCGCTCCACGGGGCCGGGCACGCTTCTGCCCCCACTTCCACTCCGGGATGACAGATAACACACTCGGGGGGTACAACAAGCTGCAGGAGCACCGGACACACAGCAGAGACGAGGGAGGGCAGGGCAGTTTTTCTCGTGGCTTTCTTCGTTTCCTTCCATCCTGGACAGGGTGGGGTAGGACGGGCGCGTTCCCAGTGCCCTCGTAGCACGAGCGATCACTTACCTCCCCGCATGGCCAGCGCCGGGAGGCTTTCCCCGGTGCAGAGCTCGCCGGTCGCCACGCGCCCAGCCCCAGTGCACCCGGCCGGGCTCGCGGGGCACGCCGGGACTTGTAGTCTCCGCCCTCGGGGCGAGGGTCCGAGGGCTGGGTCGGCGAGGAAGCTGAGAGGCCCGGGAGGGAAGGGATGGGGCCGGGGCGCTAAGAAGGTAAAGGGAGGACATTTGCAAGAACTTAAAACTTCCTGGGAGCTGGAGGTGTGAAACACTCCGAGAGAGGTTTTTAAACAGGGAATTTTCAGGCTTAATACCATTTTCTTCCTGTCTTATTCGCACGTGGCAATTCTGATGAAGTTTTGAGCTGGGGTTTGGCAGTTATGACAAGCAGAGATTTCCTCGGGCCAAGTCCACATTAGAGCGTTACTCCTTTTACCCAAACACACAAGTGGCATCCTGTGCTTGGAACACCTATTGTGTGGCTCACTCAGTTGAAGCCCTGGGCATGCAAAGGGAGAGTGAATAATTGCCCATTACATTTGGAGAGCACTTTACAGTTTACAAAGCACTTTTTACTGACATAGTTCATTTTATTAGAACCAGAAAGCAACACAGATACGCGGAGGAAAACTCAAAAAAGCAAGGAGTCTTTTGTATTCGCACTTCCGGAGGTTGGGGGTCCCCCCACCCTTCGTCCTCGCCCTCCCACCTTTCGCCCTCACCGCCCCCACCCCGACCCCCCAGCACAATACTTTTTTTCCTCCACCCCTTTTCTGAGCAGCTAGGAAGAGAGCGTAGGGAGGAGGGCTGTGTCAGATGTGGTGGGCGCAGTGAAAGAGGGAAGCCTGCTGTGAAGGACTTCCTTGAAAGAGCTGATAATAAATCTTTACTAAATATGGAAATAAGTTAAACCAAAAGAAGAACCTATGGACTGGAAGAATGGAGGGGGAAGGAAAAGGCAGGTGGCACAGATGCAGAGACTGACTAGGAGGTAGTGATTAGGCTAGAGACAATATGAGAACGTTGTATCCAAAAAATTAAAATGAAAATTAAAAAAAAGCAAAATCAGGGATTTTTTAGAAGCCAGGTAGACCTAGAATCTTGCTGTTGTCCCTTTGGAGCTAGTTCTGTGACCTTAGGTAAGTTGTTTAACCTCTCCAAGCCTCTTTTTCATCTTTAAATTTTAAATAATAATAATTCCTACTATGAATAATGAATCATTCCTACCTTGTCATGTGGCTGTGCAGACTAAAAGTGAGAAGCATTTAGTATAATGCCTGGCATATAATGAACACTCAATTAAACATTATAATTGAATGCTTATGATATGCCAAGTACTGTGTGTGTGTGTGTGTGTGTGTGTGTGTGTGTGCGCGCGCACGCGCTTAGTTGCTCAGATCAGATCAGATCAGTTGCTCAGTCATGTCCGACTCTTTGCGACCCCATGAATCGCAGCACGCCAGGCCTCCCTGTCCATCAACAACTCCCGGAGTTCACTCAGACTCACGTCCATCGAGTCAGTGATGCCATCCAGCCATCTCATCCTCTGTCATCCCCTTCCCCTCCTGCCCCCAATCCCTCCCAGCATCAGAGTCTTTTCCAATGAGTCAACTCTTTGCATGAGGTGGCCAAAGTACTGGAGTTTCAGCTTGAGCATCATTCCTTCCAAAGAAATCCCAGCGCTGATCTTCTTCAGAATGGACTGGTTGGATCTCCTGGCAGTCCAAGGGGCTCTCAAGAGTCTTCTCCAACACTACAGTTCAAAAGCATCAATTCTTCAGTGCTCAGCCTTCTTCAGTCATGTCCAACTCTTTGTGTCCCCATGGACTGTAGCTGGTCAGTCTCCTCTGTCCATGGGACTTTCCAGGCAAGAATACTGGAGTGGGTTGCCATTTCCTACTCCAGGGAATCTTCCTGATCCACATCTCCTACATTGCAGGCTAATTCTTTAAAGCAGAGACATTTCTTTTGTCAACAAAGATTTGTCTAGTCAAGGCTATGGTTTTTCCTGTGGTCATGTAGGGATGTGAGAGTTGGACTGTGAAGAATGCTGAGCACCGAAGAATTGATGCTTTTGAACTGTGGTGTTGGAGAAGACTCTTGAGAGTCTCTTGGAGTGCCAGGAAATCCAACCAGTCCATTCTGAAGGAGATCAGCCCTGGGATTTCTTTGGAAGGACTGATGCTAAAGCTGAAACTCCAGTACTTTGCCCACCTCATGCAAAGAGTTGACCCATTGGAAAAGACTCTGATGCTGGGAGGGATTGGGGGCAGGAGGAGAAGGGGACGACAGAGGATGAGATGGCTGGATGGCATCACTGACTTGATGGACGTGAGTCTGAGTGAACTCCGGGAGTTGTTGATGGACAGGGAGGCCTGGGGTACTGTGATTCATGGGGTCGCAAAGAGTCGGACGCAACTGAGCGACTGATCTGATCTGAAGCTGCCAGAGAAGTTCCTAAAGCTAAGTATAAATAATATTATTAATAGATATTAATATTGTCTGGAGAAACTCCTTTTGTGGATGTATCAAAAGATAAATTGGCATAGAAGTACTAGTTAGGAGGCTGTGACAATATTCTAAGTTATAGGTGATGAGAGTTTGAACTAGTGATAAAAAAGGAAGCAAATATGGGGCACCTCAGGGGGCAAATGGACAGAATGGTACGATCAACTGGATTCAGGAGTGAGGAGTAGGAGACAAAGATGGTTGTCCTTTCTAGATTAAGTGGATGATGTCATTCATATAAATAGGTACAACTGATGGAATAACAGGTTTTGTAGGAAGATAACTGATTTTAGACACACATAACTGGAGGCTTTCTGTGTCTCAGTGACAAAGTGGCAGTTGGAAGTGTGACTTTGGATACCATGTGTAGAAACAGAACTCTGAGACTTGGTTGAAGATCACGTGGAGAGGAAAAAGGTCAGTAGAGGAGGGCAAGGGGAGGGGAGGAGTGAGACTATGACACAGGCAGGAACTGGGGAGGGGAAAGGGAAAGATGCAGGAAAGAGAAGTGAGGAGGAGCTTGTCAAAGGCCACTGGACTTACAGATCAAGATCTCTTGGGATGAAAGTACCTCCAGGAGTTGGTTTGGAAATTCACCAGAGTGATTTTGCTTGTTCCGGTGATTGTAGGTAGGGAACTACTGGAACGTAGTTGGTTGGACAATGACACTGGATATCTTGCAATGCCCAGGACAGTCCTGCTCAGCAAAGAATTGTCCCACATCCTGTGTGAATTGATTGTCCCGCTGCTCATTCGTGTAGATGAAAAAGCTGTTTATATTTATGTGAGTCTAGAATCTATTTTATATATAAACATAAACTGTTTTTCACATAGTGAAATGACATTGCCATTCCTGGACTTAGAATCAGCAATACAGTTCATTTTGTGCTATCCATTTCATGAAGATTCTACGGATGGATGCAAGCATCTGACTGCTTCATTGGTTCTTTTAGTTTAGGGATACCTGAGTCATTCCACATTGAATCACATGTTTATATTTTCCTTTCAGTATTTGAATTTTTAAAAAACTACATATGTAGGTAGCTTATGACTTCCCTTTCACAATGTTAGAGGATATTAACCCATATTTCTTGTTAAAGGGTACATTAGGTTTGACAAGGCTGTGAACCATTTTTTTCAGTCAACAGATATCTTTTGAGTGACTGCTGTGTACTAGGCATCATTCTATTAATAGATACTTGAGATACATCAATAAATAAAACATAAAAAGTTTACTGCCTTGTGGAGCTTACATTCTAATGTGTCTGGGGGAGAGATAGACAATAGTTGATAAATATAAACTAAATAAGTAAATTCTATATATTAGAAAGTGACAAATGTTATTAAAAAATAAGCAGGATAAAGCAGCTAGGAGCTCCCAGGTGGCTCTAGTAGTGAAGAATCCACCTGTCAATGCAGGAGACATAAGAGACTTGGGTTGAATCCCTGGGTCTGGAAGATCCCTAGGAGGAGGGCATGGTAGCATGGTAACCCACTCCAGTATTCTTGCCTGGAGAATCCCATGGACAGAGGAGCCCCATGGGCTACAGTCCATAGAGTCGCAGAGTCAGACATGACTGAAGTGACCTAGCATGCACACAAAGGAGACTGAGAATACAGGAGAGAATGTCAGTTGAAATGTTACGTATAGTAAATTTTATTGAGAAAGTGACTTTCAAAGGAAGAATGGGTGTTGGTAAAAGAGTGGCCTTGTGGATTTTTAAGGGAAAAACACTTCAGGGAGAGAGAAGAGTGAGGCATAAAGATAGGAATACCAGACCACCTTTCCTGCCTCCTGTGAAACCTGTATGCAGGTCAAGAAGCAACAGCTAGAACTGGACATGGAACAACAGACTGGTTCAAAATTGGGAAAGGAGTACATCAGGCTGTATACTGTCACCCTGCTTGCTTAATTTTTATGTAGAGTACATCATGCGAAATGCAGGGCTGGATGAAGCAAAGCTGGAGTCAAGATTGCTGGGAGAGCTGTCAATAACTTCAGATATGCAGATGATACCAGTCTTATGGCAGAAAGAGAAGAGGAATTAAAGAGCCTCTTGATGAAGGTGAAAGAGGAGAGTGAAAAAACTGGTTTAAAAAACTAAAAATCTTTAGAAAACATTAAAAAACTAAGATCATGGCATCTGGTCCTATTACTTCACGCAAATAAATGGGGAAACAATGGACACAGTGACAGACTTTATTTTCTTGGGCTCCAAAATAACTGTAGATGGTGACTGCAACCATGAAATTAAAAGACACTTGCTCCTTGGAAGAAAAACTATGACAAACCTAGACAGCATGTTAAAAAGCAGAGACATTACTTTGCCAACAAAAGTCCGTCTAGTCAAAGCTATGGTTTTTCCAGTAGTCATGTATTGATGTGAGAGTTGGATCATAAAGAAAGCTGAGCACCAAATAATTGATACTTTTGAACTGTGGTGCTGGAGAAGGCTCTGGAGAGTCCATTGGATTGCAAGGAGCTCAAAACACTCCATCCTAAAGGAAATCAGTCCTAAATATTCATTGGAAGGACTGATGCTGAAGCTGAAACTCCAATACTTTGGCCACCTGATGCGAAGAGCCAACTCATTTGAAAAGACCCTGATGCTGGGAAAGATTGAAGGCAGGAGGAGAAGGGGCAGCAACAGAGGATGAGATGGTTGGATGGCATCACCAACTCAATGGGCATGAGTTTGAGCAAGCTCCAGGAGATTGTGAGGGATAGGGAGGTCTGGCAATCTGCAGTCCATGGGGTTGCAGAGTCAGACATTACTGAGTGACTGAACAACAGGGTGAGTATGTGTCTGGAGTTTTCAAGACATAGCAAGGATGCCAGTCTATGTGGGTTAGAGAGAGTTGTGGGTGAGAAGCAGGAGAACTGAGGATGACCACTGAGTTGGGACAGGGGTGTAGGGCGGAGGACTTTACAAGCGCTTTGCTTTTCATGCTGAATGGAATGGGAAGCTACTGTAGACTTTTGGGTGGAAGAATAATATGGTCAGGCATATTTTTAAAGGGTTACTCTGGCTTCTCTCTCTAGGATAAATCACAGAACAATGGTGGATAGGCCAGAAGCTATTGCAGTAATGGAGGCAAGAAATAATAGTGGCTTGAACCAGAGTGGTAGCAATGAAAAGTGATGTGAGCGAGGACTCTTGAATTCCAGGACACTGTAGAAGAGTTTCAGGATTGGGGAAGCTGGAAGATCGAGACAGATTAGGGGATGGTTGGAGCTTTGTTGTAATGAGACTTCAGGTGGGAACTGGGAGTCTGCTCTAGGCTTAGGGACAGGAGACAACTGTGTTTATAGAGTGATGGAACTATGAGATGTTTATTCTTGGAAGGAAGGTGGAACAGTTCTTTCCCTAAGAAAGGCAAGAAAGACAATGGAAATAATCAGGAAGATTCTAAAGAAAGAAATGTTTAAAATTTTTATTCATTATGAAAACAAACTATGTGGTAAAAATAAAACAATCAGAAATTAATAATAGAAAGTAAAAATTCCTAATAAATCCATTTCTAGAGTAATTTATATTAAATGTTTGGTATATGTTTTCTACATTTTTTTCTTCTAAGCATATGATTTCTCTTTTTTTTGAAGGTGACCTTTTTCCCTCTGCCTAGATTACTGTAGGATTTTTTCTTCAATCCCTGAAGTTTCAGAAAAAAGCTTTTATTAAATTTTCTTGGAATGTGGTGAACCCTTTCAAAGTGTAATTTCAAGATCTTCTTTATTTCAGAAAATTCTTCTATTATGTAAATTTTTACAGTTCCATTTATTCATTCACATCTTCAAAGACAAGAGTCATTCATATGTCAGTTCTCCATTGTTTCTTGTCCACATTTTTCATCTTACTGGTGATTACTTTCTTTCTAAATCATATTCTGCTAAATTCTGTGTGATTTTTTTTTCAATAACTTATCCTCCAAGTTCGATTGTCTTCAGTTTAAGTTTACTTCTTGGTGTTTTTAGTGTGATTTTCAGTGATACGTCTGATGCTTTTTTTGGGGGGGGGCTTTCAAAAAAATCTTTGAATGACGTCAGTGAGATCTAAATTATTGCTCAAAAATAAAGTGAGTCATTGTCTTGTCCCCTCTCCCTGTTTACCTGTGAATCATCCACTTAAAAAGTAAACTGGAATATAGAATGTTGATGGCTTATAATCTTTGATTAGCCATTCAGTGATGGATCAGCTGAACAACAGGGAAATCTACTGTGGATGACAAAGAAAGAGAGGCAGAGAGAGATAAAAAGGAATTTACTTTTTTTTTCTACCTATTACCTACATTTTTAAACAAAGTATTCAAGTAACTTTTAATAATATAAAAAGTAATTTTAAAAATAATTTAACATCCAAATGTAAATAAAATATCAACACCAGAGGAGAAATAAAAATACAGATAGGTAGATGCAGCATCCTACAAAGTTATTAAAATTAAGTTATGACCGAATCTTTAAGTTTCCTGGCAACCAAAGCAAGAAAAAAATAATCCACATAATTAAATATATGATTCCCATTGACTCTAAAAGAAAACCAATAAGTCAGTGAGATGGAAATATTTTGTCACACTGAGTTCTGAAAAAAAAATTAAATGGAGCAGTGTTCCTAATGACTTTGATTAGTAAGTACAACTGTGTTGTTCTTTAAGCCATTTCTTACAGCATTGCTTAATGAAAACTGAAAACCTGGCATCTAAAATAGTCCAGAGAAAACAAATCCCAGTGGCTCTAAGACAACATAAACCAGGCTTGTTGAAAGATATTCCTCTTTGGAGGAATAAATGGTCTTCCTGGACTGAATTGTGTCCTTGTGAAGGGTATGTTGAAGTCCTAATCCCCAGCATCATAGAATGTGACTTATTTGGAAATAGAGTAATCTCAGGTATAATTAGTTAAGATGAAGTCATCCTGGAGTAGGAGGAGGGCCCTACTTCTGTAAGACTGGTGTTCTCATAAGAAGAAGTAAGACACAGAGAAAGGCCTTCCTGAGTGGCTCATTGGTAGAGAATCTGTCTGTCAATGCAGGAGACTTGGGCTTGATCTCTCGGTCAGAAAGATCCCCTGGAGGAGGTCATGGCAACCTACTCCAGTATTCTTCTCTGGAGAATCCCATGACAGAGGAGCCTGGTGGGCTACAGTCCATGGGGTTACAAAGAGTCGGACATGACTGAGCGACTGAGCACCTAAAGCAAGACACAGAGAAAGGAGAGACTATGTGAAGACACAGAGACACAGAGGGAAAGAGGGTGTTGAAGATGGGAGTTGTGCTGCCTCAAGCCAAGGACCATCTAGGGCTACAAGAAGCTGGGAGGGGCAAGGCAGGAAACTCCTCTAGACACTCCAAAGGGAACTTGACTCTGTTACAACTTGATGTCAGACCCCTGGCCTCCAGATTGTGAAAGAATTTATTTCTCTTGTTTTCATAAAGTTTGTGGTCCTTTATTATGACTGCCTTAAGACACTAATATGATAAACTGTATTTCTTTTAACAATATTTAATTTATTTAATTTATTTTATTGAAGTATAATTGATTTACATTGTGTTAATTTTTGCTGTACAACAAAGTAATTGTTATACATGGATATATATATTCTTTTTCATATTCATTTCCTTTATGTTTTATTGTTGTTGTTGTTGTTCAGTCTCTAAGTCATGTCTGACTCTTTGTGAGCCCATGGACTGCAGCATGTCAGGCCTCCCTGTCCCTCACAATCTCCCAGAGTTTTCCCAAGTTCATGTCCACTGAATCAGTGATCCTATCCAACTGTCTCATCCTGTGTCCCGCTGTTCTCCTTTTACCAACATCAAGGTCTTTTCCAATGAGTTGGCTATTTGTATCAGGTGGCCAAAGTATTAGAGCTTCATTTTCAACATCAGTCTTACCAGTGAGTATTCAGGGTTGACTTCCCTTAGGATTGACTGGTTTGATATTCTTTGGTAAGAAGTCTCAAGAGTCTTCTCCAGCACTACAATTTAAAAGCATTAATTCTTCGGTGCTCAGCCTTCTTTATGGTCCAACTCTCACATCCATTCATGGCTACTGGAAAGACAATTGCTTTGACTATACAGACATTTTTCAGCAAAGTGATGCCTTTGCTTTTTAATAATGCAGTCTAGGTTTGTCATAGCCTTCCTTCCAAGAAGCAAGAGTCTTCTAATTTCAGGGCTGCAGTCACCATCTGCAGTGATTTTGGAGCCCAAGAAGAGAAAATCTGTCACTGCTTCCACTTTTTCCCTTTCTATTTGCCATGAAGTGATGGGACCAGATGCCATGATCTTAGTTTTGTGAACGTTGAGTTTTAAGCCAGATTTTTCACTCTCCTCTTTCACTTTCATCAAGAGGCTCTTTAGTTCCTCTTCACTTTCTGCCATTAGAGTGGTATCATCTGCATATCTGAGGTTGTTGATATTTCTCTCAACAATCTTAAATCCAGTTTGTAACTCATCTAGCCTGGCATTTCACGTGATGTACTCTGCATGTAAGTTAAATAAACAGGGTGACAACATACAGCCTTGTCATACTCCTTTCCCAATTTTGAACCAGTCATTTGTTCCATGTAAGGTGCTAACTGTTGCTTCTTAACCCGCATACGGGATCTCAGGAGACAGGTAAGATGATCTGGTATTCCCATCTCTTTAATAATTTTTCATGGTTTTCTTTTGTGATCAGCACAGTCAAAGGCTTTAGCATAGTCGATGAAACAGATATTAATATTTTTCTGGAATCCCCTTGCTTTTTCTATGATCCAGCTGATGTTTGCAATTTGATTGCAAACAGATCTGGTTCCTCTGCTTTTTCTAAGCCTAGCTTGTATATCTGAAAATTCTCAATTCAAGTACTGCTGAAACCTAGCTTGAAGGATTTCGAACATAACCTTACTAGCATGGGAAGTAAGCCCAATTGTCCAGTAGTTTGAACATTCTTTAGCACTGCCCTTCTTTAGAATTGGTATGAAAACTGATCTTTTTTTAGACCTGTGGCCACCTCTGGGTTTTCCAAGTTCCTGACATATTGAGTGCAGCATTTTAACACCATTATCTTTTAGTGTTTTAAATTGTTCAGCTGGAATTCTGTCACTTCCACTAGCTTTACTGATAGTAACACTTCCTGAGGCCCACTTGACTTCATTTCCAGGATGTCTGGCTCTAGGTGAGTGACCACACCGTCATGGTTATCCAGGTCATCAACACCTTTTTTTGTACAGTTCTTCTATGTATTCTTGCTGCATCTTCTTCTGCCTCTGTTAAGTCTTTACTGTTTCTGTCCTTTATCATGCCCATCCTTGCGTGAAATGTTCCTTTGATATATCCAGTTTTCTTGAAGAGATCTCTAGTCTTTCCCATTCTATTGTTTTTCTCTATTTCTTTGCATTATTCATGGAAGAAGGCCTTCTTATCTCTCCTAGCTTTTCTCCGGATCTCTGCATTCATTGGGTATATCTTTCCCTTTGTCCTTTGCTTTTTACTTCTCTTCTTTTCTCAGCTGTTTGTAAAGCCTCCTCAGACAACGACTCTGCCTTCTTGCATTTCTTTTTCTTTGGGATGGTTTGTTCACTGACTCTTGTACAGTGTTACCTGTGTCCATAGTTCTTCAGGCACTCTGTCTACCAGATCTAATCCCTTGAATCTATTCATCATCTCCACTGTATACCATGAGGGATTTGATTTAGGTCATACCTGAATGGCCTACTGGTTTTCCCCACTTTCTTTTCTTTTAGCCTGAATTTTGCTATAAGGAGCTGATGATAGCTTATTATCAGATCAGATCAGTCACTCAGTCGTGTCCGACTCTTTGCGACCCCATGAATCGCAGCACGCCAGGCCTCCCTGTCCATCACCAACTCCCGGAGTTCACTGAGACTCACGTCCATCGAGTCAGTGATGCCATCCAGCCATCTCATCCTTTGTCGTCCCCTTCTCCTCCTGCCCCCAATCCCTCCCAGCATCAGAGTCTTTTCCAATGAGTCAACTCTTTGCATGAGGTGGCCAAAGTACTGGAGTTTCAGCTTTAGCATCATTCCTTCCAAAGAAATCCCAGCGCTGATCTCCTTCAGAATGGACTGGTTGGATCTCCTTGCAGTCCAAAGGACTCTCAAGAGTCTTCTCCAACACCACAGTTCAAAAGCATCAATTCTTCGGCGCTCAGCCTTCTTCACAGTCCAACTCTCACATCCATACATGACCACAGGAAAAACCATAGCCTTGACTAGACGAACCTTTGTTGGCAAAGTAATGTCTCTGCTTTTGAATATGCTACCTAGGTTGGTCATAACTTTCCTTCCAAGGAGTAAGCGTCTTTTAATTTCATGGCTGCAGTCACCATCCGTAGTGATTTTTGAGCCCAGAAAAATAAAGTCTGACACTGTTTCCACTGTTTCCCCATCTATTTCCCATGAAGTGATGGGACCGGATGCCATGATCTTCGTTTTCTGAATGTTGAGCTTGAAGCCAACTTTTTCAGTCTCCACTTTCACTTTCATCAAGAGGCTTTTGAGTTCCTCTTCACTTTCTGCTATAAGGGTGGTGTCATCTGCATATCTGAGGTTATTGATATTTCTCCCAGCAATCTTGATTCCAGCTTGTGTTTCTTCCAGTCCAGCGTTTCTCATGATGTACTCTGCATATAAGTTAAATAAATAGGGTGACAATATACAGCCTTGACGAACTCCTTTTCCTATTTGGAACCAGTCTGTTGTTCCATGTCCAGTTCTAACTGTTGCTTCCTGACCTGCATACAAATTTCTCAAGAGGCAGATCAGGTGGTCTGGTATTCCCATCTCTTGAAGAATTATTATAGGATATTGAATATAGTTCCATGTACTATGAAGTAGGATCTTGTTGTTTATCCATCCTGTATACAATAGTTTGCATCTGCTAATCCCGAACTCCCAGTCTTTTCTTCCCTCACCCACATTCCCACCCTTGACAACTGCAAATCTGTTCTCTCTATCTGTGAATCTGACTGTTTTGTGAAAGTGGAAGTGTTAGTTACTCAGTTGCTTCCGACTCTTTGCAACCCCATGGACTGCAGCCCAATGGGCTCCTCTGTCCATGGGATTCTCTAGGCAAGAATACTGGAGTGGATTGCCATTTCCTTCTCCAGGGATCTTCCCCATCCAGAGATCGAACCTGGGTCTCCCACATTGCAGGCAGACTCTTTACCAACTGAGCCATCAGGGAAGCTTGTTTTGTAGGTAAGTTCAACAATAACTGTTTTGTAGATAGATTGTTTTGTAGATAAGTTCAACAATGGTTTATAAATGCTTATTCTCTCAATCAAGTTTTGGTATACATTGTTTTGTGGCCAGATCACTCAGGATGGCTGTCCCCTTGCTCTTGTGTACCCTGCTCGACAGGTTCCTACTTTACCTGTGCCCTACTCACAAGGCTGACCTTCCCTCTCAGTCATGGAGCCTAATCAGTAAATGCTTATACACTTGCTCCTGGCCCCAGATGTTAACTGTTCTAATCTTTAGATTAGAACTATCTCCACATTGATAGTTCATCAAAGGGCAGTGGAGGGTGTGTTCCTCTGCAGGTTTCCCTGGTAACCGGTGAGCCAGCCTATAATTGGTAACTTCTCTCCCCTGCCACTTCAGACATGTAAGATCTGCTATCCATGGAACCATTGATGTCTCTGTTGCTGACTCCAGGCTCTTTGTTTGGTCTTGAAGCTGGGCAAGTACAAGAATTGCGGGCCTGCAGGGTACAACCCAGCAGTTGGACAGTAGAAGGTTTGGTAAGGGACTAATGTAGTTTTTATGTGCTGATACTGAGAATGGATCCATATACTTTAAATGAAAAACCCCTAAATATGTGTCAGCTAAATATTGCTTGTGAACATTGTCATACCTAAGATTTACATCTGTAACGGCTGGCCATCACACCTGTAGGAAATACCCAGTGTATACATGAAAACAAGTCCAGGATTTTTTGTTTTTAACAGTGTGGGATCTGTTTTGTCACATGAAATCAAAGAACATTGCTATAATTTAGTCTAGAAAGTTTACAAAAGAGGTGATACCTGTCCCTCACTGCAAGAATTGGACTGACACATGATTACAAGCCATAAATCAGTTTTTTAAAAAATGCAGGTTAATTTTAGTACAGTTGATAAGCCAGGATTTATAACAATGGATAGCAGCTCTGCTATCTGTTGAAACTACCCATAATCATTGAAACTCATCATTGGCATACAGTCTCACATTCTCTATAGTAGGAAGGACATATACACAGATTTTCCAAAAATTGTCTTCCTTCCTTCCTTCCTTTATTTCTTCCCATCCAGAGAATTTTATTCCCAGGCAGATGGTATTAAGAAAGCAAAGTTTGTACAATTTCACCCCCTGATCCAAAGGTCAAACTTCTGGACATTCTCCAAAACCCAGCAGCTGTCTAGAAACATGAAAAGGAGGAGGTAGGTCTCTGAGAAATGATTACAGATCCCTGAATTAAAATTGTGATATTTGCAGCAGAACCATGGTTAACTGGAGACAGACTCGGCAACAGGGGAAAGACACACTGAACAGCAGACGTGGGGTGACAGTGACTTACCTACAACAATGAACGTTGTTCAGTGAGATGTGGGTCCACAGCGAATGCGATATCTAGGGGCAGGGAAGGATCCAGTGGTAAGTTGCTTATATTGGAAGGTGTCTGCAATTACAGATAATAATAATATTAAGTTAAAATATGTGGAGGAGTTCTCTTACTCTGAAGTGCTGAACATGAGTGATGAAATATATGTCATTGTTTAAATGCATGGATAAATTTTAAAGTAAGTGAGTGTGCTTAATATGTTAAAATAAATTATAAAGGAAATTAAAATGTGAAGATGGAGAAAGAGACTATATCAAAGTATCTATCATATTTTTAAAAGAACAAAATAAAACTTCTAGAAATGAAAAATGAAATGATTAAAATTAAAAGGCTAATGGAAGAATTAACAGCAGAAGATCCTGCAACTGAAAAGACAATGGGAGGCGGGTGGTAAGTATGGATTGGAGGACATTTCACAGAATGCATCACAGAGAGATAATTTCTGGATAATTGCTAGACAGAGATGTTAAGAATTATGGAGGATAGAGTGAGAAGGTTCAGAATGCCTCTAACCAGAATTTCAAGAGGAGATAATAGAGGAAAAGACAAGGCAATATGTGAAAACACATCAATGAGACATTTTTACAATTGATGAAAGATAGTAACCACAGATTCTAACACCCAAAGGATCCCCAGTGAGATAAATTTAAGCAGACACACACACACCTAAACACACTGTTGTAAAACTTCAGAATGTCTAAGACAAAGTGAAGCTATGAAAATTAGTCAAAGAAAAAAATATAGATTACCAGTAAAGAAATGAAAATAAGACAGCTAAATTCTCAGCAACAGAGGTGGAAAAGACAAGATTGTAGGAAAATATTTTTAAATGTTCTGAGGGATAGCATCACTCATATAGAATTATTTCCTTAGTGGTTCAGATGGTAAAGAATGTACCTGTAATGAAGGAGACCTGAGTTCAATCCTTGGGTTGGGAAGATCCCCTGGAGAAGGGAATGGTAACCCATTCCAGTATTCTTGCCTGGAGAATTCTAGGGATAGAGGAGCCTGGTGGGCCACAGTCCATGGGGTCGCAAAGAGTTGGACATGACTGAGCGACTAACACCTTCACTTTCACCCCTTAAAACTATAGGCCAGATTAAGTTAGATTATGCTATGGTAACAAATTAACTCTGAAACCTCTGTGGCTTAACACAGAAGTTTCTGGCTCATATTATGCATCCAGTATAGGTCAGAGGACTTTCTGCTTCACACACTCACTCAGGGCCTCAGGCTGACATAAGCTCTGCTTTCTGTAGTGGCATCACTCAGAGCTACACAACATACAACATCATTCATTTCAGGAGGGAAAGAGGGACATGGAGGAGCACAGGTTCTATCTGCTTTTGTCTGGAAGTGAAACACGTCACTTCTAGTCACAGTCCTTTGGTCAGAATGAGTCTCAAAGTCCCAAAGTAATTGCTAGAGATTGGTAAATGAAGAGAACTGTGTGGATACTTGAGAAATACTAATTTTCTCTGCCACAACTATTTTTCAAGATGGGGATGAAATAGAGGTAGTTTAGGAAAACAAACACTGAGAAAGTTTAACATCACTGAACTCTTAATAAAGGAACCTCTTAGGACATCTTCAAGAAGGGAAACAATCTGAGAAAGTCTGAGCAAAAAAACTGAAGCTAGTAAAGGAAAAAAGCAAAGTGTTGGGTAAATATAAAGGTTAAGTAAAATTTAAGGTACTCTGGAAGAAGATCAAGGGTAATAGACATTTGTCTTATCAGATGATGAGACGTATTACAAAGGTATTGCACTGAAGACATTGTGATATAAGCATGCTGCTGCTGCTGCTGCTGCTAAGTCACTTCAGTCGTGTCCGACTCTGTGTGACCCCATAGACATCAGCCCACCAGGCTCTCCTGTCCCTGGGATTCTCCAGGCAAGAACACTGGAGTGGGTTGCCATTTCCTTATCCAATGCATGAAAGTGAAAAAGTGAAAGTGAAGTTGCTCAGTCGTGTCCAACTCTTAGTGACCCCATGAACTGCAGCCCACCAGGCTCCTCTATCCATGGGATTTTCCAGGCAAGAGTACTGGAGTGGGGTGCCATTGCCTTCTCTGATATAAGCATAGGGAGAGATAAATGGACGCAAAGTATATTAGAGAGCCCTGAAACAGACCTGGCATATGAGAGAACTTAATATATGATGGAAGTGGCCGTGCAGATAAGTGTAATTGGCATTGCGATAATGGGTTATCCACTTGGGGGAAAAATGCAATGCACTTGGATCTTTGCCTCACATCATATAAAAAAACATCTACTTTAGGTGGATTGAAGGCATAAATATGAAAGGAAAAAAAAACCTTAAAATTTTTAGTTGATAACATAGGAGACTTTATGCCAGCAGGATAAAAAATTTTCTTAGAAAGACACAAAAATATAATTTATAAAGAAAAATATTGCCTGGATGGGAGGGAGTTTGTGGGACAATGGATATTTGTATATGTATGGCTGAGTTCCTTTGCTGTCTATCTGAAACTATCACAACATTGTTAATTAGCGATACTCCAATATAAAAAGTTTTAAAAAATAAAATTAAAATATTGAAGAAATTGTAATTAATTTTATTATTTAGAAACTTAGCTACATCAGAACATAATACAAATGAGAAGATACTTGCAGCATATTTAACTGACAAAGTAGTAATATCCAGAAGAAGAAAGAATATCCAAATCTCAAGAAAAAAGCTCACAATCAAATGGATAAAAACAGGCATTTCACAGAAGAGGAAACCCATATGGCTAAAAAATTAAAATAGTCAACCTCAATATTAGAAAAATAGAAATTCAAATCCTGAGATGCAGTTTCATCCCCAATGGTTTGGCAAACTTTTAATAGTTTGAAGAAGTGTGTTGTGAGGTATGGAACAGTCAGAACTCTTATTTTGCTGGAATGTAAATTAGTCTAATTATTTTGGAAAATAATTTGACATTATCATATAAAATGAAAGATCCATAAACTAGTATTCAGTAATTCAACATCTAGGCTTATACTGTGGTAGACAGAATGTAACACCCTCCACCCCCAGATAGCTGTCCACATCCTCATCCCCAGAACCTGTGAATATGTTAGGTCACATGGCGAAGGAAAATTAAGTGTGCAGATACAATTAAGGTTGCCAATCAGTTGATATCAAAATAAAGAGATTATCCTAGATTATCCAGGTGAGCCCAATAATCACAAGGAAACTTAACAGTGGAAGATGAGGCAGAAGAGTCAAACCAGAAGAAAGTGATCAGTCATTGTGGACTTTGAAGGGTCTGTAAGCCAAGGAATGTGAACAGTCTCTGTCTGCTGCTGCTGCTGCTGCTGCTAAGTCCCTTCAGTTGTGTCCGACTCTGCGGGACCCCATGGACTGCAGCCCACCAGGCTCTGCCATCCATGGGATTCTCCAGGCAAGAGTACTGGAGTGGGTTGCCATTGCCTTATCCGCAAACAGTCTCTAGAGGCTAGAAAAGTCTAGAACTTCCAGAAAGTAATGCAGCCCTGCTTTTATCCTAAAGAGACCCATTTCAGATTTCTGACCTCCAGATCATTAAGGGTAATACATTTCTGTTGTTCAAAGCCACTGAACATCTAAATTAGAGATAATTTGTTACTATAGCCATAGGAAACTGGTACAGTAGTCTAGAGTAACTTTTGTGCAATGGCAGCAGGAGATAGATGGCAAACTTTATATAGCAGCATTGTTCAAAGTCATGAACAATTGGAAATAATCCAGATCTTCATGGTTAGGAGAGTAGATCCATAAATACTGTGGAATATATATATCAGTGAAATGAGTAAACCACAGGCATATATCAACATGATATTGAATGAAAAAGCACGTGACAGACAGATACATAAGTTAGAATGTCATTTATATAAAATTAAAAAAATTAAAAGTCCAATATGTTGCTTAAATATACATAGTAAAATACATACTGTCTAAATAAAAGCAAAGGAATTATAAATACAAATCAGCGTTAATGGTTGCCTCTGGTGGTGAAGGTGGGACTTGCAGATTGGTGAAGAACATACACTTCATCATTCAGGCTTCTGTAACAAAATACCATATATTGGAAAGCTTATAAACAACATACATTTATTTTTAACAGTTCTGGAGGCTGGAAGTTCAAGTTCAATGTGCTGGCAAATTTGGTATCTTGTTTACAGGCAGCCGTCTTTTCGCTATGTTCTCACATGGCGGAAGAGACAGGAAGCCTCTTTCACTTCAGTTCAGTTCAGTCGCTCAGTCGTGTCTGACTCTTCGCGACCCCATGAATCGCAGCACGCCAGGCCATGCTACCATCACCAACTCTCGGAGTTCACTCAAACTTACATCCATCGAGTCAGTGATGCCATCCAGCCATCTCAACCTCTGTCGTCCCTTTTTCTTCCTGCCCCCAATCCCTCCCAGCATCAGAGTCTTTTCCAGTGAGTCAACTCTTCACATGAGGTGGACAAAGTCCTGGAGTTTCAGCTTCAGCATCATTCCCTCCAAAGAAATCCCAGGGCTGATCTCCTTCAGAATGGACTGGTTGGATCTCCTTGCAGTCCAAGGGACTCTCAAGAGTCTTCTCCAACACCACAGTTCAAAAGCATCAATTCTCCAGTGCTCAGCTTTTTTCACAGTCCAACTCTCACATCCATACATGACCACTGGAAAAACCATAGCCTTGACTAGACGGACCTTTGTTGGCAAAGTAATGTCTCTGCTTTTCAATATGCTACCTAGGTTGGTCATAACTTTCCTTCCAAGGAGTAAGTGTCTTTTAATTTCATGGCTGCATTCACCATCTGCAGTGATTTTGGAGCCCCAAAAAATAAAGTCTGACACTGTTTCCACTGTTTCCCCATCTATTTCCCATGAAGTGATGGGACTAGATGCCATGATCTTCGTTTTCTGAATGTTGAGCTTTAAGCCAACTTTTTCACTCTCCACTTTCACCTTCATCAAGAGGCTTTTGAGTTCCTCTTCACTTTCTGCCATAACGGTGGTGTCATCTGCATATATGAGGTTATTGATATTTCTCCCAGCAATCTTGATTCCAGCTTGTGTTTCATCCAGCCCAGCATTTCTCATGATGTACTCTGCATATAAGTTAAATAAGAAGAGTGACAATATACAGCCTTGACATACTCCCTTTCCTATTTGGAACCAGTCTGTTGTTCCATGTCCAGTTGCTTCCTGACCTGCATACAGGTTTCTCAAGAGGCAGGTCATGTGCTCTGGTATTCCCATCTCTTTCAGAATTGTCCACAGTTTATTGTGATCCACACAGTCAAAGGCTTTGGCATAGTCAATAAAGCAGAAATAGATGTTTTCTGGAACTCTCTTGCTTTTTCGATGATCCAGCAGATGTTGGCAGTTTGATCTCTGGTTCCTCTGCCTTTTCTAAAACCAGCTTGAACATCAGGAAGTTCATGGTTCACATATTGCTGAAGCCTGGCTTGGAGAATTTTGAGCATTACTTTACTAGCGTGTGAGATGAGTGCAATTGTGCGGTAGTTTGAGCATTCTTTGGCATTGCCTTTCTTTGGGATTGGAATGAAAACTGACCTTTTCCAGTCCTGTGGCCACTGTTGAGTTTTCCAGATTTGCTGGCATATTGAGTGCAGCACTTTCACAGCATCATCTTCCAGGATTTGAAAGAGCTCAACTGGAATTCCATCACCTCCACTAGCTTTGTTCGTAGTGATGCTTTCTAAGGCCCACTTGACTTCACATTCCAGGATGTTTGGCTCTAGGTGAGTGATCACACCATCGTGATTATCTGTCTCATGAAGATCTTTTTTGTACAGTTCTTCTGTGTATTCTTGCCACCTCTTCTTAATATCTTCTGCTTCTGTTAGGTCCATGCCATTTCTGTCCTTTATCGAGCCCATCTTTGCATGAAATATTCCCTTGGTATCTCTAATTTTCCTGAAGAGATCTCCAGTCTTTTCCATTCTGTTGTTTTCTTCTATTTCTTTGCATTGATCACTGAGGAAGGCTTTCTTATCTCTTCTTGCTATTCTTTGGAACTCTGCATTCAGATGCTTATATCTTTCCTTTTCTCGTTTGCTTTTCGCTTCTCTTCTTTTAACAGCTATTTGTAAGGCTTCCTCAGACAGCCATTTTGCTTTTTTGCATTTCTTTTCCACAGAGATGGTCTTGATGCCTGTCTCCTGTACAATGTCATGAAGCCTCTTTACAAGTACTCTAATCCCTTCCAAGAGGGTTCACCATCATGACACCTTCCAAAGGGCCTACCTCCCATATACCATCACTTTGGGAGTTAGAATTTCAACAGATGAATTTTGCAGAAGGGACACAAACATTCAGACCATAGCAGGCACACGGGGAGCTTCAGTGGCACTGGCAGTGTTCTAGAGTCCTGATTTCACTGGGTTTGTCATGATGCCTTGTAACATACATTTTGTATGTGTTGGTTTGTAAGCACTATTTACTATATTAAGAAATAGATGGGAATAAAGAATTCCTAAGTATGACAGAATATAGATTTTGTCCTATGGTGCTTGAAATAATTAACTGAGGTGTCTGAGGCATTACAATCTGCTTGATGCTCAAGTGAGTATTAGAAATACTACTCCTACATAAACTGAGTAAGTGGGAGTTTTGTGGCTCATGTGGCTTAACTGGCAGCTGATTTTTGTCCATAGGGTCACAGCCAAGAAGTCGAGTGAAGGTGACCAGTTCACGGAGAGAACTGGGAGACCAAACAGCCTTCCTAGCACCAACTCCATCCCTAATTATTGGTCAACACTAATGCGTGCTTGCTCTGTCCAGGCACTTTTCTAACCATGTACAATTCACACAGCTACTCTTTGAAGCAGGTACTATTATTATTTCTATTTTACAAATGGTCAAAATGAGACCCAAAGATACCCTGCTCAAGACTACCCAGCTAGGAAGTGGCAGAAACTTGTTTCAAACACAGACAGATTGAGTCCAGAGCCTATACTCTTATTCACCACTGTATACTGCATCTCAACTTTATTGTCATAAGATTTACACTGAGGCAAGATCCCCTGGAGGAGGGCATGGCAACCCTCTCCAGTATTCTTGCCTGGAGAATTCCATGGACAGAGGAGCCTGGTGGGCTACAGTCCATGGGATCACGAAGAGTTGGACATGACCAAAATGATTTAGCACACACACACCATGCCCTAAATTAAAATGCCAGTTCTTGTGACATAGTTGCTCTGAAGTAGGTCTTGAAATGAGCACTGGAATTTGCATTGTCAGGTGGCACTTAAGCATTTACCACTAGTTTGACTCCTGTCCAATTTACCCTCCCACAAACACGATCATACTTCTGTACTTAAAATTCTTGTGTGTTTCTCCCTGGCATCAGGACTCCAGTTCAACCCTCCTGGCTCAGCATACAGGCCTTCATTCTCTGGCGCTGACCATCCTTTTCGGGTCACAACCATTCCCTTAACCCTTTCTTTAGTTCCACAGACCCTCTTGCAAAACCGCATATGGTATTTCATGTGTCTGTTCCTCAGGCCTGCTGCTTTTTCTCCCCAGAAACACTCTTCCAACCTCTTGACCTAGCTAACTCCTACCCATCCTTCCAATTTCTGAAACTTCATTTTATACCTTTGCCCAATATTGATTTAGAAGCCTCCCCTCTGCTCTACCATAATACTCCATGGTTTCTGAAATATCCTATAAATATTTCATGGTGGTAATGGCACTACATTGTAAACTTCAGTGTACTCAGATATTTCGTCCTTTAAGTCTGTAATAATAGTAATAAATGTCATTTATGGAACAGTTATAGGTAATTCACATATTATTTCTCATTCTTGATCCAACTCAATTTTCAGCTGCATTTGAAGGTTGAGGAACTGAGGCTTAGAGAGTAAGGTAGTCAGATCATGATCATGGCAGTATCACACTCACACCTGGTTCTGCGATGTCTTTGAGTCTTTCTCCCCAGCACCAGGCATGAGTGCTGACACCTTCCTGGTTAGATGAAGGTGAATGGATGCATGGCCTGGGTTGCCATAGATGCAGGTTTAGAAGAAAGAAGTGAGTGAGTGAAAGTTGCTCAGTCGTGTCCAATTCTTTGTAACCCCATGGACTACACAGTCCACGGAATTCTCTAGGCCAGAATACTGGAGTGGGAAGCCTTTCCCTTCTCCAGGGGATCCTCCCAACCCAGGGATTGAACCCAGGTCTCCCGCATTGCAGGCAGGTTCTTTACCAACTGAGCCACAATGGAAGCCCTAGAAGAAAGAAAAAGCAAAGAAAAACAAAGGCAAATTTGAAGTCAGAGTGTGAAGGCTCTTGCTTAGTTTCTGCCTCTGCCTCTTCCTAGATGCTAAGATCGGCGAGTTCCCAAATGCTGAGCATGTCCACAGGCTATTAGTATGGCAAGCAGGCTTCTCTGGTTGGGAAAGAACTTCACACTAGAGGCTGCAGATCAATGGGGAGGCCAAAAGCGTCTTAACCCAGAGGCAGAGTAGCATTAGTGCTAGTTTTCTTTGCAGAAGAATTGTGATGTCACGCAGTCTTTATCTTGGTTCCTCAGATGGGGAAATAGTGATTTGCTATCTCTGCCTGCAGCTGTGACCAGAGATTGATGTGGGCTTGGTCTCAGGGCCGGAGCTTGCACATCGCCTGCCTTTTGGTTTGTGTCCAAGGCTGCTGTTGTCTGAAAATAGAAGCTGACACTGCCTCTGACTCAGTCTCTTTCACCTCATGTTCTTTCTGGTTCATTTGTCCTAAAAGTATTGACCCACCTGATTCCTTGCTATGTGTCAGATTTGCAAACTTTGAGAGTTATTACAGAGAAATTTAAACTTTCTTTAATTCATCCCTGGAAGTTGGGTGTCTTGTGAATCAAAGGAAATATGTATCTTTTTTATGTTACCTCACTAATGATATACAAGGTCATGGGGCATTCCTCATGGTACTTCTTTTGAATAAAGTAAAGGCGTTTGTTAAAGCCTCTGCCTTGGGGTCCATCCCACCTCAGTTAGCAGGGAATGAGGGTCTGCCTCTGGATTAGCCTTCTCAGCTCTCTGTGACTTGCTGAGCCCTCTTAAAGGCACCTCTCTACCCTCTCTCCTTTAATGTCTTCCCTTTAAGCAACTGTTAGCGAGGACTTCTCCACGCCTATCTGATCGGAAGTGGTAAGGCTGCAAGTTCTCAGCACCTGCACCAGCTCGCTCTGTGTTCTAGCCAGTCAGGCCCTCTTCTCCATTCTGCACCTCTAGAGAGAAGCCATGAGTAGGCTTCTGCTTCCCCATCTCCCACCTACCTTCCTCCCCATCAAACTATGAGACTTCAGCAGAGATGACTGCTTTCAGCTCATTTTGTATTTTCATCAACTGGTTAGGCTCTGTGCGTTTAATTCCCTGTGATGCAAACTCTCATCATTGTATGTAACTAAGTCTGTCTGTTTCTCCTGACACTTTCAGGTTCACATCATCCCAGATCTACCACCATCTACTGGTTGGGCAACCCTGAGCGCATCACTTTGCCTTTCTAAACTGCAGCTCTGTCCTGTATGTGGACGCCTTAAGCTTGCTCTCCTCAGCCTCTCCCTGTGGCCCCCAGGCTCATGACAGGTGCAGGAACTCGGAGTCCAGGAGGCAATAATTCCCACTGCTCTGACGCAGGTCCTCGTAGGTGTAGAGGGCAATACTCCTCCTGGAGATGTGCATGACCATGTTCTTGGAGGCCACCTGAAGGCAGCCTCTTAGAGTCTGTCTCCTCTTACCTGGGCCTGGTTTAGGGAGCTGATGCTGGGCCTTCATTTAACTGGATGTACTTTGGAGTGTAGGGGAAGAGCTACCCAGATTGTAAATCATTGATCAAGTGTCTCTGTCCACAACAAGCAGGAACTCTCCCACCCCATTTCTGGGACTGAGGCTGCTCTTCTTTCCAGAAATGTTCCAGGTTATGCCTCATTATTTCAAAATTATGCTTCAGAAACCCTAACACACTGGGGCCCGCGGGTGGAGTTTTCTTAAAGATTCCCAGGCTCTACCACTAAGTCTGAATCAGGAGATCTGGAGTAAGGCCTGGAAATCTATACATTTTAGAAGCAACACACCTGATTTTATGATCAAACAGATTTGGGAAGGACAAACAGAGCTCTTCCTGCATAATTCTCTTTGTTTAACTTTTGCTTTCTGAAGGATGGTTGCTGGGCAGCTCCTTTTCTGCAGCATAAATGACCAGCCTTTCCCAGGTATGCTTAGCAGACAGGTGTGTCCAAGTCCCTCCACAACTTTTACCCAAGTCAGTTACTTTTATTTCTAACACAGGTCTATGATGGAATGTTCTTCCTAAGTACAAGAGATCTAGGTTTTGTTGGTCCTGAAGCTTATACTTTAGAGATACTGTTAAAGGAAAGAAAGATTAAAGTATGAATACAACATTCAAGATAGCCTTGGAAGAGCCTTCTGCTTGTGAAAAACCTGAAAGTTTAAACTTTATCACCTGTACAGCAGCTCTGCCTCTGAGCAGATTTCTCCTTCTGGAGCAAATCAAAAAAACACTGTTACTCAAATCGTCTATGAGTTCCATATATATTACTAGATGAATTTGTAGAAATGTAAAGGGGAACCTCCAGAAATAGATAGTTTTGGCCCAGAAGAGTCTGGAACTGAGTTTTTAGCCACAGCACAGTGGCCTAGGCTTAGTTGGTGTTTACTTGTTATTCCATTTCTTTGAAATTGGAGAAACAGTGACAGTAACATGGCTCCTTACCACCCACCTCCCATTACTTTTTGACCACCTACCACTTTCCTCCTTGCTTCTCCTTTTCAACCACACTGGTCATCCCTGAGTAAATCTGGCTCACTCTTGCTCTGGGGCCTCTGCATTTGAGGTTCCTCTTCCTGATATGGTGTCTCCATGTTACAGAAAAAGACACATGGGTTCAGAAAAGCTCAGAACTTTGACCAAGTGATTAAAGCCCATGAAAACATCCATAACGTTTTTCCAAGGGTCTCGTGCTTTTTTTTTTTTTTATTGAAGTATAGTTGATTTTTTCCACAGTTTATTGTGATCCGCACAGTCAAAGGCTTTGGCATAGTCAATAAAGCAGAAATAGATGTTTTTCTGGAACTCTTTTGCTTTTTCGATGATCCAGCAGATGTTGGCAATTTGATCTCTGGTTCCTCTGCCTTTTCTAAAACCAGCTTGAACATCAGGAAGTTCACGGTTCACATATTGCTGAAGCCTGGCTTGGAGAATTTTGAGCATTACTTTACTAGTGTGTGAGATGAGTGCAATTGTGCAGTAGTTTGAGCATTCTATGGCATTGCCTTTCTTTGGGATTGGAATGAAAATTGACCTTTTCCAGTCCTGTGGCCACTGTTGAGTTTTCCAGATTTGCTGGCATATTGAGTGCAGCACTTTCACAGCATCATCTTCCAGGATTTGAAAGAGCTCAACTGGAATTCCATCACCTCCACTAGCTTTGTTCGTAGTGATGCTTTCTAAGGCCCACTTGACATCACATTCCAGGATGTCTGGCTCTAGGTGAGTGATCACACCATCATGATTATCTGGGTCATGAAGATCTTTTTTGTACAGTTCTTCTGTATATTCTTGCCACCTCTTCTTAATATCTTCTGCTTCTGTTAGGTCCATACCATTTCTGTCCTTTAGCGAGCCCATCTTTGCATGAAATGTTCCCTTGGTATCTCTAATTTTCTTGAAGAGATCTCTAGTCTTTCCCATTCTGTTGTTTTCCTCTATTTCTTTGCATTGATCACTGAGGAAAGCTTTCTTATCTCTCCTTGCTATTCTTTGGAACTCTGCATTCAGATGCTTATATCTTTCCTTTTCTCCTTTGCTTTTCACTTCTCTTCTTTTCTTCTTTTGACTCCGGGAGTTGGTGATGGACAGGGAGGCCTGGCATGCTGCAATTCATGGGGTCGCAAAGAGTTGGCCACGACTGAGTGACTGAACTGATAGCTGATTTACAACTATTAGTTGTACGAGTATTTACAAATATTAGTTTCAGGTGTACAAATTAGTGATTCAACATTTTTATAGATATTATAAAATATTGCCTATGTTCCTGTGCTGTACAATATATCCTTGTAGTTATTTATTTTATACACAATGCTTTGTACCTATCCCTATATTGTCCTTCCAATTCTCTCTCCCCACTGGTAACCACTAGTTGGTTCTCTGTATCTGTGAATCTGTTTCTATTGTTATATCATTTGTTTGTTTCTTTTAGATCTGACATGTAAGTGAGATCTCACATCTTTCTCCATCTGACTTATTTCACTAAAGCATTAATACTCTGTAGGTCCATCCGTATTGTGGCAAATGACAGAATTTCATTCTTTTTATGGCTAAGCAGTATTCCATAGTCACATTCTATATATATTATGCATTTTCTTAATCCACTCATCTGTTGATAGAAACTTAGGTTGCTCCCATATCTTGGGAACTATAAGTAGTCCTCTATAAACATTGGGATGCATATATTATATATTGAAATTATACGATTTTTAATATATTTGATAAACAAAATTTATTATTAAAATAATTTTACCAGTTTCTTTTTACTTTTTTAGTATGGCTAAGAGAAAACAAAATGACATAGGTAGCTCACATTTCTGGCTTGAATTATATTTACAGTTTATATCAGACAGCACTGGTCTACACTCTCCGGTCCCTCCCTAAAAACTTTTCTCATCTTGTCGACTGCTCATTTCAGTGCTTGTTCACTCCCGTCCAATCCAACTGCACTGGCTTCCTTGCTGTTCTTCAAACATAGGAATCTATCAGGCATCCTCCTGCCTCAGGGCCTTTGCTCTTGCTAGTTCCACTCTTAGAAAATGTTCCCTCGAATTATTTGGATGATTTATTCTTTAACCTTCTCTGGACTTGATTCAAGCTTCACCTTTCCAATGAAGCCTTATCTGACCACCCTGCTGAAATTAAATTCCTCATCCACCTCCACTCCTGTATTCACTGAGCCCCTTCCCTAATTAATTTTCTTCCATAGCATTTGTCGCCATGTAACCCACTCCAGTATTCTTGCTTGGAGAATCCCAAGGACAGAGGAGCCTGGCAGGCTACAGTCCATGAGGTCACACAGAGTCAGACATGACTAAAGTGACTTAGTAAGCACGCAGCACAGCATAGTATATATTTTTTGTATTTATTTTGTTTATTAACTAATTGAGTCTCTAGAATCCATGCAGGTGGGGGAATCTTGTTAAAGCTGTGCTCCTAGCATCGAGAACTATGCTTAGGACATAGTAGGTACTCAACAAATATTTGGCAAATGAAATGCTGAATGAGTTTTAATCAACCACTTAATGATACAGGTCAAGAACTGAGGACGAGTGGCTCTTTCAGGGTCTCATGGAGAGTGAAGGGCAGAGTGGAAGCGCCCTCTGTAGATCAAGTGCTAATGACCAGAAGTGCAGGTGCTACCAGCTAGATCCCAGCCCTTTACTTGCATTTGTGTTCCTTCATTGGACTATGCCCACAATTTCATGGCACTTTTAGGACTTGTGCTTGAGAGAAGGATGTACTCCAGAAAAAATATTCTACCTCAGTTACTAAATCCAGGAGATAACCTCTAACATTCTCTTTTACTTTAAGGATAAACCTTTGAGTTTTTGGGGGTTTTTTTTAGACAATAATTATATTTCTCTGTGGATATGTGAAAACTAGTAACATTTTACCAGGAAAAAAATTGCTAGAAGGAAGTCATTACCTTTGATAATATAGTCAGCTTTCTGAATTTGCAGATGAGGAACCTGTGGATATAGAGGGTGGCTGTCCTGCACTATTTTATGTAAGGAATTTGAGCATCTGAGGAACTTTGGGTATATGCAAGCATCCTGCAACCAATCCCTTGTGGATACTGAGGGGAAATTCTATAATGAAATACTTGCTATAACCTGAAGAGTTTAGACTGGTTCATTTATTTGACTAACCAGTACATATTTATGGATATGTGCCAGGCATCATTTTAGGCCCTGGGTACAGATAAATGTGACATGATCTTCAAGGAGTTAACAGTCTATTGTATATGGGGGCAGGGTGGGGGAGGCAGAGGGCAAGATAAATGAACAAATACAGGATGTGTTAGTTTTTATAGCTGCTGTAACAAATTTAGAGGCTTAAAATAATGCCCATTTGTTCTCTTACAGTTCTGGAGATCAGAAATCCAAAATGAATCTTGTTTAGCTAAAATCAAGGTGCCAGGAGGCCACATCCTTCTGGGGGGTCTAGGGAAGTATCTGTTTTCTTGCCTTTTTTTTAGGTTTTAATGGCTGCTTGTCTTCCTGGCTTGTGGTCCCTTCCTCTACCATCAGAGCACATCACTCCAATGTCTACTTCCATGGTCACATCACCTTCTCCCTTCACTCTGACTCCTCCTAGGTCCCTCTTATATGGTCTCTATGATGATAACCAGGTAACCCAGGAAATCTAGATAATTCAGGAAAACTCCTCATCTCAAGATCCTTAACTTAATCACATGTGCAAAGTCCCATTTGCCGTATAAGGTAACATTTATAGGCTCTTGGGATTAGGACCTTGACATTTTGGAGGTAACATTATTCAGTGTATACCACAGAGGACAATGTGACAAGGGTCACAGTGGAGTTAAGTACCAGATTCTGTGTAAATGACACTGCAGACAGAATGTGGAGGAGAAGTGGGACGGCTTTATAGAGTAAGTGATGTTTTAATTGAGGCTTGCATGGTGGCAATGGATGGGTGGCATGTACGATGTATACAGAATGCACAAGGGAAAGGAGGTTTAAATGAAGATAATTTTTGCAATAACGATCTATCACTATATAACAAATCACTCTGAAACTTGGCAGCTTACAGTAGTAAATGTCTGGGATCTCACATAGCTTCTGAGGTTCATGAATCTGGATGCTCCTGCCCTATAGTGTCTTGTGAGGTTGCTCTTAAGTGTTGGCAGGGACTGTGGTCATCTGAAGGAGCTGGAGAAGCCGTCTTCAAGGTCACTCACGTGACTGTCAGCAGGAGGTTTCAGTTCCTCAGGAGGCTGAGGCCGCTCCATAGGGTTGCTCACATGACACAGCAGCTGTCTTCCCAGAGGGCAAGTAATCCAAGAGAAAGACAGTTCAAGATAGAAGCCTTGGTCATTATAACTGAATTTCAGGAGTGGTTAGATTATCATCATTCGACCATTCTGTTGATCACCCAGACCCACTCTGGTACAATGTGGGAGAAGACTACACAAGGTCATGAACACCAGGAGGTAGGGATCATGAGGACCATCTTGAAGTTTGGATCCTGGAATATTCTTGAGATGATAAGAGTTTCTCATTGCTCGAATGTTCGACAATCATGAAGGATTGGTGGGGATGAGGTTGATGTGGGAAGGGAGGGCTAGAGCATGGCGGACCTATACCCTTGGCCAGGGGTTTGGAGATAATCCTTTTATTGATAGGGAATTATTGCAGGGGCTTAGAGAAGTGACGTGATCAAATTGCTTTTTAGAATGATCATGTGTGTGGTATGTATGGAGGGTGAAGCAGAGAGCAAATAGATTAGAGAGTAGGAGTGGCTAAGGAGTTATTACAATAGTGCAGGAGAGAGGGGAGGAGGCTTCATATAAGGCAAGAATATGGAAGAGCTGAGGATGACAGATTCAAGGCATATCAGGAAGTG
Source organism: Bubalus bubalis (assembly GCF_019923935.1). Taxonomy (NCBI): domain Eukaryota; kingdom Metazoa; phylum Chordata; class Mammalia; order Artiodactyla; family Bovidae; genus Bubalus; species Bubalus bubalis. The sequence continues at coordinate 59,630,094 of NC_059162.1, forward strand.
TAATATTAGGGAGGCAGAGGGTCAGGGAAGGCCTCAGGGTGACTCTCAGGCTGCTGGTTTTCAAGATGCATGCTGCTGCTACTGCTAAGTCACTTCAGTCATGTCCGACTCAGCGCGACCCCATAGATGGCAGCCCACCAGGCTCCCCTGTCCCTGGGATTCTCCAGGCAAGAACACTGGAGTGGGTTGCCATTTCCTTCTCCAATGCATGAAAGGGAAAAGTGAAAGTGAAGTCGCTCAGTCATGTCTGACTCTTAGGTAACATTAAAATAGTACAGAAGGAAGGATATGGTTGACATGAGAGCCAAAAATAGTTTCGTAACCTGCCTATATTTGAATGTATTGAATCTGAGCTGCCTGTAGGACTTACAGGTATAAACACAACTGATGGCTAGTTAGGAATAAACCTTGTTTAGACTAACAACAGTAAGCCCTTCTGGGCATTTTCCAAGAGAAACTGTATTCTGGCCAGAGGAGTGCTCTTCTCACTCTGAGTTGGTATTACATCCTAAACTAAACTGAAGGTCACTTTTTAGATGCCATCCTCATAAGGTCATCATCCTTATAACTACCAGTTTTTTATTGCCTGCTGTATATCACACTCTGTGCTATGCACCTTGTGTTCTTTATTTCATCTTCACACTAAGATGAATGTTATGGAGATATGTAATGTTATCATGGGCTTCCCTGTTGGCTCAGCAGTAAAGATCTGCCTGTCAATGCAGGAGACACGGGTTCAGTCCCTAGGTTGCGAAGATCCCCTGGAGAAGGAAATGGCCACCAACTCCAGTATTCTTGCCTGGGAAATCCCATTGGACTGGTAGGCTACAGTCCATGGGGTCACAAGAGTCAGACACAGCTTAACGACTAAACAACAACAATGTTATTACTTCCTTTTAATAGATGAGGAAGCAGGTGCAACTATTCCCATTTTTTTCAGATGCGGAATATACATTGTACAATATACAATTCATTGTGAATATGTAACATCGGCTCGAGGTTATGTACGGAGTGCTGATGGACACAGGTCTCAAACTGAGATCTTTTGATTGCAAACCTTGGGCCTTTAATTGAACAGTCACCTACACGGTGCTTTCTAGAGTCAGAGACACTTTCAAGCAGGGTGGGGTTAGGGAGTGATGATTTACCACCCGCCATACAAGAGATAGCAAATAAGGAAAGCAGGGGCCAAGTCAGAAATCCACATAGCAGTGCTGTGGAGGAAAGGTCAGACACCCTCTTCCTGTTCAACATGGAGAGATTTGGGCCTATTGACAATGTTTGCTAGCTCTTTCTTGGGACTCTCTTCCAGTTTTTTTGTTTTTGTTTTTTGCTCTATCTGAAAAAATGTGAGGAATTGCTTTCATTCATTTAAAAAAAAATTGTTCATTTTCTGGAAAGTATAGCATCCTGCGTTAGCCAGATGGCCTTTGGATGCAGAGGGAGTTTAACCACAGCACATTTTTCATTAGAAAAGAGATAGGGGAGTGGGTGGATGAAGGATGGCAGACAGATTATGTCTTTTCCTTAAAGAAGGTTCCCATAACAGCAGATAAATTGGTCTGGAAATAGCTTCCGAGCCATTTCTTTATGTAAAACTCAGATTAAAAAAGAAAAAAAAAATATTCTCACATCTAAGATTGTACTGTGACATTTAAGAACAAATAAAGGGACTGGTGGTAGTGCCCAGCTTTGCAAATGGCTCCTAGACTCTTCCCTGTCCTAGAGAAGAGCTGACCCCAGACCTGCTTCTCGCAGATCAGGGTGTGAGAGCACAGGATCTCACTGACTGGCAGGGAAAGTCTCACAGCTTCTCTGCAGCCGTCTGCAATTTCCCCCGAGAAAGCAGAAGACAAGGCTAAATATAGACTTTCACCTTGAAACGCCATAAAGGTAATAAAACAGGGCATGGTGGGTTATGACAGGTTCCTTTGCCATGCTCCCACTTCACATTTTCTGTGAGTTTCCAAGCAACAAGCTTATTGAAACTAGAGAAGAAGGGAAGTGAGCAATGAGTTCAGAGAACTCAGCCACAGAAATGTCCAGACAACTCTGGACATCAGAGAACTACTTTTCCCATCTCCCTGACCTGATGCACCCCCCACCCCACCCCCCGCACAGTATACCCAGAACCTGGTGAAACCAGCACATAGTAGCTGTTCAGTTAGGACTCAGGCCTTTGCCTTTATTGATACCTGACCATACATCAGACTTTCTGTGTTTATCTAGCAGGTATCAGTGTTAGTAGGAATATGGCTTCTATCCTAATTTCTTTTGATATTTGTTAGGTAAGTTGGAGAATGCGATGGCACCCCACTCTAGTACTCTTGCCTGGAAAATCCTATGGACAGAGGAGCCTGGTAGGCTGCAGTCCATGGGGTCGCTAGGAGTCGGACACGACTGAGCGACTTCACTTTCCCTTTTCACTTTCATGCATTGGAGAAGGAAATGGCAACCCACTCCAGTGTTCTTGCCTGGAGAATCCCAGGGACGGGTGGGCTGCCGTCTCTGGGGTCACACAGAGTCAGACACGACTGAAGCAACTTAGCAGCAGCAGCAGCAGCAGTTAGGTAAGTAAAGCAACTTAGAATCTGGGGGAGCCCTAAGTCATTATTCAAATTCCAGAACACAGCTCTCCCAGTTGTGTTTAGCCCATATGCCTTAACAGAATTTCTAGTTCTAGTTTTGGTTTTAAAATACTGGCACTTAAATAAAATTGATTTAATTAAAACCTAAAACAGGGACCTCTGTGATGATCCAGTGGTTGACTTCACCTTCCAATGCAGGGGGTGTGGGTTCAAACCCTGGTCAGGGAACTAAGATCCCACATGCCTGACAGCCATAAAACCGAAACATAAAACAGTAGCAATAGTGTAACAAATTCAATAAAGATCTTAAAAATGGTCCACATCCAAAAAAAAAAAAAAATGTTTAAAAACCAACCTAAAACATCACTGAGTTTTCTAACTAATTTAACTCATAATGATTTTTTCCTTCTCATTTTTATTTTTCTGTGCAATGAAATGTATATTAAATAAAAGAAATAAAACTATGTAACTTCTCTGGTCCAAGTTAAGAATTAATATGATGTTTACCTTAATATGATGCCTGTCCATACGCTTCTTTGTATGAACATTGTAAAAATGCACAATTTCACACAAATGGGCTAAGGAAAGTAAAAACCATGGAAAGACTGCTTAACAGGAAATGAAGCCACACCCCAGGAGGCCCACAATAATGAAGTCAGTGCTGAATATATGAAGATTTATATGACATGTTAACAGATTATTACCACAAATTATATCACTAAGTCAGTCATGGGAAATTGGTTCAGAGCCAGAAGGAAGTCAGTCTATGAACAAATTCAGCCTTTGGGTTGAAGCTTTTCCATCTGCCACAATCACAGAAACCTTTCAGGCACTGTAGAGTCAGTGCCTACTGGACATAAGATCAGGATATTAGTCAGTGCTGACTGCGTGAGACCTAAGGAACAATATTCTGTTCCTAAGGGGCATGACTGGTCCCTGTAATTGTCTTTCTAATTTTACTGTTATAAACTATGCCTGTTGAAGAAGTAATATTACTGAAATAGACATTGTCTGAGAGGTTTCCAGAGAACTAAAATTTTGTAAATGTATTTTTGGCTGGCCTCTGACGTGTTTGATGTTCTCCTCCTTTTCAGGGACACATGCAGCTATCTATAGGGAGAGGAAGTGCCCCAGACCCATATGTGACAAGAGTACTCAGACTGGGGCTGTTTCTGAGGTACAAATGGAACCAGTTTAGTAGCCCCAGCACCTGACTCGGACTCTAGTTTAACTTCTACCTTTGCCCCCAATTGTTGTCTTGTTAGTTTGTCCAATATTAACTATTCCAACTGATGGGCTTCCCTCTTCTTCCTTCTTCCATATCCTTTATCTGTTTTCTCAGATCTATTCTTTGATCTGGCACTTGTGTCCAATACTGTCTTTGTAACTAACTTCTCCTGCTCAGTCCAGGATCACTTTCACAATACACCCCTGGATGCTGCTGCAGGGGGCTCCTGGCCCCTACCCTGTGAGGTCCATCTCAGTGTATCAGGGAGATCTCAACCAGCTCCTGGGTTTCTTTCAAGACTTTTTTAAAATCAGATTAGTTTGGGTTTATAGCAAAATTGAGAGGGAGGCACAGAGATTTTTCGTATACGTTCCTGACCCCATACATGCGTAGCCTCCCCAGCATCAACATCCCCTGCCAGAAGATACTGTTGCTATGACTGGTAAATCTGCACTGACACATCATAATCACTCAAAGTCCATGGTTTCCATTAAGGTTAATTCTTGGTGTTATACAGCCTCCCAGTTCAGAAAAATGTATAATGACATATTTCATATAGTGTTTTCATTGCCTTAAAAATTTGCTGTGATTCACCTATTCATCCCTTTCTTTCCATTCATCCCTCTCTTAGTCCCTGGTTATGGGTTATCCATAGTTTTGCTATTCTAGTATGTCAGATGCTGCTGCTGCTGCTGCTGCTAAGTCGCTTCAGTCGTGTCCGACTCTGCGATCCCACAGATGGAAGCCCACCAGGCTCCCCCGTCCCTGGGATTCTCTAGGCAAGAACACTGGAGTGGGCCACCATTTCCTTCTCCAATGCGTGAAAGGGAAAAGTGAAAGTGAAGTCACTGAGTCGTGTCCGACTCTTAGCAACCCCATGGACTGCAGCCTACTAGGCTCTGCCATCCATGGGATTTTCCAGGCAAGAGTACTGGAGTGGGGTGCCATGTTGGAATCAAATAGTATGTATCCTTCTCAGATTGACTTCTTTCACTTAATGATATACATTCAAGTTTCCTCTGTGTTTTTTCATGACTTAATAACTCATTTCTTTTCAGTGTTGAATAATAGTCCATTGTCTGGATGTACTTCAGTTTATTTATCCATTCATCTACTGAAACAACATCTTGGTTATTTCCAAGTTTGGGCAATTATGAGAAAAGCTGCCATAAACCTCCATATGCAAGTTTTTGTGTAGATGTAAGTTTTCAGTTCCCTTGGGTAAATACCGAGAAGCACAACTGCTGGATCATGTGGTACGTGTGGGCTTCCCTGGTGGGCTCAGATGGTAAAGGATCTGCCTGAAATGCAGGAGACCCGGGTTTGTTCCCTGGGTCAGGAAGATCTCCTGGAGAAGGGAACGGCTACCCACTCCAGTATTCTTGCCTGGAGAATTCCATGGACAGAGGAGCCTGGCAGACTACACTCCACGGGGTTGCAAAGAGTCAGACAGGACTGAATGACTAACACTATGTTTAGTTTTGTGAGAAACTGCCAACCTGTGTTCCAAACAGCTATACATTTTCATTCCCACCAGCAGCGTGTGAGAGTTACTGTTGCTCCACCAGCATTTGTTGCCAGTGTTGTGGATCTTGGTCATTTTTCTGCGTGTATAGTGGAATCTCATTGTGTTTTTAATTTGCATTTCCCTGATGACATGTGATATTTCCTGCAAAAATTAACTCTTTCAAGGCTTGAGATACAGAGCAAGAAACTCCCAGCCTCATCCAAACCCTGTGGATCTGTTTTTCACCTAAGAAATTTTGTATTCCAAGAATAGACCTGTTCTCCTGAATAATGGCATTGACAGGAAGTGAGCACACAGAGACCTCATCTTGTGACGGAAGCCCAGCATGACACTCTTGGTCATGACTACAGTTAGTGTGAACAGTAGCCAGTGCTTTTCTATTTCCCTACCGTTTGTCAGCCTGGAGCTGCTTCTTTCCAGGGAAACAGTTCTACACTGATATGATTGACGTCCTTCTGCAGGGCTCCTCTGGGGGCCTTCATAGTAACTGTGTCACTTCGACGTGATGTCAACATTTTCTGAAATGTGGACAGTCTGCTGAGAATGGTCTTCATACTTGCAGTAGATGTGGAAAGGCTTCATATGGTTAATTGCCATGTGTGTATCTTATTTGGTGAGTCTTGTTAGGTCTTTGGCCCACTTTTCACTGGTTTGTTTACTTCCTTATTGTTGGGTTTTAAGGGTTCTTTCGGAGAAGGCAATGGCACCCCATTCCAGTATTCTTGCCTGGAGAATCCCAGGGACAGAGGAGCCTGGTGGGCTGCCGTCTATGGGGTCTCACAGAGTCGGACACGACTGAAGCGACTTAGCAGCAGAAAGGGTTCTTTGTATATTTTGGATAACAGTTCATTATCAGATATATGTTTTGCATGATATATTCCCTGTCTTTTGGTCATCTTCTCACTCTCTTGACATTTTCTTTTGCGGAATGGAAGTTTTTAATTTTAATGAAGTCACAGCTTATCAATTATTTCTTTCATGGAACGTGATTTGTATGTGGAAAGTCATCACTTTACCCAAAGTCATCTAGAGTTTCTCCTATGTTATCTTCTGGAGTTTCATAGTTTTGTGTTTTACACGTTTGATCTGTCTCTTCAAAGAAAGTGTGTGGTTTTTTTTTCCTTTTTAGTATGCCTTGCAGTTTTTTCTTGATAACTGGGCCTGATGTACGAGTTAAAAGAAACTTCTGTAAATGGGACTTTGGGAGTATGGCAGTGAGGTGTGGGAAGAGATGGAGAGTTCTATAGTCTTGTCTTGTCTTTAGGACTCAGTCTCTTGGTGAGCCTGTGTGTCTAGACTTTGAACTTCACAAGTATTTTTCTCCACGCTTTGGTAGGACAGGATGGGATGGAGTTGAGTACACCCCTTCCCCAAGTCCAGTTAGGCTCCTGATAAGACCTCAGCGCATTTGCTCTGGTTAACAAGTTTCCCCTGTATCCAATCTCCTGATTGGCCTTATTAAGAACAGCTGTGCTCTGACGTAGTTCAAAATGGTTCCTTTTGCCTCTCCCCTGCAGGAAGCCTAAAGGAGTTTTTCTCCAAGGTTTGCTGTGAGAACCTGCTTAAGTTCTAGAAGGTAAAACTTCCAAAAATTTGGGGCTCCCCCTAAGACTGGGTCCCCTGTAGTTTTTAACTTTCAGATTTGTCCACATTGAGCCTTCTTTAATTCATTGAGTGCATTTCAGGTTTTCTATCCCGTCACTGGTTCCCACGGTAGCTTCTGCTCAAGAATCTCTGCTCAGGTAAGCTGTAACTCCCTTTATTTGCCTGTCTCTCTCCCCATTATTAGGAGCAGTGGTTTGTTCTGTGTTCTCCCTCTCTTATGAATCCAAGAGAGTTGCTTATTTTTCAGTCCATTCAGTTTTTTGGTTGCTGTTGTTTTTTGGCCGTGCTGTGTGGCCTGTGGAACTTTTCCCACCAGGGATTGAACTGCGGGCCTCCTGTAGTAGAAGCATGGAGTCTTAACTGCTGGACCACTGGGGAATTCCCACTTAGCTTTTTACTTGTTAGCCATTAGTGGTGATTGTAAGGTCCTTATATTCAGGACTGAAAATGGTATTTGTGGGTTTCTTGCCCTAGCTGGAGGGATTTATGAGTCTCTAGGCTACCTGGGTCCCAGCTGAGACATACTGTGTGTTATAAGCTTTTCCGTTCAGGCCCAGGAGAAACATTTGCATACAGGAGAGTCTTCCTGCTCAGAAAATAAGATGGGATCCTGCCTGGGATAAGACCTGTGGCTATACAGCAGTCCCTTGGGATCTGTGAGGGACTGATTCTAGGACTCCCTGCAGATGTGAAAAATCTGAGGATACACAAGTTCCTTATATAAAATGGCATATAGCACACATGTCTTCTTGAATACATTAAATCATCTCTAGATTACTTATACCTGATACAATGTAAGTGAAAGTGAAGTCGCTCAGTTGTGTCCGACTCTTAGCGACCCCATGGACTGCAGCCTACCAGGCTCCTCTGTCCATGGGATTTTCCAGGCAAGAACACTGGAGAGGGTTGCCATTTCCTTCTCCAATGCAGGAAAGTGAAAAGTGAAAGTGAAGTCTCTCAGTCATGTCCGACTCTTAGCGACCCCATGGACTGCAGCCTACCAGGCCCCTCCATCTATGGGATTTTCCAGACAAGAGTAACGGAGTGGGTTGCCATCGCCTTCCCCAGATACAATGTAAATGCTATTGTAAATAGTTGTAAATACAACGTAAATGCTGTGGAAGGCAGCTATGCTAACCGTTATACCACCAGCACCTCTGTAAATGCTACATATAAATCATTGCTAGAGTGCAGAAAATTCAAGGTTTGCTTTCTGAAACATTCTAGAATTTAATTAAAAATTTTTCTTTTGTCCTGGTTGAATTTGTGGATGTGGAACCTGTGGATAGAGAGAGCTGATTGTACAATGTAGGCCAGACAGTGAATGCTCACATGGCCAGTCATCAATCCTGTGAGCCTTGAGAATTAAACTCAAATGCCCAGAAATAACACCTAGAGTCCCCAGGCTTTGTCTTCTATATCCACTTTGACTGCGTAGGTCCCTTTAATCCTTTTGAAACCTCACTGTAGGTTTCTTGGCTGACAGAGTAATCTGCTGCTTGGGTGTGTGGGCTCACGTTACCCACTCTGTTCAGATGCTTCCTTTATTGTCGTGAATATGCTGACCAAGAGGATGTGGGCCCAATTTCACTGCCTACTCTTATTCTATTTTTTTCCCAGGAAAAAATGGAAAAATGGTTACTTATTTATTGTGGTAAAATATGTATAACATAAAAGGTATCATTGCAACCATGTAATGGCATTAAATACCTTAATTCACACTGTTGTGTGATCTTCACCACCATCCATCTTCAGAATTTTTTCCTTTTCCTAAATGGAAACTTCATACCAATTAAATACTAAGTCCTCATTCCTCCCAGCCCTAGCTCCTGGCAACCACCATTCTGATTTCTGTCTGTGAATTCACTGCTATAGGTAACTCATATGGGTGGAATCACACCGTATTTGTCGTTTTGTGACTGACCTGTTCCTCCTAGCATAATGTTCTCAAGGTTCATCCAAGTTACAGCATGTGTCAGAAGTTCCTTCCTACCACATTTTGTTAAACCATTCATCCCTCATTGAACATTTAGGTTGCTTCCACCTTTTAGCTATTGTAAATAAAGCTCTATGAACATGGATGTACAAATATGTTCACATTCATGATTTCAGTTATTTTCTGTATAGACCCAGAATTGGAACTGCTGGACTGTATGGTAACCTTTGTTTTTTCTGAGGAATTGTTATGCTATTTCACTCAATGGCTATCCCATTTTACATTTTACCCCACAGCAATTTCTCCACATTCCTACCAATACTTTCTTTCTCTTCCTCCCTGTCTTTCTTTCTCACTCTCTTCTTCCTTCCCTTCCTTAATAGTAATAGCCCTCCTAATGGGTGCAGAGTGGTATCTCATTGTGGTTTTGATTTGCATTTTCCTCATGATTCCTCATGATATTCCACATCATGATTCCTCATGATATTCCACATCATTTCATGTGCTTATTGACCATTTGTATATGTATATCTTTGGAGAAATGTCTATTCAAGTCTTTTGTCCATTTTCTAATGAGTTTATTGGTTTTTGAGTTGGGTTAGAAATCTGATTTTTTTTTTAATGGTCTTTAAAAAAAGAAAAGAAAATGAACTCGCTCAGTCGTGTCTGACTCTTTGCAACCTCATGGACTGTAGCCCACCAGGCTTCTCTATCTATGAGATTTTCCAGGCAAGAGTACTAGAGTGGATTGCCATTTCCTTTGCTAGGGGAATCCTCCCGACTCAGGGATTGAACCCAGGTCTCCTGCATTGTAGGCAGATGCTTTACCATCTGAGCCAAATGTTAAATAGTAGTTACAAAATAAATATTTTAAAAAATACTGTGGAAAAAACTATGGATGCCAAATTCCATTAGCCAGGTGGCTCTTGCCCAAGTCCTGTCTGGTCACTGCCTTGGCCTTAAGTGCGGATGGCTCTGAGGGGCATTGTCCAGAAAGCAAAGCCTGGTGGGAAGGACTAAATGGAGAGCATTCAGTGTTTATAACATGCTGTGTTTTTCATCTGAGCCACCTGGGAAGCCCTCCCTGGGTTGGGAAGATCCCCTGGAGGAGGGCATGGCAACCTACTTCAGTATTCTTGTCTGGAAAATCCCCATGGACAGAGGAACCTGGCGGGCTACAACCTGGCGGGGTTGGAAAGAGTTGGACACGACTGAGCAACTCAGCACAGCACAGTACAGTGTTTCCCAAAGCCCCATTTCTTCCTTTTTATTACCAAAGCCGAAATCCATATGCCTCACGTGTGTTCACCATGGCAATGAAAGCAAATGATGTATTTAACTTTATTTAATAAAGGGCTTTACCTGGTGAGGAGTCAGAGAAAGCTCATCAACAGAATGTGAAGTATTAAAGACTTTGTTTAATTGTACAACTTTCCACTGAAGAATATTCCTTTATAAAACATGTATTGATTCACTGTTTACAGGAAGAGAAAATGGCACATTTATATGAAAGTATATTAAATGAGATAACTCAAGGAGACAGCAACTGACCGACACTGGTGTCTTCCAGCACTGCTGGGAAAGGTGCTGTAAGTGGGCTCAGTGGAACTGACCTGGACTGGAAGGTCCCAGGGCTGACTTCTCCCCCTGCTACTGTCTTGCTGTCTGACCTGCCTCACTGACTTCTATTTCTTCCCGGATAAGATGGGCTTAATAACCCCTCCTTGGAGAGGTTTGTGGAAGGTATGAAAGGTCTTTTAAGTGGAAGTGCTCTTTAGATGCAAACTGTCCTTTTTCCACATCCTCCTAGTCCTGGGAACAAGCTTGGGAGTGGGGAATGCTTGACCTGAAATATGGTCTGAGCCTCCTTGAGTGTTAACACTGAGCACCAAGCGCCCTGGACCTTGCCTCTTGAAGGTCAATCAGATTTTTTTCTGCTGTTATCATTATTGTCCTTGACATTTTCCACTTGGCAGCTTACGTGCATCCTCCTGACCTGCTGGGAAGCTACAGCCATCCCTCTCTATCACACCCTGGCAAAGGCACTGCTGGGGGCTGCCAGGGTAGCACCGGTCATCAGCGACCCGCCCTAGGACAAGCCCAGTACTTGCTCTTAAAACTCCTTCCCACCCCTGCTCAGGGCTCAGAGGTACCTCCCCACAAGTGAGTACAGTTGTCCAGGTCAAAGTCTCTAAAGACAGAAAGTCTTCTCACAGATGCTGAGAATACACTTGAGGACCTCCAGGAATCTTTGGGTCTCGGTGGAGGGAGCAGTGTTCTTGGAGACCCAGTGATGGAGGCATGGCCTTTCCACGCCCCAGACCCTCCCGGCTTCCAGGCTGTGCTAGGACAGAGCTGCTGTCTGGGTTACCTTGGGCAAGTTCATTAGCATCTTGAGCTTCAGTGTCCCCTTCTATAAAGTCAGAGTGGTGATATCTATTCAATATGAGAGGGCTAAAAGAGACAGCAAATTTAAAGTGCCTGGTATTCGGGGTAAGCTTAAAAAAGTTAGTTCTTCAACTTAGAGGTGGAGAAAAGTACCAGGGGCAGGGCTGAGAGGCATTTTCCAGGCACATGCCTGAGGAGCAGCCTGTCCATTCTTCATCTCCACGGAGCTGGGGTCCAAGCACTGGGCACCCTCCTGCCACCCAGCGAATCTCCTGTCCTTGGTGTTTTCCTGGGGCGTGGGAGGGCTGTAGCAGCTCGAGTCGGTGTCCTGTAGGCCCATCCTCTGTCCTCCTTCACCACTTCTCCTGGGAGGCTTAGGAGCCCTGGTACAATCACAGTTCCTGGGGGTCTGCCTGATGGCCAGATTGTCCCAGAATGAGTCGGAAGATTGGGCTCCTCGCTGTGTGCTTCTCTATAAATGACCACAGCTGTTATTATGCAGGGCTGAGCCTGTGGAGAAAATCGTGTAACTGCAGATTAGGGCCATGACAAATTTCATGGTTTTCAAAATCCACCCTTAACAATCCTTTTGTCACAGGCCAGCTCCTTCTCCTGTGTTCCCTCAGCTGCTCTTCCAAATCTTAACCCTTGCCCGGAAGTCTCCTAACTTGCCTCTGCCCTCGGCCTCTTTGCGCATGCACTGGCCTCCACTGTTCCAGGCAAACCAGGTGCTAGATGCTGCCTTCCCATTCGCAGCCTGCATCTTCAAAGCTGTCCATCTGGCAGCAGGCCCTCCCTCCTCCTCTGCAGCCTGAAGAGATGGGAGGCCTTGCCTTCTACTCAAGGGCACTCCTTCTGTAGTGAACTTGTGTTCTTTTTTCTCCTCTGTGTCTCTTCTTCTAGTGAAGAAGCCCAGTTGCCTCTTTGGAACCATCCTCTTTCTTTCTTTGTTCACGTGGTTGAGTTGGCATTGACCCCACCCCAGTTCCAGCGAGGACAGGTAACCAATTTAGAGCCAGTCAAAACACTCCAACTTTTTGGCCACAGAAATAGGTCAGAGTGAGCACATAAATGAAACCTGGGCCCCTCAGAATCAGTCCAGAGCCCCTGAGATGTAGTTTATTTTACTGAGCCCATCAGGCTTATGGGTCATATAATGATGGAGATGGGGCACCATATTTGCTGCTACATGGATGCAGATGCTTGAGCAAAGTGGAGCTGGGAAGGGGAGGTGGACGGAGAGGGAGATGCCTGACAACGTTTTGGTGAGTCTTTGGAGGCAACCATGCCTGGATTTTTTTTCAGTTACATGAATTAGTTCTCTTTTTCTCTTAAGTGGGTTGGGTTACTGGCACTTTCAAGTCAAGAGGCCTGAAAGAAAGCACCCTCCCTTTTAAACCCTAATGTCACTAGAAAAGGATTATATCTCTGTCTGTGTTTTCATTCCAGCACTCAGGGTAGTGCCTGGCACATAAGTCAGTACTCAGTAAATATTTCATTAAATAATATTAACTAAACTGACTGTAACTAGGACCGATGATCCCTTCTCTTCACCTCACCTCCGTCTTTCTTTATCGTTTCCCTTCCTGTGTTTGGAGCCTCTCCCTTCCTCAGACATTGTAAATGTTCATGTGCCCTTAATCCTAAAAATAAAACCAAGCACATAACAACAAAATAAAAAAATCTTCCTTCCTTATGGCATTTCTTTCTAGCACCCTGACCTACTTTTCCATCTCATCTGAGCTCTTCAGAAACATATTCTTAACTCACAGCAACCTGGCTTCTGTCCCAACTCCTTCAACAATGTCATGCTTATCACCGACACGAGAGAATGTAGTCAAGACTCTGCAGCCCCTCATTATATCTGCATAGCGGGCTGATCCCCCTTCTTTCTAAAAGGCAGGATATCCCTCAGAATCCCAGACTCTTCCCACTGAATCTCAGCTCACAGCTCTTCCTTTTGTCTGAAAGCTCTGCTTGAAGTCTGGCCTTCCGTTAGAGCATCTGAAATTTCCTTCCTGCCTTGGAATTGCCGTGGCACAAGCTTTCTCCTTGGCCTTTGTATTTTTCCCCCGGTGGCAAAGTAGGTCAGGCCTCAGTCGTCCAGTGTGTTCAAGGCCCACATTCATGTCACATATTGACCTTCAGGCTTATGCCAAGTCTTATACCACAGCTGGCACTCTCAGCTCAATCATTTTCAGGGGAAGCCAGTCTTCTAGGTCAGCCCTTTAGGTATTGAACTGGGAGTGTTCTCTGCCACCTCTTGGATTAGGTTAGAGTGAAGTTTCATTTTATTCAGGTTATTGTACTATTACCTAAGGCAATAGCTGGGACAACAACCACCAAAGGCCATTTCAGGAGTGAGACTATAAAAGGAAGTGCCTTGTCTTCCTGATCCAGGAATCCCTCTGAAGGTTAATCCTGGCTGGTTCTGATGACCTAACAGGTAGTGGAGGATTCCAGGCATCTAAGTCAAAAAGCATGACTTCATCTATACAACAAGTAAATGTGCACAAATGAATAATTTATAAAGGCTTAAGAGGTAAATGATCTCTGTTCATCCTGCTGGCTTTGGAAAACCACCACATCCTCTCGTGGCTCCATCTCTTTCATTTATCCATTCAGCAAACATTTGGCAAGTGTCTACCACCTGCAAGGGGGTTATTATCCATATAAAAACAAAACTCATGCAGATAAATAGCTTTAATAAAATGTGCTATTAAATTTTAAATAGGTTTCCTTCTGTTAAAGGCCACATGGAGACTTAAGAGTTAAGTCAACAAGTGTGAAGGACTCATTTAATCTGGTAAACCAGGTCATCTCATTCCATGATGACTAAACTTGGTTCCATATCAGAGTCTAGCGCCATCGTTTGGGGTGGACCCTGGAATTTTTAACAATGCCCCTGAGTGATTCTGATGTGCCCCTAAGTTTATCATGGATCCATTTTGCCCTTTGCCTTCAGAACTGGACTTGATATCTAGGGGTCGTTTAATGGTATCTCCTTCTTGAAAATGGGTCATTTCTTGATTCTCTGGACTTCCCAGGTGGTGCGGTGGTAAAGAAACTGCTTCCCAATGCAGGAGACATAAGAGATGGGGGTTTGATTCCTGGGTCAGGAAGATTCCCTGGAGTAGGAAATAGCAACTCACTCCAGTATTCTTGCCTGGAAAATCCCATGGACAAGGAGCCTGGTGGGCTACAGACCATGGGGTCACAAAGGGGTTGGATGCAACTAAGCCCACACGCTCACACTCCCTCGCTTGATTCTCTAACCGTACTTCCTTTGGTTCCCTCCTGTCCCTTTTTCTCAGCCTTTTCCCCTGCTACTTCTTTTCTATGAGCCACATATTAGCTTTCTATGGCTGTCAAAACCTCAAACTTAGTGTTTTGAAATAAAACAGATTCATTATTTTACAGTTCTGTAGGTTAGAAGTCCGATGTGTGTCTCTGTGGGCAAAGACCAAAATATCAGCAGGGCTGTGTTTCTTTCTGGAGATTCTAGGGGAGGATCCACTTCCTTGCCTTTTGAGCTTCTAGCGGCTCGTGGCCCTTCTCCATCTTCAAAGTCTGTAATGGCTGGTGGAGTCTTTCTCATGTCACGTTGTTCTGACCATGCATCTGTAGTCACATCTCTGTTTCTGGGGCTCCTCCTTCCTTCCTGTTCTGCTTTAAGGGGCTCCTCCCTTCCTTTGTCTTCAAAGCCGGCACTTCTCACACTGTGTCACTCTGACCTTGTCTTCTGTTTCCTGCTTCCACTTTGAAAGATTTCTGTTATTATGTTGGGCCCACATGGGTAATCTACAGTCCTCTATTTTAAGGTCTGCTGGTGTGCAGCCTCCTGAGGGTTTGGATGTGGATGTCTTTGGGGGAGGGCATCACTCTGCAGCTGCGGGGCCCTTCGTTGTTGTTGTTTATCCTCTCTTTGCAACTTTCAGAGGCTAAACAGGCCACATGAGTGAGTAAGGCAGGACAGAGAGACAGAGTGAACCGGATGTCCCTTTTAAATGGGCAGCAGCTAATGCACTCCAGTCATTTGTTACTATGTGAGAATGTGGTCCCAGATTTGCCAGATCTTCTGATTTTTTTTTTTTAATCTGGAATTTTAGATTTCCTTTCTTTGTTATATCCTCCAACTTTTAAATGTTGGCTAAGAGTTTAAATATTTAAAGGTATCATACAAGCCAAACCAAACACATCTACTGATATATGCAGCCTCGAGCTGTCCATCTGTAACCTCTGCCCTGTATGTTATCACCGGAAACAATCTCACTAAGCCCAAGCATTCAACCACTCCTGACACTATGTGGGATGACTCCCAAACCTCTGAGTCCATCTAGACCTCTCTGATAAGCTGAGAACAGCATCTATGACTACATTCCCCAGGGCCATACCCACTCATGAGCTCCCTGGAAAAATCTGCTTCTCAAGCTTGAAACCTGGGGGTCCCTTACTTTCTGATTCAATGGCCCCATAATTCATTCCACCTTTGCACTTAACAGGGGTCCTTGATTGTCCCTTTGCTGGATTATTGTCACAGTCTTTATACTCACTCTGTAGGTTTCATTCTTCGTTCTGACCTGATTGCAGCCTAAGCTCTAAAAGGCAACAGGCCACCTGAACTTTCACATCTACTTAACATCCTCAGTGCTTTCCAGTATCCCACAGGATGTAGTCCAGAGTCCGCAGTATGGTCTTCCATGCCTGTCATGATAAGAGCCTGCATTACGTCTCCAACCTCCTCTCTTACCGCTTTCTCATTGCTGGCTGGGATTTCTGTATTACAGAAGTCACTGTGGCCCCTCTGTACTTGATGTGGTATAACACCTGCTCATCCCTTGGCCTGAAGTGCCCTTCCCTACTGATATACCTGGAAACCTACTCATCCTTAAACCCAAGCTCAGGTCTTGCTCTGTGAGATGTCCCCTCTTTCCTCTCTGCCTTTTCACAGCCCTTCCTTGCAGATTTCACTGCTTTGCTTATGCATTTTTTATTGAACTTGTCTCATGTGACTTCAAGAATTTGTTCACACATACGTCTCCCATCTTTGTGTTGTATCATCTTTTTGTCACGAGTACTTAACCCTGGGCCTCACAACAGAGGTGCCTAATAATATTTCTGAATGAACGAATGAATGAAGGAGCCATGCTAGACAGATGGCATCTGTCCTATTTATAATCAAAATTACCCCAAGGAGTTGTAATTCTTTGATGAGTTTCTCATTTCTCCCTTCAAATAAGTTTCTATCTTCCGCCAGCTGCAGAAGCTCTTTGAATGATTTAAAATGCAGAATTCAAAATTGGCTGCCAAGAAATGCCACTTCATTTCCTTTCTAAAATAACGTGATTTTCCCCCGTGACCCAGACGAAGCAACAACCCTTGGCTAATGTTTCATATAAAGGGGATTTTTTTGGTAAAAGGAGGGTTAAGGGGAGTGAATTTTAGTTTTTCTCATTTCCTTGGTCTTCTGTAGGTGTTCCTGTCCAGGTGTGAAGACTCTTTCCTGTCTAGATGTGCAGGGGAAAGCCACACCACGTCAGGTATTTAATCGTGCAGTGACGCCACCTCAGGAAGTGCCAGGGACCTGTGAACCTTGCAGCCTCCTTCAATATAGTCATAGATCTGGGCAAGAATGACAATTTACAAGGCGTTTCTCTCTCAGACAGGGAGCAGATTAGTTTTCTAAAAATGGAAGGACAGGCACAAAGCGGCACTTGTCATCTTGGGGAGCCTGGCCAGCAAACCTTGTAGACCGACTGGAAGAGCTGGGCTGAAGACCAGCCTTAAGGGCAGTCTCACAGTCAATTACCATTGGCCCAAGTGTAGCAGGGCAGACTCCAGGGGCAAAAGTGAACATTTCAGCTCCTGGACCCACAGCACTTTTCAGTTAGTTACCAGACAGATTGCCTGGTAAAGATTGCAGGGAGAAATATCAATAACGTCAGATATGCAGATGACACCACCCTTATGACAGAAAGTGAAGAGAAACTAAAGAGCCTCTTGATGAAAGTGAAAGAGGAGAGTGAAAAAGCTGGCTTAAAACTCAACATTCAGAAAACGAAGATCATGGCATCTGGTCCCATCACTTCATGGCAAATAGATGGGAAAACAATGGAAACAGTGAAAGACTTTATTATGGGGGTCTCCAAAATCACTGTAGATGGTGAGTGGAGCCATGAAATTAAAAGACGCTTGTTCCTTGGAAGAAAAGCTATGACCAATCTAGACAGCATATTAAAAAGCAGAGACATTGCTGACAAAGGTCCATCTAGTCAAAGCTGTGGTTTTTCCAGTAGTCATGTTTGGATGTGAGAGTTGGATCATAAAGAAAACTGAGCACCGAAGAATTGATGCTTTTGAACTGTGGTGTTGGAGAAGCATCTAGAGAGTCTCTTGGACTGCAAGGAGATCAAACCAGTCCATCCTTAAGGAAATCAGTCCTGAATATTCATTGGAAGGACTGATGCTGAAGCTGACACTCCAATACTTTGGCCACCTAATGCAAAGAACTGACTTATTTGAAAAGACCCTGATGCTGGGAAAGATTGAAGGCAGGAGGAGAAGGGGTCGACAGATGTTGAGATGGTTGGATGGCATCACCGACTTGATGGATGTGAGTTTGAGCAAGCTCTGGGGCTCGGTGATGGAAGGGAAGCCTGGCATGTTGCAGTCCTTGGGGTCACAAAGAGTCAGACATGACTGAGCAACTGAACTGAGCCATACAGCAATCACTGTTTTGTTGTTTGAGGTTTTCCTCTTCTCCTATCTCCCTGGTATATCAGGCCCCCCTGCTCCTTGAGGGAAAGGCACAAGAGGAAGAAGAATTAACACCCATTGCACACCTAACACAAACTAGGAAGTGCATTAGATGCTATAGAAGCTTTCTTCTTTTAACATATTTTAATTTTATTTGCATTCTTAAATCTCCATTTTACTAGTGAGGAGACAGGACAGGTGAGGCCTAGTAACTCGCTCAATTCTACACAACCAGGAGATGGTAGGGCTGAGGTTTATTCCCGGTAGGTGTTATTTTAAAGCCCATGCTCATTCCACTTATGATACTGCTGATACAGGAAAATAGTTGTAAAATCTAATTTTTGTGCTTATGTACCAGAAACTTCAGCTTATGTTATCTCATCCAGCTTATGGTTTTATTGGACTAATATGTCTAAAGTATTCTCAGGCCAATATTCAGGCAATCAATTGACACACATTCTGTAAAGAGGCTACCAGATTGATCCAAAGAGGCATAAGACTCAACCCTAGCTTGCCAGTACTTTCAGGCTGTATGAAGAGATGAAGAAAGTAAAGAGAAACACAAGAGCACTGTCATAGCATAGGAACTGTGGCAAGTCCGCATGTCAGCAACTCTGGATCTTTCTATGTGACACTCACAATGTGTGACACACTCTCCTGGGTGTTTGTGGGGTCGTAGCTGTCACATCCCCTCTTTTGCCCACTTAAAGTGTGTTCAGTTCAGTTGCTCAGTCGTGTCTGACTCTTTGCGACCCCAAGGACTGCAGCACCTCAGGCTTTCCTGTCCATCACCAAGGCCTGGAGCTTGCTCAAACTCATATCCATCAGGTTGGCGATGCCATCCAACCATCTCATCCTCTGTTGTCCCCTTCTCCTCCTGCCTTCATTCTTTCCCAGCATCAGGGTCTTTTCCAATGAGTCAGTTCTTTGCATCAGGCAGCCAAAGTATTGGAGCTTCAGTATCAGTCCTTCCAATGAATATTCAGGACTGATTTTTCTTAAGGATTAACTGGTTTGATCTCCTTGCAGTCCAAGGGAGTCTGACGAGGCTTCTCCAACACCATAGTTCAAAAGCATCAATTCTTCGGCACTCAGCTTTCTTTATGGTCCAACTCTCACATCTAAACATGACTACTGGAAAAACCACAGCTTTGACTAGATGGACCTTTGTCAACAAAGTAATGTCTCTGCTTTTTAATATGCTGCCTAGGTTGGTCATAGGTTTTCTTCCAAGGAACAAGCGTCTTTTAATTTCATGGTTGCAGTCACCATCTGCAGTGATTTTGGAGGCCAAGAAAATAAAGTCTGTCACTGTTTCCATTGTTTCCCCATCTATTTGGCATGAAGTGTTGGGAGCAGATGTCATAATCTTAGTTTTTTGAATGTTAAATTCAATGTAATATAAAGTGTGTTAGACTGCAAATAATTGCGGGGGTTTTGTCAAAACTCCAATCAGATCACTCCAATCAGAAAGGATCTTTGGCATTTTAATTATTAGTAACTAAATATCAGTTGCAACCTCACAACGAATGACAGGACATCCTTGTGTGTGGAGCTGCTGAGCCCAAGAATCACTGCAGGGGACTGCCAACGGTCTCATGTGGACCAAACACACTGTGAGATGAGAGGAGGGGGGCCTTGATGGGGCTGAAGCACACTAGGGTGTCTTGTAGGAAATCGCAGATGCTATAGACTCAAGTCGGAGAAGGCAATGGCACCCCACTCCAGTACTCTTGCCTGGAAAATCCCATGGACGGAGGAGCCTGGAAGGCTGCAGTCCATGGGGTCACTGAGAGTCGGACACAACTGAGCGACTTCACTTTCCCTTTTCACTTTCATGCATTGGAGAAGGAAATGGCAACCCACTCCAGTGTTCTTGCCTGGAGAATCCCAGGGACGGGGGAGTCTGGTGGGCTGCCATCTATGGATTCGCACAGAATCGGATACAACTGAAGTGACTTAGCAGCAGACTCAAGTCTAGCATTGTTCCTGACATGTGGAGACTCACAAATGAGCTGAACTGAAAAATGCAGGGCAACAATACCAAAGACCTGCAAATCCTGGCCAGTCAAATCCAAGGTCCAGCAGAAGGCAGGACTTGCTTCCTTTGATGCAGACAGACAGGTAACACCCCCGCCTCCCTCCCTGTAGCTTCATTATCTCAGTGAATCAGGCAGACTGAATTTTCTAAAGGAACTGCATGACTTATCAGACTGGACTATGTTTTAAATTGAATAACATGAAAACTCATTCCTCCCTTAGCTAGAGAATAGGGGCCAGAGGCAGGGTGGAGTGGTAGGAGGTCAGATTAAAAAGGGATAAAATAAAGGAGCTACATATTCTCTGCCGTGAGTGGAGTGTGAAATTAATTTTGTGACTTTGTAACACGTATATTGCTATTTTCTGGTTTTTCAATTTTAGATATTCTCTTATACCACTCCATGGCATTTTCTCCCTTGTCATTGTAATTTCTGAGAGTTAATAACACTATCTTTAGTTTTTCTCTTGGTACCTTTATGTAAACATCGGATTACATGCTTAAATCTCCCTTTCTTGTCCCATCTACTTCCAGTGATGCCCCAAGTTTCTATCATGTAAGATAAGGGCACTTCATATCTTCCACCTTCTAATTTCTGTCATTTGGATAATTAATGTTTATCTTCTGTAACTGTATTTGAGTCTTATTATACATTATATATAGGTTGATCAAAATAGTCAAGAATCAAAAATAAAGTTGTTACTTTGAGTATGAAATACTTTTTACTCCAGGGCCATGTCAATATCACGATGCCAGCACCTTCAGGGTCACAGCTGCCGTGTAACAAATTAAGCACCTCCTACGCACCATGGTTGCATAATGGCTTGCTGAACAATGCAGATTTATAGTTTCGGGAGTCAGAAGTCCTCCGTGAGTCTCCTTGGGCTAAAATCAAGGTGTCAGCAATGCTGGTTTCTTCTGGGGGCTCCAAGGGAGAAAATTTGTTTCCCTGCCTTTTCCAGCTACTAAAGGTCACCAAAATTCCTTGGCTGGTGGCACCTTCCTCCTTTTTCAACGCAGTATTTCTCTGGTCCTTCTTCACTCACCACGTTTCTCTCTGACCATAGCCCGTAAAAGTCCTCTGTTACTAAAGATTTATATGAGTTGTTTGGGTTTACCTGGATAATCCAGGATAATCTGCCCATCTCAAATTCCATAATTTTAATCACATGGGCAAAATCCCTTCTGCTCTGTAAGGTAAAATGAGCACAGGTTCCAGAGATTAGAGCATGGACATCATTGAGGAGTTACTGTCCTGCCTACCACCCAAAATGAAATGTTCCTGATGTTGAGAAAAAATAGATTCTACTTTTTAGGCCTCATCAGTTGCTCAAAATTCACACCACATTTTTAATGTGCTTCATTTGTGGATTGCAATTTTCCTACTTAGGTTTTTTTATTATTATTATTTTTAGTAAAGACTTTTGTTAGAAGTACATTTTCTCCTTATCAAATCCTTAATAATACCTACCTACTTTTTTCTGTATTATTAATCATCTACATCTTTCATTTCTTTAAAGATTGAAGTGTGATTGAGTCTTTTTTTTTTTTTTTTCCTTTTTTTAAAAAAAAAAACAGTTATTTTTTGAGCTCACCTTATTCTTGTTCTAGTTTGGACCAGTTGCTCTCTAGGCCTACTGTTCTGTCTTCACCTTGGGTTTCTTGTCCTTGAATTCTTGGTAAAGCCCACTACTTATACTCTACATTTTTATATTTGTCGTTTTTCACTGTAATTCCCAAGGAACTTTTCATGAAACAATGAAGAGAACATCTCTGAGTTCTTAGATGTGAAAAATGACCTCTCTGAATCTTTTGCATTGCTTTATTGTATTCACTTGTATTCCCTTGATTCTGATTTCTAATATAATTTGGCTTTCTAAAAAGAAGATTATCATTTATATTTTTTCTGTGAATTATTTGTGTTTTTTCTTCAAAATTTTAGTTGGATTATCTTTTGCTAGACCTATATTTATATGTAGTGAAGATTAAACCTTTGTAATAAATACTGCAAAATTTTCTTCCAGAATAACAGTTATTAAAAAATATTTTTGTGGATCTTTTTATTTTGTATATTTAGAATTTATCTTTTAAATTTATAGTGTTCAATCTTTTATGACTTCAGCTTTTGGGGTTTTGTTTAGAAAGACTTATGTATTCCAAGTTATACAAATATTCTGATTTTTTTCTAATAAATATGTACTTTTATTGTTTAGTTTTAATCCATCTTGAATTTGATTCTGTTTATTATAATTTGTTACAAATTTCAAACAAATCAACACCATTTAGATATTCAGGTTATCTTTTCCTCCACTGTTTGAAATACAATCTGCATTAGATTATTAGCTTGTATGTTCTCGGGACTATTTCTGAACTATTTTGTGTTGATCTGGTTCCTCAGCTGTACTGTGTTGTTTTAATTACAATAGTTTTAAACTCTAGATACTCAGGACAACTTAACCTCTCCTTGTTATTTTACTGAATTATCTTAATGAATTGTATATGTGAATTCTTATAAAATCTTGAGAATAAGGTTGATAAACTCCATAAAAATTATCTAGGATTTTGATTGGATAACATTGAACTTATAGATTAACTTGAAGAAACCAAACAATATTGACTTTAAAACTTTTTTTTTAATTGGAGGAAAATTGCTTTACAATGTTGTGTTGGTTTCGGCAGCGGTATTGAGGAACCTATTTGCAGGGAAATGCAGATATAGAGAATGGACGAGTGGACACAGCAGGGGAAGGAAAGAGTGAATGGAGTAAATGGAGAAAGTAACACTGACAAATATACATTACCATATGTAAAGAAAAAACCGAAAAAGCAAGAGAGTTCCAGAAAAACATCTATTTCTGCTTTATTGACTATGCCAAAGCCTTTGACTGTGTGGATCACAATAAACTGTGGAAAATTCTGAAAGAGATGGGAATACCAGACCACCTGACCTGCCTCTTGAGAAACCTGTATGCAGGTCAGGAAGCAACAGTTAGAACTGGACATGGAACAACGGACTGGTTCCAAATAGGAAAAGGAGTACGTCAAGGCTGTAGATTGTCACCCTACTTATTTAACTTATATGCAGAGTACATCATGAGTAACGCTGGGCTGGAAGAAGCATAAGCTGGAATCAAGATTTCCGGGAGAAATATAAATAACCTCAGATATGAAGATGACACCACCCTTATGGCAGAAAGAAAGAGGAACTCAAAAGCCTCTTGATGAAAGTGAAAGAGGAAAATGAAAAAGTTGGCTTAAAGCTCAACATTCAGAAAACGAAGATCATGGCATCTGGTCCCATCACTTCATGGGAAATAGATGGGGAAACAGTGGAAACAGTGTCACAGTTTATTTTTTTGGGCTCCAAAATCACTGCAGATGGTGATTGCAGCCATGAAATTAAAAGACACTTACTCCTTGGAAGGAAAGTTATGACCAATCTAGATAGCATATTGAAAAGCAGAGACATTACTTTGTCAACAAAGGTTCGTCTAGTCAAGGCTATGGTTTTTCCAGTGGTCATGTATGGATGTGAGAGTTGGACTGTGAAGAAAGCTGAGCGCCGGAGAATTGATGCTTTTGAGCTGTGGTGTTGGAGAAGACTCTTGAGAGTCCCTTGGACTGCAAGGAGATCCAACCAGTCCATTCTGAAGGAGATCAGTCCTGGGTGTTCTTTAGAAGGAATGATGCTAACGCTGAAACTCCAGTACTTTGGCCACCTCATGCGAAGAGTTGACTCATTGGAAGAGGCTCTGATGCTGGGAGGGATTAGGGCAGGAGGAGAAGGGGATGACAGAGGATGAGATGGCTGGATGGCATCATGGACTTGATGGACATGAGTTTGAGTGAACTCCAGGAGTTGGTGATGGACAGGGAGGCCTGGCGTGCTGCGATTCATGGGGTCGCAAAGAGTCAGACATGACTGAGCGACTGAATTGAACTGAACTGAAAGAAAAAATCATTCTGACACTTGTTAAAATGGTAATGAAGACTTTATTCAGGACTACTGCAATAGGTGTTAAGACTATCAAAAAACGGGAGAGAGATCAGGTTCAGTTCTAAACACAACAAAGACAAGTGAAGATTACAGCCAGTGAGCAGAATGAGGGGTGTCAGTGGATGAAAAATTATTAAGAAGAGACACTGAGGGAGAAGGGGTTCTTGTAAACTGGCTTAACAGGATTCTTGCTGCAGGAAGGTAATAGTGATAAGATATCTAGCATTGGTTGGGGGGAGTCTCACTAAACTGACTTTGCAAGTTTCTTTTAATGCAGGGCAAAGCAGGCTAAAGACAGGTACCAATGATAAGGCTGAGTGAAAAAGGGCACAGAGGAGAAGGTCTAAAATTTGGTCACAGAGGGAGTTTTTGTCACTCTTTCTATCCAGAAGCATAATGGTTCTCTATATTACTCATATTATATACTATATACTTCTAAAAAGATTCAGTTTTTTTTAATCAGAACTCACTCCTTTTTTGTAATATTTATTCTTTAGTATGATACAGTTTTTGTTAATATTGTGAGTGACGCTTTAAAAATTACATTTCCTATTTTTTATTTGAGTCATATGGGAAAACTTGATTTCTGTAGGTTGATTCTGTGTTTAGCCATTTTATACTTCTATCTTATTAAGTTTAGTCATTTTTCAATTCATTGTATTAAATTTTAAGCATGTTTTTCCACTTTCACTTCAGTTCAGTTCAGTCCAACTCAGTTGTGTCTGACTCTTTGAGACCCCATGGATAGCAGCTTGCCAAGCTTCCCTGTCCATCACCAACTCCCAGAGCCTATTCAAACTCCTGTCCATTGAGTCAGTGATGCCATCCAACCATCTTATCCTCTGTCATCCCCTTCTCCTCCTGCCATCAATCTTTCCCAGCATCAGGTCAGAAATAAAGAAAAATAAAGGACAGAAATGGTATGGACCTAATAGAAGCAGAAGATAAGAAGAGGTGGCAAGAATACACAGAACCATACAAAAAAGATCTTCATTGATTTCTTTTAGGATGGACTGGTTTGATTTCCTTGCAGTCCAAGGGACTCTCAAGAGGCTTCTTCAACACCACAGTTCAAATTCATCAATTCTTTGGTGCTCAGCTTTCTTTATAGTCCAACTCTCACATCCAAACCTGACTACTGGAAAAACCATAGCTTTGACTGGACGGACTTTTGTTGGCAAAGTAATGTCTCTGCTTTTTAATATGCTGCCTAGATTGGTCATAGTTTTTCTTCGAAGGAGCAAGAGTCTTAATTTCATGGCTGCCGTTACCATCTGCAGTGGTTTGGAGCCCCCAAAATAAAGTCTCTCACTGTTTCCATTGTTTTCCCATCTGTTTGTCATGAAGTGATGGGACTGGATGCTATGATCTTAGTTTTCTGAATGTTGAGTTTTAAGCTGACTTTTTCACTCTCCTCTTTCACTTTCATCAAGAGGCTTTTTAGTTCTTCTTAGCTTTCTGCCATAAGGGTGGTGTCATCTGCATATCTGAGGTTATTGATATTTCTCCTGGTAATCTTGATTTCAGCTTGTGCTTCTTCCAGCCCAGCATTTCTCATGATGTACTCTGCATATAAGTTAAATAAGCGGGGTGACAATATGCAGTCTTGACAGACTCCTTCTCTATTTGGAACCAGTCTGTTGTTCCATGTCCAGTTCTAACTGTTGCTTCTTGACCTCCATACATATTTCTCAGGAAGCAGGTAAGGTGGTGTGGTATTCCCATCTCTTTAAGAATTTCCACAGTTTGTTGTGATCCACACAGTCAAAGGCTTTGGCATAGTCAATAAAGCAGAAGTAGATTTTTTTCTGGAACTCTCTTGCTTTTTCGATGATCCAGCGGATGTTGGCAATTTGATCTCTGGTTCCTCTGCCTTTTCTAAAACCAGCTTGAACATCTGGAGGTTCATGGGTCACATAATGTTGAACCCTGGCTTGGAGAATTTTGAGCATTACTTTGCTGGCATGTGAGATGAGTGCAATTTTGCAGTAGTTTGAGCATTCTTTGGCATTGCCTTTCTTTGGGATTGGAATGAAAACTGACCTTTTCCAGTCCTGTGGCCACTGCTGAGTTTTCCAAATTTGCTGACACATTGAGTGCAGCACTTTCACTGTATCATCTTTCCGAATTTGAAAGAGCTCAACTGGAATTCCATCACCTCCACTAGCTTTGTTCGTAGTGATGCTTCCTAAGGTCCGCTTGACTTCGCATACCAGAATGTCTGGCTCTAGTTGAGTGATCATACCATCGTGATTATCTGGGTCATGAATTTCCACTTTGGTGTTGATATTTAAACCTCTGTTTATTTTTTGGAATTGTCTTGTTAAGGTCTCAGGAAAAGGTTGAATAATAAATGGTGTTTTGTTCTTCACTTAAATGTAAGTGCTTCCACTGTTTCACTGTGAAGTAAATGTTTTGTGATAGGTTTCTGTAGTTACCACTATCATGTTACTATAGCTTCCTTCTATTCATAGCTTATTAATAATAAGATTTTTTAAAAAATTTTTACTTCCAGATGTTCAAGCTGGTTTTAGAAAAGGCAGAGGAACCAGAGATCAAATTGCCAACATCCGCTGGATCATCAAAAAAGCAAGAGAGTTCCATTTCTGCTTTATTGACTGTGCCAAAGCCTTTGACTGTGTGGATCACAATAAACTGTGGAAAATTCTGAAAGAATGGGAATACCAGACCACCTGACCTGCCTCTTGAGAAACCTGTATGCAGGTCAGGAAGCAACAGTTAGAACTGGACATGGAACAACGGACTGGTTCCAAATAGGAAAAGGAGTACAACAAGGCTGTATATTGTCACCCTGCTTATTTAACTTATATGCAAAGCAAATCATGAGAAACGCTGGGCTGGAAGAAGCATAAGCTGGAATCAAGATTGCTGGGAGAAATATTGATAACCTCAGATATGCAGATGACACCATCCTTATGGCAAAAAGTGAATAGGAACTAAAAAGCCTCTTGATGAAAGTGCAAGAGGAGAGTGAAAAAGTTGGCTTAAAGCTCAACATTCAGAAAACGAAGATCATGGCATCTGGTCCCATCACTTCATGGGAAATAGATGGGGAAACAGTAGAAACAGTGTCAGACTTTATTTTTTTGGGCTCCAAAATCACTGCAGATGGTGACTGCAGCCATGAAATTAAAAGACGCTTGATCCTTGGAAGAAAAGTTATGACCAACCTGGATAGCATATTGAAAAGCAGAGACATTACTTTGCCAACAAAGGTCTGTCTAGTCAAGGCTATGATTTTTCCAGTGGTCATGTATGCATGTGAGAGTTGGACTGTGAAGAAAGCTGAGCACCAAATAATTGATGCTTTTGAACTGTGGTGTTGGAGAAGACTCTTGAGAGTCCCATGGACTGCAAGGAGATCCAACCAGTCCATTCTGAAGGAGATCAGCCCTGGGATTTCTTTGGAAGGAATGATGCTGAAGCTGAAACTCCAGTACTTTGGCCACCTCATGTGAAGAGTTGACTCATTGGAAAAGACCCTGATGCTGGGAGGGATTGGGGGCAGGAGGAGAAGGGGACGACAGAGGATGAGATGGCTGGATGGCATCACCGACTCGATGGACGTGAGTTTGGGTGAACTCCGGGAGTTGGTGATGGACAGGGAGGCCTGGCGTGCTGCGATTCATGGGGTTGCCAGAAGTCGGACAGGGCTGAGTGACTGAACTGAACTGAACTGGCTGAAATGTGGGAGCAACCTAGATGCCCATCCACGGGCAAAGGGATGAACAAAGTGCGGTCTGTCCATGCCATGGAATAACATTCTACCAAGAAAAAGGACCAAGTGTTGATACAAACTACAGTGTGTGTGTATGAACCTTGAAGACATTATGAAGATGCCAGGCAAACACGACCACTTCTTCCACGACTCTATTCCCATGACACATCCAGCCCAGGGAACTCTCTCGAGTCAGAGAAGAGATGAGTGCTTGCTTGAGGTTGAGAAGGGTTGGAAGATTAGACTAGTGACAAAGGGTACAGGAATTCTTTTTTGAGGTGATGAAAATGCACTAAAATTATGGTGATGCTAAAAAGCCATGGATTGCATACTTTACTTTTTCTTAATATTTATTTATTGGGCTGTTCTGAGTCTTAGCTGGGGCCCGTGGGATCCTCGATCCTTGCCATGGCATGAAGGGCCTTGGGATTTAGGTCCTGACCAGGGACTGCCCCCACGCCCCCTGCACTGGGGACTCTGAATCTTAGCCACTGGACCACCAAGGAAGTCCCAGGAATTGTATTCTTTAAATGGGTGAATTGGATGGGATATGAATCGTATCTCTCAATAAAGCTGCTTTTTAAAACACTAAAAAAAAATATTTTTTTTAAATTAGGTGTGAATGGTGTTGAAGTGAATTATAATAATAGAATAATCAATTTACTAAGGTTGAACTTCCTTTGAATTATTGGAGAAAAACCTATTTGCGTGTTTTTCAAAGTGTACTTAGAAATTGCTCATGGCTTAAAAGGAAAGATCTATGATATAATCTGCTTCATATTCATTTCACAAATTTTCCTTTTATCTATTAATGCTTACTAAGATATTTGCTAATTTCTTTGCTCACTATTGCTTCTTCTATCCATCCACTCCTGGATTTCCTTTCTTTCTTACTGAAGTACTTAAAAAAGATTTCTGTCAGTGAAGGACTGAGTGATTAGTTCTGACTTTGAAAATGTCTTCCCTGTTTTTCCTTCTCTTCAAGGATAGCTTAGCTTGAAATGGGAGTCTAGGCTGACAGATACTTATTCTCAGCTCTTGAAAATATTACTCTGTGATCTTCCAGCATGTATACTTGCTAATAAAAAAAAAGTCTGTCTAATTGCCTTTTTCGTAGGTTGTTTTTTCTTTCTGTTTACTCTGAAGATTTTCTCCTATGCTTTGTTGCTCTACAGTTTTCTCTGCTGCTTAGTGTGAATTTGCTTTTATTTACCTTTCGTGATGTACTTATCAATCTAAAATCTCATGTTTCTTCGATTGTAGAAAATTTTCACTGTTTCTATGACAATTGAGTCTCTATTACTTTCCCTTTGATGTATTTTGGATCCTCTCATTTTATCCTATAATTCCTTTAAACTTTTACATGCTTTTATCTCTCTGTGCCACATTCTGAGTTATTCATTCAGTTTTACTTTCCAGTTCTCAAATTCTTTCTTCAGCAGTGTGTAGATTACTATGCAATGATCTTCTGTTCCTCTCCTCAATGGATATATATATATATTTTAATGAAAGTTTTTCTTTATTTGGGTATATTTGTTGCACAATATTTTATAAGTTATAGATGTCCAACATAGTGGCTCCCAATTTTTAAAGGTAATACTTCATTATTTATTATAAAATATTGTGTGTTATAAAATACATCCTCAAGGCATTTATTTTGTACATAATACTTTGTACCTCTTAACCCCCTACATTTTCTCCTTCCCTCTTCCCACTGGTAAACACTACGTTTGTTCTCTATAACCGTGAGTCTGTTTCTTCTTTGTTATATTCACTACATTGTTTTACATTCCATGTACGCATGCTGTGTTAAGTCACTTCAGGGGTGTCCTGCTTTGTGCGGCCGAATGGACTGCAGCCCTCCAGGCTCCTCTGTCCATGAGGATTCTCCAGGCAAGAATACTAGAGTGGGTTGCCATGCTCTCCTCCAGGGGATCTTCCCAACCCAGGGATCTAACCCATGTCTCCTGTGTCTCCTGCATTGCAGGCAGATTCTTTACCTGCTGAACCATTGAAGAAGCCCTTTTGTCTTACAATTTTTTTTTTTTTCTGGATACACATCCAGGAGTAGAATTGCTATACCATACGGCAGCTTTGCTTTTAGTTTTTAAGGAACGTCCATACTGTTTTTCATGGTGGCTGCGCCAGTTTGCATTCCCACCAACTGTGTATGAGTGTTCCCTTTTCTCCACACCCTCTCCAGCATTTGTTGTTTGTAGACTTTTTGAAGTTAGCCATTCTGACTGGTGTGAGGTGATACTTTATTGTGGTTCTGAATTGCATTTCTCTAATAATTAGTGATATTGAGCATCTTTTCTTGTGCCTGTATCTGTATGCCTTCTTTGGAAAAATGTCTATTTAGGTCCTCTGCCCATTTTTTGATTGGGTTGTTTGTTTTTTTAACGTGGCCTAAGGCTGCGTATTCTCTGCTGACCTTAGTGGGCAATAAAACCCCATTGGCAGTCCTAGAGCTTCGAGCTAGTCTGATATTCCATGAGCCACCCTGACATTAGTGCCTTCTCATGCCAGGTTTTGAGCTTCCTCTTGTTTTCTAGCACTGTGCTCTTTCCTTTATTTATTTATTTTTTGAAACTGTCTGTAGCTTTACACTTCTGAGCTTCATCCACATTAAGGTTTGTAGCTCTAGTTTATTCATTTTATCTCCTATATAGAGCTCAACCCTGTGGAGTTACCTCTATTTATTTGTTCATTCTCATTTCAATGGATACTTAGATTATTTTCAAATTTTTGCTGTTACAAGTAATGTTGCAATGATTTTTTAAATACATATCTCCTACAGGACAAATGCGTTTCTCTAGGCTCTATTGTATGGGTGAAACTGGGGCTCACAGAGCACGTATATGGGCAATTTTACTAGACTTTTCTAGGTTTGCTTTCCAAAATGGTTGACTAGTTCATATCTCCAATGGAGTATAAGAGAATTTTGATTTCTCCACATTTTTGCTACAATTATATGTAAGCTTTCTAGTTTTTGCCCAACTGACATGTGATAGTCTTACTGTGGTTTTAGCCAGTATATTCTTAACACTTTATGATGGTATGCCTGCTACACATATCTTTTCCTGCATAACAAATTACCCCAAAAGTTAGCCTCTTAAAGCAACCCATTTACTAAGTACAGATGTTTCATGGGTCACAAATTCAAACAGATAGGAGCAGAGATGGTTTGTCTCGCCATCAAGATGTCTGGGGCATTAACTGGGAATATTATGCGGCTGGAAGCATCTCAATGGAGGGGACTGGTGCCACCTGAAAGCATCTTTACTGGGAAGGGACACAGACCTCGCTTCTCAATGGGAAGAACATCAAAGAGTTTGTGACCATGTTTAGAATGGCTGTCACCCCCCACAGGTGCTGTTCAGTCATTTTCTCTAAAATAACATTCAGTTAACAGAGTGTGCTGCTGCTGCTGCTGCTGCTAAGTCGCTTCAGTTGTGTCCGACTCTGTGCGACCCCATAGACGGCAGCCCACCAGGCTTCCCCGTCCCTGGGATTCTCCAGGCAAGAACACTGGAGTGGGTTGCCATTTCCTTCTCCAATGCATGAAAGTGAAAAGGGAAAGGGAAGTCGCTCAGTCATGTCCGACTCTCAGCGACCCCATGGACTGCAGCCCACGAAGCTCCTCTGTCCATGGGATTTTCCAGGCAAGAGTACTGGAGTGGGGTGCCATAACAGGCTGTAGTTTATTTTAAATAATATTTTACATGTTATTGTTACATTTCATGTTTTTATAGAAAGATATTAAATGTTTCCAAAAAGTTTATTGAAGGATAAAAATAGAAAACAACAAAATAAGTACTTCATAATACTTTTAATATCTTAAATAATGAAGTAGATTTCAGTGAGAATATTAATTGGGAATCATTGTATTGGAACAAGTAAATCTTTGAGTTTGATGGTTTCCTAAATTATAATTGTGGCAAAGCTGTGGGACAATGAAAATGAGAAGAGGGAAGACTCAGATGTCTCTGAGAATAGAATTTTGTGGGATTGGTCAGTCCTTTGCCCACAGCCAGTGATGTTGTTTACTAGGATAATTTCTTAATAAGTGGTATGGTACCAGTGTTTTTATGCCTCTCATTCTGGTAGACCTATAAAGTTTTTCCACATTGCACAAAATAATTATTTTTCCATACAAATTTTTTGGTTTTTGTTGGTGAAGATGTAGAACAGGTTTTAGTGAATATCAGCTTTTTCCCCCCTTTCTGACACATCTTTCTTTCGAGAACTACACCTCCCGCAACCCATGTAATTCTAGTGAGGCTGTTGTCATGTATATCCCCTTACTTGGGCACAGAGGTAGGTTCTGACCCAGGCAGGACCACTAGTCCCATTCAGGTATTGACATAATTCACGGGACCTTCTCCTTCATCAAGGACTATGAACTCTTCTGAAAGTGCAAGTCTAGAGTGCTGGTGGTTTTATTTTCTGCCCCATGGAGAGTGTCTCCTGAAACTGAAGTCAATTCTGAGGAAAGCAGGGTTAAGAGGTGGAGTGAGAGAGAGGCAGAGTTCCAATGATATATAGTTTGATCTTATATTGTGACAAAAACCCACCCTTGGACTTCCTGGTTCTGTGAGTCCACTGCTTCCTTTTTTTGTTAAAGCTACTTTGCATTGAGTGGTCTGTTACTTGCTGAGAGCCTTGACTAGTATCAATTCCCAAAGTATAAAAGCAAGATTCAGTCTTCCGCCTTATAGAAAAAATTGTACTAAGCATACTAAATTAAGAATTGTGCAAAATCAGCCCCAAATAAATGACAAGTATGTATGGAGGGAAAGCAAAGTGAGAAAAAAAATTGGTGGCATACTATCTAGAACAATGTAGGTAAAGCCATTGACCAGAGATTCTACACTGGGCTTTGGGTGTTGAATTGTATGTGAAGGAAAAAGGTTCAGCAACTTTTTCATTTGTTTATCCCAGGGAAGAAAACTTATATTTGGTTAGTGATTGTTTTCTTAGCCACAGTATAGATAGAAATGAGGTTATCTGCAGATCAGTAAGTGACAAAGAAGAACATTGCTATTTGAATGAAAAAGGCTTTTTTCTGGATGCTAGTAACCATATTTATTCACGGAGAATGTTCTGCACTTAACTGTGTATTTCTTGACTTTGACAGTTATTACAGAAAATAGTGAAAAATTTAACAACAGGGAGCTTGTGGTCACTGAGTATGAGTTTTAGCATACTGTATGAAGAAACGGGCAGCAAAGACAAGAGTTTTTTCTCCGCATGACAATGATGCTGGATGTTAAAAGGAAGGTTGCTCCTGAGCTTGGGAAATGAGGAATGAGATGAAAATATTTCTTCATGGCAATGATACTGCTGGTGATGCCATTTCAGTGACATCAGATGGCTTGCTCAAAAGTATT
This sequence comes from Bubalus bubalis, assembly GCF_019923935.1. Taxonomy (NCBI): domain Eukaryota; kingdom Metazoa; phylum Chordata; class Mammalia; order Artiodactyla; family Bovidae; genus Bubalus; species Bubalus bubalis. Next base: position 59,663,290 of record NC_059162.1, read on the forward strand.
GTTTTCAGTCCTAAAAGCAATGGATCAGGATTTCTTTAGAAAGATGAACTCTGATGGAACTGGCTTAATTGCTAAGAGTAAGTATCATAATATTTGAATTTTTAAAATGGATGAAGATATGAATGCTCTGACATGGGGCATGTTTATTTTTGAAGAATTACTCTATGATTATAAAGAATGCAAGCAATTCAGCGAAGTGCAAAGGAGAAGTTATAAAATCACTCCAAATTCCACACCATTAGTATCATGCTGACCTACTCCAGTGTTCTTGCCTGGAGAATCCCAGGGACAGGGGAGCCTGGTGGGCTGCCGGCTATGGGGTCACACAGAGTCAGATACGACTGAAGTGACTTAGCAGCAGCAGCAGCAGCAGTACCATGCTGGGCTTTCCTCTAGGTGCGAACAGAAATAGAAGGCTAGAGACACAGAGAGGTACTAACTAGATAGCACTTATTTAATAAAAATTATATCATACTTTTTAATAGAACATCTCCCATTTAATTTTACTTATAAAATCCAATTTAGTAGAAGAAACTGAAATGAAAATAAGCGTAATTGGATTCAACACAAGAAGTTGAAGTAAAAATGAAAGCTGCTGATAAATGTTCTTTCCCCACAAAATAATTACGAAATTATAAAAAGAATCATTGAGATGTTAGAGTCATTATCTTATATTACCACATGCACTAGTTTTAGATTCTATTAGTTGACTTCCTGCCATAAAATATAAGGAAATGACCAGTCTTAGTTCCTTTTCCTACCTTCCAATTTTGTTAGCTATCTTTTTCTAGTTTTGCTAAGGTTTAAAACATTTACATCTGGTTCTGTAACTTTAATTCCCACTCTTGTGTGTGTAGTTAGTATGACAAAGAGATTCAGTGTTCACCATGGGTTTTGTATCTCTGCTTCCTCATTACTGAGTTCTTTTTCAAAGATCCAGTTGGATGTGAAGGGGCCATAGGTTTTAATTACTCAGAGACTTTGTGCCTTTAACTTAAATGCAACTTGATTGGGTATACTACTCTTGGCTCACGTTGTCTTTCACTTAGAATTTCACACCATCACTGTCTTTTGGCACCAACGAAAACTATGGCACCAACGAAAACTAAGGAGACATCTGAGATAAGCCAGATTCTGCCATCACCTTGAGGGTCTTAATTTTATGCATAAAAATTTTAATCCTTGTAGTTAAAAACCTTCACTGGACTATGGTTTGGTGTTGAAACCTGTGTGTCAATTTTTCCTGAAAAGGTATTTTTTCACACACTATTTCATCTATAGTTTCTTAATTCAAGGATGCCACTTGTGAATTATCTTTGTTCACAGTGTCCATGACCACCTCTGAATTTGAATATCATTTTCATTTAGTATCATTATCTCACTGTAATAAAAATCTTACCTGTTAGTATGTCTGTGGCTTTAGCCCCCACTTAGCACTGTGGATTTTCATCTTTTCTGTCTGTGGAGGTCTTTGTCTTGTTTTGAGTGCAATCTATTAATGTATCCTTAAAGATATTTGAAAATATATTCTATCATTTCTATGTGGAAAGTAAGCAGCCTCTAGAAGCTGGAAAAGGCAAGGAAACCTAGAGCCTCTAGAAAGGAATACAAGCCTGCTAATGCTTTGATTTTTAATCTAGAGAGACTCACTTTGTATGTCAGCTCTAAGATAATAAATTTGTGTTGTTTTAAATCACAAATTTTGTGGTAATTTGTTACAGGAGCCAAGGAAAAACTAACACGTTAAAGTAATCATTGGCTGTGAGTATTACTACCCCATCAATAATCAGACAATGAACCAACTGGGGTTTCTCTCACCAGCCCTTTATCCCCATCCCACTTTCCTTTTGGCTGTTGCATTAACATCAGCATTAAGAAATAAACAAAGAGGAGAGTGAAAAAGCTGGCTTAAAACTCAACATTCAGAAAACTAAGATCATTGTGTCTGGTCCTATTACTTCATGAGATGGGGAAACAATGGAAACAGTGACAGACTTTATTTTCTTGGGCTCCAAAACCACTGTGGACAGTGACTGCAGCCATGAAATTAAAAGAGGCTTGCTCCTTGGAAGAAAAGCTATGACAAACCTGGATAGTGTATGGAAAAGCAGACATTACTTTGATGACATAGGTCTATCTAGTCAAAGCTATGGTTTTTCCAGTAGTCATGTATGGATGTGCCAGTTGGACTATAAAGAAAGCTTAGCACTGAAGAATTGATGCTTTTGAACTGTGGTGTTGGAGAAGGCTCTTTGGAGTCCCTGGCAAGGAGATCCAACCAGTCCATCCTAAAGGAGATCAGTCCTGAATATTCATTGGAAGGACTGATGCTGAAGCTGAAACTCCAATACTTTGGCCACCTGATGCAAAGAACTGACTCATTAGAAAATACCCTGATGCTGGGTAAGATTGAAGGCGGAAGGAGAAGGGGTCGACAGAGGATGAGAGGGTTGGATGGCATCACAAACTCAATGGACATAAGTTTGAGTAAACTCAGGGAGTTGGTGATGGACAGGGAGGCCTGGCGTGCTGCAGTCCATGGGGTTGCAGAGTCAGATGCAACTGAGCGACTGAACTGAACTGAAAGACTCTAAACTCAACGAGTCTGGTGTGTTCAATTTTATGTTGTATTATCAAGAGGATAGTTTGATGCCAAGGGTAAGTCAGACCAGGAGTTAGTCATGGTTTCAGTTACTACACTCCCTCTCATTAGCTACTGTTTCCTGCCAATACCCCAGGGAAGAATAGAAACAAGCAGCAGGTGAAGTGAGGTCTGTGACCACAGTTTTTTTTTTTTTTTTTTGGTTTATGGTGAGTCTTGATGTTATTTAGTCACTCAGTTGTGTCTGACTCCTTGTGACCCCATGGACTGTAGCCCGCCAGGCCCCTCTGTCCATGGGATTCTCTAGGCTAGAATACTGGAGTGGATTGCCATTTCCTCCACATGATCTTTCCAACCCAGAAATCAAAGTTGCTTCTTGGCGTCTCCTGCATTGCAGATGGCTTCTTTACCACTGAGCCATGGGGGAAGCCAGTATTAGCCAAGTATAAAGCATTTGAGGGGAGATGACTGGAAGCCATTCACCATGGGAGTATATTCATTGGGTGTACTTGTTTGTTAGGACTGCTTTTACAAAGTACCACAGACTGGGTGGTTAAACAATAGAAATGTATTGCCTCACATTCTTGGAGGCTAGAAGTCCAAGACCAAGGTGTCAGCAGGGTTGGCTTCTTTTGAGGCCTTTCTCTTTGGCTTGTAGGTGGTCCTCTTCCTCTTATGGTCTCACATGGTCTTCCCTCAGTTTGTGTGTTCTCTGTCCTAATCTCCTCTCATAAAGACACAGTCTTATTGGATTAGGGCCCAACCATATAACCTAATTGTACCTTAATTATCCCTTTAAAGGGCCTACCTTCAAATACGATATTCTGAGGTACTGTGGGTTAGGACTTCAACATAGGAATTCTGGTAGGACACAACTCAACCCTTATCAGAAGGCATATAGAAAATGTTCAGCAGAGCTAAACTGAAGGTATTTAACGTCATATCCAATATTTGTAAGAGAAAAGTTGAGGGAATTTCAAATGATGATAGTTCTGGAGTGAAGATATGCCCAGATCTTTAGAACCAGTTACATATAGAAATGAAGAAACTAGAATTTACACAAGCTTAACAATGATAAAACGAAGCAGTCACTGGCTATACAATGCATCAATGTTTATAAACGTTTGTAGTAACAAAAAATAGTAAGTTATTAATTACCTAAAAAGGTATTTCTTGAGGTAAATGACAACTATAGTATCACACATTAATTAATCTGGCTAAAACCAGAAGAGGTAATGGTGAAGCTCAAAAACACCTCTAAAGGAAAAAAATATAGAAATTCATAGTTCACTATTACCAAGTAAGGGTGAGGGCTCTTCTAGTGTTAATCTTTAAAATATGAATATTTTCAACATTATTTTATGAGTAATTTAGACTAATAGTATTAGGAAAAAGTAGAAACACTTTAGAGACTATGGAATAAGTCTAGTAGTTTCTCAGTAAACACCCAGTTAGAATAGGCTAGTGGCCATTTGACCCTTTATTGCTCTGTTCTCACCCAAATACATAAGAACTAGGAATCCATAAGCATCTGAAGTATACACAGAAAATAAATCAGGAAATAAGGGTACTAAATAGAATCCAAGACTCAAATTGTTCTATCCTTTCAAGATACTTTAATTTTGCAGTTATTAATTAAAAAACACAGTTGTTTTCAGCATTTCCTAGCTACAGGAGTGCATAGGAAATTCCATTCTAAATAAAGAAGTAATTAATGAAATAACAACACATCTTAACATTTTACATTGATAGGTTACAGTTTACAAGGTGCTTTCACATACATTATTTCATTTGATTCTTCAACAAGCAGAAAAAACAGTAGGAAAGAAAAATGATTTTTTTAGGTTTACAATGAGTATTTTCAGGCCAATGGGCACTCACCACAGGAACACATCAGAACAAGACAGCAATGCCCACAAGCCACAATATCATTTTGGTAGGTTGACAGTTTGATATCAATTAGCATCAGTGAAGGAGGAAGGAATCAGAACAGACACAAGGTTCTCATGATATTCAAAGAACTGTAAGAACACTGCAAGAATTAAGGAGAAGAAAGATGCCCTAGAATATCGGCTTACTGAGACTTACTTCAAAGCATGTTATCCCCTCAGAATGTCAAAAATCATCAAACATGGGGAAGTGAGAAGGGACCTTAGAAACTGCCTAATGGAACTCGTCCATTTTACAGATAAGAGAACTGAGGGCAAGATCACGGCTGATAGTGACAGACAAGGCTTGACACTCAGATGCCTTGACTTTCAGTCTATGGCTCCTTTCCTGACAATGTAATCTCCTTATTATGTCTTCTGTTTAAAATAATGTAATCTGAGATTAAATACTGATTCATTCCACATATTTCTTATTCAAGTTTTTATCTTCTTTTTGGCTAAATTGTGGCTGAAACTGGGAGTTTTATATAATTCTAAGATATTCTAATCCAGTGTATTTGAGTGGTTGGAAACAGACTCCCTTGATGGATTGGGACAAAGCTTGCTGATATCTTTCAAATGGAAGTTCAATGGAATGGCTAAATAGCCCTCAAAACCAATGCATGCCTACGGGTCATCCACCCAGGCAGATTTTAGAGCAAATTTGTGCCAGGCAATAGTAATTTCATGATTTTCTTTTTGTTTTCTTTTTTTTTAAGAATTCATAGAAATCTTTTTAATTACTGAAAACTAAAAATGTAATAATCAAATTGTCACCCCATGATTTACTAAAATTATTATGTAATAATTTTACAATAATATACAACATAGGTACCATAGCATTTATAGCATACATATTGAATACATGATCAGCATGTTCTTGGGTCTAAATGAAATACAAAAAACCTAAATTATTTTATACAAATGATGTTTTAGATTTATTAACATGATATTTATTACATAAAATTTGCTACAGCAAAGTATTTCATATTTTCCTTGCACATTTTAAATATAAGTGGACCAACAAATCAGTATCAGCTTTAAGTGACATGACCATGCAGAAACACTTGACAACCAAAAGATGTACAGACTGATGCAGAGAACATCTCAGACAGATTTCTTCAGCATCTTCAAAGGTTTTAACAAAGGTGTGGTACACACGAAAAGAAGTAGAATCAGTGACCTACCTGCACCGATAATGAAGCAGAGTGTTTATATACATTAAGATCAGTTTGATTAAACACAACCCATCTTATATGCATGTAAATTGATCATAAAAATGAACACAGTTTATTTTCAACTATTTTGGTGTGTTGTTTTAAGATAGGTCACTGACACACAGAGATAAAACCAGACAGGAAATTTAAAAGCAAAGAAAAAAAAAATTAAAAAATTGAGTTAAGCCATGGATTCTCAACAAACAGTGAACGAAATGGGCAAAAATGCTTGAAATTTCCACATGATAGCAATGTTATTAAGTCAGCTGGCAAAAAAAATTATATAAAAAAACAAATACTAAAATTGTATTTGCATGATCATAATTCCGTTTACTGAAAGAAGCTAGAAATTATGACATATATAAAAATACCACACCTCAAAATTAAAATACAATTGTGGCAGTTTTGTCCCCTTTCCTCATTGCCGAGGCACAGGATGAAAGCTGAAGTTGCAGCAGCGCCTCTATCTCAGGCTGACGCATACAGTACACCAGCATAATCACCTGGCAACAAATTTTGTTCTTAACTGTGACAAAACAAAGCAAAGCAAAACAAACAAAATACCTCTAAACAAAAGTGCCTCTGTATCATTTACAAGAATCCAGCCATTTGTTTGGCTTAGATGAGTATTTGTTCACATCAATGTTCTTTTTAGTTCATTTCTCTTCCTTTAAAAAGTTTACAATGGGGACTTTTTGAGAAACTTAAAAATTTGTCACTTTCATTAGTCATGTTCTATTAAAATACTGTCTAAAATCCTTATGGAAAGTTAAAGTTTATAAATCTTAGAACTCTTCTCTTGATACCTACATAAATGCTGGTACCAAGTGAGAGAATCTGGATGATTATGATCCATGTTATTAGCTTTTCCTGCAAATGAGACTGTCACACTGCACAGGTTGGTCACGTATTTACTCAAGGGGAGGATGACAGAAAAGGCAGTGAAGTGACACAGAGCTTCTGATCTGTATGAATCCAAACTGCTGGGTCTAGCTACTCTGCATTAGTGAGTTCTAGGAAAGTTAATGTTTTATTTGTGTAAATATCCTTGGTGAAAAGACATTCTATCTTTAAAAACGGTCCAGCGTTTTGGCAAAAACTGAGTATGAGCTATTCAAAGTAAAAATAATTATTAGAAAGCATATCCTCAAGCAACTGACCAACACAAATATTGGTTAAGAGTTACTAAAAGCAACATTTATCCTTCCCTTCCAAAGTCACATAGCCATAACACTGCCCATTTGAAACACCAAGAAAATAAAATGAGCACTATTTGCAGAAAAATTAATGGAAATGAAACAGGACGGAATGGATGTGGAAGAAGAGAATGAAGAACCAAAGGGAAGCAGGAGAGTGTCTAGTTCTGTGTTATGGCACAGACAATGCTTGCTTAGCGGTGCCTTGTTACAGAGGTGGATGCAGAGTGCACACACGGATGACGGGAATAGAGACCTCACTCAGTCGCTGGAATGAAGGAACTCGGTAACTGCTTTGACAAGGAGGGTCTCGGCTCTACCTTATCTCTTAACAGAGTGCAAAGACTGAGTGTGAGCTCCGATGTCATCTTGTTGCTCTAAAATTCACAAAATTCTTTCCCACATTTTTCTGTTATAGAGACACGGATATCTTCTTCTTCATAGTCATCAAAGTTGCTGGTATCTCCAGAGCCTCTGAACTTTGGTATGAATGGAGCTTCAACCTGTAATTGAGAAACAGAGAAAACAAGAGTGATATTATGACTTATCATAAGAAATATATATATATATATATATATATATATATATATATATATATATTTGGTCTTAGTGTCAGTTCTTGGCACAAGCTCCTAAAGCCTTTGGATCTCCTGAGTTGAGCATGGCAAAGGTGTCTTTTTTTATGTTAATGAGGTGTCTTTGGGAAAGCCTATAGGTAACTTAAGTAGGGTGGCTGGTTGCCAGGGTACCCAACACTGTGATTAGAAGGTTGGAACTTTCAGTTCACTACCTGACCCGGGGAAGGAGTACATCAAGGTTGTATATTGTCACCCTACTTATTTAACTTATATGCAGAGTACATCATACAAAATGCCATGCTGGATGAAGCATAAGCTAGAATCAAGATTGCTGGGAGAAATATCAACAACCTCAGATATGCAGATGACACGACTGTTATGGCAGAAAGTGAAGAGGAACTAAAGAGCCTCTTGATGAAGATGAAAGAGGAGAGTGAAAAAGCTGGCTTAAAACTCAACATTCAGAAAACTAAGATCATGGCATCTGGTCCCATCACTTCATGGCAAGTAGATGGGCAAACAATGGAAACAGCGACAGACTTTATTTTCTTGGGCTCCAAAATCACTGTGGACAGTGACTGCAGCCATGAAATTAAAAGACGCTTGCTCCTTGGAAGAAAAGCTATGACAAACCTGGATAGCGCATGAAAAAGCAGAGATATTGCTTTGATGACATAGGTCCATCTAGTCAAGGCTATGGTTTTTCCAGCAGTCATGCACTGATGTGAGAGCTGGACCATAAAGAAGGCTGAGTGCTGAAGAATTGATTCTTTCAAACTGGGTTGCTGGAGAAGGCTCTTGAGAGTCCCTTGGACAGCAAGGAAATCAAACCAGTTAATCCTAGAGGAAATCAGTCCTGAATATTCATTGGAAGGACTGATGCTGAAGCTGAAGCTCCAATACTTTGGCTACCTGATGCGAAGAGCCAACTCATTGAAAAAGACCCTGATGATGGGAAAAACTGAAGGCAGGAGGTGAAGGGGATGACAGATGATGAGATGGTTGGATGGCTTTACCAACTCAATGGACAGGAGTTTGAGCAAACTCCGGGAGATAATGAAGGACAGGGAAGCCTGGCGTGTTGCAGTCCTTGGGGTCGTAAAGAGTTGGTTGGACAGGACTGAGTGACTAAAACCACAACCTGATCTGAGAGGGAAGAGGGACTGGAGATTGAGTTCAATTAGACTCTCCTGGTGGCTCAGTGGTAAACAATTTGTCTGCCAATACATGAGACACAGGAGACACCGGTTCAATCCCTGGGTTGAGAGGATCCACTGGAGGAGGAAATGGCAACCCATTCCAGTGTTCTTGCCTGGGAAATCCCATGGACAGAGGAGTCTGGAGGACTGTAGTCCTTGGGGTCGCAAAGAGTCAGACATGCCTGAGCAACTGAACACTCACACCAAAGGGCAGTAATTGAGTCAAAGGGCAGTAATTGAGTCAATCATGCCTATATAATGAGGTTTTCATGAAACACCAAAAGGAAAGAGTTTGGATTTTGGAGAGCTTCTGGGGTGATGAACCAGTGGGGACTTGGGGAGAATGGCATTCCTGGACAGAGCATGAAACTAGGATCCCCTTTCTACACACCTTGTCCTAGGCCTCTCTCCCATCTGGCTATTCTTGAGTTATACCGTTTATAATAAATTGGTCACCCAGTAAACAACTTTTCTCATTTCTGTGAGCCAGTTTAGCAAATTAATTGAACCCCAAGGTTTTGGGGGAATCTTGATCTATAGCTTGTTAGTTAGAAGCACAAACTGGACTTGCAGTTGGTATCTCCAGACAGAAAGTGTCAGAAGTGAGTTAGTTGCTTGGTTGCATGGAAAAAGAGGAAAAAGAAAGGCCTGAGAATTTCCAAACACTAAGGAAAATAAATTCTTATTATTAGTAACGCAGTGGCAATACTTAAATGCCTTTAAGTCCCTAAATGATAAGAGCATTAAAAGAAGAAACTAACTATAGGTTTGCTATTAATCTTAACATTTTCATTCAAAATATGGTACAGGCCAACAAACTTGAGATTTCTAGGATAATTCACTGCTGCCATCAAAATGCTGGTACTTAAGGTTACAGAGGATGAGATGGTTGGATGGCATCACCGATTTGATGGATGTGAGTTTAAGCAAGCTCCGGGAGTTGGTGATGGACAGGGAGGCCTGGCATGTTGCGGTTCATGGGGTCATAAAGAGTTGGACACAACTGAGCAACTGAACTGAACTGAAAGTTACAGAACTCTAGTTTTCCTTTATCAGTTTCTTATTTCTGAAGTCTATTTTTCTATCCTCCTTTCCTTAATTCCTTCCTCTTTATTTTTTTTTTTTTTATTCCCAAGATTATTTTGTTTAAAATATCTGGCTATCAAACTTTCTGGGAAATTTGAAAAAAAAGTCCTTTAGAATTACAAAAGTGTTAAATTCTGAACATTTTTCTCTTTGGATCCTAAAATAAAATGTCTTTCCATTATTTAAAATAAGTCTTTATAAAGATTATGTTGTGTGTTGAATATGTCTGAGGAAAAGATTTTAAAAGCTGAAAAAATAACATCACAATTTACACAGCATATATAATTATATGCATGTGGTTTCATTTCTTTCTCAAAATAACACCGCGACAGAGGCAGGGCAGGTAGCCTTATTCCCATTTTACAGATTATAAAACAGAAAGTTGATCAAGTTCATATGACTAGTAAGTAGCTAAAGTAGGTTTCAAATTCATAAGTCTTTACTTTTAGTCCAGAGCCGTTTCTAATATTTATACCAGTGATTTTCAACGAGTTTTGATTAATATGCCTTTACATATTTTACCTGATTTGCCTCTTGAGAAATTTGTATGCAGGTCAGGAAGCAACAGTTAGAACTGGACATGGAACAACAGACTGGTTCCAAATAGGAAAAGGAGTATGTCAAGGGTGTATATTGTCATCCTACTTATTTAACTTATATGCAGAGTACATCATAAGAAACGCTGGACTGGAAGAAGCACAAGCTGGAATCAAGACTGTCGGGAGAAATATCAATAACCTCAGATATGCAGATGACACCACCCTTATGGCAGAAAGTGAAGAGGAACTAAAAAGCCTCTTGATGAAAGTGAAAGAGGAGAGTGAAAAAGTTGGCTTAAAGCTCAACATTCAGAAAATGAAGATCATGGCATCCGGTCCCATCACTTCATGGGAACTAGATGTGGAAACAGTGTCAGACTTTATTTTTTTGGGCTCCAAAATCACTGCAGATGGTGACTGCAGCCATGAAATTAAAAGACGCTTACTCCTTGGAAGGAAGGTTATGACCAACCTAGATAGCATATTGAAAAGCAGAGACATTACTTTGCCAACAAAGGTCCGTCTAGTCAAGGCTATGGTTTTTCCTGTGGTCATGTATGGATGTGAGAGTTGGACTGTGAAGAAGGCTGAGCGCCGAAGAATTGATGCTTTTGAACTGTGGTGTTGGGGAAGATTTTTGAGAGCCCCTTGGACTGCAAGGAGATCCAACCAGTCCATTCTGAAGGAGATCAGCCCTGGGATTTCTTTGGAAGGAATGATGCTAAAGCTGAAACTCCAGTACTTTGGCCATCTCATGCGAAGAGTTGACTCACTGGAAAAAACTCTGATGCTGGGAGGGATTGGGGGCAGGAGGAGAAGGGGACGACAGAGCATGAGATGGCTGGATGACATCACTGACTCGATGGACGTGAGTTTGGGTGAACTCCGGGAGTTGGTGATGGACAGGGAGGCCTGGCGTGCTGCGATTCATGGGGTCGCAAAGAGTCGGACACAACTGAGCGACTGAACTGAACTGAACATCTTTGAGTATATATCACCAATAAATATACAGTTTTTTATTTATAAATAAGTTACACACATGGCTAAATTATTACAAGATACACACAAACAAGACATCTAAAAAAATAAGGTAAAAATAAGTAGGAATGGGAAGTCTAACTGGTTGCCTTGTGTGCCCTGTATGGGGGCCTGCAGGTCTGCACCACACAGAAGAATGAGCTAAGCAGACAGTCGCTTCATGTCTAGCCAGGCAGTAATTTAGGATCACACCTATTGAGATAATCATCTCTAGAAAATGACTGTACAGTGTGAGGTGTCCAGGCCATTTTCTTCCATTTCTTTCTGCCAGGTGACTTTGACTATTTGTTGTTCATGAGCACTTGGTCAAAGAATAAAGGCTATGAAAACTATTCAAATTTACTATCATTTTTGTACTTATCTACATACTTATCACTGACATGATACTAAAACAAATGGCTATTTTAAAGTACTGAATTATTTCTATTTGTAAATTATTCAGAGATTCCCAAGTTCATTTCTGTTAATCATCAAGATTTACTATCAATCAATTTGCCCAATACAATAACCAGTTATACTGTGCTACTTCTCAGCAGATAGGCTGTTTAACCAAGATTCATCATTTGGATGAGCAGTAGCAGTTCTACCCCTTTTAAGAGTAATTGTTTAAAATACATGGTATGTATAGAATAGTAAATATTGGCTAAGTAACAGAAATGTTTATTTCTAAATATAAGTTTTAAAATAGTCAAAATACATCATAAATTTTTAGAATATTAATAAGGACAAACCTCAAGGAAATCTAATTAATTCATCTAAATATAGCATTAATAATACTATAACAATAAAGACAGTATAGTGATAATTACAAAGGTATATAAATGATTTTATAGGAAAATATAAAATTCTAAAATTAACTCAATAAGAGGCAAAAATTTGAAGAGGCCAATATCCACAGAATTAATTTGTTTTCATTTCCAAGGTATAAATATAATTCCTATCTTTCTTAAATTTCCCAAAGGAAGATGGAAAATTTCCAACTTAATTTTATGAATCTATATAATTTCAACTCCAGAAAAACAAAAACTATAGGTTGATAAAATTTAAGACTACAGAAGTAAAAATCCTAAATAAAGCTTTAGCAAATTAATTTCAGGCAGGTATTAAAATAATAATACCCTATGATTAAAGGATATTCATTTCAGGAATGTTAGGATATCTCACCAATATAACTCTTTATACTAACATGTCAAAGAAGATAAAATACAATATACTGGCACTCAAGGATATTTCCTTAACCTGATCAAGAATACTTATCCAAGACAAACGGCTAATATCATATCTGGTGGTAAAGCATAAAAAGCATTCCCATTCAAAAGAGGACAAGATAAGACTGTTCAATAGGCCCACTATTTTGAAATATTGTTCTAGACATTCTAGCATATAACAAAATGGAAATAAAAGATATTAAAAAGAAGACAAATGACACCTCTACCCACTGTGATGATCTTCCAGTAAAATCTAAGGAAATCAATAACAGAATTTACTTAGTAAGGTGGCCAATCATAATAAACATAGAAATGTTTTCTCCCCCATACTCTTAATGGGAAAGAAACATACTCATAGTAACAACCAAAATATAAATTTATTTTATATTTATTCCTTTATTTATAAAGGAAAAACTTTGAGAAAGAAATTGGACTTTATTTTATATTTATTCCTTTATTTATAAAGGAAAAACTTTGAGAAAGAAATTGGACTTGTATGAAGTAAGGGGTTTCTAAAACCTTACCAAATAACAGAAAATGTTTGAATAACTGCACAAATATAACATGTTCATTATGAAGAATTTTTAAGATTTTGGTTTTCTTCTAATTAATACACGTAATCCCAATTAAGATCCCCCAATACAACATAAATCTTTGGGAAGACCAACAAAACAAAGGAATTACTGCTTGTTGGGTACAGAGTTTCAGTTCTGCAGGAGGAAGTTCTGGAGATGGATGGCAGTGATGGTGGCACAGTAGTATGAATGTACGAATGTCCCTGAACAGAACACTTACATTTGGTTAACATATTGAATTTTATGTTATGTGTACTTTACTAAAATAAAACTGGAGAAAACTGAAATATGTATTTTTCATAAATATTTATAAAAATTCCACATATTAAATATATAAGTATCTTGAAAATGGAAAAAAATCACATTATAAACCTACATAAAATGATGTGGTGGTTCCCTGATGGCTCAATGAGTAAAGCATCTTCCTGCAATGCAAGAGTTGCAGGAGACTCAGGTTTGATCCCTGAGTAGGGAAGATCCCCTGGAGGCGGGAATGGCAATCTACTCCAGTGTGCCTAAAAAGTCCCATGGACAGAGGAGCTTAGCAGGCTACATAGTTCACGGGGTTGCAAAGAGTTGGACATGACTAAGTATGCATGCACAGTCTGAAGTTGAGGGGAAAGTGAAGGCCTGAAGGACGCAGATTTACTATTGAAGGTGGTTACTAAAGTCATGGGAATGGACTGTAGTAAGGAAAAGTACAGAAATAAAAGGAAGAAATATGCCAACTGTTGATAGAGGTACTATCTGAATGATGGGATTATGATGATTTAAAATCTATTTACTTAACAAATTACCTCATGACAACTGTATGAAACACACCTCAACCAGCAAGAAAAATAGAGCCAATCTATTTACTTTTTCTCTCCAAACTACTTTCTTTTGCATTCTCTACTTTAACCTAAATGTTGAGGATGAGAAATCTGATGCTTTAAAGTAGTTAAGTAATTTCCTTGAGCTCTCACTCCTAATGGTTGGCTGATTTGGGATTAAAATCAATGTCTACATAACCCCAAAGTTCACGCTCACACTTTACTGCCTTCTGAGGCAGTCTGAAAAGGCAAAATGATAGGATACTGAAAGAGGAACTCCCCAGGTCAGTAGGTGCCCAATATGCTACTGGAGATCAGTGGAGAAGTAACTCCAGAAAGACTGAAGGGATGGAGCCAAAGCAAAAACAATACCCAGTTGTGGATGTGACTGGTGATAGAAGTAAGGTCCGATGCTGTAAAGAGCAATATTGCATAGGAACCTGGAATGTTAGGTCCATGAATCAAGGCAAATTGGAAGTGGTCAAACAAGAGATGGCAAGAGTGAATGTCACATTCTAGGAATCAGTGAACTAAAATGGACTGGAATGGGTGAATTTAACTCAGATGACCATTATATCTACTACTGCGGGCAGGAATCCCTTAAAAGAAATGGAGTAGCCATCATGGTCAACAAAAGAGTCTGAAATGCAGTACTTGGATGCAATCTCAAAAATGATAGAATGATCTCTGTTCGTTTCCAAGGCAAACCATTCAATATCACAGTAATCCAATTCTATGCCCCAACCAGTAATGCTGAAGAAGCTGAAGTTGAACGGTTCTATGAAGACCTACAAGAACTTTTAGAACTAACATCCAAAAAAGATGTCCTTTTCATTATAGGGGACTGGAATGCAAAAGTAGGAAGTCAAGAAACACCTGGAGTAACAGGCAAATTTGGCCTTGGAATACGGAATGAAGCAGGGCAAAGACTAATAGAGTTTTGCCAAGAGAACACACTGGTCATAGCAAACACCCTCTTCCAACAACACAAGAGAAGACTCGATACATGGACATCATCAGATGGTCAACACCGAAATCAGACTGATTATATTCTTTGCAGCCAAAGATGGAGAAGTTCTATACAGTCAGCAAAAACAAGACCGGGAGCTGACTGTGGCTCAGATGATGAACTCCTTATTGCCAAATTCAGACTTAAATTGAAGAAAGTAGGGAAAACCACTAGAGCATTCAGGCATGACCTAAATCATCCCTTATGATTATACAGTGGAAGTGAGAAACAGATTTAAGGGACTAGATCTGATAGATAGAGTGCCTGATGAACTATGGAATGAGGTTTGTGACACTGTACAGGAGACAGGGATCAAGACCATCCCCATGGAAAAGAAATGCAAAAAAGCAAAATGGCTGTCTGGGCAGACCTTACAAATAGCTGTGAAAAGAAGAGAAGCGAAAAGCAAAGGAGAAAAGGAAAGATATAAGCATCAGAATGCAGAGTTCCAAAGAATAGCAAGAAGAGATAAGAAAGCCTTCCTCAGCAATCAATGCAAAGAAATAGAGGAAAACAACAGAATGGGAAAGACTAGAGATCTGTTCAAGAAAACTAGAGATACCAAGGGAACATTTCATGCGAAGATGGGCTCGATAAAGGACAGAAATGGTATGGACCTAACAGAAGCAGAAGATATTAAGAAGAGGTGGCAAGAATACACAGAAGAACTGTACAAAAAAAGATCTTCACAACCAAGATAATCATGATGGTGTGATTACTCACCTAGAGCCAAACATCCTGGAATGTGAGGTCAAGTGGGCCTTAGAAAGCATCACTATGAACAAAGCTAGTGGAGGTGATGGAATTCCAGTTGAGCTCTTTCAAATCCTGAAAGATGATGCTGTGAAAGTGCTGCACTCAATATACCAGCAAATCTGGAAAACTCAGCAGTAGCCACAGGACTGGAAAAGGTCAGTTTTCATTCCAATCCCAAAGAAAGGCAATGCCAAAGAATGCTCAAACTACCGCACAATTGCACTCATCTCACACGCTAGTAAAGTAATGCTCAAAATTCTCCAAGCCGGGCTTCAGCAATATGTGAACCGTGAACTTCCAGATGTTCAAGCTGGTTTTAGAAAAGGCAGAGGAACCAGAGATCAAATTGCCAACATCCGCTGGATCATGGAAAAAGCAAGAGAGTTCCAGAAAAGCATCTATTTCTGCTTTATTGACTATGCCAAAGGCTTTGACTGTGTGGATCACAATAAACTGTGGAAAATTCTGAAAGAGATGGGAATACCAGACTACCTGACCTGCCTCTTGAGAAACCTGTATGCAGGTCAGGAAGCAACAGTTAGAACTGGACATGGAACAACAGACTGGTTTCAAATAGGAAAAGGAGTACATTAAGGCTGTATATTGTCATCCTGCTTATTTATATGCAAAGTACATCATGAGAAATGCTGGGCTGGATGAAGCACATGGTGGAATCAAGATTGCCAAGAGAAATATCAATAACCTCAGACATGCAGATGACACCACCCTTATGGCAGAAAGTGAAGAAGAACTAAGAGCCTCTTGATGAAAGTGAAGGAGCAGAGTGAAAAAGTTGACTTAAAGTTCAACATTCAGAAAACGAAGATCCCATCACTTCCGGTCCCATCACTTCATGGCAAATAGATGGGGAAAAAGTGGAAACTGTGGCTTACTTTATTTTTTTAAGCTCCAAAATTACTGCAGATGGTGATTGCAGCCATGAAATTAAAAAGATGCCTACTCCTTGGAAGGAAAGTTATGACCAACCTAGATAGCATATTAAAAAGCAGAGACATTAACTTTGCCAACAAAGGTCCATCTAGTCAAGGCTATGGTTTTTCCAATAGTCATGTATGGATGTGAGAGTGGACTGTGAAGAAAGCTGAGCGCCGAAGATTTGATGTTTTTGAACTGTGGTGTTGAGAAGACTCTTAGGAGTCCCTTGGACTGCAAGGAGTCCAACCAGTCCAACCTAAAGGAAATCAGTCCTGGGTGTTTACCGGACGGACTGATGTTGAATCTGAAACTCCAATACTTTGGCCACCTGATGCGAAGAGTTGACTCATTTGAAAAGACCCTGATGCTGGGAGGGATTGGGGGTAAGAGGAGAAGGGGACAACAGAGGATGAGATGGCTGGATGGCATTACTGACTCGATGGACATGAGTTGGGTAAACTCTGGGAGTTGGTGGTAGACAGGGAGGCCTGGCATACTGCGGTTCATGGGGTCGCAAAGAGTCGGACATGACTGAGTGACTGAACTGAACTGAACTGAAAGGACTAATGTGGTCCTGGAATTGGGAATTTGAAGAATCAAGAATTAAATATGTTGTTGTTATTTAGTTGCTAAGTCCA
Source organism: Bubalus bubalis (assembly GCF_019923935.1). Classification (NCBI taxonomy): domain Eukaryota; kingdom Metazoa; phylum Chordata; class Mammalia; order Artiodactyla; family Bovidae; genus Bubalus; species Bubalus bubalis. The sequence continues at coordinate 59,680,607 of NC_059162.1, forward strand.
GTCCAACTCTTTGCAAATCCGAGGAATGTGGCCCCCCAAGGTCCTTAGTCCATGGGATTTCCCAGGCAAGAATACTGAAGTGAGCTGCCATTTTCTTCTCCAGGGGATGTTCCCAACCCAGGGATTAAACCTGTGTCTTCTGTATTGACAGGTGGATTCTTTTACCACTGAGCCACCAGGGAAGCTAATATAGATGTTATTTAACAGCTCAAACAATTTAAAGCATTTAACCTTTCTAAGCTGATTTTCTTATCAGTTAATTGGGAAAAATGGCATCACCTATCCCATAGAATTACTTCAAAGATTAAAATGAGACATTACAGTGTTGCTTTTATAAATTTTAAGGTACTACATTGGTGCTGGAAAATTTAGGGAAAATATGATATGTTTGTTTATTTCTGGAGGAGGAAATGGCAACCCACTCCAGTATCCTTGCCTGGAAAATCCCATGGAGAGAGGAGACTGGAGTCCATGAGGTGGGAAAGAGCTAGACATGACAGCATGAAGGCACATTATTTATTCACTACATCTAAAATCTATTTTAAGTTGCTCTGGACTTTGTTCTTGACTACATAACACATTCAGTTGAGATAATAATGCTAACAGCAATGTTTCATGAATTTAATGGTTAGAGATTATCTGAGTCCCTCTTTGAGATACAAAGGCTGTACTGGACTCACATTGCTTTGGTCTTGCTATGTTTTTTATTTACTGAATTAAAATTTTTTTTAAGTGTTAAAAAAATCTTTTTTAAGAATATAAATTAGAAAAATGACTATTTACAATTAGAGCATTTACATTTTTTTTCCCAAGGAAATTCACTCATATGGCTTGCTTCATGGCATTATTAGATATGGCAAATTTCGGAGACATTAGGTGTTTTGCTTTTATAGGAAAAGAAAAAGAAAAAATTAACACATTCAAGATGAAAACACTTCATTCATATAAATTATCTTTAACTGGGCATTTAAGAAGGAAAAGGAGAGATAAAGGTAATTCAGCATAGCAAAAGTTTTCTTAAATGTCTCAATTTATCCCAAAGGTAAAGTAATGATGATTGAAAAATATCTTAATGAATCCAACAATTAAATGTTATTAAATCTGGCTGTGTACTTCTGGGTAGGTGGGTATATTTGTTTACATATTGTCTTACTAATGTGACTTTACATCAGCTTTGAAGTGCAGATTATTAGGACACTAATATGTACTTGCCATGGCATATGAAAAGTAAAAGGTATGGGTAGGAAAAATTTGACAAGGAAAATATTTCCAAATGATGATCTATACAGACTATACGCTTTCCCTTCTATCAAGGAGAAAACTCATTTAAGTTGTGAGCTCTAAGGTTCTTTGTGGTTTAGTTGCTAAGTCATATCTGACTCTTTTGCAATCCCAGTGGACTGTACTTGGCCAATCTCCTTTATCCATGGGATTTCCCAGGCAAGAACATTGGAGTGGACTGCCATTTCCTTCTCCAGGGATCTTCCTGACCCAGGGATCAAACCCACGTTTCCTGCATTAGCAGGCATATTCTTTACCACTGAGCCACCAAGGAAGTCCTATAAAGGTTCTTTAAGTCCTACATAAGATTAATTCAAAAGGTAAAAAATATTAAAACTTTGTGCTAAGTTGAAGATACCTCTACTACATATAATTTAAATAGTAACTTAAAAAGCTTTTAAATTAAAGAAAGAACAGGCTCACCTTTCTCTGGTAAATAGCAATCCAATCTGTTGTGGCAAACCACTTGTGAGTTTTTATATCACTCACACCATTCTTTAGATTTCCAAACCGCTTTGTTAAGTCTACCTGCAGCAGGTTCCTTAGAAGGTCCTTGAGATCTGAACTGAAGTGAGAAGGGAATCGAACCTGCAAAACAGACCATGTGGTAAGACACACATTCTAAGATTCAAGATATTTCTGAAAGGTATTTTTTTAAATGTGATAGATCATTATATAAACAAAAATATGTAGTGATGAGTTTCAAATACTTTTAACTACATACTTCAGTCTCCATAGTAGTCCTTAAAAAAGGTAATTATTTAAGTGAATGAATTAAAACTGTTCTTTTAAGATCTTGCTTTGGTCATAAACTTTGTGGCAAAGAATGGGACATGACTGAGTGACTAACACTTTCACCTTCACTCCAGAAAAATGGACCCCTCTTCAGAAAAATGTGCATAATTACAGAACTTTTCCAGCAATGTCAGAAGGTTTACCCATCTTCAAGAGAGGCCCCTTGGATCCCATATTATAAACTTTTGTCTTAGAAACAAATTTAAACTTGTAATTTAAATAGAAAAAGCAGCATATGAAATATATCAGTATGCACATTTTTTAAAGAGATGATCAAAAAAGCAGTCTAAAAATGATGATAAAAACCCACACTGCCTTTCATAGCATAGGAAACCACTTTTCTTTCACTAGTGGGTGACTTTTAAGCATAATTCTGCTATTATGCAATAGTACAAAAATGATTTAGGTTGGTTTAAAAGCAGTTTCCACTTTCTATATTGTGAAGATTTTATAATTAGTTGATTGGCCTCCAGCCTTAAAAACAAAGAAAAAAACTCCAAATAAGTGAAGATGTTATAAATCAGGTAATCAATAAAAGAAAGTACCAGTCATTGGAGACCTAGGTCTACTTTCTGTTTTGTTTAAACACTCTTCTCCTCTAACTCTCTATTCCAACCTAACTCCCAGTTCTCACCCTATTATTACTATGAGTACTGAAAAATTAAAATGGGTACTATTAAGGGATGATTTTAGAATGAATAGCTATACCTATGCCTCCTTACTATTTTCTTTCATTATTACCTTTTCTCCATTGTCCTATGGAACTGTGTTCACTCATTTCCACTGCTCTTTTCCGCATCACACACACACGTATGTATGCATATAGCTACATGTGTGTGAGCACGTGCACTTTCATTTTAATCCCATTTTCCTGTTGTGTGCCCAATTTCATGCTCCCACCTTCACTAAACACAAACACCATTCTCTGGATTATCATGGCCTTAACTTCAAACTGACGATAAATCTTGAAGAAATGCTTTAAAGGGTTAATAGATACATTTCTGAACCTGCATTCTTTCTTTGGTTCTCTACAAGTGCCACCAGCCCCTATAACGTGCACTGTGTATCATGACATTACCTCAGGTGATCTTCACCATGCACGCATTCATTTAACTACGCTGCAGTATTCGTGCATGTATGTCTCACCCAGCCTGTGAACTTCTGGAGGGAAGATACTGTGTCATTTTTGTGTTTGTAGTTCCAGGATTTATTAGATCACTTCAAATAAGACAGTTCACCCATCTGACAATAGTGTGTTGAGTACCTACTATGTGCCAGGTACTATTCTAGGTGCTGGATGCACAACAGTGAACAAAAACAAGTCTCTGATTTCTTGGCACTTATATCCTAATCCAATAATGACATTCTCGATGAATACAGTATTACCTATATTCTATTAATAAATACAGAGAAACTAAGATTCAGAGACATTATATGCCTTACCCAATCATCACACTAGAAAGCAGCAGAACTAGACTAGAAACGTAGTCTTACAAATCCCAGCCCCATGCATTTTACTCTTTATTACACTTCAAACGTATAGAACTTCTTACTTTATTATATTCTGACTTTGAGAAAGTTCAATGTGCTCGACACAGATTCTCACATTCTCAAAACAGAAGTTAAAAGAGGATGCAGAGCTAGAAATCTATGGCAACACTAGGTTCATCATCATAGTCTTCTGACTGCCACTCACAGCTATTCTGTAAACAAACGTTTCTCAAAGTGTGGTTCCAGGGATCACTTTCATCTACTAGGAAGCCGAAGATAACAATGCAGATTCCTGGGGCTTACTTCAAAGGTGATAATGGTACTGGCCTGAATATCTGAGCTTCTGTCTCTAAACAATTCATCTATACATGAAAGCTTGGGAAACACTATTTGCAATGCTATTTACTACATTAAGCAGAAGCTTTTTTTTTTTTTTCTGCTAGTGACAGATCAAAAAACAATTTTAGTATAAATAATAAACTAAAATCACCATCATAACAGAGGAAAACTAGTACTTGTGTCAAGTAACCAAAGACTATTTGAAAGTTGAAGGTTTGGCATCAACTCATATTAGTGACTAAAAAACCTCATTTTTGCAAAGCTTGTATTAGTACAGATTATAAGAGGTTATATGTTAAAAAAAAAAAAAAAGACATGTGAACTACCACCCTCTCTAGTTCCTACTTTTGACACAATGGCTTATTAGAAGTTGGGCACTGTGCCAAACACTTTACATGCACTGGTTCATAAAATCCAAAATATAACACCTAAGTATGATTGCCCCCATTTTATACCTGATGTAATTAAGACCTACAGGGATTAAGCAATTTGCTCAAGATTACAGAGCTAGTAAGTGGCAGAGCTATAATAGCAAATCAGGACTCTGACTTAAGGGTATATACTTTAACTTCAGGTTACTGTCAGGAACCTTATAGAAGACTGAAATTTTATCTTAAAAAATATCTGCACATTTCTTTATCCTACTTGGAGTAAAAACTAGAGAATACAAGGTATTCAAAGACACCACATCCACTTGAAAAATACCACAATTATTTATAAAATGATTATATTCTAATTTTGTTTAGATTCTTAAGAAATACCTTATTTGAAGTAGACATCTTCATTTAAAATAGAGGTTTCATGAACTGTTCAATGTAATGTGTCAGTTATTCTCCCCTTTATGATGTTCAGAATGGTAGATAGTGATGTACTACAAATAAATCTTTTGAATTCAGGTAATATGCAATGAAGTGAAAAAAGAATACAGACACCTAAATAAAACAGTTCCTTACTTGGAATGCAAATACAGTGATGGTCCTGAATTAGTTAATGAGTATGTTTATTCGTTTAATCCTCAGAACAGTGTTTCTCAAGTGGGAAGTAGTGGTAGAGGGTTGTGATGATAGATATCAGAATCATTTGGGAAACTGAAATTCTATCCATGTCCTCCTCACTTCCACGTCACACCTTCTTTTTCCCCAGAGATTATGATAGGTAGCCCACACTCCCACAGTAAGCCATATTAATGATGGGTATCTGTCATATCCTTTACATGAGTTTGGGTAGGCTCTGGGAGTTGGTGATAGACAGGGAGGCCTGGCATGCTGCGGTTCATGGGGTCGCAAAGAGTCGGACACGACTGAGAGACTGAAATGAACTGAACTGAACTGACTGATGTTTTAAATGGAAGAATTTTATTTATAGTATGTTAACCTGGAAACACCAAAGACTTCTATAATGAGAAAAATGATGAACTCTTCCTTCAAAACTGTATCAAATTCTGATATGCATTGTTTCTTTGCTGCTGCTGCTGCTGCTAAGTTGCTTCAGTCGTGTCTGACTCTGTGCAACCCCAAAGATGGCAGCCCACCAGGCTCCCCCGTCCCTGGGATTCTCCAGGCAAGAACACTGGAGTGGGTTGCCATTTCCTTCTCCAATGCATGAAAGTGAAAAGTGAAAGTGAAGTCGCTCAGTCATGCCCGACTCTTAGCAACCCCATGGACTGCAGCCCACTATGCTCCTCCATCCATGGGATTTTCCAGGCAAGAGTACTGGAGTGGGGTGCCATTGCCTTCTCCGATTGTTTCTTTAACTATTATCAATTCTAACATATGTAGATATAGAAAGTAAAATCAGAATTCTAGAATACTGCAGCTAAAGGGAGTTTAATTTAGTCTAAAGCTTCATTTTAAAGATAAGGAACCTTTTTTTTTTAAAGAAATAAAAATAAGGAACCTGAGCTCCAGTGAGACTATCAACTCAGTTTCATTGTTGGGAAAATAACTTGATTTTCTTGACTCCTACATCTTTCTTCAGGCCAGGATAGCACAAAATATGTGATAGGGCAAAAAATGTGAAAGCAGCTGTAAAGAGCTAGATTTGGAAAAGAGACAGTTTAACCCCATTAAACCGGTGGATCTAAGTGGTAAGGTTATTGGAAACTGGGATCATTTAACATGAAAGAGGGCTTTGTGCAGTATGTGCTCCCTGAAGTGTTTACTGGATGTTTATCCTCTAATATTTCCTGTTTAGGATTCTTTTTCAACCTTTAGAGACCAAGTTAGTTCTGAGTTTCCTAATGATATATTCTTAAGAATAAATCTACTTCTGTAGTGAGGTACACACACATAAGCTTTCAATACATGATGTGCATGAAAATCATCTGAAATAATTTTAAAAATATACATATAATTGGAATATACAGAAGACCAATTGAACTGGTATCTCTGAGAGTGGGCATCTATTTCATGAAAGCTTCATGAAGGCAGAGGCTGCAACTGATTTGCTATATCTAGCACTGCTCATATACTATGAGCTTAATAAATATCTAACAAATGCATGGACTTAAATTCAATAAACACTGATTCAATACCATCTATATGCTAGGCACAGATGTGCTTGGGGTATAGTAGAAAAACCAAAGTAAGACAAAGATTCCTGCTTCCACAGTGTTCACATTCTAGTGAGAAAGAAACTTAGCAACAAATGTGACCTTCTAAAAATGTTGTCATCCATCATTCCTGGCAAAACCTTTCTTTGTAAGGTTTTTAATTTTTTACTCTGAACAAAATGGGGGTCACTGCAAGGTTTTGAAAGGAGTAACAAGATCTGACAATGTTTTTTAAAGAACCACTCTAGTGACTCAAAAGAGAGCAGTATCAGTGGAGGTGGTAAGAAGTAGCTGAATTCTGTGCATATTCTAAAGATAGAGGCAATATGGTTTTCCTATGCATCAAATATGGATTGAGAACGTCAGGGTGTTTTGGCTTGAGTAGCTGAAAGTAACTGAAAGGATGCTGCTGCCATCAAATGAGATGGGAAAGATCGTGAGAGGAACAGATTTGCTAAGGAAAACAAAAATCTGTCAGTTTTAGACAGGTTGAATTTGAGATATTTATTAGACCTCTGGGCTTCCCTGGTGGCTCAGATGGTAAAGCATCTGCCTGCAATGCCGGAGACCCGGGTTCGATTCCTGGGTTGGGAAGATCCCCTGGAGAAGGAAATGGCAATCCACTCCAGCACTCTTGCCTGGAAAATACCATGGACGGAGGAGCCTGATAGGCTACAGTCCACGGGGTCGCAAAGAGTCGGACACGACTGAGCAACTTCACTTTCACTTTCACTTTTCATTAGACCTCCGAGTGGAGATCTCAGGAAGTTGGATACAAAATTATGCAACTTACGAGTCACGTATAGCTAGTATTAAGCTTCCCTGGTGGCTCAGATGGTCTGCCCGCAATGAGGGAGACCTGGGTTCGATCCCTGCATTGGGAAGATCCCCTGGAGAAGGAAATGGCAACCCACTCCAGTACTCTTGCCTGGAAAATTCCATGGATGGAGGAGCCTGGTAGGCTACAGTTCATGGGGTCACAAAGAGTCAGATACAACTGAGTGACTTCACTTTCTTTCTTTATAGCTAGTATTAAAAGTTATACAGAGGATGTGACCACCAATGAAAGATGTGCAAAAAAGAAGATCGAGCCAAAGAGATTTAGAAGGAAAGATGAGTAGAGGGTAGTGATACATGTACATATACAGCTGATTCATGTTGGTGGACAGCAGAAACTAACACAACATTGTAAAGCAATTCAGTCAGTTCAGTTCAGTCGCTCAGTCGTGTCCAACTCTTTGCAACCCCGTGAATCGCAGCACACCAGGCCTCCCTGTCCATCACCAACTCCCGGAGTTCACTCAGACTCATGTCCATTGAGTCAGTGATGCCATCCAGCCATCTCATCCTCTGTCGTCCCCTTCTCCTCCTGCCCCCAATCCCTCCCAGCATCAGGGTCTTTTCCAATGAGTCAACTCTTCGCATGAGGTGGCCAAAGCAATTATACTCCCATTAAAATAAATTTTAAAAAGAAAAAGAAAAAGAATGAAGATATAAATCCAAGCATTCTAGCATCCCCTTTTTAAAGAGTTTCATGAGAATTATATGTTTTTTAAGCCAATTAAAAAAAAAAAGGAAACATGAGTAATTCAGAAATAAAGCCAAGATCATGAAGAGTCACTGAAGCCAAATGAAGGAGTAATGAAAAAACCACTGAACTAGATTCTATTTCTTGCTTTGCCACTAACTGGCTTTTATCTTGGAGAAGGAAATGGCAACCCACTCCAGTATTATTGCCTAGAGAATCCTGTGGACGGAGGAGCCTGGTGGGCTGCTGTCCATAGGATTGCACAGAGTCATACACGACTGAAGTGACTTAGCAGCAGCAGCAGCAGCTTTTATCTTTGGGCTTTTCAGAGCCCTGATTTACCTACATATAGAATAAGGGAGTTAAACTAAATAAAATGGAACATTCTTGTCATCTCAAGAATTCTACTAAGCTATTTCTTTGGTAGAAAGAATACCTGGGTTCCAATCCCAACTCTAGTTCTTTATACTTTAGGCAAACTTTTACCTTTCCGATAAGTGAGATAATCTCACTTATCTCATCCATAAAATGATAAAAGTATATTTCATCTGGCGGGTATGAAAAGAAATTAGGTTAACTTTTATGAAACTGCCTTTTCTTTTTCCAGCCACGCTATATGTCTTGTGAGATCTTAGTTCCCTGACCAGGAATTGAACCTGGGTCTATGGCAGTGATGGAGATGGAAATGGCAACCTGCTCCAGTATTCTTGCCTAGGAAATCCCATGGGCAGAAGGGCCTGGTGGACTACAGTCCATGTGATCACACAGTCAGACATGACTGAGCGACTGAGTACTACAGCAGTGAAATCACCAAGTCCTACCCAGTGGACTGCCAGGGAATTCCCTCTGAAACTGGCCTAGTATCTTATAGGCACTAATTCAATACATGTTTCATTTTAGAATAATATCTTAATGATCTGAAGCTGAACTTCCGATTCAAAAAAGGAACCTAGAAGTCAGCAATATTTATCATTATGTTTCCAGACTACTCAAGGACAGAGTGTACTAGAAAAGTCATTGCAGAGTATAATAAGTTCCTCTTTTCTTCTTTTCTCATGCTCCACCTTTTAAATTTGTACAACAAACAAATTCTCTTCTTAAAGCACTTAAATTTGATAGAGTGAGGGAGAAAATAGACAACTAAAGCCTTGTTTTATAAGGACAAAATTGTGAATATAGCTGATACCTTCTTAACTCTGTAAAATTATATTAATCAATATGTTAAAATAACTATGAAATTAAGTTTGAACTGAGCAAACAACCGAATATTTGTTCGGCTGTAACATCAATTTTAAAGTCTTGTGCATTTTGGTTTTAGGAATAACTATTACCTTTTAAAAATTTAAGAGAAAGTTATATCCAAGAAGAAAATCAGTGCATGTTGTTATAGTATCCATCCAAACAGGATGATTTAAATTCACTCTTTTTTAATTTTAGAAACAAAGTGAGACAGAAGTCAAATTTGTCTACTTTTAGCTTAATCACAGAAATTACAAAGTTGATCTCTGATTGAAGAGGAGAAAATTTTTACTGCTATTCTTCTGCAGTTATGGAGGAAAAGACTGTTCAACTAGTAACATTTTATCCTGCATCAGGATAAAATTTACTGGGCTTAGATGACTCAAAAGAGTTTGTACACAGTCAATAATCTGTCAACTTCTGCCCACATTGCATACTGGGATATTTTAAGAAATTCTCTCTCTAAATTAGTATAGCTCTAAGAAATCTATGATCCTAGTTAAAAAATTATCTAGCAAAACTGAGCATATACATTAGTTAACTTTTCAGAACACATCTTTTCATACATACTTTCTAGCAGATATGGTGATAAGTTCCACACTATCTCATAGGACTCAGTCTCATAGGGCTGGATCCTATATACATAAAAGGAAACATCTAGGACATTAACAAAATACTTATATTAGTACCATGATTGTGGGCTCTCTGATCTGTTCTCACCTATGCAGAAACAGCGCATAGATAAAATGAATTCAGATGGTTGCAGAAGGCTATTATCCACCCCATTCTCATTCCATACTCTGCAAAACAAGTTGCAATCATTTGCCCATAGGACTTCTAAGGTAAGGACTGTCTCACAGCAGGTATTAAGAATTTTAAATGTTCACAGCAAGGTGTTAAAAAACTGCCTTGGATTTTATGGATATAGTATAACTGCTTTTGTATTTTATGAAAATAACTATTGAGTACTATAAGTGTCTTTGACTGTAGCCATGGCCAAATAGAAAATGGCATTTTAATTTCTCAAGAAAGTATTAGCACTGGGGCCTTCGAAAAAGTGTAGTGGTATATCTGCATATGTGTATGTTATTTAGGAATATACAGAAAAGAGATAATATAGCAGGCTTGAGACTGCTACCCTTGAGGAAGGCCTGTCGGCCAGTTTGGCCCTTGGCAGGTATCTGGGAATTGGAATGGTCACAGTTCAAGAAACTGAAAAATTTCCCTAAGTGACACAAGTGGGTCACTGCACCTAGATTTACTACAAACGATATGGCTTATGCTGAACATCTGCTTTTGTTGTGGGAATCTCAGATTCTGGTATGTGCCAGATAGAAGATGTATATGTGATTCCAATAAAATCCTTGAGCCTTGAGTCTTTACTGTACTTCCCTGGTAGACAACAATTTATCCATGTTGCCAAAATTCATTGCTGGAGAAATAAAGTTTTCCTTCTGACCTCTTTGGGCAAGGACTCTTGAAAGTTTATGCTACTTTCCTCTGGACATTACCATAAATGCCTTTTCCCTTTGCTGATTTCACTTTATAAACTTTCTTGTAAGATACCTTACAATGAAGGTACTTATTACAATGTAAGATATTCATTCCCTGAATATCCCTATATGATGAACTTTGTGAATCTTCCTAGTGAATCACCTAACCTTGGGGTCGTCTTGGGGGCCCTAGACACAAAAGGGAATAGTCATTTGGCTGCTAATCAACCATACTTCACTTCATGTGAATGTGGATGGCCCTTCAGGAAAAAAAATTAACCAATTCTTTTGGTTATTCTGTGTGTACCTAGGTTTATAACTTGATATTTTGTATAGTGTCTTCTTGTACATATCTGGTGGTCATTAAAAATGGAATCATACTTTAGGAGCTAAGAATTTTTTTTTAATTACATAAATAAAAAATTCTTGGTTTTCACACAGCTATTACTCGCTTGCTACCTCATTTGCAAATATCATTTTTCAGTACAGTGTTAACTTTTGCATTTCTAAGAGTAATGAAGCCAGATAGAGTTGCTGTGGAAACCATCACTGATTCTTGTTATAGAATATAAGGCACTGAGGTATTAAATTTAAAGACTATATACAGAAACTCAGCATATGTATTGCTAGGATGAGGCATAGTCAATGTGGGAATTATGAGAGTTTTCTGTTAACTAGGCATTTCTAAACCTGAATCTTAATACTGTATGAATAATTTGACATTTAAATACCACCTACTCTGTTTTTTATTAAAGGCAAAATATGTGTAGGAGAGAATCTAACAAGCTGATTGATCATCTTTCTGTACATTGAAAAATATTAGTTTGAGCTAAAATACTGTAAATAGAGAAAGAATGTAACAATCTAATGTTCAAATATACATATGTTAGTGAACTAATCACTTTATTAAACTTATTTATTTGAACTTTGGTAAGTCAATGATTCCTATAATCTTTATATTAATAACATGGTTTCAAAAATACACTCATCATGAAATACTGTTGTATAAAATAACATGTTTTTTTAAAAAATCAGATAAATTCTGAATGAAAAGTATGTTTTTAAATATTTGACATCAATAAAACCATTAAGAAAATTTAAATACAAATACAGGATCTGTAAGACCAAAACTGGATTATCAATGATCTGAACAATTAAAAAATTTGAAAACAAGTTAATCTCCAATTTGACTTTTAGCTGCTAAACAGAGAGACAATAATGCTTTATAATGTGGATAGAGACAACTTCTAGTTTGAATCTGAGTGCTGAAACAGATGGTTTTAGTGGAAAATGTGAACATGATTTCATATTTACATAATACAGATCCTAGAGATCACTCAATAATAATATTTTCATGAATTCTACTTTAGATGAGAAAAGATAGGAGAGGAGCCAAGTTGGCGGAGGAGTAGGACGGGGAGAACACTTTCTCCCCCACAAATTCATCAAAAGAGCATTTAAACGTCGAGTAAATTCCACAAAACAACTTCTGAATGCCGGCAGAGGACATCAGGCACCCAGAAAAGCAACCCAACTCTTCGAAAGGAGGTAGGAAAAAATATAAAAGACAAAAAAAGAGACAAAAGAGGGAGGGATGGAGTTCCGTCCCGGGAAGGGAGTCTTAAGAAGAGAGAAGTTTCCAAACACCAGGAAACCTTCTCACTGCTGAATCTGTGCCGAGCTTTGGAAGCACAGAGGGCAACATAAAAGGGAGAAAAAAATAAATAAACAATTAAAAATCACAGATTGTGAGCCCTACGGTAACTCCCCCAGCGGAGAAGCAGCGCAGACGCCTGCACACCCCATTAGCAAGCGGGGGCTGGGCAGGGAAGCGGGGCGCGGGCTGCGTCGCTTAGAGTAAGAATCTGGCCCGAATGTCCTGAGCGTGATCTGAGCGAAATAATCTGGGCTAGCAAACCAGACTGTGGGATATCTACCACGCGAAAAGCCAGCCCTAACCTAAGACACCGTCAGGCCCGCACACGGAACAAAGGACTGAACAGAGATAGCCGGCTGCAGACCTTCCCCCTCTGGTGACAGGCAGCCAGAGCCGGAAGAGGGCAATCGCAGCCCCAGAGAGACACTATCTATAAAACTGTAAGCAGGCTTCTTTGCTAATTAAAACTTCTTGGGGGTCTGGACGGTCAACATCTGCCTGAGAAGGTGTGCCGGTTTTACACCCAGATAACCGAGTGGCGGGGAGGCGATAAGTCGCAGCATTGGCGCTCGCCAAACACCTCATCACCTGAGCTGCTCGGACCTGGGAAGAGCACAAAACGCAGGCCCAACCGAGTCTGCGCCTCTGAGGACTACCCGAGTGCCTGAACCTGAGCGGCTTGGACCTGGGAGGTCAGCCCAGGGCCAGCCTCTGATTGTTCCCGGTGGAACAACCTAGAGCCCGAGCAGTGTGGGCAGGGAGGCTACACACGCCGTGAGCGGGGGCAGACCCAGTGTGGCTGAGGCACTGCAAGCGCACGCCAGTGTTATTTGTTTGCAGCATGCCTCCCTCCCTCCCCACAGCGCGACTGAACAAGTGAGCCTAAAAAAAAAAAAAAAAAAAGTGTCCTCCACCATCCCCTTTGTGTCAGGGCGGAAACCAGACACTGAAGAGACCAGCAAACAGAAGAAGCTATAACAGAGGGAAACGCCTTGGAAGCTACAGGCCATAGATTAAAACCCTGTGGTTACTACGGACTAGATAGGTAGGGGTCTATAGATCTTGAGAAATATAAGTCGGACCAAGGAACTAGCCAAAAATGAACTGAACCCACAATACTCACAACAAAACCAGAGAAAGACCTAGATATATTTTTACTATTTTTACGATGAATCTCTCTTTTTTTTTTTTTTAATTTTTAAAAGAAAAAAATTTTAAGTCCTCTATTGTCCTTTAATTTTGACTTTTATAACCTATTACTTGGCCAAAAAAAAAAAAAAGACCCTATTTTTTTTTCTTCTTCAGCAAACTTCATATATATATTTTATAATTTTTTGACCATGTTTTGTTTTTTTTTCTTTTTCTTCAACATTGTATTTTTGAAATTCCAAACTCTACTCTAGATTTTTAATTTTAGCCTTTTGGTATATGTTATCAATTTTGTACCTATAGTTTTTTTTTTTAATTTCTGTGACTTTTTTTTTTTTCCTCTGTTTCTTTCTCTTCTTCTTTTATATAACATCCTATATCTGCAATTCCAAACTCTACTCAAGATTTTTAACTTATGCTTTTTGGTATTTGATATCAATTTTGTACCTGTATTTTCTTTATAATTTTTGCGACATTGTTTTTGTTTTTTTTTACATTGTATTTTTGAAATTCCAAACTCTACTCTAGATTTTTAATTTTTGCTTTTTGGTATTAGTTATCAATTTTGTACCTGTAGTTTCTTTATAATTTTCGTGACCTTGTTTATTTTTCTTTGTTCGTTTTTTCTCTCTTTCTTTTCCTTCTTCTTTTCATTAACATCGTATTTTTGAAACTCCAAACTCTACTCTAGATTTTTAATTTTTGCTTTTATGTATTTGTTACCAATTTTGTACCTTTAAGAACCCAATCTTCAGGACCCATTTTTCACTAGGGAACGAGATTACTGGCTTGACTGCTCTCTCTCCCTTTGGACTCTCCATTTTCTCCACCAGGTCGCCTGTATCTCCTCCCTAACCCCTCTCTACTCTACCCAATTCTGTGAATTTCTGTGTGTCTCAGATGGTGGAGAACACTTAGGGAACTGATTACTGGCTGGATCTGTCTCCCTCCTTTTCATTTCCCCCTTTTATCCTTCTGGCCACCTGTCTCCTGCCTCCTTCTTCTCTTCTCTGTATAACTCCGTGAACATCTCTGAGCAGTCCAGTTGTGGAGTGCACATAAGGAAGTGACTACTGGCTAGCCCACTCTCTCCACTATTGATTCCACCTCATCTCATTTGGGTCACCTCTAACTCCCTCCTCCCTCTTCTCTTCTCCATGTAACGCTGTGAACCTCTCTGAGTGACCCTCACAGTAGAGAAACTTTTCATCTTTAACGTAGATGTTTTATCAATGGTGCTGTATAGAAGGAGAAGTTTTGAAACTACTGTAAAAATAAGACCGATAACTGGAAGTAGGAGGCTTAAGTCCAAACCCTGACTCCAGGGAACTCCTGACTCCAAGGAACGTTAACTGACAGGAGCTCATCAAACGCCTCCATACCTACACTGAAACCAAGCACCACACAAGGGCCAACAAGTTCCAGGGCAAGACATACCAAGCAAATTCTCCAGCAACAAAGGAACACAGCCCTGAGCTTCAAGATACAGGCTGCCCAAAGTCACCCCAAAACCATAGACATCTCATAACTCATTACTGGACATTTCATTACACTCCAGAGAGAAGAAATACAGCTCCATCCACCAGAACATCGACACAAGCTTCCCTAACCAGGAAACCTTGACAAGCCACCTGTACAAACCCACACACAGTGAGGAAACGCCACAATAAATAGAACTCCACGAACTGCCAGAATACAGAAAGGACACCCCAAACTCAGCAATTTAAACAAGATGAAGAGACAGAGGAATACCCAGCAGATAAAGGAACAGGATAAATGCTCACCAAACCAAACAAAAGAGGAAGAGATAGGGAATCTACCTGATAAAGAATTCCGAATAATGATAGTGAAATTGATCCAAAATCTTGAAATTAAAATGGAATCACAGATAAATAGCCTGGAGGCAAGGATTGAGAAGATGCAAGAAAGGTTTAACAAGGACTTAGAAGAAATAAAAAAGAGTCAATATATAATGAATAATGCAATAAGTAAAATTAAAAACACTCTGGAGGCAACAAATAGTAGAATAACAGAGGCAGAAGATAGGATTAGTGAATTAGAAGATAGAATGGTAGAAATAAATGAATCAGAGAGGATAAAAGAAAAATGAATTAAAAGAAATGAGGACAATCTCAGAGACCTCCAGGACAATATTAAACGCTACAACATTCGAATCATAGGGGTCCCAGAAGAAGAAGACAAAAAGAAAGACCATGAGAAAATACTTGAGGAGATAATACTTGAAAACTTCCCTAAAACGGGGAAGGAAATAATCACCCAAGTCCAAGAAACCCAGAGAGTCCCAAACAGGATAAACCCAAGGCGAAACACCCCAAGACACATATTAATCAAATTAACAAAGATCAAACACAAAGAACAAATATTAAAAGCAGCAAGGGAAAAACAACAAATAACACACAAGGGAATACCCATAAGGATAACAGCTGATCTTTCAATAGAAACTCTTCAAGCCAGGAGGGAATGGCAAGACATACTTAAAATGATGAAAGAAAATAATCTACAGCCCAGATTATTGTACCCAGCAAGGATCTCATTCAAGTATGAAGGAGAAATCAAAAGCTTTTCAGACAAGCAAAAGCTGAGAGAATTCTGCACCACCAAACCAGCTCTCCAACAAATACTAAAGGATATTCTCTAGACAGGAAACACAAAAATGGTGTATAAATTCGAACCCAAAACAATAAAGTAAATGGCAATGGGATCATACTTATCAGTAATTACCTTAAACGTAAATGGGTTGAATGCCCCAACCAAAAGACAAAGACTGGCTGAATGGATACAAAAACAAGACCCCTACATATGTTGTCTACAAGAGACCCACCTCAAAACAGGGGACACATATGACTGAAAGTGAAGGGCTGGAAAAAGATTTTCCATGCAAATAGGGACCAAAAGAAAGCAGGAGTAGCAATACTCATATCAGATAAAATAGACTTTAAAACAAAGGCTGTGAAAAGAGACAAAGAAGATCACTACATAATGATCAAAGGATCAATCCAAGAAGAAGATATAACAATTATAAATATATATCCACCCAACACGGGAGCACCGCAGTATGTAAGACAAATGCTAACAAGTATGAAAGGAGAAATTAACAATAACACAATAATAGTGGGAGACTTTAATACCCCACTCACACCTATGGATAGATCAACTGAACAAAAAATTAACAAGGGAACACAAACTTTAAACGATACAATAGACTAGTTAGACCTAATTGATATCTATAGGACATTTCATCCCAAAAAAATGAATTTCACCTTTTTCTCAAGCGCACATCGAACCTTCTCCAGGATAGATCACATCCTGGGCCATAAATCTAGCTTTGGTAAATTCAGAAAAATTGAAATCATTCCAAGCATCTTTTCTGACCACAATGCAGTAAGATTAGATCTCAATTACAGGAGAAAAACTATTTAAAAATTCCAACATATGGAGGCTGAACAACACGCTGCTGAATAACCAACAAATCACAGAAGAAATAAAAAAAGAAATCAAAATTTGCATAGAAACGAATGAAAATGAAAACACAACAACCCAAAACCTGTGGGACACAGTAAAAGCAGTCCTAAGGGGAAAGTTCATAGCAATAAAGGCACACCTCAAGAAACAAGAAAAAAGTCAAATAAATAACCTAACTCTACACCTAAAGCAACTAGAAAAGGAAGAAATGAAGAACCCCAGGGTTAGTAGAAGGAAAGAAATCTTAAAACTTAGAGCAGAAATAAATGCAAAAGAAACAAAAGAGATCATAGCAAAAATCAACAAAACCAAAAGCTGGTTTTTTGAAAGGATAAATAAAATTGACAAACCATTAGCCAGACTCATCAAGAAACAAAGGGAGAAAAATCAAATCAATAAAATTAGAAATGAAAATGGAGAGATCACAACAGACAACACAGAAATACAAAGGATCATAAGAGACTACTATCAACAATTATATGCCAATAAAATGGACAACGTGGAAGAAATGGACAAATTCTTAGAAAAGTACAACTTTCCAAAACTGGACCAGGAAGAAATAGAAAATCTTAACAGACCCATCACAAGCACGGAAATTGAAACTGTAATCAAAAATCTTCAAGCAAACAAAAGCCCGGGTCCAGACGGCTTCACAGCTGAATTCTACCAAAAATTTAGAGAAGAGCTAACACCTATCCTGCTCAAACTCTTCCAGAAAATTGCAGAGGATGGTAAACTCCCAAACTCATTCTATGAGGCCACCATCACCCTAATACCAAAACCTGACAAAGATCCCACAAAAAAAGAAAACTACAGGCCAATATCACTGACGAACATAGATGCAAAAATCCTTAACAAAATTTTAGCAATCAGAATCCAACAACACATTAAAAAGATCATACACCAGGACCAAGTGGGCTTTATCCCAGGGATGCAAGGATTCTTCAATATCTGCAAATCAATCAATGTAATACACCACATTAACAAACTGAAAAATAAAAACCATATGATTATCTCAATAGATGCAGAGAAAGCCTTTGACAAAATTCAACATCCATTTATGATAAAAACTCTCCAGAAAGCAGGAATAGAAGGAACATACTTCAACATAATAAAAGCTATATATGACAAACCCACAGCAAACATTATCCTCAATGGTGAAAAATTGAAAGCATTTCCTCTAAAGTCAGGAACAAGACAAGGGTGCCCACTTTCACCACTACTATTCAACATAGTTTTGGAAGTTTTGGCCACAGCAATCAGAGCAGAAAAAGAAATAAAAGGAATCCAAATTGGAAAAGAAGAAGTAAAGCTCTCACTATTTGCAGATGACATGATCCTCTACATAGAAAACCCTAACGACTCCACCAGAAAATTACTAGAACTAATCAATGACTATAGTAAAGTTGCAGGATATAAAATCAACACCCAGAAATCCCTTGCATTCCTATACACTAATAACGAGAAAACAGAAAAGAGAAATTAAGGAAACAATTCCATTCACCATTGCAACGGAAAGAATAAAATACTTAGGAATATATCTACCTAAAGAAACTAAAGACCTATATATAGAAAACTATAAAACACTGGTGAAAGAAATCAAAGAGGACACTAAAAGATGGAGAAATATACCATGTTCATGGATTGGAAGAATCAATATAGTGAAAATGAGTATACTACCCAAAGCAATTTATAGATTCAATGCAATCCCTATCAAGCTACCAATGGTATTCTTCACAGAGCTAGAACAAATAATTTCACAATTTGTATGGAAATACAAAAAACTTGAATAGCCAAAGCTATCTTGAGAAAGAAGAATAGAACTGGAGGAATCAACCTACCTGACTTCAGGCTCTACTACAAAGCCACAGTTATCAAGACAGTATGGTACTGGCACAAAGACAGAAATATAGATCAATGGAACAAAATAGAAAGCCCAGAGATAAATCCACGCACATATGGACACCTTATCTTTGACAAAGAAGGCAAGACTATACAATGTATTAAAGATAATCTCTTTAACAAGTGGTGCTGGGAACTCTGGTCAACCACTTGTAAAAGAATGAAACTAGAACACTTTCTAACACCATACACAAAAATAAACTCAAAATGGATTAAAGATCTAAATGTAAGACCAGAAACTATAAAACTCCTAGAGGAGAACACAGGCAAAACACTCTCTGACATACATCACAGCAGGATCCTCTATGACCCACCTCCCAGAATATTGGAAATAAAAGCAAAAATAAACAAATGGGACCTAATTAACCTTAAAAGCTTCTGCACATCAAAGGAAACTATTAGCAAGGTGAAAAGACAGCCTTCAGAATGGGAGAAGATAATAGCAAATGAAGCAACTGACAAACAACTAATCTTGAGAATATACAAGCAACTCCTACAGCTCAACTCCAGAAAAATAAATGACCCAATCAAAAAATGGGCCAAAGAACTAAATAGACATTTCTCCAAAGAAGACATACAGATGGCTAACAAACACATGAAAAGATGCTCAACACCACTCATTATCAGAGAAATGCAAATCAAAACCACTATGAGGTACCATTTCACACCAGTCAGAATGGCTGCGATCCAAAAGTCTACAAGTAATAAATGCTGGAGAGGGTGTGGAGAAAAGGGAACCCTCTTACACTGTTGGTGGGAATGCAAACTAGTACAGCCACTATGGAGAACAGTGTGGAGATTCCTTAAAAAACTGGAAATAGACCTGCCATACAACCCAGCAATCCCACTGCTGGGCATACACATTGAGGAAACCAGAAGGGAAAGAGACACGTGTACCCCAATGTTCATCACAGCACTGTTTATAATAGCCAGGACATGGAAGCAACCTAGATGTCCATCAGCAGATGAATGGATAAGAAAGCTATGGTACATATACACAATGGAGTATTACTCAGCCATTAAAAAGAATACATTTGAATCAGTTCTAATGAGGTGGATGAAACGGGAGCCTATTATACAGAGTGAAGTAAGCCAGAAAGAGAAACACCAATACAGTATACTAACGCATATATATGGAATTTAGAAAGATGGTAACAATAACCCTGTGTACGAGACAGCAAAAGAGACACTGATGTATAGAACAGTCTTATGGACTCTGTGAGAGAGGGAGAGGGTGGGAAGATTTGCAAGAATGGCATTGAAACATGTAAAATATCATGTATGAAACGAGTTGCCAGTCCAGGTTTGATGCACGATACTGGATGCTTGGGGCTGGTGCACTGGGACGACTCAGAGGGATGGTATGGGGAGGGAGGAGGGAGGAGGGTTCAGGATGGGGAACACATGTATACCTGTGGTGGATTCATTTTGACATTTGGCAAAACTAATACAATTATGTAAAGTTTAAAAATAAAATAAAATTAAAAAAAAAACAAAAAGAAAAAAAAAAGAAAAGATAATAAGAAATGAAAACAACTCTATATCCATTATGGGGAGAGATAATCTGGCACCTTTAGTTAAAAACAGCAGTACACCAAACACCCTATCATATCTAATAAAAAAGAATAAAAGTCAGATATTGTGATATAAAATTTTATGTTCCTACTCTTCTCTTCTAAGATGACCAGGATTTAAACTGTTATAATTTTAGAATATCTGCAGATTTAAATTTTACGCTAACATTGGATCCTAAATGTTAAAGTTTGATATGAACATATTCATAAATAGCCAAAAAATTTTACACAGTGTATAATGATTGACAAATAGAGGCCTATTCACACAGATGAAGATACACTTGTTTTAATGAAAGTAGTTTTCCTAAGTGAATAAAATTTAGTTATGACAATAGCATCCTTGTAAGAAAGTTTGACTTCTCCTATGAAGTTTCCCTGGAGGCTCAGATGGTAAAGAATCTGCCTGCAATGCGGGAGACCTGGGTTTGATCTCTGGGTTGGGAAGATCCCCTGGAGAAGGGAATGGCTACCCACTCCAATATTCTTGCCTAGAGAATTCCATGGACAGAGGAGCCTGACAGGCTACAGTCCATGGGGTTGCAAAGAGTCAGACATGACTGAGCCACTTTCACTATGAAGTTAAAGATGTTTAAGCAATATAGTAAAGATTCAGGAACTTTGTAATTAACTGTAATTAAATTATTTGGAAATATTACTATAAATTCTGCACTCTTGCTGCGAAGTTGCTTCAGTTGTGTCCGACTCTGTGCAACCCCATAGACGGCAGCCCACCAGGCTCCCCCGTCCCTGGGATTCTCCAGGCAAGAACACTGGAGTGGGTTGCCATTTCCTTCTCCAATGCATGAAAGGGAAAAGTGAAAGGGAAGTCGCTCAGTCGTGTCTGACTCTTCGCGACCCCATGGACTGCAGCCCACCAGGCTCCTCCGCCCATGGGATTCTCCAGGCAAGAGTACTGGAGTGGGGTGCCATTGCCTTCTCCACTCTTAGTCTTTGTATTAGTAAAATATACTTCTCCCATTCAGTTATTTAAAAGTATTTTAGTATATAGCCTTTGGTCTTTATTTTCTCTTGAGATGTTACATAATTACTTCTCAAATTCTTAAAAAAATAAATCACTGCTTTGTCTATTAATTTTTCCTGATTTTTTTGTTTGTTAATCTCAAAAGTTCTTTTGACTTTTAATATTCTTTTGGGTGAAAGCAATTACAAAGATAAATAATCAGAAGCCTAGAGATCTACAAGTGTAGCAAGGACAGGAGTAATACTTAACTACCTAAATATTTCATTCTGCCTTTCTATATTACTTTAGTGTAAATCTTTCAATACCTAGCTTAATTATCTGTAAGAGGTATTCATTTTTTAGCTTCGACATAGTTTAGCTTCGACATAGTTTAAGTATGTGCTCTTTAGTAAGTCCCCTATTTTGTGAACACTGCCACAGTATAGAACTTTCCCCCTTAAAACGCAGTAAAATAGAACTGAAAACCTTGTGATCTCTGTAGACTGCATATACACTATGACATATGGGACAATACTGTGTTGAGATGTGGGTTCTAGGTGGCTGGAGAGACTCATCCTATCTGTGTCTTATCCCTAAAGCTCTAGCTATGCAGCATCCATAATTTAAATTTGAGTCTTGGTAAAAAAATAACTACATTATGAATAATCAGGGTACCTTTTGAATAGCTGACATTATAAATTTTAAGTTCATGAATGCTAAGGGTCAACTTTCATACTAAATATAGAGGATGAATCTGGTTGAGATACAAAGAAAAAGAGATTTTTTTTTTTTATATCACTTTCCAGATTCTTTAAAAGTTTGATCAGATTAATTTCCGCCTTGATATTGTTGTTTAGTCACTTAGATATGTCTAACTCTGTGACCCCATGGACTGTAGCCCACCAGGCTCTTCTGTCCATGGGATTCCCCAGGCAAGAATACTGGAGTGGGTAGCCATCCCCTTCTCCAGAGGATCTTCCAAGCCCAGGGATTAGAACCTGGGTCTCCAGCATTGCAGGCAGATTCTTTACCATCTGAGCCACCAGGGAAGTTTAGAAAGTCACAACATACAAAACAGCCAATTGAATCACATCTCAAGGTAATGTCATGTCAAGATTGATGTTATATGATCAAAAGCAAGCAAGCAAGCAAATGAACAAAAACTAATAGAGCATACCACATGGAGGAATAAGAAAAAGGAGGAAACTTCCTTCCCATGAATTCTGTCAAAAATGTATAAAAGGTCTTCCAGGAATTTTTGAAAGCTTAGTTTCTTTTCTTCGTGGTGGGAAGAATCAGGCTCATCTCTACTTAAACTGACAGCAGTATTTTTAAAAAGGACCAGAGGTATGAGTTAAGACAAGAGTCTATGGCTGACTTTAAACAAAATACTCTTGGAAAACAAAATTAGGAATTATAAATGCAAAAGAAGAAAGGTTAGTATAGTACTTCAAAATGTAAGATACTCCGACTTCGATCTACTCATATTCAAGAAGAACTAATGTTTTTTCCATATTTGCTAAAGATCAATGGTAATTATAATCATATTAACGTGAAAAACCATTAACATCATTTCTTTGAATTCTCATCTTAAAAGGCTCATCTATTCTAAAATTGGGGCTTCCCAGGTGGAGCGAGTGGTAAAGAACCTGACTGCCACTGCAGGAGACATAAGAGATGCAGGTTTGATGTTTGGGCCCAGAAGATCCCCTGGAGAAGGGCATGGCAACCTACTCCAATATTCTTGCCTAGAGAATTCCATGGACAAGAAGAGCCTGGAGGGCTACCGTCCATGGGGTTGCAGAGTCAGACATGACTGAAACGATGTAGCGCACACATTTTATAATTATTTTCAATTTTGTGTTGTTTGACATAATTTAAACAAGTCTCGCCTAAAAAAGCAAGGGCATATAAAAACAGCCCCTAAAATTACTCTCCAAGCAGATATCAACATGAAGTAACTAACAATTTTTATTTATTTGAAGAAAGATAGAAGAACTATGGCTATGATCCTGTATTTTACAACTGATAATGATAATAATGATGGAAATTGCTTTATTATTTTGTCATTGTTTGTAAAATTGCCCTTTTTTACCTCAAAGACTTCAATGATTCAATATTTACTGTATCTTAAATGAGTGCTAGATATAAAGGCAGACTGTATGGATATTTCTATATTTTTCCCAATTTAGGGTAATATCCAGATGATATCAAATAGTTTCAATCTATAATGCTTAAAACTCATGTAGAGAGATAATCAATAATTAAGGAATAATAAAATGTATTACTTACCTTTCCAGAAACAATTTTTTCATAAATCTGAATTGGTTGGTCTGCAAAGAATGGGGGGTAGCCAGCCGCCATTTCATAGATTAACACTCCTAATGCCCACCAATCCACTGCCTTATTGTAGCCCTAAGATAAACCATACCAAATGGCAATCATTACTTAATTCACTCAGAGGAGAATGAAGTCAATTTATTTCAAAATGATCTTCAAGCATATGAAATTTTTAAAAAGGCAGTTGCTGAGCAGTTATTCAGGATAAAATAAAAAAGAAAATATATTCCAGATATTGAAACTGAATATTAAGAAATACTATTAAATCTTCTTCCTAAAATCATTAAGAGTATTAGAGACAATAAAATATGCCCTGTTTAATTGGAATAATTTAGTTTTTGTTCAACAATAGGAAGGGAATTGGATGAAACTACCTCTTAAAGCCTAATCTATTGTGTAATATTATGAATCAGATTTTCTAGAGAATACTTAAGAAAGGTTAAAAGTTTTGAAATGAGAGTAGATATTGTACTTCATGATAAATGCTAAAGTTGACTTCAAAATATATTGGTGGGTTTAGGAGGGTGAATATATTAGGGATATTCCCATCAGATCTTATTAAAACTAAAAGCTTAATGTGGAAACTAATGAATGTAAATATTTAAGTAAACTTTATCCATCCACTGTTTTTGTTTCTCATCTCTAAAAGGTATACGGGAAAGATACCTAATTCATGGAGTTTTATGGGGACTACATCAAGTGAAAGGAAATAATTAATATAAAAGTGTGTTATAAACCAAATGTACAATTCTAAGGTTATTCTTAATTGGGTTTTTCTTTTCATGTTAAACTTACTAAAATGAAGATCTAGAAGTATTGATAAGAAAATAAAAAAATTAATATGTTTATATAAAGTTTGATAAACCATAATCAGTGTCAATTGGCACAAAAGATTATGGGGGGAAAAAAATACAACTTTAGCATGGATAGAAATGAGCTGAGTTCTTGCCAGATCTTTTGCTCTACCCACTTAATTACCTTCACCACCCCCACTATTCCAACTTTTCATTAAAACTTTAGCTTTACATTTAATTTTATTTTCAAATTACTGGTTAAAATATGATATAGAGATTCTATTTTTCTTTTTATTTCCTGCTTCTATATGTTTTAAAGAGAGAGAGACTAGTAAAATAGGGATAACACTTTGTTTTGCTAATAGAAATGGGCATTAACTATGCTTTTCTTTAAATGCAACTCACTAATAATGTAATTACAATGTTTTTTGCTATAACAAAAGCATATACTGTTAAAATAGACCCTTTTAGCAAGTTCTGATTTCTATGTTTTAGATTGTGTGCTAATGTTTATAATAAGTATGCCAGATGCTTTTAATACCCTAAAGAAAATTAAATCAATAAGAAAAACTAAATTATAATAGATAGATGGGCAAAGGACATGAACTAAGGACTCATACATACACACAAAGCAATACCAAATTGTTATTAAGCATTAAAAAATCTAATAATCAAAGTCATGAGACTTAAAATAATTAGCTATCAGTTACTATCTATCAAATTACTAATGATCTTTTAAAACAAGAATACCCAATGCTGGAGAAAGTGTGGTGAAATAGATACTCCTTAAACACTGCTGAGAAGTGTAAAATGTTACAATTTTTTTGGAAAGTCCTTTGGCAATATGTATTGAAAACCTTAAAAATGTTTATATTCTCTGACCCTGTAATTTCACTTTTAGGAATCTATCTTAAAAATAATTTAAAATATAGAAAAAAGCTTTATGGACAAAGACATTTATCACAGTCTTTTACAAAAGAAAAAAAGGGAAACAAGTTGAATATTCAACAACAGAAGAATGATAAAATACAAAATGGTGCATTTTAAAACAAGCAATTAAATTACGTTTGCAGGATAATTATCACTTAAGTGAGAAAAGCTGAATACAAAATTGTACATTCACTGAAACATGCATAGAAAAATATATTGAAATGTTTTTTAAAAAGGCTACCTCTGGGTAGTAAGATTGACAGTTTTTTGATTCTTTCTTTATAGTTTTCTATATTTCCCAAATTTCAGACAATGAATATCTATTTCTCTACACACACACACATTTTTTCAAGTTTTGGTGCTTACAGTGGCTTCACATTATCTGTTAAATGCACTTAAAGAAAAGAAATGTTAGTGGCAATGACATTTAATTATAAAAGATTAAAAGTTATAGATGATTTAAATTATGAAATATAATGAAAGGCAAGCTGAAAGAATTCTCTTATTCTAACACTTCTGTAGCTAGCCAAATTTCAATTATTCAGAGGGTAGTTAATCAATGTATAAATATCAACACAGTCCTTTTCTCTTTCCTGGCTCCTGTCTGAGCCATTACTATCAGTTTCTCCTTTCTAGCTTTTACCACCAAGGGATGGAAGTAGAAAGGAAAATGAAAGTTAAACTACCCTTTTAGAAATGATTAAAAATTTCTCTTACCACATTTTCACTGTTTAGAAAAAGTAGCACTGTCTTCAATAAGATTATAACTGTCTTCAATAAGATTATAACTATTTAATTGCTATAATGTTTCTATTTTTAAACTAAAATTTTAAAAAGTAATTCACATACTTTTTTCCACTTAAGTGGTAAAATTGAAACAATGTGTTAGGGGAGTGTAATCTCCTCCATTCTGTCTCTTCTTAATAAAAATTTGAAGCAATGGACGTTAAAGCGCTCATTCTAACTACCTAACAAAAGGAAGAATAGACAACTAGTACATATATATCATCTTTAGTTTGCCTCTTGGTGTAACCCAGAGCAAGGACTCTCTGCCCTCCTGTTACTGGGAATAATTATGAAAAGGCTAAGCTTCTGGTTTCAAAACATGGATCTAAAGGCCATATTTATTTAAACTAATTCTCTCAGCTTTAGAGTTAAAATCAACAGCTTATGAGATTAGTGGTAGACTCTAAATAACTGATTTTTAGTAATTATGCACAAAGATTTAAATTCATATTTAGATTAAATAAACATGTAAAATTAGATAACTTTTTTTTAAAAATAAAAGTCCACAGTGATGCATGCCTTATATTTTTAATTCTTACATAATAATACTATAAATATACCTTGCTGAGAATTATTTCTGGAGCCAAATATTCTGGAGTGCCACATAATGTCCAAGTTCTGCCTTTAACTCTTTTGGCAAACCCAAAGTCTGTGACCTATAAAAGATAAAAAGCCTGTAAACATTTGTTATTTCATAATAAATATATTTACTGTACCTAAGTTGAAAGTTAAAAATCAGGGTTAAAATTAACACCTTGAAAAAAAATTAAGTCAATGTAATTGAGACATCCATTAAGGCCACTATTTACTGAATAAAGATTAAAGCAACACCAATGTGGAAAACCGTTCCCTGACTCAACAAAACAAATGAACCAAAAAGTTTCAATAAACATGAAGCAGTGCTAGAAGTGTTCCTGAAGTTCAACATTGTCTTCTGCCCTTAATTATATCATCAAAAGTTGCAAAGCATCATTGGGAGAATCTTAATAACTGTGTAAAAAGGAGTGCTCCTGATGCATTGAGAGTAGAAACGGAAAGGAAACACTGCCACCAGTCCAGTATTGGTAGCTGGGGCTCCTCTGATAACTGCACTGTAGAGTTAAAAAGCATAATCTCAGGACAAGCTGATGGGATTTAAATTATGCTCTACCTGTGTGACCTTGCAGTATCTTAGTTTCGTTAATCTTAAAATGAGAATAACAGTAGTATTTACATTTCATACTGTTATCAAAATTAAAAGAGGTGACACATGTGAAACACTTGGAACGATGCCTGGCACTAAATGAGTACTCACAAATTTGGCTATTGTGTGCACAGGCACACAACCTGTGCACAGCTCACAACGAAAGGAGATATAAACAGGTGCTATCTTTGATGGAACTTTTGGTCCTCTGTAATAGCAACAGAACTGTTAACTCAATTTAAGCTATTAGGAAGAACTGTCTCCCTCAAAGGAAAAAAATCCAATTTTGGTAGTTGTGGTTAAATATATATAACTTCTTACCTAGTATGTTCTCAAATAAATTACACATAATGTGTTCAAGTCATACCTGGATATAACCTTGGTGGTCAATTAAGAGATTTTCAGGTTTTAGATCTCTGTAGATGAGGTCTAGTGAATGGAGGTACTCGAATGTTAGCACTATCTGAGCTGCATAGAACCGTGCATGGGGTTCACTACGAAGAAACAAAACATTGATTTTTGGTAAAATGGGTTAACATATAGTAACTAGTAGATTACACAAAAAATAACATGAGGTAGAGGCATTTTGGGAGCAAAAGATACTTTTTTTCTTTTAAACATATGTAAAGAATCTTGTTAGTTTCCAAATATTTTTAAATCTATAAATCATCTTCAAATAATGCTTTTATATGCTTAGTGAGCAGCATATGTTGAAGAAAACTATAACTCTCAGATTGCCATTGTAATTTAAATTATTTTTGGCCATACTACAAGATACTAAGAATGAAAAGCACCAGTTAGATTGTCTATCAGGGCCATTGCTGTTGTTGATAAGCTCCATATACCTTTCCCATAAATTTCTAGTACTTAAAGAATTTCTGCTTTTATCTGCAGATTTAAGCCATTATACCCATGCTGTTACTATTACAAAAGGGATATATGCTCATTATAGAAAAAAAGCCATAAAATATTAATGAAGAATAAAGATACTAATAATCTCATTCAGAAACTAGATTCAATCCTGGTGTTTGAATTTCCAAATCTTTCACTATGCATGTTTCTACAAATATCTATACATAGGTATAATCTGTATATTTACATAAATACACACAATTCTGGATGCACAGATTAGATTAATTGATTTGTTGCTGCTTCTGTTGTTTAGTCACTCAGTCATGTCCAACTCTTTTGCAACTCCATGGACTATAGCCCACCAGGCTTCTCTGTCCATGGGGTTTTCCAGACATGAATACTGGCGTGGGTTGCCATTTCTCCCTCCAGGGGATCTCCCTGACCCAGGGATTGAACTGATGTGTGTGTGTGTGTGAAAGTTGCTCAGTCATGTGGCAACTCTTTGCGACCCCATGGACTATACTCCAGGCCAGAATACTGGAGTGGGTAGCCTTTCCTTTCTCTAGGGGATCTTCCCAACCCAGGGATCGAATAGGGGTCTCCTGAATTGCAGGTGGATTCTTTACCAACTGAGCTATCAGGGAAGTCTCCTGCATTGGCAGGTGAATTCTTAACCACTGAGCTGCCAGGGAAGCACAGATTAACTGACAGATTAGGGTAATCTTGATGCCACATTCTAAGTATTATTCCAAAAGGATGTACTGATTTTCCAGTTTGAGTTTCTGGTTCATCTTCATTTGAATTCTGCTCATCTTCCTAGTATATTGCAATGACTTTCAGATTTGTGTCCTCAATGAACAACCTTAACTATGAATAGAATTTCCCTCAAGATGGTTCATATGAGTTTGATTTGGTAGCACCAGAAATAGGAATTCTAAAAAAAGATTGTATATGCTGTTCCTTTTGCTTGTCACATACTACATTTCCAAGGTCCTAGCCTGATATATACCAAGTGCTCAGCAAATATTTGTTAAATTAATGAATGAATATGAGAAGAAAAACTTTTCTGTGGCACTATTTTATAATATCCCTCCATTTCCAGCCCTATCACAACACTGTAACAAGCTACAACACATGTCCTATGACAAGAAATGAGAATACTGTAAAGGAGCCTGGAAGAATCACCCTGGTCAGTGAAACATTTATCCCCAATTCTGGAAACGATTGACCTAGGAAGCCCTTCCTATTTTATTTATATGCCTGTTTGTATAAGATGTACTTTTATCTTATATTTATCATCATAAACATAAGATGCACTCAGCATTTTGTATTTATGTCCACATTAATATTTGATTGGAGGTACATAAACATTACACAGACTTTTAATCAAATTGTTGAAAGGTAAGAGCAAAATATTCTATAAGGATAGTTTAATGCTGTAGCAGCTTTAAGTCTAGACAGCTACTATCTAAGTAGAGAATCGTAACAACTCCATTGATTCTGATTAATGCTACGCTCAACAGTAATTCAGTCTTCTTGTTGTCTCAAAGTTTCTAAGGCTGGAGTTAACAACCTTTCAAGTGTATAAATAATGTGTGAAAGGTTAGAAAGATAGTGTCTCTGTGCGAATTATGCTAACCACTTGCCTTCCTATTTATCAAGTGTTAAAGAAAGAAGAGTGTGGGGAGTTGTAAAGAAAGGGTAGTCACAGAAAATGGATAAACTATTTTTTGAAGACAGGCTTAGGTATGGTAATTCAGTGTTAAACTTGTAATTATCATAGGCAATTCTGGACTGCCTGGACAAGGAGTGTAAGACAGGACAACAGGGAGTTAAAACAAAAATCATTAAATAGAAGTTACTCTGCATTAGCTCAGTGCTTGACACATATTGGATGCCCTATACATTAGGTTAATAAATGAATTGTGGTTTAGGCCTCAGGAAACTAAAATAAGTCTCATATTGGCCTATTATGAATATAATCTCATGCTAATCTCAATTCATTTTTATAATATGAATTGAATTATCATCTTCAGTCATCTGAATTCATACTGATGTTTTAATTATATCAATATATAGTATATTGAGTGAAGTTGAACTTGCTCTTGGTTTTAGCCTAATTCTAAAAGTGATTATTAATGAATAGTAGGAGTTTACAAAGTATTATGCACAGGTAAAGCTAATAGAATCTAAAAACTATTTTAATAGCTGTGTGACCTTATTAGCAATAACTTAATGTTACTGCTTTAAAAAAAATTATATACATATGTTTAAAACTGATACATATGTTTAAAACATACATATGTTTATGTACATACATATGTTTGTTACATATTTATACATATAGATATGTGTAAGTTACATACATGTGTTTAAAACTCAACATAGCAACATTAGGAGAATAAATTTGTGCAAAATGAACTTTCATAATTTTACCACCATGATACTATGATTATCTTTTCTATATATTTATTAATATATTTCTTACTTGTCTTCATACTTACATAAGCCTTTTCCTCAGAGATATATTATTAATATTTATTCACTAAATATTAGTTTAAATTCAATTAATTTTTACAGTATCTGGAAATTCTTCAAATAATGGGCCCTCATGATACCTACTAATGCTAGAATATTTACACTGCTATAATGGTGTTTTTAGTTAACTTTTAAAACTCAGTAATGTTTGTATAGCTAAAATATTACTAATTTAAATGAAATAAATTTTTAGCATTGACAAAAACTTATTTGGTTTAAAACAAACACACAGCATATAAGTATTTGAGAAGCATAAAGTATTAGTTACCTGAACCTTCCAATTCTTCTTAGATGTGAAAACATTTCACCACCAGGAACATATTCCATAACCATGTATAAATTAGAATTATCCTATTAACAAGTAAAAAGAATAAATAAATCAAAACTATGAAACTTAGATTATTTCTCATGAAAATATTTTAAGATGACACCATGTACAATTAGAAAAAGACAAATTAAAAATCTGATAGATTACTAACATCAGGAAATAGAGAATAAATGGAACATGCTCTCACTTTTGTACACTGGGGCACTTATTTTTTTCCCTGGTACTCTTGCCACAGATTGGTCTGGGATTTTTCCTGCTCTTACAGGAAATACTTAACTCTTGAACAATTAAACACTGGGGTAATGACTTAATGCTATAGTGTAAGCAAAAGTTTAAAAATAATTTGAAAAATAATATTTACATTTTATGCACTAAATAAGGTCAGAGAGATTAATAATTTTGAACATCATTCTAAATACACAGGTCTTCACTTGATTTAACGAATAAAAGAGGACAAAGGAGAAAGGTTAAAATGTTCCATATTAATCCACTGGTAGAGAGATGCCAAGTATCATCCCAAATAGCTGAAAAGCTGCCAACTTAAAGAATAAATCTTTTGCAACTTTATAAAGTGCTTGAGCAGAGGGCCAAAGACTATTTTGCTTCAAATAAATGAACAGGCTAGAACACAAATTACAAGTAAAAGAAGATGGTGAGACTGCAGCAGAAAAGGTTTAAGAGGAGAAGCTATGTGGGTGTATCCATTTGTATGAGTGTAAGATATGCTTAATAAGATGTCACTATGAATTTTAATAAACTGAAATACTTGATCTTATAATACCATTTCATGAAAAATTACACATTATCTTTAACAATTTCCTTAAGAACAATAAAAACCTTTTCAAATGTCAGCTAAATTTTTAAGCACAACAGGACTTACATAAAATCTAAATATATTACTTTTTTGTTTATCCATATTTTCCAGCTTTATCATATAGATTAGAATCCTACTATAGTTTCATATTTTAAAAAATGTGAAGTTGAAAATATTTTATTTTGATAGAAGTAAAATTTACCTTAAAAGCATATTCCAGTCGAACAAGAAAAGGAAAATTCACTGCCTGTAATATTCTTTTCTCATTCAAAGTATGCTCTATTTGCTTCAGTTTAACAACCTGTAATTGAGAGGAAAAGATATATTTAATGTATTTGAACAAAATTTAAAAGTTTCTATAATTTAAAAAATTAATTAATTTATTTTAATTGGAGATTAATTACAATATTGTGGTGGTTTTGCCATACATTGACATTAATACAGGTCTGGGACAACTCAGAAGGATGGGGTGGGGAGGGAGGTGGGAGGGGGTTTCAGGAAAGTTGCTATAATTTAAAAGAAGAAAGTTTTCCATATAATAATGAACTTGCAGAAGCAGGATTGC
This sequence comes from Bubalus bubalis, assembly GCF_019923935.1. NCBI lineage: Eukaryota > Metazoa > Chordata > Mammalia > Artiodactyla > Bovidae > Bubalus > Bubalus bubalis. Next base: position 59,713,180 of record NC_059162.1, read on the forward strand.
CAATTTAAATACAGATAATAAGAATAATAACTACCAATGAGAATTATCAGACTCAAATGAAATACCTAACAGAGATTTAAAATTTAGTCTTCAGAATGTCAAATATAATTTTCAGTTAAGAAGCAAGAGCTATGAAGAAAGAGGTTCATAATAAATTACCTAAAAAGTTAATATATGACAATACTTGGGTCTTAATGACTTATTGGCCACTAAAAGAACAGGTACAAATAACTGTAATAAGTAGGTATTGATTTTAAATCTTGAGAAGATAAGCAAGAAAATTAAAGATGAAGGAAAAGTCAATGATTTTTAAAAAGTGGGTAAAAATGAACATCTGTTAATATCATTATATCTGAATAAATACAAGAACAAATTCTAAAACTTCAATTTGCATAGCCACAAACTATTGACAAAAATGACTGTCTTTATAACAAATAGGTCATTTAGGATTGTTCAATTGATCAATTCCACTGGATAGTCTAATCAATCAGGTCCACAGCAGGGAAAGCAACTTATCTTGACCTCATGAAGACTGTTATTTTATACCAAAAGAGGTTCTATTCTGAACTGAACATTAATACGAAAGGTAATTAAAGGGCTTCCCTGGTGGTCCAGTGGTTAAGAATCTGCCTTGCAATGCAGGAGACACACTGATCCCTGGTCCAGGAAGACTGCACATGCCTTGGAGCAACTAATCGCATGCCCCACAACTCTAGAGCCTGTGTTCCGAAATGAGAAGTCATGGCAATGGGAAGCCCGTGCATCACAACTAGACAATAGGCCCCAAATTCTACAACTAGAGAAAGCCCGACTGCAGCAGCAAAGACCTAGCACAGCCAAAAACAAAAAATAAAAAATTCTTTAAAATCTTTGTATAAAAAAAGGTAATCAAAGACACTGTCCATTATTAGGATATAAAATTACAGTATAAAAATAATGCTGAGTAAAGAATAGTTGACTGAGAGTCAGAAGACCTGTATTTTAGTCTAGACCTTCTATTCAACCAGCTTTGTGACATTGGAAATACTGCAACTCACTATTTTTTCCTACCTGAAAATATGAAGTGGCTGAATCACTATTAGTCCATACTTATTACAATAAATTATATAACATTAGCTGGAGAATTATTGTTGCTTTGTGTTTACTTTTTATTCATGGACTGATTTTATTTTTTTTTAAAGCAGTTTCAGGTTCACAGCAGAATCAAACATAAAGTACAAGATTTCCCATATATCTTTTGCCCCCACACATGCCTCGCCTCCCCTATTATCAACATTCTTCACCAGAGTGGACATTTGCTACAATCAATGAACCTATACTGACCCATTATTATCTCCATTAATTTGATCAGGGTTCACTCTTGGTGTTGTACATTCTATGGGTTTGAACAAATGTGTAATGACATGTACCCACCATTATAATATACAGAGTAGTTTCACTGGTTTTGATATCAGGGTGATGGTGGCCTCATTCAAAGAAGTCACAAGCATTCCCTCCTCTGCAATTTTTTGGAATAGTGTGAGAAGGATGGATGAAAACTCTTATTTGAATATTTGGTAGAATTCATCTGTGAGGACATTTGGACCTGAACTTTTGTTTGTTGGAAGTTTTTTTTTTTTTTTTTTTTTTTTTACTGATTCATTACTGGTAATTGGTATGTTCATATTTTCTATTTCTTCCTATTTCAAGCTTGAGAGAGTGTACTTTTCTAGGAAATATCCATTTCTTATAGTTTGCCCATTTTATTAGCATCGTAATCTCTTGTGATACTCTGTATTTCTGTGGTGTCAGTTGTAACTTCTTTTTCATTTCTGATTTTATTTGAGTCCTCTCTCTTTTTTACTTGATGAGTCTGGTTAAAAGTTCTTATTAATTTTATTTATCTTTTAAAGAACCAGTTCTTGGTTTCAGTAATTTTCAGTAATCTTTTCTACCGTGGTTTTTTTTTTTTTTTTTAGTCTCTATTTCATTTATTTCTGTTCTGATCTTTATGAATTCTTTTCCTTCTACTAAGTCTGGGATTTGTTTATTTTTCTTTTTCTAGTTCCTTTAGGTGTAAGATTAGGTTGTCTGAAATTTTTTTCTTGTTTCCTGAGGCAGGCTTGTATCACTGTAAACCTCCTTCTTAGAAATGCTTCTGCTGTGTCCCACAGATTCTGGATCATTGTGTTTCATTTTCATTGTTTCCAGGTATTTTCTCATTTCCACTTTGATTTCTTCAGTGACCCAGTGGTTGTTTAGTAGCACACTGTTTAGCTTCCATGTTGTTTGTGTTTTTTGCACTTTTTTTGTAGTTGATTTCTGATTTCATATAATTGTAGGCAGAAAAGGTGCTTGATATGATTTCAACATTCTTATATTTATTAAGATTTGTTTTGTAGCCTAGCATTAATCTATCCTTGGAGAAGGCAATGGCACCCCACTCCAGTACTCTTGCCTGGAAAATCCCATGGGCGGAGGAGCCTGGTAGGCTGCAGTCCATGGGGTCACTAAGAGTCAGACACGACTGAGTGACTTCACTTTCACTTTTCACTTTCATGCATTGGAGAAGGAAATGGCAACCCACTCCAGTGTTCTTGCCTGGAGAATCCCAGGGACGGGGGAGCCTGGTGGGCTGCCATCTATGGGGTCGCACAGAGTTGGACACAACTAAAGTGACTTAGCAGCAGCAGCAGCATTAATCTATCCTGGAGAATTTCCATGTGCGCTTGAAAAGAATGTGTATTCTGCTACTTTGGAGTGGAATTTTTTGTATATAGGTATTAAATTCATCTAGTATAATGTATCAGTTCACACCAGTGTTTCTTTATTGATTTTGTCTCACTCCAATTGAGTGATATAAGTGAGATATTAAAGTCCCCTACTATTAATATGTTACAATCAATTTCTTCCTTTATGTTTGTTAATATTGGCTATAAGTATTTGGCTGCTCCTATGGTTCTTCAGTCACTCAGCTGTGTCTGTCTCTTTGCAACCCCATGGACTGCGGCTCCTCTGTCCAAGGGATTTCCCAGGCAAGAATATTGGAGTGGGTTGCCATTTTCTTCTCCACTCCCATGGTAGGTGCATATACATTTATAATTGTCATTACTTCTTCTTGGATTAACCCCCTTTGTAATTCCCTCTTTGCCTCTTATTATAGTCATTGTTTTATACTCTATTTTGTTTTAATATAAATATTCCTATTCCAGTTTTCTTTTCATTTCCATTTGCATAGCATATTTTTTTTTTTACCATCTTTTCACTTACAGTCTGTGTGTGTCTTTTAGATTTGTAGTGAGTCTCTTGTAGGCAACATATACATAGGTTTTGTTTTCTCTTTTAATCCATTCAGCTTTTAGTCCATTTACACTTAACGTAATTATTGATAGGTATGTACTTATTGCCATTTGGGTAACTGTTTTCAGGTTTTATTTTGTTCCTTTCTTCTTTTGCTAACTTCCCTTGTGATTTGATATCTATCTTTAATGTTATGTTTGGATTCTTTCCTCTTTTTTGTGTGTCTGTATTACAGATTTTTGGTTTGTGGACACAAGTAGGTTTATACATAGAAATATATATATATATATAGTTACTTAAATCAATCATCTCTTAAATTTTAATGCATTCTAACAATCCCACATTTTTACTTCCCCCTGCTAAACATTTACGGAGAAGGCAATGGCACCCCACTCCAGTACTCTTGCCTGGAAAATCCCATGGATGGAGGAGCCTGGTGGGCCGCCGTCTATGCGGTCGCACAGAGTCGGACACGACTGAAGCGACTTAGCAGCAGCAGCTAAACATTTAATGTTTTTAGATGCCACAAAAGACCTATTAAAACTAATAAATTATTTCAGTAAGGTTTCACAATATAAAATATATACGAATATTTTGTTTTAATACACTAAAAACAAACTATCACAAAGAGAAATCAAAACAGTCCCACTTACAATTGCATCAAAAAAAAAAAAAAAGTAAAACACCCAGATAAATCTAACCAAGGAGATAAAAACCTGTACTTGGAAAATGAAAACACATTGATGAAATAAATTACAAATGACACAAACAAATGGGAAGACACACTGTGCTCATGGATTGGAAGACTTAATATTATTAAAATGGCCATACTACCCACAGTAATTTACAGATTCAATGCAATCTCTTATCAAAATACCAGTGGTGTTTTTCACAGAACTAGAATAAATAATTCTAAAATTTATTTGTAAACACAGCCCTGAATAGCCAAAACAATCTTGCAAAAGAAGAACAAAGCTGCAGGTATGCTTCCTGATTTCAAAGTATACTACAAAGCTATAGTAAACAAAGCAGTATGGTACTGGTATAAGGAAAGACAAACAGACCAACAAAACAGAATAGAAAGCTCAGAAATAAACCCATACTTATATGGTCAATTAATCTACCAATGAACAAGGCAAGAATCTACAATGGGGAAAAAGACAGTCTCTTCAATAAATACTGTTGGGAAAATTGAACAGCTATAAGCAAAAGAATCAAAGTGGATTATTTTCTCACACCATATACAAAATAAACTCAAAATAGATTAAAGACTATTGTAAGACCTGAAACTATAAAACACCTAGAAGAAAACACAGAAAGTATGCTCTTGATACTTGTCTCAGAAATATTTTTTTGGATATGTCTCCTCAAGCAAGGGAAGCAGAAACAAAAATAAACATATGGGACTACATCAAACTGAAAAGCTGGTGCAGAGTAAAGGAAGCTATGAACAAAACAAGAAGACAGCCAACTAGATGAGGAAAATATCTGCAAACAATTATCTGATAAATGGTTAATATCCAAAATATACAAAAAACTCATACAACTGAATATCAAAAAACAATCAGATTGAAAAATGGGCAGAGGACTCAAAAACACATTTTTCCAAAGATGACATACAGAAAGTCAACAGGTACATGAAAAAATGTTCAATATCAGTAATTATCAGTTCAGTACAGTTCAGTTGCTCAGTTGTGTCCAACCCTTTGTGACCCCATGAATCACAGCACGCCAGGCCTCCCTGTCCATCACCAACCCCTGGAGTTCTCTCAAACTCATGTGCATTGAGTGGGTGATGCCATCCAGCCATCTCATCCTCTGTCGCTCCCTTCTCCTCCTGCCCCCAATCCCTCCCAGCATCAGGGTCTTTTCCAATGAGGGCCAAAGTATTGGAGTTTCAGCTTCAGCATCAGTCCTTCCAGTGAACACGTAGGACTGATCTCCTTTAGGATGGACTGGTTGGATCTCCTTGCAGTCCAAGGGACTCTCAAGAGTCTTCTCCAACACCAGTTCAAAAGCATCAATTCTTTGGCGCTCAGCTTTCTTCACAGTCCAACTCTCACATCCATACATGACCACTGGAAAAGCCATAGCTTTGACTAGACGGACCTTTGTGGGCAAAGTAATATCTCTGCTTTTGAATATGTTATCTAGGTTGGTCATAACTTTCCTTCCAAGGAGTAAGCGTCTTCCGACTTCATGGCTGCAATCACCATCTGCAGTGATTTTGGAGCCCCAAAAGGGAAATGCAAATCACAATCACAATGAGCTAACACCATATACCTATTAGAATGGCTATTATCAAAAAGACACAAATAACAACTGTTGGCAAGGACATGGAGAAAATGGAACCCTCCTGTACTGTTGATGGGAAGATAAATTGGTAAAGTCACTATGGAAACCAGTAATGGGGTTCTGCAAAAAATTAGAACTATTACATAATCCAGCAATTCCACTTCAGAGTATTTTTCTAAAGAACACAAAAACACTAATTCAAAAAGATATATGCACCTCTATGCTAACTGCAGTGTTATTTATAATAGCCAAAATATGGAAGTAACCTAAGTGTCCATTAATAGATGGATTGTTAAAGAAGATGGAATAAAATGGGATTGACTCAGCCATAAAAAAGAAGGAAATCTTGCCATTAGTGACAACATAGGTGGACTTAAGAGGGTATGAGGGTATTATGCTAAGTAAAATAAGTCAGACAAAGAAAAATACCGTTATGATGTCTCTTATATGTTGAATCTAAAAAACATATGAACAAACAAAACAAAATAGAAACAAACTCATAGATACAGAGAACTCAGAGTGGAAGGGGTTTGGTGGATGAGTGATACAGGTAAGGGAGATTAAGAGATACAAACTTTACTGCTGCTAAGTCGCTTAAGTCGTGTCCGACTCTGTACAACCCCATAGACGGCAGCCCACCAGGCCCCACCGTCCCTGGGATTCTCCAGGCAAGAACACTGGAGTGGGTTGCCATTTCCTCCTCCAATGCATAAAAGTGAAAAGTGAAAGTGAAGTCACCCAGTCGTGTCCGACTCTTAGTGACCCCATGGACTGCAGCCTACCAGGCTCCTCCATCCATGGGATTTTCCAGGCAAGAGTACTGGAGTGGGTTGCCATTGCCTTCTCTGATCCAAACCTTAAGAGCTTACAAAAGAAAGAGTTACAAAATAAATGAGTCACAGGTATAAAGTACACCATAGGGAAAATATGCTCATTGTGCTGTACTTGGTTGGTCAATTAAGTCCAGATCTTTGCGACCCCATGGACTGTAGCCCACCAGGCTCCTCTGTCCATGGGATTTTCCAGGCAATAATATTGGAGCGGGTTATCATTTCCTCCTCTAGGGGATCTTTCTGAGCCAGGGATTGAACCTGCGTCTCCTGCATTGGCAGGTGGATTCTTTACCACTGAGCCACCTGTAATCAATAATATTATGATAACTTTGTGCAGTGACAGATGGTAATTAGATTTATTGTAGTGATCATTTTGTAATGTATACAAATATCAAATCATTATGTTGTACACCTGTAACTAATATAGTATTTTAGGTCTATTATGCTTCAAACAAACAGATTTGAAACATTTTGTTGTTGTGCTAGCAAAACAAGTATACTAGTCACTTATCCTATCTCAGATCCAATTATCTCATCTAGATAATTAGGTTAAGAACTAGTTGAGATGGCTCTCTAAGAGCTCCATGCTCAGATTGTACAAATCAGGAGCAGAAAGTTCAAGGATGAGTTGAAGTTTGGACAAGAATACACAGGGAAAGCATACAGAACATGAAGTAGAAAGAGTGGATAGTCCAGACATTGAGATTAGCAATCTTTACAGATAAGACAGAAGAAAAAAAAATAGAACAAAATATGAAAAAGCACATGAAAAAGAAGAGCCCAGAGAGAAAACAGTATAATCAGGAGCATAGGGTTCCAGAAGTCCAGGGACAAGACGGTTTTAAGAGAGCAGTCTGTACAGTTACAGGTTCTAAAAAAGTCACATAAGATGAGCAAAAACAGTCCACTGGACTTGGTGATTAAGTCACTGGACTGGTGACCCATGGTAATGTTATTTCAGTAGAGTAGCAAGAAGTAGGAGATAAACAAGGAGGCAGCTAAATTGTTGTGGGTTAAAGATTAAAAGGAAGTGGGTTAGTGGGCAGGGTGATTAAACTATTTTTTCAAGAAGCATAGCTAGAAAAGATATGTGAAAGAGGGCAGAAGACAAAGATGCACAAATGTGTGTATGAGTGTATTTAATTTTAGAGACTTAAGTCATTACTCCTTTTCATGTTAGAAGTTAGTTTTGTTTTTGTTTTAAAGTAGAGGTTGGACTGAAACCTCAAACCAGTCTAATGTTGTGTTGTCCAACATGGTAGCCACTAACCACATGAGGTTATTTAACGCTTGAAAGGTGCCAAGTTGAAGGGCAATGTACTGTTAGTGTAAAATAAACATCAGATTTTGGAACTTGATATGAAAAAAAGAATACAAAACACCTCAGTAATTTTTATGTTAATTACATATGGCAATGATAGTATTTTAGATACCTCGGGCTAAATAAAGTTCTATTAATTAAGATTAATTTTTACTTTTTTAAAAATGGAGCTACTAAAAACCTTAAAATGACATATGTGCCTCACATTGTATTTCTGTTGAATACTACTAGTTTTATCCACCATCTATAACCCTGATTACTAGCTAAGTACTGTTTCCTCCATATTTTCCTATCTACTCCAATAAGCCAAAATGTCATTCTTGGGTACATAACGTCTGTAAGATAATAATAAATCAAGATTTGCCATTTTTCTTTGACTTTCCTTCAATCATGATTACTAGAAAAATAGAAGCTTAATATTTAAAGCATGAATAATTCAGACATTCTGATTCATTTGTGTGTGCTCAGTCATGTCCAGCTCTTTGCAATCCCATGGACTGTGGTCCACTAGGCTCCTCTGTCCATGGAATTTTCCAGGCAATAATACTGCAGAAGGTTGCTATTTCCTACTCTAGGGGATATTCCTGTACTAGGGATCGAACCAACATCTCCTGCATCTCAGGCAGATTCTTTACCACTTAGCCACCTTGGAAGACCTTCTAATTCATTAGGTAGTAGCAATATATTATGAATATTCAAATTTAATTTTTAATTATTTTTTAGCTATAACTGATATATAACATTATTAGTTTAACGTGTACAATATAAACATTTGATATTTGTTACAGTATGCAGGTTTTCAAATTTTTCCCTGCTTAACTTACATTTTAAATTAAACAACTCAATCATGTTAAACAACAAGGCTTCAACTGTCAATTAAAATAAGTCATAAAATAAATCACTAAATTTCTGTTACCTCAATCTAAGGATCTAGTAATTGGTCCCTGAATTTCTCCACAAGACAAAATGTAATAGAGATGCTTGTTCTTTACGTACAGAATTCACTATTTTGTTAGAAAATATATACAAACCTATTATGTATAAATTATTATTGAAATAATAATGTATCCCCGTGGGGAAATTAACAAGATGGCAACAGTCAGGCTCTCTCACCCCATGCTCTCTAGCCCTCTCACCCTATGATCTGTCAACAATGACTTTGCACCATTAAATAACAGCTGAGATCACTTATAGCACTACTCATGCATGTTATAAGATACTTGCTTGGTCACTGGCAATTTTGTGCGGTATGCCTGTATGAGCTTCACATGAAAGCACTGGCTTCTGCTGCTTTGGGGCTACTCTTGGGCAGCATCATGATTATGTTATGTGAGATTATGTTCTGGCTACATTATGGTTATGTTGTGGCTGCTGCTATGACTGCTGCGTCAGCCAGAGGAGAGGCTATGTTATGGCCACTGTGTGAGCCAGGAGAGAATAAATGTGTCTGCAATTCTTACAGCTCCTCGTGTCTTCTTCCAGCCTCTTAGCTAAAGCCTTGCCTACCCTGAGTTCAGTGAACAGTGTGAACAGGATCAGCGATACAATCCGCATACACTCAAACTATTACCTTTGTGTGCCATATAGTCACAATAAATAGGAATGCAAGTTAAATGTGACAATAAAATCATCTGAAGGTGTCAGTTCAGATCAGTTGCTCAGTTGTGTCCAACTCTTTGTGACCCCAAGGACTGCAGCACGCCAGGCCTCCCTGCCCATCACCAACTCCCAGAGCTTACTCAAACTCATGTCCACTGAGTCGGTGATGCCATCCAAGCATCTCATCCTCTGTTGATCCCTTCTCCTCCTGCCTTCAATCCTTCCCAGCATCAGGGTCCTTTCAAATGAGTCAGTTCTTTGCATCAGGTGGCCAAAGTATTGGAGTTTCAGCTTCAGCATCAGTCCTTGCAATGAATATTCAGGACTGATTTCCTTTAGGATCGACTGGTTGAATTTCCTTGCTGTCCAAGGGACTCTCAAGAGGGTTCTCCAACACCACAGTTCAAAAGCAACAGTTGTTCGATGCTCAGCTTTCTTTATAGCTCAACTTTCACATCCATACACGACTACTGGAAAAGCCATAGCTTTGACTAGATGGACCTTTGTTGGCAAAGTAATGTCTCTGCTTTTTAATATGCTGTCTAAGTTGGTCATAACTTTTCTTCAAAGGAGCAAGTGTCTCTTAATTTCATGACCACAGTCACCATCTGCAGTGATTTTGGAGCCCCCCAAAATAAAGCCTGTCACTGTTTCTACTGTTTCCCCATCTATTTGCCATGAAGTGATGGGACCAGATGCCATGATCTTAGTTTTCTGTATGTTGAGTTTTAAGCCAACTTTTTCACTCTCTTTCACTTTCATCAAGAGGCTCTTTAGTTCTTCACTTTCTGCCATAAGGGTGGTGTCATCTGCATATCTGAGGTTATTGATATTTCTCCCTGCAATCATGATTCCAACTTGTGCTTTATCCAGTCCAGCATTTCTCATGATGTACTGCATATAAGTTAAATAAGCAGGGTGACAATATACAACTTTGATGTCCTCCATTCCCGATTTGCAAACAGCCTGTTGTTCCATGTCCAGTTCTAACTGTTGCTTCTTGACCGGCATACAGGTTTCCCAGGAGGCAAGTAAGGTGGTCTGGTACTCCCATCTCTTTAATCATTTTTCACAGTTTGTTGTGATCCACACAGTCAAAGGCGTTGGCTTTAGTCACTAAAGCAGAAGTAGATATTTTTCTGGAACTTTCTTGCTTTTTCGATGATCCAACGGATGTTGGCAATTTGATCTCTGGTTCCTCTGCCTTTTCTAAGTCCAGTTTGAATATCTGGAAGTTCACGGTTCACGTACTGTTGAAGCCTGGTGTCAATGTAAGTCATTCTAGTGCATGTGTTTAATAATTCAGCTGATAAAACGCAAATTTACTCTTCAGGTAAATAACAATGAATACACTAATATCATTGCTTTAGATTCCATGTATAAACAATATCACGTAATATTTCTTTCTCTGTTTGACTTATTTCACTAGTATGATAATCTCTAGGTCCATCCTAGACTTAGATACTGCAAATGGCATTATTTCATTACTTTTATGGCTGAGTAAATACCCCATCATGTACATATATACCACATCTTTATTCATCTGCTGATGGACATTTACGTTGCTTCCATTTCTTGGCTACTGTAAATAGTGCTGCAAAGAACACTGGGGTGCATCTGCCTTTTCAAATTATGGTTTCCTCTGGATATATACCCAGAAGTAGGATTGCAGGATCATATGGAATCTCCATTTTTAGTTTTTTAAGGAACCTTAATACTGTTCTGACTCTGATGCTGGGAGGGATTGGGGTCAGGAGGAGAAGGGGACGACAGAGGATGAGATGGCTGGATGGCATCACTGACTTGATGGACGTGAGTCTGAGTGAACTCCGGGAGTTGGTGATGGACAGGGAGGCCTGGCGTGCTACGATTCATGGGGTCACAAAGAGTCGGACATGACTGAGCGACTGATCTGATCTGATCTGAATATGTAATTATAAATACTGAGTATCCTTTCACATGCCTATTGGCCATCTGTATGTCTTCTTTTCAGAAATATCTATTTACATTTCCACCTATTTTTGATCGGATTTTATATACATATATATTGAGCTGTATAAGCTATTTGTATATTATGGAAATTAATTTTTGGCAGTCAAACATCATTTGCAAATATTTTATACCACTCTGTAGGCTGTCTTTTTATTTTATGGTTTCCTTTGCTGTATAAAAGCTTTAAATAAGTCCCATTTGTTTATTTTTGTCTTTATTTCCAATACTCCAAGAGATGGAGCCAAAAAATATTAATGTAATTTATGTTAAAGAGTGTTCTGCCTATGTTCTGCCTAGAGGTTATCACACTAAGTGAAGTAGGCAAGGTAGATAAAGACAAATATCACATTATATCACTTACTTGTGAAATCTAAAAACATAATACAAATGAATTTATTTACAACACAGAAATAGGCTCACAGACATAGAAAGCAAATAGAAAACAAACTTATGGTTACCAACGGGGAAAGCTGGGGGATAAACTGAGAGTTTGGGATTAAAAAATATACACTAATAAATATAAAATAGATTACCAACAAGAACCTGTATAGTATAAGAACTATACTCAATATCTTGTAATAACCTGTAATGGGAAAGAATCTAAAAGAGAAAAAATATATATATAACATATAAAACGGAATCACTTTGCTGTATACCTGAAGTTAACACAACATTGTAACAGCATTGTATTTCAATTTAAAATTTAAAAACGTTTTAAGAAATTCCAAAAGAAAACCAGACGAATGAATACACTAACCTTCTGCTTATCTAAGATCTTCATGGCATAATACTGTTCAGTGGCTTTGTGTTTCACCAACATGACTCTTCCAAATGAACCTGTTCCAAGGGTTTTTTTCCTTTCAAAATCCTCCAGCCCAGCATTATTCTAAATATACAGGAAAAAATAAATTTTATAATTAGAAAGATTCATAAGAAGAATATGATAACTATAATAGACTTAATAATATATTATCAGAATAGATAATTTATAACTATCCATTTAAAAACAATATAAAAAGACTACAGAAATTCCAGTTTATTGATTCTGTTTTTCCCTTTGAATAAGAAAGGATCTTACATTTGAGGAGAGACTTATATCGTAAACAAAGAGTAATAGTAATGTGAGGAAATAAGATCCTCAGTTGAAATATAAAAGGTCACATTCCGATATGAATTCATAGTACTGGATTTATAATAAATTAGATACATATTTTGATAATTAAAAAGTGACCAGAAGTATGCAATCATGGAAGCCACACAGTGCATTTGCAAAAAAAATTGTAACGAATAGATAAGCTGAGCATCAGTCATTTCACCAGTTACCTCTGAAGAAAGCCCTGTCTTACTATCCTTTCTATGTCTTTCTATCCTTATATAACTAGATAATAACAGCATGAGAGATCCAAATAATTTTCTCTGATGTGATAATAACCCTGTATTACCTTAAAAAGTAACAATAAGGTAAAAAGAATTCCTCACTCCCACAAAGATAACCAAAAGTTGGAATCCCAGAACAATAATCAGTCTCTTTTTCTCCTTGAATAGATGCTTTGTTACAAGCAAAATGTCTTTGTTTGGCTTTAACTATAGCATAGAAGCAAAAAATTGGAGGCATCAACCTACTGAATTTGTTGCTGCCACAACAGAATGAAGATTACAGGGAACAAATTATGCGCTTAATAGCATCAAACAGTAACTGCTGACCCATTTGTTTAATAGGTTTTCATTATAAATATCTTCATGAAAATCTTGGAAAAAATAATTCCAAGGAGCAGTCTGTATAGCATTAAGCTTGAGAAATATATGATGCAATATGGTTCTTTTATAAGTAAGGAATTTGAATTGCTACTGGAATTCACTGTAGTTGAACTTAATCTTTTGCAAATCAAACCTTGCCTTTGTTCAGAGCTTCTTAGTAAATCATTAAGGAGAAAGCAAGTGACTCTAAGTTTTTATTTATAAAACTTGTATTCATTCCTATTTCTCAATTTTAAATTGCTATGAGATTCTGTATCAATACAGAAAAAAAGTCCTTATAATTGTTTGAATTAATTAACTTTATGGATTAATATTTAATTTTTGGTTTTATCAACAATGGTTTGAAATGTTTAATAAAATTCCCAAATTAATAATGAAAATAAACATTATTAATAGAAAACAGAATATCTCTTTCTGCCAGTCATTGCTTTTCATACAAATATGACATCTTCCTCACCTCCCTGGAGAAGGCAATGGCACCCCACTCCAGTACTCTTGCCTGAAAAATCCCATGGACGGAGGAGCCTGGTAGGCTGCAGTCCATGGGGTCACTAGGAGTCGGACACGACTGAGTGACTTCACTTTGACTTTTCACTTTCATGCATTGCAGGAGGAAATGGCAACCCACTCCAGTGTTCTTGCCTGGAGAATCCCAGGGACGGGGGAGCCTGGTGGGCTGCCGTTTATGGGGTCGCACAGAGTCAGACACGACTGAAGCGACTTAGCAGCAGCAGCAGCCTCACCTCCCTTAATGTTTCAAAGTAGACAATGTCTAACTTCTTTTAATCATCAGAGTGACTGTGTTTTATGGCTCATGCTCTATATCTTGGTAATGATAGCATCTTATTAAAACAAAACATTTTACCTAGAATTAAATATTTTTTAGTGAAAAAATATTTGAAAAGGATTTTTATGCTAGGAAAAAAGTTTTTAAAATTTAAACTGCTACTAAAAGTCATTAATTATTTATAAAAATAGATTCAAAAAAGTTTTTGTCAAGTATAGATGGTTCTTCTTATATACAGTTTTTAGATCTTAATTAAGATCTAAAGTACTTAAATTATATTGAACTTAACCCATCTAAACATTTATGAATCTTTGTGTACTTGGTATGTTGTCAATAGCCAAGTATTTGTGATTAAGAATTTGAAACTATACAATATGATCCCTGTCATAATTCATAAAAATAATAAATATTCTATCAAAGACATAAATCAAAATTACTATCAGAAACTATAAACAGTTTGTAGGAACTTGGAACTAGTTTCAAAATGTACCATCGGGTATTATATTGGAAATTAGTTCCTTTTCCAATTTAGGTATACATAAAATTAGTAATGAATCAAAACCTAATGTTATAACAAAATTCTTACATTCAGCTTATATTTATTGATGCTACTTGGAAATTAAGTTTTCCAAAATAGTAAGTTATTTAGGCAAGTATCATGATTTTACTTAAAGCGAGATTTTAAATCACAGAAAATTTTAAATGTTCCTTACCGGAGCAGGATTTTCCCATTTTTTTAAAAAGTCTTCTTTGGCTTTGGCTAGAAACTCTTTCACTGAAAATATATTAAAAAAAATTGACTTGTAAGAATATTCATACTACGTATATATTACACATAAGTATACTTGTTTAAAAAACATAGACTTAGGTTAACTATGGTTGTCACGAAACATATATTCACAACCATGGTATATTAGAGAGCTATTTAGTTTCTTTAAAGAAGAAGTAAACATTTTCTCAAGTTTCTAAGAATATTTAATTCTGTTCTATATGAAGGTCACTTTGATAATAATCTAATAATAAAAATATGGTTCCTGAAAACATACCTGAAAATAATGAAAAATGTTAGAAATGAATACAGGGCAAAATACTTACTGTAAAAAAATGCCACCAGATAGTAACAGAGCCTTTAAACATATAAGTGAAAACATCTATAGAATGTGAATTTATTCATTTATGGAATTTCAAAAATAATTGACTTTGATAAAGGGCTGTTTTCAGGCATAAGGATTTACATTATTAGATTTGTATCCTCTCTACTAAAGGTAGAGAGAAAGAGGGAAAACCACAGACTAACACAAGAATAGCCACAAAGACTTAAAAATAAAACAACCAAAAAACCCAAACAGCTTAAAAATCTCATTCTAAATTGGGAGCAAAACTAAATGCCTGAATGCTTAATTCATAATGTAAACTAAAGTAAAGTAATTCAAAATCAGATGGTTATATAGTGATCAATAATAGTCACATTATTTTATTCAGCTGTGGTTTGAAGTTTTAGATTTGCTAAATGATGAAACACTTAAAAGAATTCTTTTTCATAGTCTTCCCACAAAGCTATTAACAGTGACTTCTGTTTACAAAAGAACTTCAGGGTTTTAGAAACAAATAGGAAAGAAATTCCAGAGATATAAAATGGCATTAACAAAATTTATCATTGTTCCCATAGTTAAGTTTGAGATAAAAACGTAACTACAAAAGAAGTAAATCTTTTAGTCTTTCTTTTTTAGGGAAGGGAGAGTTCCCAATATTCCTCTGATATCTGAATCTATAAAGAAACAAGAAAATAGTATTTAAATAGTGTTTAAACAGTAAAGGGCAAAAAAGTGGCACATTGGCATTTATTTCAGAAGTTATAAGAATGATGAAAGGGATGATAAACAGACAAAATTAAAGTTCAAGTGAGGGGTTCACAAATAATTTAATAAGATCATCTACTGATATAGTGGTATTAAACTACTATTTAAGTAAGATATTTAAGATATACATTCCCCTGATGAAGTACCTTTGGCAAAACACCAACATCAAGAGGCCTGTTGACATTTGCTTTGAGATTTCAAAATGGTGTTAAGAGGCACCAAAAGCAGACATTAGTTTTATGTAACACTCACTAGTGTGCATGTCTGAAGATAGTATTTTACTACTTTATATAAACTGTCACTTGTATTTTGCTGTAAAATACTCTCAAAATGCCTATTTTAGGAAATGAGAAAAATAATTTTTAAAATTAGAATCTTTACATTGTATAAAAATCTCATTCACCAAAACAATGAATCAAATAATTGCACCTAATTATACACATATGATCTAATTTCTCCCAAGGGTGGATTTGGGGCGTGGGAAATTATTACATTTTCTTTGACTTTAGGAAGGTTCAAGTCATCCTACTTCTAAAACTTAATGTACTAGTTACAATGGAAGAAGAGTGGTTTTGAAAAATTTTTCTTTTCTTTTTTGCATAAAACAGATATATCTGCACATGGCATTGACTTGGAAATGACAGCTACAAAATAAGTTAAAAACATAATTTATTGCTAAATGCAACTGTGGCTTTTAAGAAACAACTTGTGATTCCCAAAATATACCCCTGATTTCTTTTGAAAAATATTTTTAGTTATCTTCTATCTATAGAACTTTTTGCATATCAAATTGCAGTATAAACTCTCCAGATGCCTGCATGAGTATAGATAATTTGGAGACATGGAAGAAAATCAGGAAAAGAAAAAAGAATCCCTAACATCCTGTTTCAGCTTCTCCTGTCACTTTTTGCTAATTGGATCTTGAGTTAAAAAAAGTAACTGGTCAAAGGAAGGACTGGCAGTATTTGCCAAAGATGGTAAGTTGAAGGAAAATTTCCTTTTTCCTGCTTGGTGAATAAACTAAAGGAGAAATTTTAAGTACTGCTTAATTTCATGCTCTAATAGGATATTCAGGAAAATCTTTGAAATACATCAGTGTTCTGAGTTTACTGTCAAGTAATACTGTAGAAAGTAAATAACAATTCTCATAAAGGCCTTATATGAAAATTATCAGAAACTATGTGAATTAAAGATGTTGAATTTTACAAATTATTTCAACATAAAAGAGATTCCCTTTTAGAGTAAGGATAAGCCTTAATTATAATGTCATTAGATAGTTCCACAAAGACAATCTTGTTCCTGAAACACTTTTTGTCACATAAGTATATATATATACACATACACAAATCTCTAGTTTATGTGTGGACTATTTAGATACAAAGATGACATAGTTAACTCTTTGTAAAAGTATTAGTTAACCAAAATATATATTTTATAAATATAAACAAATAATATTTCACAACATGCTAGATTAGGAATAATTCTAAAACAATAGGTAATCTAGAGCCACATATATTTGCTTTGCATTTTATTATTTTTACACAGTGGTAAACTTAACTTTCTAAATATTTATCTCCAGTTATTTTTAAAGCTTATAACCACTGATGGTGTGTGTGTGCTAAGTCACTTCAGTCGTTCAGAGTGTTTGCAACCCTATGGACTGCAGCCTGCCAGGTTCCTCTGTCCATGAGACTTTACAGGCAAGAATAATGGAAGGTGAAAGTCACTCAGTCGTGTCCGACTCTTTGCTACCCCATGGACTATACAGTCCATGGAATTCTCCAGGCCAGAATACTGGAGTGGGTAGCTTTTCCCTTCTCCAGGGGATCTTCCCAACCTAGGGATTGAACCCTGGACTCCTGCATTGCAGGCAGATTCTTCACCAGCTGAGCCACAAGGGAAGACCAAGAATACTGGAGTGGGCAGTGTATCCTTCTCCAGGGGACACTGGCATGGGTTGCCATTTCCTACCCCAAAAGATTTTCTCAACCACTAGGATCAAATCTATATTTCTTGTGTCTCCTGGTATTGGTAGGCAGATTCTTTACCATTAGCTCCACCCAGGAAGTTCTCACATGTGTTGAGCTCCAAAGCCTGTGGCTGTAGCAGGATATCACAATGATTTAATTAAGTTTAAATGTAGATATGGCTTATGGGCTTCCCAGGTGGCACAGTAGTAAAGAATCTGCCTGCCAATACAGGAGACACAAGAGACATGGGTTCAATCCCTGGGTTGGAAAGATACCTTGGAGGTGGGCATGGCACCCCACTCCAGTATTCTTACCTGGAGAACACCATGGACAGAGAAGCCTGGAGGGCTAAGGTCCATAGGGTCACAAAGAGTCAGACACAACCGAAGTGACTTAACACGACATACATATGTGCTGTAAAATTGGTTCTAATACTTCTTAGTAATCATAAATACCTATTTAAAAACACAGTGATTTCTAACCCTCCTTAGGAAAAATCATCTCAACAAAGGATTTTTCTGCAAATATATTTTGTTCTGTGTGCTGTGCTTAGTCGTGTCCAACTCTTTGCAACCCCATGGACAGTAGCCAGCAAGGCTCCTCTGTCCATGGGGATTCTCTAGGCAAGAATACTGGAGTGGGTTGCCAGGCCCTCCTCCAGGGGATCTTCCCAATGGAAAGATTGAATCCAATCCTCTCGCATTGCAGGCGGATCCTTTATGGTCTGAGCCACCAGAGAAGCCCAAGAATACTGGAGTAGGTAGCCTATCCCTTCTCCAGGGGAACTTCCCGACCCAGGAATTGAACTGGGGCCTCCTGCATTGCAGGTGGATTTTTTTACCACCTGACCTACCTGGGAATGGTCAATAATGGAGCAAGCTAGGTGCTAAAAAAAATGAAGACACCAAAAATTAACTCAATTTCTTCCCAGAAGTATATACTTCAATTATATTTATTTTCCAAATAAAGTTTGCTTTTTCTCTCTTCTCAGTTTAAGAAGTGAGCGTACCAAATGAATATATATGTTCACCTAGGGTTGATTTGTAGAAATATTTACCCCTATTCATGAGATGAAGGAAGTGATAATTTTTATGAACATCCACAAGTACATTAAAAGAAACTTAATTCTTACCACCCTCAAAGTATTTTTGAATATATTTACACATAGGCTATTGTTAAAAATTTGAGTTCATTTTAAACATTAGGAAAATTTATTAAAAATTTAAGTGTGGAATATTCCATGTTATGAAAATCAAGTATGAAATATTTTATGTTATTCAGATAATTCTGCAATGTTTCACTAATTATAGGTAGTAGATTTATTTATTAGGCAGTTTTTGGTTCTGTGTTGCTGCTAGATTCGAGATTGCTACCCATTATAAAAAGAGCATGTTGTTAGTTACAGTATGCCGTTATGCAACATTTAAAGGAGGTTATCATTCACGTTTTATAAGAAATGTTTAGAAATCTTTTATGGTACAAATTACAACTACTCCAGATAGTGAATTCTCCAGTTTTCTTTGTAACGAGATAAATGTCACCTCCCTCTTTTACAGTAAAAAGACAATTTTATTTAACTTCTTTTAATGGGTGTCAGAAAATAGAAGAGAAACAGAAAATAAGACAAAATAGAATATAAACTTCCTAGGGTAAATACCCAATTAAAATATTAGCTGTCTTTTTTTTTTTTTTCAAAATTTACAATAGCATAATTATCTTCCAAAAACCTTTCATTAACCTGGGTTATTTAAGTGGTGTGTGCTTATCAGTTTTGTGCTACCCTCTATATAAAGTGTACCATGTACACTATTTCACAGTACTATATGTTGTTTCTAAAATATCATATAAGAAACTATAATATAAATCATTTCTGTAGATAAAACTCAACACAAAACTAAATAAGCCATTTCTTTCAACTAAAATATTTTATTAACTCAATATTTTATAAAAATATAACTATATTAATAGCATAACAACTTGCAAACAACCAAATAAAAAGTCTTGAAAGGTAACATTTGTTTTATTAAAAGTAGTTGCCTACCAGATACTTCTGAAGACGAGCAAGCTTGTATCCGAAAAATAAACAATGATTAAATGACACAGGACAGCATATTAGCATGAAATCACCTATACACATTTTCATAGAAAATTTTGTACAGAATAAAGTATTAATGTAGAAACAATTATTTGACTGAATATATTCAAATAGAATATTTTAGGATTAAATGGTAAGGAAATAAAATCAATAATAGCTGTTTAGTGCCAACATCAATACTAATTTTCTAATTTTCCTTAAGATCACAACTAAAAGTTTAACTCCTCATAGCAATTGCACTAATAATACTAAATTTAAATATACGTCCTATAACCACTGCAGTGCTATCTCTGGACTTTTGTTCTTTATTCAAAACTTCACTGTAGGCAAAGACACTGAACTGTAATACTTCGTTAAGTCCCTTCTGAGAGACAAATAATGTCTTCCAGACAAACAGTGTCTTCATTGGTGCTGTTTTAACCATCTTCTTAACATTTGTAGAGCATTGTTCAATGGTACCAGAAACTGAGTCACAATTGGGGAAACACAATAAAGCATAAACATATCGCTACTATTAAGCAGATGAGAAGCTAAAGGGGAGATAGATGAACCACTGTAATGGAATGTGACAAGGATTACAACTAAGAAATCTATAGGTGCTAGTCTAGTGCAAAAGAGGAAATTCTTGGGTAGTAAGTTAAGTCATAAAAGATGATGTGGCATTTGTGCTGAATCCTGAAGGATAAACAGTTCCTCTGGCAGATAAAGTTGAGGAGGAGGACAGGCTGGGATGATCTTGAATAAAAGGCATGGAGGAAAGAGCATGGTTTATTCAGGAAATGGCAACAGACTTGAGGAGAGGGTAAAGGTGTACAGCAGCAGTGGCAAATGAATGCATAGCAAGAAAGTGCCCAGTCAGGCAGGTAGCTGTTTACCACAGCAACACTTTACAATGTGTGGGAAGGAACAGGAATAAACTGTTATTCCCAATTGCTATACTCTACTTCTGGGAAACAGGAGGCAAGATAACTTGCTGAAGAATGAGGGGAACCAGATAGAGTAAGCAGGAATACCAGTGGAGATTGCAGGTCTGAATATTTTAAATCTTGATGGCATACATTTAGGGAATAGGGGAAGGAGCTGTCCCTCTAAAATTTTCTATTAGGGAAAGACTAAGTATTTGGTACTATAAGCAATTGTTTCTTACTAGTATCTTTTCTTATAATAAGTTAAAAATTTTTTTACTGAGCAAATTATAATTCATGAACCTCCCTCCCTAATCTCTTTGTAATTAAATTATTTTCATTTTCATTCTTTACCTAAATAAAAGCATATTCTATTTGACTTATTCAGTGTATGTCAGAAAGCACAAAATAGGATGGGAATGAAGGTAAATTACCTATGAAAATACCAAGTTCTATCAACAAATAACAGTACAATCCCTTTCAAAACCTCGAGGAAGTATAAATCAAGTAAATTGTAATAGTTTGTCTTTTGCCATCACTACTTCAAACACCCACCTCTTTAGAGCTCTGTATCTGTTATTTTTAAGTATACCCCACACACACATACATGCTGTACAAAAAATTTCAGTAAGCTAATACATAAAATATTCTAGTCACAAAATACCTCATAAAAATCTAACTTAGAGCAATAAACCAACAGAATTATTCTGTAAAAATTGGATTCCTACCAGATGCTTCTGATGATTTGCGTGCTTGATCAAAAAGAATAAATTGAACAGATTAAATAACATAAAATAACATATACACAAGAAGTTATCAATCCATGTATGTTCATTAGATATTCACAAATAGGAACAGAATGAAAACCACATATTCAAAAATGTTTTATACAATGATTACAATGAATTCTTTGGATACATATTTTTTAAAACCAGTTAAAACTCTACTCTGCAAATATGTTAACGAAATACCATATTTCTATCCTTTTAACCTGAAAAGCAACTGTGTTCACTTTGTTGAAGAGACACGTTGCTTCAACATATTCAAACATGTTTATTCAAAGCAAATTCATTGTAACCTTAAAATGAGCATGGATATAAAAAACAACTCTAACTACTACAACTGTATTTGTGCAGTTCAGTGGATGAGACCATGCCTACTTTCGTTTTCTAAGATATTAATTAGTCTTGCACAAAGTCACACATGTATGAGTGGCTGGAAATTTAATAGGCAATAAAGGCTATACTTTGTGTTGCAATACTAATTTTTACTGTTCTGTCCTCTCCTTATGATTTTTATTAGTTAATTCTTTATCAAGTCTTGGTTACAAGTGAACATCATAATTGACTCACTCTTTCACTACACGGCTAAAAAAATTTAAAACTTTCGGTGAGACGTATGTAAATGATCAAACTATAGAAACACACACTAACTTACTTTATTAGTATCTATTTATCAATCATGGGCAGATGGATACACTAGGAATCCACACAGTGTACTAATTCACTACTAATCACACACATATGCCTTCTCTCCCAACTTTCTATCTAGGAATGCTGTGGATTTTCTAACCATCCAAACCATGTTTGACTGAAGATGTTCCCAATAGGATTTTATAATAATAAATATCACTAAATTTACAGTCATAAAACAAATGACCCAGAAAATTTTTGAAATGCTCTTTGAAATGCACTATACTTGCTTAACTGTTCACTGAGGCTTTTTCTCAGAGGATATTATACCTACCACAATATATGCTAAAGATTTTACATTTGGTTCTGAATTCAAATATTTTGTCTTGTTGCTGGACAATATAGAGCTAGGAGTGGATCCCTTGCTGAAACGGTATGTACGTTTTCAACTAAACTAGATAATAATAAATGGCTCAATAAATGGTTGTGTCAGTTTATATTACCACCATATTCTTGATGATCCATACCTCAACAAAATGCATTACTGTTTTTTCTAATTTTTGATAATCTAGTGGGTATGAAATTGTAACAGCTTGTTAAAGATTATAAATATCTCAATAGAATTTTATAATTTTTCTCTTAAAGGTCTTATTATTCTTTTATTAGATTTATTCCTAGGGTCTTTAGAGCTCTGGTGGCTATTGTAAAAAGGAGATTTTTTTCTTAATTACCATTTGTTTGTTGCTGATGTATAACACACAAATGATGTTTATATACTGGTCTTATTACATGGCAGACTCTCTTATCAATTCTAAAATAACACTGGTAGAGTTTCTTGAATTTTCTATGTAGATAATCACATATCTATGAATAATGATATTTTGGTTTCCTCCAACATTTTCTTGTCTTACTGTTCAAGTTATGAGTCACAGTGTAATACTGTGCAGACAATGAGAATCCTGTTCCTGTTACTAACTTCAGAGAACATGTTTCTAATTGATTTCTTTCCCATACTTTACTTGTAAAGTTATACTAGAATACACAGATTTAAGAAACTAAGAATATATCCTCTTTAATTCTTTGAAATTTTGCACAAGATCAAAATTTTTGTTCTTTTTGAACTTGACTATAAAACTGTCCAGTCCTAATTTTGTTAAGTTTTTATTTTAACTATGATTAAATTTTAAATAGTTTGTAATCAAAGTTTTAAAAAGTGTTCTCCATGAACTAACCTTTGGCTCTGATGAATCTTTATTTTCTATTCCACTGATTTTTGCTCACGTCCCTATTAGTTTTCTTCTTTTGATTAACCATGCTGTGTTTTCCCTAACTTTACTTGCACACTTATATCATAAACATCTTTCCCTTTTCCTAATATACACATTTAAAAATTTGTCTCTAAATCCACTTTAGCTGTACTCTACAAGTTCTGATACATACTGAATTTTAAGTTTATTAGTTATTTCTTGACCTGTGTGTTACTGGAATTTTTTAAATCCCCAAATACAATATTTGTGTTTACTTATTTAATTAGTCTTTTATTATTGATTAAACTTAACTGCTTTGCAGTCTGAGACCACAGTGAAAGAAAAAGTGAAAGTGTTAGTCACTTAGGATTGTCCAACCCACTGAGAACCCTATGAACTGTAGTCCTCCAGTCTCCTCTGCCTATGGAATTCTCCAGGCAATAATAATAATAATAATAATAATAAATGGCTGCAGTGGGTTGGTATTCCCTTCTCCAGGGGATCTTCCTGACCCAGGGATTTCACCGAGGTCTCCTGCATTGCAGGTATATTCTTTCCCATCTGAAGCAACAGGGAAGCCCAGAGACCAAAGCCTATATCTCAATTCTTTAAAGTATTTCAAATATACGTAGTCAAATTTTGTAAGTGTTCTAAATATTTCTGTGTACTCTCCAATTACTGGGTAACAATTCTTTATATATATCTATAAATATTACACAGTTATAATTTTTCCTTCTAAATGGGTCAATTTTATGTATTTTGAAGCTCTGTGGGAGGCATATATACTTTTTTCCTCATATTTCTTTTTTATGTGATTATTAATTTTGAACAGTAGTCTGAACATGAAAATTCTATTCTCTGACATTCTTGGTAGGATCTAATGCTGTAGTACCTGCTGACTATCTTTTGCTGTAGATTGTGTGTGTGTGTGTGTGTGTGTGTGTTGTGTATCTACTTTGATTTTGGATTGTGAGTTCAAAGTTTAGTTGGCCTTTATCTGTGAGAAAATCACAGGGTTTGATTTGAGGATATGCTTCATATTAGCTTCTGCCTGGCATCTGATAGATGTTACCAGCCTGACACTGTTACTATAAGGTATTTTATTTAAAATTATTAAACCACACAATTAATACAGATTAAAACATGAAATCTACTGGAGGAGAAGCAGTTGATTATAAACTCTCAGGAGAAGAATCCCATACACATGCACACACGGCCCTCCTAGTTCCCCAGGAACCAAAGCCAGGAAATGCAAGCTTCCGTATTCTCACCCTGTGTCAGAGGAGACATTTTATTTTTTAGTCTATGCTTTCACTGAGGTTATGATCCTTTGTGCATCCTGGCTTTATATAGGAATCTAAGATATCCTAAGTTGAATGGATCAAAGAAATCATCTTCTGTCTCTGTGAGGCTATTTAAAACAAAAGCCCTTTGGTGACCAAGGTATAAAAATTTCCTCAGGATAGTCAAAGTATGCTCTCCATTACAGCTCTGATTTTTCACTCACCATTTGACTTTTTGCACACTGGGGATTTCTATTATATTCCTGTAAGTTCAGGTATTCATTGAAAGGGATGCTTGTTACATTTTATTTAGTACTTTCTTCTATGTGCTCTTATATCTTTGTCAATTTTTGGTCTAGAAGAATTTTCAAATTATCCAGTCTCCAATTATGAAATTTTTTCTTTATAAGACAAACTATGTGTTACATTGTAAGATGCAAAGAGACCTGGATGTTTGTGGAATTCCTTATTTTTATCCATGTAATTCAAAACTTCCATCAGGATATATTTAGGTGCTGGTGTTTTTGTTAAACTTTGTCAACAAACAATGAGCTCCAAGTTATACATTTAAGTTTTTCTTCAACTAAGTTTTCCTAAATCCTAATTTTTATTATTGTTTTTGTTCTATTCATCATTATCTGTTCTGAGGGAATGCTATCCATCCAATTTGTAGAGTTTCCTACTTTATCTAACATACTTCTCACCTCGAAATTTTAATCCTATCCATTTTCCCTACATTCTGGTAAGTTTTATCAAGTTAGTTCTTTACATCATTAATTCACCTTTGTGCAGTGATTATTTTACTCTTTACTGCTTCTAATGCAGTTTTATATTCTACAAATACCAGGTTTATTTTCTTATAATCTTCTCCTACCATATCATTATTGTTCCTTTTCTATTCCTGCCTCTCACCCAGCTCTCCTCTCATCCTAGTCTCTTGTTTCATCTTTCTATCTTTCACATCTTATTTATAGAGTCCATGTTCACTTGAAATTTTTAAGAACTCCACATAGATGCTATTATAAATTCTTATTTTAAATCCTCCCCACAAACATTTTCTAAACATAAGGTCATTCTCTTCCTCTCGAAGGCTATGAACTTATCCTTGAGCATTATCTCTTTTATAGGCTACACACTGTGGCATTTCTTATTTATTCATTCATGAACAATGAGAAGCTTTTCAAAACTTTACAAATGCTCCCACCCCAAAAAGTTGGATCCTCCCGTCTCCTATTTGGGTATGTTAAAATCAACTTTTCAGATCTTTTAGTTGATACATATACATATTTATATTATCATTTAAATAATCCAGTAACTTTCAAAAATGGGAAAGGAGCTAGGACTATATGGTTCTTCACTGGTAGTGATGCCCACTACATCAGGTAAGAGCCCTGTTACACCTGGAAGAAGAAAAGTCACTTTTCTCAACTTGAGTAGACTAACAAATTTCTAGTTGTCCCACTATTAACTGTTTTAGAATGAAAGAAATCAGCAGTGTTGGATCTTTCTCTCCTCTCTCCCACAGTCTTTCTTTTTAAAAGCCTTATCCATCCAAGTTAATAAGGGTGAAACTATTTTTGTTTCTTTTCCATGAAGGCAAGCCACTCAAAATAAAACTGTTACACTTTGGTGTCTGATCTTCAATCCAATACTGTTTATTTCCAGGCAAGTACCCTTCTTTAACACCACTGATATACTGCTTCCCCAGTACTGTGTTCTTTTCAATCTAGAAAGTATATATCTAAAAAAGGGAATTAATCAAATGCTTTTGCTCAAATCTGTAACTTTCCTGGAATTCAAAGCTAGCAAAAAATTTTTTTTCAGAGATTTGCCCTCAACTACAGCAGGGCAAACAGTTTTTATTTGAGATTTTGGTATCATAATGCTAGTTATGTTCCTATAAGCACATGAACCAAAAAATAAAAACACATGACTGATATTCTTCACCAATAATGTAATACAAGTGTTCAAATATGTAAAAAATGGATAAGTTTTAATCATTCATTTACTGCACATGAATTTAAAAATTCATTGCTATGTTTGGGGTACCAAGGTAACAGCTGGAAACACATGGATGAACACTGAACTGACCCTGACTTAAGAAGTTCAAAGGATGGATATTGGAAATTATGGAATCATAAATTCAGTATAATACAAGTAATTGTTATAGTTTATAAGTTTGCTTTGAGAGTACAGAGGAATCATCTAACTCTAGAGAATCAATAATGGAGGCACTGAAAAGCATAGCTGGTTTTCAGAATTTTTATGATAAAAGATATAAATATGGAAAGGTAGCAAGGAATAATATATAGTATAATATAACTAGATCTGAATTTTATGAGAATGATGCAGATAAAGTTAGAAGGGTAGGTCACTGATCTTGTATGCCCCACTAAGGAGTTTAGCCTTTATCTGAGAGACAAAAAGGAGTAACTGAAAATGTTGGATTAAGAAATGGACATATCTGCAATTTTAAAATGGCAGTATGGAAAATGGTCTGAAGAGATATAAAATTGGAGCTGAGACCAGTGAAGTTGTTACTGCAATAAGACTGAAAATATATAGAGTTCCTGATCTAAAGGCATTCTTAGTGTCAGTGATAATAGAAAAATTTGAGTGATTTTTGAGACATTTCTAATGTAGAACCAATAGAAATTAATGGCTGAGTGCAGGTCTGGGGAGTAAGAAACATGTTCAGAGTTACTACAAGGTTTCTGTTTAAGTTCCTACATGGGGAGTGGGATCATTAATAAAAACCAGAATGAATGAAAAAGGAGCAGATCCGTGGGATGGAAAGAGAAAACGCACTTTGCACTGAACATTCAGGTAACTACTGAAGATGCTGGCATGGATGAGAGCTTTCAGAGGGAACGCAGCATTAAAAGAGGGCCAAAGATAGATTCCCAGAGAAAACTATTCCTCCCCCCAAAGCTGATATTTGATAGGCAAGGAAGGAGAAAAGAAATCGTTTTTTAACTAGAAAAGTACTACATACACATAAATATCACACATATATATTGCTAAAGACTGAGGTAATAGGGTCTGGCACTTGCTTATTTTTACAAATAAAACCACGCTTCACTTGAAATTTTCCATATTTTGAAATGGCTAAGGCATGTAACCACTTATGAACAAAATTAATTGAAACTGGACAATTCTGAAAAAGTCAGAATGTTTAGCTGTCACTACTATAATTCCTGAGGTAGAAAAGGCTAGGCAGACCAATATGATCAAGTATATCAAACTATCTGAAAAATCCATAGCTTTCTTGAAAGAAAAATCAAGCAATAGAGAAGCAGTAACAATTTTCTTCAGCTAAAACCAACACATTCAATTGTAAAACTTCTAAAACACTGTCAAAGAGAAAAACACACTGCCTAGATTCAAAGAAATCCATTATTTTAAGTATGATAACCAGGTATATTCAGTTTTGATTGATATCTAAGAAGTCCTAAGAAATGTTAACATGTTGCTTTTGTAATATTAGCCCAAATTTAACACACTAGAACAGAAACATCTACATCTAACAGAAAAATAACAGGATAATAATAACAATTAATTCTTAATATGCTGCATGTAAAAAATGTTCTTTTAATGTCTAATATCACTTTATAAATAAATACCTAATAGCACTGAAGAGGTGTATATTATACAGCTAAATGTTTATGTGCAACAATAAGGTGGTCTCCAATTATGGAAGAAAAGGTTCACTTATTTTGAATTCTACCGCTATACAGCAAAAATCCATCTCTCTCAGGTTCTGAATTCCAATCCAAATCTTTTAAGTATAAATTATAGACAGTTATGAATAACCATAAAATACCTTTCCTAAACATGCATCTGATTCAAAGGTTAACCTAATAAACACCCTCTTTTTTTAGCTAAGCAAAAAGATGCTAATGAATTATGCTCTAAGCAAATATTACTCACTCTAACAACAGGGTATCTATTTTTAGCTGCAGGTTTGGCTTAAAGTGAACAGCTTTTACCCTCTGATAAACTGCAGTATATACTGTAGTATATTTTCTCAAAAAACATTTTTTAGAAATGTTTAGAAAAAAATAAATGTTATAAAACAGTAAAGAAATAATCCCAAAAGTACTTATTCTAACAAATTATTTCCCCAAAAATTATCCTAAAAATTTTAACCAAGCCTCCAAAACCAAAAGGCATATATTTATTTCATCATTAAATCCCTATTTCTCAATGAATTACAGTTAAAAGCAACCAGTAAATCAATAAAATTTTGGCAACATCTTATTCAAGATTGAGTATTTTTTATATAACCAAAAAGAAATTGATAAAAATTAATATTAGAATGACAAAGCCAATAAATGGGAAGTTTAATTATTTTCAGGATTAGATACTAAAAAACAATTCCTTTTACTATAGTGGATCTTTTACTCACTAATTTATAATACAATTAATAACAACATATTAGTGAATATAATAAATTAAACCATAAGATAGACTAGAAACTGATTCCTGGTATTGACTATTAATAGTGGTATTAATTGTTCACAGTTCTTAATGGATTTAAAAGGCAAATTACTGTAAGCCCTAAATGAAAAAGCATCAAGAGAAAATGTAACTCATTGTAGCTCTGGCTTTACAATTACCCCTCTAAAAAACATTTTTCCTCTCTTACAGTTAAATATTTTTTAAAAATACAAAGTTACAGAGTCTCAGAGAACATACTTACCACTCATGATGAAAATCAACCTTTCCAAAACATATTGCTCAAAACAACAATCCAACAGCAAAGGGAGTTATGCTAATCTCTAGAGGTAGAAGAACCGATGGTGTAAACACATACACTAGAGCATGCAGCACAGAGAAAATGAAAAGAGCTTTCTTTTGTTTTAAAAAGAAAAGCCTCTAGAAGCAAAGCTTAACTGTTCAGTGTGAGAGATCACTAGTAAACATCAGATTAATGCCAAAGATGTGTATAGCTAGATTTGATTTCTTTCAAGCTATTCTAGCCTCCTTCATATACCGCTAGAACAACTCAAAATGGCAGGGAGAAAATGTTCGAACCAGGATGTATAAGATGTTCTCAATTATATCAGCATGAGTTGTTACCACGGCAACATTAGACCAGAATTATCGGTTCACTTGTAACCAAGGAGTAGCTTTTCTAAAGCTTTAATCAACCAAGACAAATAAAATCCCTTTTATTTTAGAGCCACATGATTTAAAAATTACAACGTTTCTTAAATCTAAGCACTCATCCACCCTTTTTACATTTCAAAGATTTTTTAAAATTACTGTTTTCTTCAAATACTCACACAATCCCATGTTGAACCTGGCAAGGAACAAACAGCAGAATGATTGCACCTAAACGTCTTTCAATTACACCAGCTCTTACTGCTAGCTGTGGACCTCACTGATATTAAAATGCTGTGTGCTGTTGCTAGTGACTATTGGCGATGAATCTTATTGCCCAGATCGCTGATAGCTTTCATTTTTCATGAGCCAGAAAGCTATACTGCAGCACAAATGTTAACCATTTAAACATTCTATATTATGGAAAAGACAAAATATAATATATATATATCTTCACTATTAAAGGAAAATTGTAAAGCAACTTATTTATAAACTTCCATTAAATTCAGCATCAGAGTCAGATGCCACTTATATGGTTTTCAAAAGAGGGGAGTACACAAAAAAGTTACTAAAAATTATTGTTGAAATATAAAATCCCTTAAACAGGATTAAGATAACAGATTGTACAGCAAGGTGGATAGTATGGTTAACAACTGTTCTGATTTCCAGAGACTGAAAATTTGTACCAACATGGTACAAAGGCTCTATAGAATGGTTCCTTTTTAAGTGAACATGCCATTTTAAAAGTTACCAGGGAGACAGGACTTCTAGTGATGACAGAATAGGTAAGTCAGCAAATCTTCTAAGAAATAATTATGAAGTTGGACAAAATTATCAAAAGCAATAACTTCATGGTCCTGGACATCTAATAATCACAAACAACAATCTGAGAAGCATTTCTTCACGGAAAACTGCTAAATTCTGCATGAGCACAGTGGGAGTCTGTGGTGTTCTTGTTTAGTGCTGCTCCTGTTCCCCCACAGCTCAGTCAGTGCAGGGTGTGGCTCCATGACAAGCAGGAGCTTTACTGCCAGAGAGGGTTGACATGATTTGGAGAAGCAGCCAAAAAAACCCATATAAGTGATACTGTCTATTAAAAAAAAAAAAGCAACTGTAGGGAATGAGCAGGGAAAGTATCCAGCTTTGCTAGTCTGAAATTGTGGCCTTAGTAGGGGTGACAAGTAGACAGATGGTCTAGCAAAAAAGTGAATATAAAAAATGTAAACAAGAGAGGCAAAGAAGGCCCAGATAAGCTTTTCATATATCCCAGGTTGGCAAGGAAACTATTCCATAGGAGAGATCCAAGAGGGCCCAAAGGGAAGTTTAAGCTGATACAGACTTGAAAGTACAATAACCCAAGCTTTATTTTTATTTATTATTTTTTAATATAAATTTATTTATTTTAATTGGGGGTTAATTACTTTACAATATTGTATTGGTTTTGGCATACATCAACATGAATCCACCACAGGTATACACGTGTTCCCCATCCCGAACCCCACTCCCTCCCCGTACCATCCCTCTGGGTCATCCCAGTGCACCAGCCCCAAGCATCCAGTATCATGCATTGAACCTGGACTGGCAATTCATTTCATATATGATATTATACATGTTTCAACGCCATTCTCCCAAATCATCCCACCCTCTCCCTCTCCCACAGAGTCCAAAAGACTGTTCTATACATCTTTTGCTGTCTCGCATACAGGGTTATCCTTACCATCTTTCTAAATTCCATATATATGCGTTAGTATACTGTATTGGTGTTTTTCTTTCTGGCTTACTTTACTCTGTATAATAGGCTCCAGTTTTATCCACTTCATTAGAACTGATTCAAATGTATTCTTTTTAATGGCTGAGTAATACTCCATTGTGTATATGTACCACAGCTTTCTTATCCATTCATCTGCTGATGGACATCTAGGTTGCTTCCATGTCCTGGATATTATAAACAGTGCTGCGATGAACATTGGGGTAACCCAAGCTTTAAAACTCACTGCAGAAGACTTGAAAACTGCCTGAATATTGAATATGCTCTTTAACACACAAACAGCCCCATCAGCATAGACTGGATCATGGTGTTTGTGCACAACCTCTGATTAATCACTGAATAATAACTCAACTTCTGCAGACACAGTGTAATCCTTAGTAAAGAAATCAGCAGCTGGACAATATGGCAAAAACAGTCCATAGATTACAACCAAGAAAGGTATTAAAACAAAACAATATAAATAAAAACAATCCTCAAGTAAGAAAAAATAATCAGAGAGCAGAGTTGCTCTGAAATATTATTTTAAAAAGTCAAAATTCTGACAAAAACATTATGTAATACATAATGAAGGAAAAAAGATAGAAAATGTCTCTGAATGGGCCCAGATATAGGATTTAGCAGACAAGACTTCAAAACAGCTATTATAAATATGTCAAAAGAATAAAAGGAAATTATATTTAAAGAATTAAAGGAAAATATGATGGCAATGACACAACAAGGAGAATTCCAATATAGAAAGAGAAACTATTTAAAATATAAAAGTTATAGACTTGGAAAGTACAATAACTCAGACTTTAAAACTCACTCCTTAAGCCCAAGAACAGGTTGAGGTCAAAAGACTCAGACTCAGTCAGAACTTGAAGATAAATCAATAGAGATTATCCAGTCTGAAGAATACAGAGAACAAAAAACACGAAAAAAAAAAAAAATGAACAGAGCCTCAGAATCCTGTAGGATATAAACAGTATCAGCATACATGTAATAAGAAGCTTAGAAGGAGAGCGATAAAGGGCAAAGAAAAAATATTTGCAGAAATAATGGTTGACAATGTCCCAATCTGATGAAAAACTTTAACCTTTAATTCAAGAAGTTCAAACAATGCCAAGTATGGTAAGCACAAAGAAATTCATACAGAGACACCTCATATTCAAGTTGTTAAAAGACAAAGAAAACATCTTGAAAGCAGCAAGATAAAATGACTAACCATATACAAGGGAAAGCAACATGATTAATGCTGACTTCTTCACAAAAATGAGAGAGGCCGCAAGGCAGTGGAATAACATATTCAAGGTGCTAAAAGAAAAAACCTTTTTACAATTCTTTATTCAGTAACACTATCTTACAAAAACAAAGGTGAAATAAAGATATTTCCAGATAAACAACAATTGAAGATATGTGTTATTAGCAGAAATAGGTAACAGAAGTTGTCCCAGATGAAAGGAGAAGACACTGGACAATACTCAAATTGACAGGAAGAAATAAGGAGTACTAGAAATGGTAAATATATAAGTAAAAAACTATATAAACACATTTATCTTTCTTAATTTCTTTAAAGATCTTACAATTGTATGAAGCAATCATTGTAACACTGCATTTCTAGGTTCATAAAAATATAAATGCAACATGTGAAAATAATAACACAAAGCTGGAGAAGAAATGGAGCTATACTGGATCATATAATATACATATTATTACATATTATTAATATTTATTAATTATTAATATTACATATAATATAGTAACTATATTTTACTAGAATAAGTCAATACTATAGCTCCACAAAATGGAGCTATACTGCATCAAAGTAGCTATATTTTACTTGGAGAAGGAAATGGTAACCCATTCTAGTATTCTTGCCCGGAGAATCCCATTGACAGAGAAGCCTGGCAGGCTACAGTTTATGGGGTCCTAAGAATTGGACACGACTGAGCGACTAAGCACAGCACACAGCTATATTTTACTAGAATTAAGTCAATATTTTACTAGAATTAGTCATTAATACAATATTGGAGAAGAAATGGAGCTATATTGGATCAAAGTAGCTATATTTTCCTAGAATTAAGCCAATTAGGTAGATTCTGATAAGACAAAATGCATAATTTAACCCCTAAATCAACTATTAAGAAAATGTTTTTTAAAAATATAGTTTAAAAATCAGAGAGGAATTAAAATGGCCCCCTACAAGTATCTGTTTAACACAAAAGAAGGAAGAGAGGACCAATAATACAAAAAGCCCTAAGACATATAGAAAACAAACAACACAATGGAAGATGTAAATGCAATCATATCAGTAACTACATTAAATGTGAATGGAATAAACAGATCAAAGGCAGAAATTATCAGAGTGTATAAAAAAGATATATATGCTGTCTACAATGGTTACACTTTAGATTTTAATATAAAAACAGGATGCAGGTAGGAGAGAAAAAGATATACCATATAAAGAGTAACCGTAAGACAGATGGTATACGTGTATCAGTATCAGACAAAATAGACTTCAAGACAAGAAATATTATTAAAGTTAAAAAAAAAAAAAGGAAATTTCATAATAAAGGGCCAATAATTCTGGGAGATTTAACAATTAAAAATGTATATGCACTGAACAAGAGTCTCCAAAATGCTAAAACAAAAATGACAGAATCGAAAGGAGAACAGAGTAATTCCACAATTACAGTTGAAAATTTAAATATTCCTCTCAATAATTCATGGAAAAAAAAGAATCAATGGAATATAGAAAACGAATTATATAATTAAAATGACATTTATAAAACACAGCTTCTAACATCAGCAGAATACATTCTTTTCAGGTAGACATGAAAATTCTCCATTTAATCATATGCTAAGCAATATAACAAATCTCAAAATAATTGGAATGGAAAATATGATCTTTCATTATAGCAGAATTAAATTAGGAATCAACGACAGTAATTTTGGAAATACCAACACTGGATTTAAATAACAAAGAAATCTAAAAGGAAATCAGAAATACACACACACACATGGCGTGTGTGTGTGTATATATATATATATGTTTGGAATTAGAAAATATTTTGAACTGAATGGAAAAAACCTACAAGAAATCAACGTGCTTAGGATATAGATAAAGCATAGCTTAAAAGGAAATTCACAACTTTAAACCCCTGTATTAAAAAAAAAAGAAAGGTCTCAAATCAATTTAAGCTTCCACTTTAAGAAACTTAGAGTGAGCAAATTAAACCAAAACCAAAAAGATCACAGTAAAATTCAATGAAATGGAACATAAAAACAACAGAGAAAATGAAGAGACCAAAAGTCTTACTGATAAACTTTTACCTAGACTGACCAAAATAAAGATAAAACAAAACAAGACAAAATACTTAATTACCAAGGTCAGGAATGAAAAGATGACACCACCATTGATGCCAGAGAAATTAAAAGGATTATAAGAGGATACTATAAACAACTTTATGCAAACTATATAATTTAGACAAACTGAACAAATTCACAGAAAGAAACAAATTACCAAAACTAACTCAAGAAGAAATAGAAAATATAAAAATACCCAGAAACAAATAAAAATACTGTCAGTAATTAAACATTTTCGCACAAAGAAAAGCTTGGGTCTAGATGGCTTTACTGGGGAATTCTATGAAACATTCAGAGCTATAATACCAACCTGACCCAAACTTTTTTAG
The DNA here is from genome assembly GCF_019923935.1 of Bubalus bubalis. NCBI lineage: Eukaryota > Metazoa > Chordata > Mammalia > Artiodactyla > Bovidae > Bubalus > Bubalus bubalis. The sequence goes on from NC_059162.1 coordinate 59,748,363, forward strand.
AATATAAAGGAGAATCTAACTCTTCCCAACTTATTCTATGAGACCTTATGCCAAAACTAGACAAAGATCAAAAGAAAAAACTTAGCAAACCTAATTCAGCAGTATATAAACAAGACTATACACCAGGGCCATATAGGATTTATCCCAGGAAGACAAGGTTGTTTCAATACTGAAAATTAATTAATGGAATAGAATAAAATAATAATAGAATAAAAGACAAAACTACATAACATCTCATTGTATATAGCAGAATCATTCCACAAAATCCAATACCTGTGATAAAACCTCTCAACAAACTGTGACTAGAAGGGAATTTCCTCAAGCTGATAAAGGGTGAGTGTGGGGGTGAGGTGGGGAGGGGAACCCTATGACTTAGATTATATATAAAGAAAGATAAATGTGAAAGATGGAATGTTTTTCCTAAGAACGGGAATAAAGCAAAGATGTCTGAACTCACCACTTCTATGCAACTTTGTACTAAAGGTTCTACCCAGTACAACAGGGTAAGAAAAAGATATTTTAAAAAGATATTAAAGAAAAAAAATAATAAAGGTATACAAATAGACAAGAAAGAAAACTGTCTGTTTTTGTGGATAACATTATTCTATATGTATAAAATTCTTTAGAATCTATAAAGAACTAATAAATAAGGTAATCGATATCACAGGATACAATATATAAAAATCAATAGTATTTTAATATACTAGGAACAAATAATCCAAAAATGAAATTAAAAGAACAGCTCCATTCACAATGGTATTAACAGAAAAAAACTATTCAGGAATCCACTTTAACATGACTTGTTCACTAAAAAAAAAATTAAAAAGAAAACATTTCACAGAAATTAAAGAACTTCTAAATAAATAGTTATTTCATTTTCATAGGTTGTAAGACTCAGTATTTTTAAGAGAGGATTCTCCACAAATTAATCCACAGACTGAATGAAATGTCTATGAAAATCCCAGCAGGTCTTTAGAAACTGACAGGCTGACATTAAAATTTATATGCAAATGTAAAGGACCCAGAACAGCCAAAAATTTTTGGAAAAACAAAGCTTGAGGACCTACACTTTTTGATTTCAAAACATTGTTTAAAGTTACAGTAACGAAGACAGTGATATCAGCATAGCACAGATATATATTGATCACTTGGAAAACATTGAAAATTCAAAAGTGAATCCCTCCATTTATGGTCAATTGACTTTTGATAAAAGGTACCAAGATGACTAATGGAGAAAAAAGTATTTTCAACAAATGCAGTAAAAATTGGATATCTATGTGAGTAAAAAAAAGAAAAATAAAAACAAAACCCCAAACTCCACTCCATACCTCACACCATATACAAAACAACTCAAAAAATGAATTTCCAAATGAAAGCATAGAAAAAATATCTCTATTACCTTGGGTTAGAGACAGATTTTTTTTTTTTTTGGATAAAGATTTCTTAATATTTGGTACCAACAGTACCATCAAGAGAAAAAATTATAAACTGTACTTCATTAAAATTACAAACTTTTGCTCTTCAAGGATATCTTTTAAGAAGATGACAAGGGGATTTCCCTGATGGGCCAGTGGTTAAGAATCTGCCTTGCAATGCAGGGGATGTAGATTCGATCCCTGGTCAGGGAACTGTGTCCCACATGCCTCAGAGCAACTAAGCCTGTGCACCACAACTTTAAGACATGCTACCAATGAGGAGAAAATAATTGCAAGTTATCTATTTGGCAAAGAACTTGTGTTCAGAATTTATAAAGAACTTTAAAGAGTTGAAATAGGAAAAAACACCCTCAATTGGGCAACAGATTTGAATATATATTTTTCCAAAGTAGATACACCAGTGGTTTATAAGAACATGAAAAAATGCTCATGATCATGAATCCTTGGAAAAATACAAACTGAAACCATAATTAACTGCTAATTCACACACAACAGAATAGCTAAAACAAAAATGACTGATGATACCAAGTGTTTTTAATAATAATGTGAAGAAACTGTAACCCTCCTAACATTGTTGATGGGAATATAAAATATTAAGCTTCTTAGAAAAATAATTCAGAATTTTCTTAAAAAGAGAAACATAAATTTACCATATAACCCAGTAATGCTTCTAGATATCAACACAAGAGGAATGAAAGCATATGTCCACCCAGTCTTGCATGCAGATAGATACAGCAACACTATCCAAATAAACCCCAAACTGAAAACAGTCCTAATGTTCATCAGTTGCTGAACAGATAAACAGAAAAACAGATAAACAGATGTTATATCCACACAACACAGTATCATAAATAAAAAGGAACCAACTATTGATATATTCCATAACATGGACAAACCTCAAAAGCATTATTATAAGTTCAAGAAACCAGAAACAATAGATTATATATACTGTCTAATTCCAGTTTTATAAAACAGTCAGAAAAGGAAATCCATGAAAGTGAAAGTCGCTCAGTTGTGTCTGACTCTTTGGGACCCTATGGACTATACAGTCCATGGAATTCTCCAGGCCAGAATACTGGAGTGGATAGCCTTTCCCTTCTCCAGGGGATCTTCCAACCAGGGATCAAACCCACATCTCTCGCATTGCAGGCAGATTCCTTGCCAGCTGAGCCACAAGGAAAGCCCAAGAATACTGGAGGGGGTAGCCTATCCCTTCTCCAGCAGATCTTCACAGGAATTGAACTGGGGTCTCCCGCATTGCAGGCGGATTCTTTACCAACTGGGTTATGAGGGAAGCCCATGATCAGTGTTTGTCTGAGGCTGAGGTGAAAGTGCAATTGATTGCAAAAGAGTACAAAAGAACTGTTGGCAGTAATGAAAATGTTCTAAAGCTGAACTGTAATGATGGCTGCATTTTTCTTATAAACTTACAGAAAGATTTTACAGAACAGTGATCAAGAATATGGGCCCTGGATTCAGACTGTCTGGGTTCAGATTTTATCTTGTTAGTTATGTTACCTTGAGAAAACTACTTTACCTCAATGTATTTCAGTCTCTTCATCTGTAAGATGTTAATAATAATAAAATCTATTTTATTGGTTTTTTTTTTAAAGCATTACATAAACTAATATATGCAATGTGCCTAGAATGATGCCTGACAGATAGTAAATAAATGTTGCATGTATACATGTAATAATGTATTGTTAGTCATAATAATATTGTCATATACATGTAATAATGTATTATACATGTAATTATATATTATCCATGTAATTATACACGTGTAATAATGTATATGACAATATTCTACCCTGGAAACGTGGGAGTGGAGTGGTATGAATCGCTATTTTGCACAATCAGAACTAGAAAATATACTGTATAATACGAATGAATCTCCAACCCAAGCAGATTATATGTTGATTACCAAAGATAATGCTCTATTCAACAACTAAATCATGTCTCTCAGACCATTTGCTAATAATTGACCAGTTTTGAAAAGGAGGAAAGTTTTTGGCAAAACTAATACAATTATGTAAAGTTTAAAAAATAAAATAAAATTAAAATAAATAAACAAACAAACAAACAAACAAAACACTAACATAAAAAAGAAAACAAAGCACACCATGTACCAGAAAATTATACTACAGAATTTAAACATGTCTTCTCTGAATACTGAAAAAAATTAGTCATTTAGCATTAAAAAAATTTTAATTGAAAGATTATTGTTTTACAGAATTTTGTGGTTTTCTGTCATACATCAACAAAAATGAGCCATAGGTACACTCATATCCTCTCCCTCCTGAACCTCCCTCCCATCTCCCTCTTCATCCCAACCTTCATCCTGCCAGAGTCCCTGTTTGAGCTCCCTAAGTCATACAGCAAATTCCCACAGGCTATCTATTTTACATATGGTATTGTACATTTCCATGTTACTCTCTCCACATATGTCCTGTTCTCCCTCCTCCCCTACCCTCGTGTCCATGGTCTGTTCTCTATGTTTCTCCACTGTTGCCCTGAAAATAAGTTCATTAGTACCATCTTTCTAGATTCCATATATATGTCAGTATACTTCACTCTGTGTAATAGGCTCTAGGTTCATCCACCTTGTTAGAACTGACTCAAATGTGTTCCTTTTTATGGCTGAGTAGTACTTCATTGTGGAGAAGGCAATGGCATCCCACTCCACTACTCTTGCCTGGAAAATCCCATGGACGGAGGAGCCTGGTAGGCTGAAGTCCATGGGGTCGCGAAGAGTCGGACACAACTGAGCGACTTCACTTTCATGCATTGGAAAAGGAAATGGCAACCCACTCCAGTGTTCTTGCCTGGAGAATCCCAGGGACGGGGGAGCCTGGTGGGCTGCCGTCTATGGGGTAGCACAGAGTCGGACACGACTGAAGCGCCTTAGCAGCAGCAGCAGTACTTCATTGTATGTATGTACCACAGCTTTTTTATCCATTCATCTGTCAATGGACATCTAGGTTGCTCCCCTGTTCTAGCTGTTGTAAATAGTGCTGCAATGAACACTGGGGTACATGTGTCTTTTTCAATTTTGATTTCCTCAGGGTATAAGCCTAGGAGTGGGATTGCTGGGTCATATGGTGGTTTTATTCCTAGCTTTTTAAGGAATCTCTATACCATCCTCCATAGTGGCTGTTTCAGTTTACATTCCCACCAGAAATGCAAGAGTGTTCCCTTTTCTTTGCATCCTCTTCAGCATTTATTGTTTGTAGATTTTTTGATGATGGCTGTTCTGACTGGTGTGAGATGGTATCTCATTGTAGTTTTAATTTGCATTTCTATAATAATGAGTGATGCTGAGCATCTTTTCATGGGCTTGTTAGCCATCTGCAGGTCTTCTTTGGAGAAATTTCTCTTCGGGTCCCTTTCCCACTGTTTGATTGGATTGTTTGCTTTTCTGGTATTGAGTTGTATGAGCTTGCTATATATTTTGGAAATTAATTCTTTGTCAGTTGCTTCCCTTGCTATTATTTTCTCCCATAATGAGGGCTGTCTTTTCACCTTGTTTGTAGTTTCCTTTGCTTTGCAAAAGCTTTTAAGTTTAATTAGGTCCCACTTGTTTATTGTTGTTTTTATTTCCATTACTGTAGGAGGTGGGTCATAGAAGATCTTGCTTTATGTCATCGAGTGTTCTACCTATGTTTTCCTCTAAGAGTTTTATAGTTTCTGGTCTTACATGCAGATCTTTAATCCATTTTGAGTTTATCTTTGTGTGTGATGTTAGGTAGTGTTCTAATTTCATTCTTTTGCACACAGCTGTCCAGTTTTCCCAGCACCACTTATTGAAGCTGCTGTCTTTGCCTCATTGCATATTCTTGTCTCCTTTGTCAAAAATAAGGTACCCATAAGTGCGTGGGTTTATCTCAGGGTTCTCTATCTTGTTCCATTGGTCTATATTTCTGTTTTTGTGCCAGTACCATACCGTCTTGATGACTATAGCTTTGTAGTATAGACCAAAGTCAAGAAAGTTGATTCCTCCAGCTCCATTCTTCTTTCTCAAGACTGCTTTGGCTATTCGGGATCTTTTGTGTTTCCATGTGAACTGTGAAATTTTTTGTTCTAGTTCTGTGAAAAATGCCATTGGTAATTTGATAGGAATCACGTTGAGTCTGTAGACTGCATTTGGTAGTGCAGTCATTTTCACAATGTTGTTTCTTCCCACACAGGAACATGGAATATCTCTCCATCTGTTTATGTCATCTTTGATTTCTTTCATCAGTGTCTTATCATTTTTCTGTATACAGTCTTTTGTCTCCTTAGGTAGGTTTATTCCTAGGTATTCTATTCTTTTTGTTGCAATGATGAATGGGATTGATTCCTTAATTTCTCTGATTTTTCATTGTTAGTATATAGGAATGCAAGTGATTTCTGTGTATTGACCTTGTATCCTGCAACTTTGCTGAATTCACTGATTAGCTCTAGTAATTTTCTGATAGTTTCTGTTGGGTTTCTATTTATAGTACCATGTCATCTGCAAACAGTGAGAGTTTTACTTCTTCTTTTCTGATATGGACTCCTTTTATTTCTTTTTCTTCTCTAATTGCCATAGCTAGGGCTTCCTAAACTATGTTGAATAATAGTGGTGAGACTGGACACCCTTGTCTTGTTCCTGATCTCAGAGGGAACGTTTTCAGTTTTTCACCACTGAGAACAATGTTTGCTGTGGGCTTTTCATATATGGCCTTACTATGTTGAGGTAGGTTCCTTCTATGCCCATTTTTGAAGTGTTTTTATCATAAATGGATGCTGAATTCTGTTGAAGGCCTTTCCTGCATCTACTGAGATGATCATATGGTTTTTATCTTTGAATTTGCTAATATGATGTATCACATTGATTGATTTGTATATATTGAAGAATCCTTGCATCCTTGGAATAAACCTGACTTGACCATGGTATATGAGCTTTTTAATGTGTCGCTGAATTCTGCTTGCTAGAATTTTGTTAAGGATTTTTGCGTCTATGTTCATCAGTGATATTGGCCTGCAGTTTTCTTTTTTTGTGTTGTCTTTGTCTGGTTTGTTATCAGGGTGATGGTGGCCTCATAGAATGAGTTTGGAGATGTTCCTTCCTCTGCAATTTTTTGGAAGAGTTTCAGAAAAATAGGCATTAGCTCTTCTCTAAATGTTTGATAGAATTTCCCTGGGAAGCCATCTGGCCCTGGCCTTTTGTTTTTTTGGGAGATTTTTGATCACTGTTTCGATTTCAGTGTTTGTAACTGGGTTGTTCATAATTTCTATTTCCTTCCCAGTTCAGTCTTGGGAGGCTGACCTATTTTAAGAATCTGTCCATTTCCTCTAGATTGTCCTCTAGGTTGCCTCATATTCTCTTATGGTCCATTATACTTCTGTGTTTTCTGTTGTAACCTCTCCTTTTTCATTTCTAATTTTGTTGATTTGATCTTTCTCCTTTTTTTTTCTTGATGAGTCTGACTAGTGGTTTGTTAATTTTGTTTATCTTCTCATGGAAACAGCTTTTAGTTTTATTAATCTTTGCTATCTGTTAATCTTAGGTATTCTTTTTTTTTTGTTTTTCATTTATTTCTGCTCTAATCTTTATGATTTCTTTCCTTCTGCTGACTTTGGGATTTTTTTGTTCTTCTTTTTCCAGCTGCTTTAGATGTAGAGTTAGGTTGTCTATTCAATGCTTTTCTTGTTTCTTAATGAATTACTGTATTGCTATAAACTTTCCTCTTAGAACTGCTTTTGCTGAATCCCTTAAGTTTTGGGTCATCGTGTTTTCATTGTCATTTGTTTCTAGGAATCTTTTGATTTCCTGTATTATTTCTTCAGTAACCTTTAGTAATGTATTGTTTAATATCCATAAGTTTTTATTTATTGCAGTTTTCTTTTTTTTTTCATGCAGTTGATATCTAGTCTCACAGCATTGTGGTCAGAGAAGATATATGATACAATTTCAATTTTCTTAAATTTATTGAGGCTTGATTTGTGGCCCAAGATGTGGTCTCTCCTGGAGAATGTTCCATGTGCACTTCAGAAGAAAGTGTATTCTTCTGCATTTGGGTGGAAAGTCCTGAAGATATGCATTAGGTCCATATGGTCTAATGTTTCATTTAAGGTTTCTGTTTCCTTATTCTTTGTTTTGATTATCTGTCCAATGGTGTAAGTGGGGTGTTAAAGTCCACTACTATTATTTTGTTACTGTCAATTTCCCCTCTTATGCCTGTTAGTGTTTCCCTTATGTATTGAGGTGCTCCTTTGTTGGGTACATAAATATTTACAATTGTTATGTCTTCTTCTTGGATTGATCATTATGTACTGTCCTTGTCTCTTATAATATTCTTTAAAGTCTATTTTGTCTGAAATAAGGACTGTCACTCCAGCTTTCCTTTGCTTTCCATTTGCATGTAAGATCTTTTCCATCCTTTTACTTTCAGTCTGTATGTGTCTCTAGTTCTGAAGTGAGTCTCCAGTAGGCAGCATGTATATATATATGGGTCTTGTTTTTATATCCAGTCAGTCTGTATCTTTGGTTGGTGCATTTAATCTGTTTACATTTAAGATAATTATTGATATATGTTACTATTGGCATTTTCTCGATTGTTTTGGGTTTACTTTTGCAGTTCTTTCCTTTCTCTTGTGTTTACTGGCTATGTAAGTCCCTTTAGTATATGCTGCAAGGCTGGTTTGGTGGTGCTAAGTTTTCTTAACTTTTGCTTGTCTGTAAAGCTTTTGATTTCTCCATCAATTTTGAATGAGATCTTTGCCAGGTATAGTAATCTTGGTGGTAGATTTTTCTCTTTCAGTACGTTAAATATATGTTGCCATTCCCTTCTGGCCTGCAGAGTTTCTGCTGAAAGATCCACTGTTAATCATATGGGTTTTCCCTTGTATGTTACTTGTTGCTTTTCCTTTGCTGCTTTTAATAATCTTTCTTTGCATTTAGCACTTTTTTTTATAAACTTCAAACTTTTTATTTTGTATTGGGATGCAACCAATTTGAAACAAATTTAATTCTGAAAGAATACAGTACATGTGTATCTGGGACAGAATTTAATACAAAAGTCTTAAAATGGTTATAACAGTTCTCTACATTTGTTCTGTAAAATATAAATATAATGATATGCACAAAGATTTAGCTACAAAGATGTTTATCACAGCAGTTTTTATAAAACAGCAAAAAATTAAAAAGTTTAGATAGCTAGTGATGGTATAAATTGTGGTACATCCTTAAGACTGAACACAAAAAAGTCATTTGTACTGTAGAACAATCTCTATGATAAGGCAAAATGTTATGACATATGTATCGAGAGATTCCAATTTACAGTGGAAATTTGTGTACCTATGCATAAAACAGATATACATAGAACAAGGTTATCTTTTGGTGGGATTGCATGTGATTTTTTACTTTGTTCTTTTCTACAGTTTGCAAATTTTCTCCAATGAAGGCATAATATTTGTAATCAGATTAAAATGTTATTAGGGAAAAAGTGTTTCTCAAACTTTAATGTGCATATCAATCAGCTAGGTAATCTTATTAAAGTTCAGATTCTGACTCACTAGATCTAGATCTGGGCCTGATTTTTAACAGGCTCCTGGGTGATGCTAATGCTACTAGACTGGGATGAAACTTGAGCAAGACACTATATAATATTATATACTCAGTCTTCCTTCTATAACCATGTAGATTACGAAGATCACAATAGAACAATTTTTTAGAGAAAGCTTGTTACTATAAGACTGTAGTGATATTTAATGTTGGTCTAACAAACAATTCAACATTAACTGAGAAATACGCTGGCAATACAAAAACAAACTGACAAATTCTATGCCTTTTAGGAGTTTAAAATCAAATCAAACTTGAGGACTAATGTAATATAATTTTAATACTATATAATAAAGCATAACAGAAGTGAGTATAGATGTTATAGAACACATGAAGAGATCATGAATTCTAAAAAGGATAAACGTCAGAGGAACAGAATGCTTCAGTGATTTTGTTACAGAGATAGTATGTGAGCAGAGGCTTAAAGTAGGATATATCCCCATCATTGGCAGTAGTAGGAAAAGGAAATTCCAAGTAGAAGAAACACCTTACACTGTTGTTATAATGGGATTCCATTGTCTGACTACTCGTTATCATGTTCACATAGTGCCCAAAAGTGTTAGTTCTGCATAGCTAATTATTAAGAGAAATGCAAAAATCAAAACCACACAAAGCTATCACCTCATGCCTCACAGAATGGCTATAATCCAAAATGTACAAATAACAAATGTTGGAGAAGATATGGAGAAAAGGAAAGTCTCATAAACTGTTGATGGGCATGTAAATTGGTACAGCCACTAGGGGGAACAGTAACTACCATATGATCCAGCAATTCCACTCTAGGGTATATATATCCAAAAAAATTAAAATAATAATTCAAAAAGATACATGCACCCCAACCTTCATAGCAGCACTATTTACAATAGCCAAGACATGGAAGCAACCCAAATGTCCATCAATAGACAACTAGAAGGTATGGTATATGAATGTGTGTATATATGTGTGAATGTATATATGTATGTGTGTGTGTATATATATGTAGGTGTACATGTGTATATAAATATATATATAAATATATACATACATAATACTCAGCTACTAAAAATAATGAAATACTGCCATTTTCAGTAGCGTGGATGGCCCTAGAGAATATTATGCTTAGTGAAATAAGTTAGAGAAAGACAAATATGACTCACAGACAGAAACAGACTCACAGACATAGAAAACCAACTCACAGACATTGAAAATAAACTTGTGGTTACCAAAGTAGAGAGGGAAAGGGTGGGCACAAATTAATGGTATGAGATTAACATATGCAAATTACTATTTATAAAGTACAGAAGCAACAAGGATTTAATGTACAGCACAGGGAATTATACCCATTATCTTGATAATGGAATAGAATATACAAAGAGCTAAAGCAGTTATAATAGACCAGTTTATGCAGCTTTAACTTTCCAAAGTTCATTCAGTCTTTAAGGCAGTTTACTCCCATGCTTTAGTGCAGGGATCTAATGCATGATAATTTGAGGTGGAGCTGATGTAATAATAATAGAAATAAAGTGCACAGTCAGTGTAATGCACTTCAATCATCCTTCTCCCAGTCTGTGGAAAAACTGTCTTCCCTGGTGCCTAAAAGGTTGGAGACAGCTGCTTTAGTGTACTATATCTGTATCTTTGTAACTTCTAAGCTAAAAGACCTCCCACATTATCTTTTCATCTACTTTTTTTCATCTGCAATATTCCACTGCCTCTTGGTAGTAGTTAATTTTTTGAGGATTTACAGTATTATAGCCTGAAAACTAGGCTATGGGAAAAATAAGATTAAATTATTACCCTCAAAAACAAGAGCAGAAAGGGCAAACATACAGAGAACATAGTAGTCAAAGAACAATGAAATAGTAGCTTAAAAATGTATAAGTAACTTTCTGTGGGAGTTTAGCACTAAAGAAGAAATTAGCATTAAGAAGAAGATGGAGCCTTCAAGTATATTGAAGAATGAATTTTGAGACTCAGAGGAGGAAAAGGTGACTGCAGCCATGAAATTAAAAGACACTTACTTCTTGGAAGGAAAGTTATGACCAATCTAGACAGCATATTAAAAAGCAGAGACATTACTTTGCCAACAAAGGTCTGTCTAGTCAAGGCTATGGTTTTTCCAGCAGTCATGTATGGATGTGAGAGTTGGACTATAAAGAAGGCTGAGCGCTGAAGAATTGATGCTTTTGAACTGTGGTGTTGGAGAAGACTCTTGAGAGTCCCTTGAACTGCAAGGATATCAACCAGTCCTCCTAAAGGAGATCAGTCCTGAATGTTCACTGGAAGGACTGATGTTGAAGCTGAAACTCCAATACTTTAGCCACCTGATGCAAAGAGCTGACTCATTTGAAAAGACCCTGATGCTGGGAAAGATTGAGGGCAGGAGGAGAAGGGGATGACAGAGGATGAGATGGTTGGATGGTATCACCAACTCTATGGACATGAATTTGGGTAAACCCTGGGAGTTGGTGATGGACAGGGAGGCCTGGCGTGCTGTGGTTCATGGGGTCGCAAAGAGTTGGACATGACTGAGCAACTGAACTGAATTGAACTTAGCTCTGATTCTATCTGAAAAAAATCCATATACAAAATTGCTCATTTGTTCAATACAGTATTTTTATCTAAACTTCACTAATATGGATTTGTATCTGCCAGAGAAATAACCCATCAATTCACAGGAAAGAATATGTAAAGTATTTGATGGTATTCATCTATTCAGTGCTTAAACTGTTGCAATTAGACATTAAATATATAAAGTCCAACATTTAAAATGTGCAAAACTTCCATCAAGTTCAGCACTGTATAACTCAACACACCATTTATGATCAAAGAAAGATTTAGAAGCTAACCATAACAAATTTGCTAGAAAGAAAACTCAGTGGAATGTCAATATTCCCTTTCATTCTGAGTCAGAATAAAAAGAATTCCTTTATGTTTTTGTTTTGAACTTCATGTACTTATATGTTCATGGAATCAGCTGTTAAATATTTATGTTATCAAACAGGAATTCCTGTTACTTTAGTAGTAAAAGATAAAACACATTTAAGGCACCTGGAAACCACTATATGGCCTTTATTTTTTGTTTCTTCTTAAATTTAATGTCACTGAAGAATAAAGAAACTTGTATTAAAATTGTTATATTTCATATATGCCTAAATTGATCATTATAATCTTTACTCAATAGTTCAGAAACGTAATTTTTAATAAAATTAAATGTAGTTTCTGTGCTTATCTTATTTCCTAAATAGAACTTTTGAAACAAGCATATTCAGAGAGCTTATCAGCAGGAGATATTATATTCTTTTTTCTTATCAAACAAATCATGCAAGTAAACTGTTCTAAGTAGCATGAAGAATGTAGTTTGCACGAAAACTGCATACTGTCAAAGTGCCTTCCATAACTCACACTATAAATGAATAAAAATCTGTGTTTCCACCAAAAATAAACCTTGGAATTTTGAAACAAAAGGATTCCTCTGTTTCTGTTGTATCCTTATTTTCTCCTCTACATCAAAACATTTCATAATAGGAAACCAGAACTCCATGCCTATCATACTCATCACTACATATATACAATTATTTTGTCTATGATATTCTGGGATATGAAATAGAAAGTGAAAGAATGCTTGATTAATGAACAGTAACTCTTTAAGTATTTCTTATATCACATCTATTATTTGAATGGCTACAAAGTTTGTACTTCATTTCACTGTGCACACACAGAAGTCGCTCAGTCATGTCCGACTCTTTGCGACCCCATGGATTGTCGCCCACCAGGCTCCTCGGTCCATGGGATTTTCCAGGCATGAATACTGGAGTGGGTTGCTGTTTCCTTCTCACTGTGCACTATGATCCTATTATTTTGTGACATCACAATAAAGAAAAATGTTAACAGCATTTTATTTGTTTCTCCAAAAGAAATCATAGTTCCTGATATTACCTTCAATTGCTAGATTTTGAAATGTGTCTCAGAAAGTGTTATAAGCCCCACACATTTTTTTAAATGTTGAGGGTACAGCTCAAACACAACTTTTCATTATTAAAAGCCCATGACATTCATTATTTGTGACACATTTACTAAATACCCTCTATTTGTAGAAATAGGGGCTAGTGTACTAATCCAGTGCTGTCCTCATTCCTCATTGAATGTTTAATTAAAAGATCCATGAAATGCATAAAAATGATTTCCAAAAGGCCTTAGGAGACTGCAATTTAAAAGAATAGGGCAAGTAGAATGAACAGCACACTTTTGTTGCTTGGTAAATTTTAATAATGTACTCCTATTTCAATATTCAACAGTTCATTACCTTGAAGATATTTGCAATTTCTCATTACCAACTTGCTACATAGTAAGGATTAATTATAAATCATCAAAATCTCTAGAAGGACAAAAAAAAAGTACAAATACATGTTTTTTACTTTCTCTCTAATATAACTTAAAGGTAAAAAAAATTCTGATGTGATTAAAAAAATTCAAATAAGCTTCCATGGAACTATGAAGCTACTATATAAACAAAGGTATCGATTCTGCAAGCCATTCTTGTTCTGTTGTTGCTTTTTTAGCTGAGTTTTCCTCCTTAACTGCTATGGAGTATATAAACAGAAAGAGGCAAAACCTAGTGCTATTTGGTGATCAAAGACACTAAAAAGTACCAAGAGTAATTCTATTGTTCCTTTAATCAGAGTGACAAAAATACTTTGAGGAAGGTCCAAGGTGAGATGTGGAAAGGCAGCACTGGTATTGTTTATAATTGAAATGTATCCTTTAAAAACTGCATGTCACAAAAAAATCATTACGTATCACCATTTCAGCCAAGCAGTAAGTCCAAACACTTCACCATGTCTGGAAAGAATGTGATGCATGCATAAACAAGTACCCTCCACTAAGAAAGCTTCTGATATTTTTAATGTTATAAATGTAAGATTTCACATAGAATACATAGAGTAATCATAGTATGCCTTCATATTATAAATCCTGCTTGTTAAACTAACTTTTACACATGCATTTAAAAATAAAATATGGCAAACATAATAAAAATTTAATTATAAATTCAAGGGGTCTTTTATCCCCTTTTGAATTTTAAGGCTTAAAATGTATGACATTAAAAAAAATAAACTATCTCTCTTAAATGTAGGCATTTTACTTTTACATAAAAACAAAAAAATAGAAACAAAACTATAATACACACTAGAAATTAAAATCTTGCAGAAAATTTTCCCACTGATACTCAATTTAACTGATTGTATTTAAAACGAAACCATGAACTATATGATTCAGCTCAATTTATAATCAAGTTTTGTGGATTTTTTTCAACTTTACCTTGCCAAATATATTTGTGCAAATTACAAAAAAGACAACTAAAAAACACCCCCATAGTTCTCTGAGTGATTCTAAAACTCCAATTAGTATTTTAGCTTCTAGTTACAATGTATCATCAAAAAACAAAAACAAAACTTACTTGATCTGTCCCATAAGGCAGTATGTTCAGAGAAATGAAGGCTGTCATTTTCCAGAGCTGTTTTCTGATCATGTGCAGTACCTTTGGAGTGTCTATGAAATAATCGGCTAGCAAAACCTTCCAATTTCTGAAGAGCAGTAGTACCTGTATATTGGTTACAGGGTACTTCTCTGTAAGCTGCCATTCATGTGTATTTACACTTAACTTATCGTAACTGAAAATATTTCCAGAAGGAGCTCAACAACTACTTACACAGAAGCTAAGAGCTATGCATGTGTCAAACTTCCTGTTTGCAGGGTATTCAAACCACTACTGCTGTTCTGTTTCCTGTTAATATAAAACAGCACATTACTGAGCCTTAAAACTGTCCAACTAGAGATGAAGATTTTAAAGACTTGCAATATCATCCTAAAAGGTCTATGTTTGAGTGTTTTAATACTAATACACAGGTTAATGAGAACATTAAATATAAAGCTTTAAATATAAATAATAAGCTGAAAAATTTTTTTTAAAGAAAAACTATTTAAACATACATTACAACCCTATACAAATAACTGAAGGTCAAACCACTCTCCGAATATAATAAGTTTAAAAGGTTGTATGGTTTTTTCCCCCCAGCAAATCAGCTAATACAGACTAGTATAGACTTTATAGATCCTTATAAACAGTTAACTTTTCATTGAAAACTGATATGGAACAGATATTGCAAAACATTAAAAAACAAACATAACTTTTAATGAAAAAAATGTGAACTATAATTAAAAAAACCTCAACATTGCTAACTCACTGACTTAAATCTAATACATACAGAAATTACAAAAACTTAGTATGGTAGTTGCTGCTGCTGCTGCTAAGTCGCTTCAGTCATATCCGACTCTGTGTGACCCCATAGACGGCAGCCCACTAGGCTCCTCTGTCCCTGGGATTCTTTGCTTACCAAACATAATTTGCTGACAAGTGGACATCAGCAGTACATTTTAAAACATTCTATGATTTGAAAAAATATTGATTTAAAATATATAAAATCAGTCACAGCAAGAAATTTCAATTGAGAGGAAAAAAATCCTTCTAGTTGACTGAGATATGTTAATTTCTAGACTTGACACTGAGGATTGCTTTTACCTGATGTCTTGATTTAGGGATCTCACTTTGAAACAGCTCCTTCAGTTAAAAGTAAACTGTCCATTTGCACAAAAAAGTAACCTGTGACATTTAAAAATGATTCTGGGTACTTGCCTTGTGACATTTTTATTAAAGGATGATAAGGGGGGAGGAAGGAGCGAAAGGAAAGATCTTTAAAAAAAAAAAATCAAATGGGAGATGGGAGGGAGACTCAAGAGGGAGGGAATATGTGTATACTTATGGCTGATTCATGTTGAGGTTTGACAGAAAACAACAAAATTCTGTAAAGCAATTATTCTTCAATTAAAAAATAAATTATAAAAAAGTAATCTATCAAAAAATCTTATGATTTCCTGCCTACTGCTTAGCAAACAAAATAGAAACAATAATGACAAGCAGAATAAAAAGGAATAATATGTAATCAAATTAGGATACCACACACACACACACACACATGCATACAAAGCAAACACTGACTAATGCATTTTGCCAAGTAAGAGCTCATTTGTGTACATTTTATTTTGTGCAATAAAATTAGTATCAATTTAAACAAACAGGCAACAATATCTACAAGACCAAACTTCTTAAATTGTAGCTTTCTGAGAAATGTGTGTATATAATAGATAATTTCTTTATTAACAACCAACTTAACACAAAACACACCATCAACAGGTGTCTACAGTCTTTAATAAACATCTATAGACTATCAGAGAAGGCAATGGCACCCTACTCCAGTACTCTTGCCTGGAAAATCCCATGGATGGAGGAGCCTGGTAGGCTGCAGTCCATGGGGTAGTGAAGAGTCGGACACGACTAAGCGACTTCACTTTCCCTTTTCACTTTCATGCATTGGAGAAGAAAATGGAAACCCACTCCAGTGTTCTTGCCTTGAGAATCCCAGGGACAGGGGAGCCTGGTGGGCTGCCGTCTATGGGGTAGCACAGAGTCAGACACGACAGAAGTGACTTAGCTTAGCAGACTATGAGCTGTCTCTTAATGGGTGTAAAGTGGATAAAATTCCTGAATCTTTCACTTGCTTTCTTGGGATAAATTCTATTCATCCTCAAGGCTCCGCAAAGATGTCACCTCTTCATGGTAATGTTTCCCACACATTTCCTGGAAAAATAAACTGCTCTCCCTGCTGTTTCCAATAATCTTGGGATTTTATGTTAAAATTTGTTTATAAATTTATGTCTCAAACATAATAAATATACATATAAAAGTATTCATTCATTTTTAATAAGTTAAAGGTCTAAGTAGAATCAAACACTTGAAAATATTTTACTTATGATAGGATCATATTTGTAAATTATCCAACAACCACCTAGCTGTTCATATATAGAGACAACAGCAATGGAAGTAATGTCATTTAACTTCTCTATTTAATCTGTTACAAAATTTTATTCATTCTTTGAGTTTCATTTTTATTAGTGCAAATGTGGATTTCTAAAATAACTTCTTTTCCCTTCTTCCAGCCACTCCTTGCAATCACTCATCTCTGACATATGAACCTCCCCAAAATATTACACTCACAGTATTCCCTTGCCAAAAGTATAAGCTAATTCTAATATTTCAGCCCAAAATATCTGTTTTTAACACGTCTAGCTTAGACATATCCAACATTGCTGGAGTTTCGTACAAATATTCCAGATTTCTAATTATAACACTCAGATTAATTTATTTAAAGCAATGTATAAACTTTATAACAAAATTACCATAGGAAAGTGGGGGAGGAGGTGGAGGAAGCAGAGAAAGGAGTAATCTTCAACATTTAAAATTTATCCTTTTTCTTCAATAAAACTCTTTTTTATCTGTTAAAAAGTCCTTATAGAAAGTAAAATCTTTAGTCCTTCCAGCAGTATTTCTATATATGGTAATGTGACCAGGAAGCTGTTGTTATATAAGTACTTAGGCAATTTGATTCTTACTACAAAGAACGCTACTGTCATCTACTGCTAGAAGGAAATAACTACAGCTTTAACTAAAACTGAATTTCTTCATAATTTAAATTAATCTTAAGAAGTATTTTGCTTGTTACCCTGATAGTATCTTCATAACCTGAATTTGTGCTAAGATGTCTAGCCATCTACCCAAAACTTGCTGTAACAACATATCTTATATTCTATTAATAGTTTAAATAATGTATGATAATAAACTATACCAGGGCTTCCCTGGTAGCTCAGATGGTAAAGAATCTGCCTGCATTGCTGGAGACTTGGGTTTGATCCCTGGGTCGGGAAGATCTCCTGGAGAATAGAAGGCAAACCACTCCAGCATTCTCACCTGGAAAATCCCATGGACAGACCATGGGGTCACAAAGAGTCTGACATGACTAAGCGACTAACCCTTTCACTACGATAATAAAACTAGTGAGTAATCAACCTAGAAGTTATAAAATCTTTATTATTCATTCTGCGTTAATTCTAAAATTCATAATAATTTTCAGAGTTGAACCTCCTTTGATTGCCATATCACAAAATATTGCTTTATTTCTGATGTTAAATAATAGTAATGATGATACCTTACATTTACAAAAACCTTTTACAACATATAAAATGGTTTCCACTGATTTCAAAAGAAGCAAACAGGACAGGTATTATTATCCTTATTTTAAGATTAGAAAACAAACTTATAAATATTAAGTGACTTGCCAAAAGTCACCTATGTCCTCTGCTTCCTGCTGCTGCTGCTGCTAAGTTGTTTCAGTCGTGTCTGACTCTGAGAGACCCCATCAAGGCTATCTGTACTGACAAAATGATTTCCACAGTAAAGACTTTTTCAAACAAGGGTAGGGAAGTAGAGATTAACGGCTAGTAGGAGATGGAAATAGTTTCCAGAGTCTGAGATTCTGCTACGAGAAAATGTTCATTCAGATGGTGACCTTATAGCCATGCAATTTCACTGTCCACATTTATGTTTATAATCATGTTGGGGCCAAGAAGAACTATATACTTTAGAGTTTGAAGGTTAAATTTAAAAAAAAAAACATGGAAGCATATTTGATATGTAAATAATATATCTGCTGCAGGCAGAGGGCAAATGATATGACCATGACCCCTGCTATACAAATAAAGGTTTTAGAGTAATAGTTTTGCCTTTCCCAAAATGGATTCATACCTTTTATAAGTGAATTCAACTATTTAAGACTGGCTGATTGCATTTAGCACAGCATAACAACTGAGGTTCATCCATGTTGTGTTTTTCAATAGCTTACTAATTTTTTATTGACTAGTACTCCACTGTATGGATTTACCACAATTTATATATACATGTACAATCAAATTGCCTTTGCACCTTTGTCAAAAATCAGTTACCCATAACTGTGTAGGTCTATTCTAGATTTTCTACATTGTTCTACTGACCTATGTGCCAGTTCTTTCATCAGTGGGATACTGTGTTGGGTACTGTATCTTTTAAGTAAGTCTTCAAACTGATTGTATGAATCTTTCAACATTTTTTTGTAAATTGTTTTGGCTATTATAATTTCTTAACTTCTCTATATAAATTTTAAAAGTTTGTCCATGTCTACAAAAATAATGTTGCTAGAACTTAATTGAGATTGTTTATTGAGAGAAATGA
Organism: Bubalus bubalis; assembly: GCF_019923935.1. Taxonomy (NCBI): domain Eukaryota; kingdom Metazoa; phylum Chordata; class Mammalia; order Artiodactyla; family Bovidae; genus Bubalus; species Bubalus bubalis. The sequence continues at coordinate 59,767,522 of NC_059162.1, forward strand.
TAACAATAGGTTGAGTCTTTCAATCCATGATCATATCGTATCTCATTTTTCAGGGCCTTTGGTTTCCTTCATCAATGTTTTATATTTTTCAGCATACACACCCTGTACATATTTTGTCAGTCTTATACCTAAGTATGGAGAAAGCAATGGCAACCCACTCCAGTACTCTTGCCTGGAAAATCCCATGGAATAGAGGAGCCTGGTAGGCTGCTGTCTATGGGGTCGCATAGAGTTGAACACGACTGAGCGACTTCACTTTCACTTTTCACTTTTCATGCATTGGAGAAGGAAATGGCAACCCACTCCAGTGTTCTTGCCTGGAGAATCCCAGGGAGGGCGGAGCCTGGTGGGCTGCCATCTGTGGGGTTGCACAGAGTCGGACACGACTGAAGCGCCTTAGCAGCAGCAGCATACCTGAGTACTTACTGCTCTTTAATTGGAGCTATTATAAGTGGTACTTTGAAAGATGTTTGCAACTGTTCATTGCTAGTATATTGAAATATGACTTATTTTTGTATGCTAACCTTGTGTACTGGAACCTGGCTAAACTCACTTATTAAGCTTTAGGAATCTTTTCCTTTTGTAGATTGCTTGAGATTTTCTTTGTAGAAAATTGTTACCTTTGAACAGATACAGTTTGGTTTATTTTTCCTTTTTAATTCCTTTGTTATTTACTTTTCTTGCCATACTGTACTGGCTAGGACTTCCAGGAACACATTAAACAAGTGGTAAGACTGAACGTTCTTGCTTTATTCCCAATCTTAGGAACAAAGGGTTCAGTTTCTCATCATTAATTTTGATGTCAACTGTAGAAATTTTTTGTACATGCTCCGTACTGAGATAAAGAACTTCACTTGTAATCCTAGTTAGCTGAGTGCTTTTATATAAAAAGGATAATTTTATCAAATGGTTTTTCACATGTGTTGGTTTGATCATATGGCTTTAGCCTTCTTTAGTCTGCTAATATGGTGGATCACAGTTACTAATATTCAAACATTCAGAAAATGAAGATCATGGCATCTGATCCCATCACTTCATGGCAAATAGATAGGGAAACAGTGTCAGACTTTGTTTTTCTGGGCTCCAAAATCACTGCAGATGGTGACTGCAGCCATGAAATTAAAAGACGCTTACTCCTTGGAAGGAAAGTTATGACCAACCTAGATAGCATATTCAAAAGCAGAGACATTACTTTGCCAACAAAGGTCCATCTAGTCAAGGCTCTGGTTTTCCTGTGGTCATGTATGGATGTGAGAGCTGGACTGTGAAGACGGCTGAGTGCCGAAGAATTGATGCTTTTGAACTGTGGTGTTGGAGAAGACTCTTGAGAGTCCCTTGGACTGCAAGGAGATCCAACCAGTCCATTCTGAAGGAGATCAGCCCTGAGATTTCTTTGGAAGGAATGATGCTGAAGCTGAAACTCCAGTACTTTGGCCATCTCATGGGAAGAGTTGACTCATTGGAAAAGACTCTGATGCTGGGAGGGATTGGGGGCAGGAGGAGAAGGGGACGATGGAGGATGAGATGGCTGGATGGCATCACTGACTCGATGGACGTGAGTCTGAGTGAACTCCAGGAGTTGGTGATGGACAGGGAGGCCTGGCGTGCTGCAATTCACGGGGTTGCAAAGAGTCGGACACGACTGAGTGACTGAACTGAACCGAACTGAAACTTATTTTAGAATAATTTTAGATTTACAGAAAAAATTGCTAAGATACTAGTACAGAGAGATACCATATACCCAACATCAGTCTCCATTATTATTAACATCTCACATTAACATGGTAGATTTGTACAGTTAATAAACCAATATTAATACCTTATTGTTACTAAAGTCCAAAGTTTACTCAGATTTCCTTTTTCAGTTTTCACCTAATGTCCTTTCCTGTTCCAGGATCTCCTCTAGGATACCGCATTACATTTAGTGTTCAAGTCTCTTTAGGCACTTCTTGGCTGTGATGGTTTCTCAAACTCTCCTTGCTTTGATGACCTTGACAATTTTCAGTTTTGGTCAGGTATGTTGTAGAGTATACCTCTGTTGGTATTTGTGTGATTTTTTTTTTAATGATTAGCTAGGGTTATGGTTCTTAATAAGAAGAGGACAAAAGAAGCAAAGTTGCATTTATATCATATCAAAGCTATATACTATCAACAAGGCTTATCACTGTGGATACTGACCTGGAAGCATTGATCACCTGGCTGAAGTAGTTCTTATCAGGTGACTTCACTTATAATTACTTTTCCCCGTTTCTTTCCATACTGTACTCTCTGAAATAAACTCACTATGCCCAGGGCACTTCAAGAATAGGGAGTTATACTATCTCATTGAAGGCATAGTGGAATTCTGCCTGGGAAATGTATCTCTTCTGCCTATTTATTTATTTAATCATTTATTAACATCAACATGAACTCATGGATATTTATTCTATATTTTGGGCCCTAATCCAATACTACATTATTTTGTTGTTAAAATTACTCAAGCTTTGAGCACTGGAAACTCAATTGCCTCTATGTCTTTTGATACGTAATCATGTGTGCATACACACATGTGCATGCATGTGTATTTGAGCACTTACTTATTTTCTACCACTATAAAATGCTGCCGCTGCTGCTAAGTCACTATAAAATGGGCCATGCTCATTTTCTGTACTTACTGCTCCAGTCCCCAAATCAGTCATTTCTCCAATAAGCCCTACTTCCTTTACTGGAGAAGAGTATTAGAAATCAAGAATTTCAAACTAGGTGCGCTTACGGCTACTGGGATGTTGTTGCTTCCAAGCCCTCTTAGCTGTGAAAGAGAGAAATGTATGTGAATACTAACATATATGTATATCCATTTTAAAAAATATTTCTATATGTAACCACCTACATCTAAAGTAAGATAAACATAAATTCTTCCTGGTACTGCTAACTCTAATTCATTACTCTACAATTCATTTTAGCTTCTTCCCTTGCTTACCTGAAAACTCCCTCTCCAATAGTGAGAAACTTGGCTTCAACCATGTGCCATCCATTTACTTACTTAATTTCAGTATACACACATGGCAACACCAGCATTGTGAATCTGATCCAGTTAAAAACGTTATCCCCATGGGAAACAACTTTATCAACTAGAGTACACTACTATACAGTTTCTTTAGCCTCTGCTATTAGAGACTCTACTTACTTCCAAATTTACTTAGGTCAGCACCTACTGTGTCATGTTTAGTGAAGCTGTTTCACACATTTGTAATACAGTTAGAATGTTTTCTCACATTCTGCCTTTCATTCTTGGATTCCTCAACCTACTAAATGATTTTTTTTAATTTTGCATATATTAAAGTTTACTCTTTGTACTTCAAAAGCTATAGGTTTGAATAAATACATACTGTCATGTATCCACAATTATGCATCATACAGAATAAACTACCACCTTAGTATTAATAAATCTCCAATGCATCCCTATCTTTGGCACCTCCTGACTTTTTTTTTTATAATTACCAGAAATTTGCCTTTTCCAGAATGTCATTTAACTCAAATCATACTCCACAGAATCTCTCAGACTGTAATCACTTAGCAATATGCATTTAAAATTTGTACATATCTTTTTGTGCCTTTATAGTTCATTTGTTAATAATCATTGAATAATTTTCCATTATATGGATATACCACAGCTTGTTTATACATTTACCTACTGAAGGATATTTCGGTTGCTTCTAGTTTTCAGCAATCATGAATAACACTGCCACCATCTTTCATGTGCAGGTTGTTGTGTGAACATAGTATTTAAATCTCTGTAATAAGTTCCCAGGAGTGTGACTGCTAGATTGTAGAACGACTATGTTTAGCTTTCCAAGAAATTGCCAAAATGGCTATACCACTTTTCATTACTACTAGCAATAAAAATGAACTTCCAGATGATCAAGCTGGTTTTAGAAAAGGCAGAGGAACCAGAGGCCAAATTGCCAAAATCCACTGGATCATCAAAAAAGCAAGAACTGTCCAAAAAAACATCTATTTCTGCTTTATTGACTATGCCAAAGCCTTTGACTGTGTGGATCACAATAGACTGGAAAATTCTGAAAGAGATGGGAATACCAGATCACCTGACCTGCCTCTTGAGAAATCTGTATGCAGGTCAAGAAGCAACAGTTAGAAGTGGACATGGAACAACAGACTGATTCCAAATAGGAAAAGGAGTACATCAAGGCTGTATATTGTCACTCTGCTTATTTAACTTATATGCAGAGTACATCATGAGAAACTCTTGGCTGGAAGAACCACAAGCTGGCATCAAGATTGCTGGGAGAAATATCAATAACCTCAGATATTCAGATGATACCACCCTTATGGCAGAAAGTGAAGAAGAACTAAAGAGCCTCTTGATGAAAGCGAAAAAGGAGAGTGAAAAAGTTGGCTTAAAGCTCAACATTCAGAAAACGAAGATCATGGCAACTGGTCCTATCACTTCATGGCAAACAGATGGGGAAACAGTGGCTGACTTCATTTTTTTGGGCTCCAAAATCACTGCAGATGGTGACTGCAGCCATGAAATTGAAAGAGGCTTGCTCCTTGGAAGGAAAGTTATGACCAACCTAGACAGCATATTAAAAAGCAGAGACATTACTTTCCCAACAAAAGTCCGTCTAGTCAAGGCCATGGTTTCTCCAGTAGTCATGTAAGGATGTGAGAGGTGGACTATAAAGAAAGCTGAGCACTGAAGAACTGATGTTTTTGAACTGTGGTGTTGGAGAAGACTCTTGAGAGTTCCTTGGACTGCAAGGAGACCCAACCAGTCCATCCTAAAGGAGATCAGTCCTGGGTGTTCATTGGAAGGACTGATGTTGAAGCTGAAACTCCAATACTTTGGCCACCTGATGCGAAGAGCTGACTCATTTGAAAAGACCCTGATGCTGGGAAAGACTGAGGGCAGGGGGAGAAAGGGACAACAGAGGATGAGATGGTTGGATGGCATCACCAACTCAATGGACATGAGTTTGGGTAAACTCCGGGAGTTGGTGATGCACAGGGAGGCCTGACGTGCTCCGGTCCATGGGTCGCAAAGAGTTGGACACTACTGAGCGACTGAACTGAACTGAATCACTAAAAAGTTCCTATTGCTCTGCATTCTTGTCAGGAATTTTCTGTGTGTGTGTGTGTGTTTAATCATTCTATTCTAAAAGATGTACAGTGGTATCTCATTGTTGTTTAACTTTCAAATCCTTAGTAACAAATAAAGTTAAGCATCTTTTCATATGCTTATATGCCATCTTTAGTGAATGTAGATGATTACTTTTTCCAGTGCATGCATTCAAGGTTATAAATTGCCTTCTAAGTACTGCTTTTTCTAAATCCCCCAAATTTTGTTAAGTTGTATTTTCATAATAAAAAATTAGTTCAAAAGTTTTTTTTTAATTTCTCAAGACCTTGTCTTTTGACCCATGTGTTACTTAGACGTATGGTCTGTAATTAACTTCCAAGTATTTGGAAATTTTTCTAGCTTACTTTTTATAATCAGTTTTTCATTCAGTTCCATTGTGATCTACAAATATACTTTGCATGAGTACTATTTTTTAAACTTTCAAGGTGTGGTATACAGCCCATAATGTGCTGTATCTTGGTGAATTTTCCATGCAAGTTGGAGAAGAATGTAGATTCTGTTGAAATAACAAAATCTACATTCTGTTAAATATGTTGTTGGCATATTCTATACATGTTATTAGATCAAGTTGACTAATTGATAGTGTTGTTCAGGTCATCAACATACTTACTGATTTTACGCCTGCTTGGCATATCAAGTATCAAGTATCAAAACAGGGATCTAAGTTTCCAACTGTAATAGTGCATCTGTCTATTTTTCCTTTCAATTCTATCTGCTTTTGCCTCACGTATTTTGACACTCTGTTGTTAAAAGCTAATTTTTAGAATTGTTAAAACTTGGAGAACTGACCACCAAATCATTATATAATGTCCCTTTGTATTCCTCATAATTTTCATTGTTCTAAAATATCTTTGCCTAAAGGTAATATAGGTAATCCAAGTAACTTATGGTTAGCGATAAAATGGCATATCTTTTCTCCTTTCATTTTCTTTTGTCAGGTAGATAAAAAAAAAAAGGGATTCCAAGATAGTGGAATCACACAAATGGAGAACAAGCGTATAAAAGGGGAAATCAAGAACTTGAATGAGAACCTGTGGTCATGGATATAACCAGTCAGGTGAATGCTGGTACCAACCCCTACTTGCATAGGACCTAAACTGGGAAAACACACCCTCTCCTGTGACTAGTCCTGGCTGTAACCAATCAGGTGAACACTGGTACCCATCCCCTATTTTGCATACAGTGTAACCAATCAGGAACCATAGGGAGGAGACAAAAAGTATAAAAGGGGGAGCCAAGAAGACATGGAGCTGCCTCCTGGGCCACTGTGCCCTTGCCTCGTGGTAGCCTGCTGCCCAGTTGACCTGTAACTAAGCTGTAACTAGCTTGTCCTAGGAACACCGCCTGCTGCCTGCTTAATAAAAATCCTGCCTCTTTCAGCTACAAGTGGTCCAGCCTTCCAAATCTTTGTTAGGAGGAGACAAGATCCAAGAGAGAGAAATATAACAACCTGACACTTTTTTACCTGATTTCTTGTATTTAAAGTGAATTTCTTACAAGCAACACATAGCTGGGTCTTCTTTTTTTATACATGAGGGTCTTGTTTTTTAATCCACTCTGACAATCTCTTTTGATGTATTTATACCATTCATATTTAAAGTGACTGTTGAAATAGATTAATATTCACTGTTGTTTGTAACTGTTTCCTACTTCTTGTAGCACTTTTCTTTTTTTCCCCTATTTTTCTGCTTCCTCTGAATTTATTTGATGTTTTATACAATTTTAATCTCCTCTCAACACATCAATTATACTTCTTTTCAGAATTTTTTAGTTGTTGTCCTAGTTTGCAATATACATTTTTAACTGAATTAAGTCCATCTTTAAATAACAGTATATTGCTTCATTTGTAGTGCAGCTACGTTATAACAGTGTATTCCCAAGTCCTTTCTCTTAGCCCTTTGACACTGCTGTCATTCATCTCCCTTAGCCATATGCTATAATCAGCCTGTATATTGTTACCATTATTATACAGTTACCTTTTAGAGCAATGATGAATAAGAAAAGATTTTTATTTTACCTTCACTTTTTATCCAATACTTTTCCTTTCTTTATGTACATTCAAATTTCTAACCTATGTAATTTTTGTTCTCCATGAAGAACTTTTACAATTTTTGCAAGACAGATCTGCTGGCAATGAATAGCCTTCATTTTTGTTTGTCTGAGAGAGTCTCTGTCCTTCACTTTTGAAGGATAATTTCACTGGATATAAAATTAATTATAGGTTAGTGGGTTTTTTTCTTTCTCCTCTTAAATATTTTACTGCCCTCTCTTCTTGCCTGCATAGTGATGAGAAGCCTGCCATAATTCTTATTCTGTGATTCTTCAAGTAAGTTTTTTTCCATCTCCTCTGACTTCTTTCAAGACTCTTTTAGTCTTTGGTTTCCTGCAGTATTTAGTGATGTGCCCAAGTGTAGTTATTTTGGTATTTACTTTGCTTGATACTTTCAAACTAGGCTTCCTGGGCCTGTATTTTGATGTTCATCATTAATTTTGTAACACTTTCTCTGCCATTATCACTTCAAAAATTTCTTTTGCTGCTTTTACTTTTCCTTCTGGTATTCCAATTATGCTGTATGTTACACTTTTCAAAACTGTCCCATAATCCTTGGATGTTCTATTCTGGGTTTCTTTCCATTCTTTTTTCTCATTGTACTTCAATTTAGACTGTTTCTATCGACCAATCTTCAGCCTCATTGATACCTTCCTGTGTTCTGTCCAATCTGTTGATGAACCCATCAAAACATTTATTTCTGTTACAGTATTTTTTTTTTTACGTTTACCATTTTCTTTTGATTCCTAATACTTGCTCTCACAAGTTTTACACTCTCATGCAAGTCCATACTCAGCCTCCAGAAACTTAACAATATTATCATTTAAATGTCCTAATGATGTATGGCTCCAATGGCTTCTGCTCTCAACTTCGTAAGCTCATCTTTGCTGCAAGTCTCTGGATTTGCCTCACTCCAGATTTCAGGTTGGTGGCAGCTCTTGTAAGATCAGGAGTGATGGTTCACTGGTTAAGACTCTGTGCTTCCACTGCAGGGGGCATAGGTTTGATCCCTGGTTGAGGAACTAAGATCTCACACGCCATGTGGCCTAACCAAAAATAAATAAAAGCTCTTTAAAAATTAAAAAAAAAAAAGAAAAAAAAAAGAAGTGATGACTTCTAGCTTTGTTATACCATCAGAGCTGAAACTAGAAGTCTCTTTCCTTCCTCTTTTATTCCTGTTTCCTTGTTCCTGCATTCTTTCTTACTTGAATACTGCACATTTGTACAGTTGGGTTTTTTTTTTTTTTGGTGTTTTTCTAGAGATTACAATATACATACTTCACTTCTCATAGTCTACTTAGATTAAAATTTTACTTCAAGTGAAATTTATGAGCCTTATAAACATTTGGTTTCCTTTAAATTCTTCCTTTATATTGCAGTTGTCATGTTTATACATCAACATACATTGGAGATCCCATAAGACATTATAATTTTTTATTTCAACCATATTTCAATCAACCCAAGAGAAAAACAGTCTGTTACATTTATCCAGATATTTACCATTTCTGTTGCTCCTTGTCCTTTTATGAAGTTCCAAATTTTTCTCTGGTGTCATTTCTTTTCTGCCTGAATAACTTCATCTACCATTTCTTTTAGAGCAAAACTTCTGGTGAAAAATTATCCTTGGTTTTAGTAATTTAACTACAATGTATTTGGGTGTGATTTTCTTGAGCTTCTTAAATTTGTAAATTATGTTTTGCCAAATTTGGGGAATTTTAAGACATATTTCTTCATTTTTTTCTGCATTAATCTTTTCCCTCTCCTACTATAATTTTAATGTGTCAATGAAAATATTGTGCCTGCCATCTCAGTATACAAAGGATACTGCAGCCATCAAGCCATCACATATAGCTGCCCCTCCAGTGAGCCCTGAGGAAACTCGGATAGAAACAGGATGCCTGCCACCAAGCCATGAGCCACTATAACCACCCTCAAGTGGTGAACCCTGAGAAGACAGCACAGGCCCCAGATAGCTGAGGTGTATGTCAAAGGAAAGATTCAATAAGCCCAGACTTTTCATCTTCACATACATAGAAAAGCACTACATCATTAACTAGAGATGCCTGGTTTTCTTTTATCTTTTGATGTTCCTACTGCCTGGTCTTTGTTGCAAAAATTCTTATATGTCCTGGCTCCTCCCTTACCTCTTCAGAGCAGTCTCTCAGAGCTATCTGAGAGGCTTGTCCCAGATTTAAGTCCTCAGTTTTGTCTGCCAAATAAGACATAATTCTCAACTTTTAGGTTGTGCATATCTTTCAGTCACCAAATGACATGTATATTAGATATTTTTCTATTGTACCACAGTTTCTAAAGCTCTGTTCTTTTAAAATTATTGATTTTCTGTTATTTACATTTAAAAAATTCTTTGGACCTTCTATACTAATTCTCTGTCATCTCATTCTCTCTGAGAGCTTTAGGCAGCTGTACAGTGGCTGTTGTTCCCACCACTGCCACAGGAGTGCAGTGTTACTTAGAGACAGGATATGGAAAAAAAAATTTCCTCACATGTTACTTCCTGAAAAAGCTTCAGTTCTGGGATGCAGACTACCTTGAATCTAAACAGTGATATGTGAGAGGAAACAGAAAAACAAGGAAATTCACTACTGTATCTTTCTTCAAATTTGGATTTCCATTCTCGTCTGCTTACTACTATTTTCAAAATCTTCCCATAACTACACAACATGTTATGTTCAATGATTTTAGGTGTAATCAGTAGGATAGACAGCATTATATATGCTTATTCCACTTTAATTAGAACTATCAAGCAATTTCACCACTTTTCAATAGTAATTTAAAGGATACAATTGAACTTTCAATATGCTCCACCTTGATCAGTGTACAATTAACAAATATATCCTCTAAATAAACCCACAATAACACTGTAGTATTTTGCTACTGTACTTCATGTGACAAAAAAGTTAAATGCACACATTTCTTTGAAAAATATAGCATATAAAATTTACTAATAACAAAGATGGTACCATCATTAATATGGAATTAACTTACATGCCTGGAAAACTGATTCATTTTCAAATATATAAACAAAATTTCTGGAGAAAAGACAATCTCTTTAAAAAGTGGTGCTGGGAAAACTGGTCAATCACTTGTAAAAGAATGAAACTAGAACACTTCCTAACACCATACACAAAAATAAACTCAAAATAGATTAAAGATCTAAATGTAAGACCAGAAACTATAAAACTCCTAGAGGAAAACATAGGCAAAACACTCTCTGAGATAAATCACCTCTATGACCCACCTCCCAGAGTAATGGAAATAAAAGCAAAAATAAACAAATGGGACCTGCTGCTGCTGCTGCTGCTAAGTCGCTTCAGTCGTGTCCGACTCTGTGCGACCCCATAGACGCTAGCCCACTATGCTCCTCTGTCCCTGGGATTCTCCAGGCAAGAATACTGGAGTGGGTTGCCATTTCCTTCTCCAGTGCATGAAAGTGAAAAGTGAAAGTGAAGTCGCTCAGTCGTGCCCAACTCTGAGAGACCCCATGGACTGCAGCCCACCAGCTCCTCCGTCTTGCCCTCTTCCAGGCAAGAGTACTGGAGTGGGTTGCCGTTGCCTTCTCTGAAATGGGACCTAATTAAACTTAAAAGCTTTTGCACAAAGAAGGAAACTATAAGCAAGGTGAAAAGACAGCCTTCAGAATGGAGAAAAGAGAGGCAAATGAAGCAACTGACAAAGAATTAATCTCAAAAATATACAAGCAACTCCTGCAGCTCAATTCCAGAAAAATAAATGACCCAATCAAAAAACGAGCCAAAGAACTAAACAGACATTTCTCCAAGGAAGACATGCAGATGGCTAACAAACACATGAAAAGATACTCAATATCACTCATTATCAGAGAAATCCAAATCAAAACCACAATGAGGTACCATCTCATGCTGGTCAGAATGGCTGCTATGCAAAAATCTACAAACAATAAATGCTGGAGAGGGTGTGGAGAAAAGGGAACCCTCTTACACTGTTGGTAGGAATGCAAACTAGTACAGCCACTATGGAGAACAGTGTGGAGATTCCTTAAAAAGCTGGAAACAGAACTGCCATATGACCCAGCAATCCCACTGCTGGGCATACATACTGAGGAAACCAGAAGGGAAAGAGACACGTGTACCCCAATGTTCATCGCAGCATTGTTTACAATAGCCAGGACATGGAAGCAACCTAGATGTCCATCAGCAGACCACTGGATAAGAAAGCTGTGGTACATATACACAATGGAATATTACTCAGCCATTAAAAAGAATACATTTGAATCAGTTCTAATGAGGTGGATGAAACTGGAGCCTATTATACAGAGTGAAGTAAGCCAGAAAGAAAAACACCAATACAGTATACTAACGCATATATATGGAATTTAGAAAGATGGTAACGATAACCCTGTATGCGAGATAGCAAAAGAGACACAGATGTATAGAACAGTCTATTGGATTCTGTGGGAGAGGGAGAGGGTGGGATGATCTGAGGGAATAGCATTGAAACATGTATATTATCATATGTGAAACAGATCACCAATCTAGGTTTGATGCATGAGACAGGGTGCTCAGGGCTGGTGCACTGGGATGACCCAGAGGGATGGGATAGGGAGGGAGGTGGGAGGGGGGTTCAGGATGGGGAACACATGTACACCCATGGCTGATTCATGTCAATGTATGGCAAAAACCATTACAATATTGTAAAGTAATTAGCCTCCAATTAAAATTAACAAATTAAAAGAAATAAACAAAATTTCATGGTCATATCCCATATTTTCATTCTTAAGCTATCCATAACACCTAAAGATAACACATAAATCCCAGTGTATAACAATCTAAAGAAGTTTATAATCCTGCTAAATGGTAAGCAATAAGATAAATTAGTACAAGAAACAAAGATAGTATTTTACTAATCTACATCAAATGAGGATTTGATTCCACATTTGAATCCACAATCCACATTATATGAATCTTGAAATATTAATGTAAGAACATATAATTGCTCAAAAAGCATATTTTTACATTGAAAGAGAAATATTCTATAATTTCTTTTTCAAGATTTTAAACTACTTTATTCAGACATTTGAGTCTAGAATACACTGTCCAATATGGTAGTCACAACAAGTGGCTGTCTAAATTAAAATTCACCAAAATTCACCAAAATTGAACTCTGTTTTTCAATTACACTAGTTATACATCAAATGCTGAATAGCCATATTTGGTTAGTGGTTGCCTTTTAAATAATGTAGATATAGAACATTTTCATCATCTGAGAAAGTTCTATTAGACAGAACTGGGCAATAGAAACATTCAAAATTTTATGGAGGCACAGTTCCTGAGATATCCATAGGCCAGAACTCTGTGAGCCCTTACTAGTTTACACTTATGATGAGAAGAATTTTAAACTATTATGCTTTAAATATAAACTTATTTTTGAATTTCCCATTGGAATTATTTTCAGGACTTACTGCATATTATGATTTATTTAAACCTGTGATTTCATCAAGCCATATGTTTGAGTCAATGCTTGACTTATTAAATAATCAAATAAATTATTAAATGACATTAAAATCACTTAAATTTTATAATAGAATTTTATAATAGATCTTCCTCAACCAACTAGGGTTACACCCCAATAAACCCACTGTAAGCTGAAAATGCATTCAATACACTTATCCTACCAACCATCATAGTCTAGGTGCTTAAAGGTGCTTAAAGGTGCTCAGAAAACTTACATTTACTTCGAGTTAAGCAAAACAATCTAACACAAAGCCTACTGTATAATAAAGTATTGAATATCTCAGGTAATTTCTTGAATACGGTATTGAAAGTAAAAAACGGAACGGTTATATGGGCACAAAATAGATGTAAGTGCATCCGTTGTTTTCCCTCACAATAGTGTGGCTGATTGGCAGCTGCAGCTTGCTGGTGGCCAGCATGATGACAGAGTATTGTATTCGCATATGTATTTGCATATTGCCATGCTGGGAAAATATGAAAACTTGGAAGTACAGTTTCTAATGAATGCTTTTACACCATCATAAAGCTAAAAAGTTATTAAGTCAAACTATCATAAGTCAGGGGGGCCATCTGTACTAGAATTAAAAACAAACATAACAAAACATATTTGATTAAATACCCAGGATCAAACTATATAGGAAAAAAGATGTTGAAAGTTGTATTATCTGCAATGATTATCCACTTAATCACTGAATAACCATAAACATCTTGATAATTTTAAAAAACCGCTGATAGATATTACTTTTGTAAGCATTCTGAATAGAATATTTGAAGAGAATACTATAGATGGGAAGAACTATGGAGACTGGGATTAGTTATTCCTATGAATTAACTGACTCCTTTCACGTTGAGTATTTTAAAGAACCTAGGATTTGTTATGCTTGCTGAGAGATGGGTTTATGACATTTTAAACTAGTCAGTTTTTTCTACAATTCTTGGTTTCCTCTTCCGCAAAACAAGATCATTAATACCTTACCTGACTATATCATTGCTTTTATGTGTGACTCAAATAAGATGATGTAAGTGAAATGGCTTTGTAATATTATAAAAATACAGACTGGTATTACATTAACATATTTGGTTAATAATATATGGCAATTATTAACTTAGATTAAGGAAGGTCAAACTATATTTTAGTATCATTTTTTAATGTCTAGATGCTGGAAGCATTCAAACACCAAAAGGTGCAAGTAAGATTTTTTTGAAACTATTGTGTTGTAATATTGTAATAGCAGAAAATAAAGAGGAATTAAAGAACCTCTTGATGAGAGCGAAAGAGGAGAGTGAAAAGGTCAGCTTAAAACTCAACATTCTAAAAACTAAGATCATGGAATCCAGTCCCATCACTTTAAGGCAAATAGATGGGGAAACAATGGAAACAGTAACAGACTATTTTCTTGGGCTCCAAAATCACTGAGGATGGTCTGCAGCCATGAAATTAGAAGATGCTTGCTTCTTGGAAGGAGAACTAGAACAAAACTAGACAGCATATCAAAAAGCAGAGATTACTTTGCCAACAAATGTCTGTCTAGTCAAAGCTATGGTTTTTCCAGTAGTCATGTAGAGATGTGAGAGTTGGACAATAAAGAAGGCAGAGTACCGAAGAACTGATGCTTTCGAAATGTGGTGCTAGAGAAGACTCTTGAGAGTCCCTTGGACAGCAAGGAGATCAAACCAGTCAATCCTAAAAGAAATCAACCCTGAATACTCATTGGAGGGACTAATGCTGAAGTTGAAGCTCCAATGCTTGGCCAGCTTATTGGAAAAGACCCTGATGCTGGGAAAGATTTGAAGGCAAAAAGAGAAGATGGTTGCAAAAGATGAGATGGTTGGATAGCATTACCGATTCAATGGACATAAGTTTGAACAAACTCCAGGACATAGTGGAGTACAGGGAAGCCTGGCATGCTGCAAGCAATCTATGGGGGTTGCAAAGATTCAGACACGATTTACCAACTGAACAACACAACAAATAAGAAAGCGGTTGGTGTGCCATAGCAGTCAATTTATGCAGTCTGGACAGAACACTGTAGGTCTGACTAGACAGTCCAATGACATCAAGACAATCAGTTCAGTTCAGTTCAGTCAGTCAGTCATGTCTGACTCTTTGCAACCCCATGGACCACAGCACACCAGGCCTCCCTGTCCATCACCAACTCCAGGAGTTTACTCAAACTCATTTCCATTGAGTTGGTGATGCCATCCAACCATCTCATCCTCTGTTGTCCCCTTCTCCTCCTGCCCTCAATCTTTCCCAGCATCAGGGTCTTTTCAAATGAGTCAGCTCTTTGCATCAGGTGGCCAAAGTACTGGAATTTCAGCTTCAACATCAGTCCTCCCAATGAATACCCAGGACTGATCTCCTTTAGGATGGACTGGTTGGATCTCCTTGCAGTTCAAGGGACTCTCAAGAGTCTTCTCCAACAACACAGTTAAGCATCAATTCTTCAGCGCTCAACTTTCTTTATGGTCCAACTCTCACATCCCTACATGACTACTGGGAAAACCATAGCCTTGACTAGACAGACCTTTGTTGGCAAACTAATTGCTCTTAATATATGAGAGGTGTCAATTTTCTGTGTCCCATACTGTCTAATACATCTTACATATCAAGACATCCTTTTTAAAATCATGCTTTTTAGAAGGTAAGGCACCTATATTATGAAAATAATTGTAATAAAAAATAGATTCGATTCTGAACTGTCCTGGGCAAAGCCTTTTGTTTGCATAATGAAAAACTTTGCAAATCAGTTTTCTTAAAATAAAAACTCTCAGTGAATATATATTTATCTTTAATACAATTCTATGATATAAAAATAGGAAATTTTATGTTTTATTCAAAACACAAAATGTTTTCACTGGAAGTACTTTGAAAACTAATAAATCCCCAGATAAAAAGAGCCAATACAGACAATTCAATGTGTTATTAAAATATCTTCAAGAGTCAGAGTCCAACAGGGACTAAATTTGCTGCGTATGGCTATCAAATATAAGAAAAAAAGAAAAAGAAAAAAAAAACACAAAATTTTCACTTATATCACAGTCAGATACAGTCCACTAGTAATATACTGCTGCTGCTGCTGCTGCTGCTGCTGCTGCTGCTAAGTCGCTTCAGTCATGTCCGACTCTGTGCGACCCCATAGACGGCAGCCCACCAGGCTCCCCCGTCGGTGGGATTCTCCAGGCAAGAACACTGGAGTGGGTTGCCATTTCCTTCTCCAATGCATGGAAGTGAAAAGTGAAAGTGAAGTCGCTCAAGGGATAATTAAACATTTATTCTTGAAGAATTTTTAACAAAGTAACTCTAATGATACACTAATCCAAACACATTTGTGAAATAACTTCTGACATATCAAGGAACGCCAGCCACTCGATCTGTATGGAAGACATTATAGCAAATATAAAGTTTGGTAATTTTAGAAGTCTAACACCCCTGACCATTAGTATGTTCAATTTAAGGGGCTTTAAAGGACTAAGGAAACTTTAAAGCTCCACAAAGAAAGGAGCTTTCTTTAGAAAGGTAAGTTCCGTGTATACTAGGTTTTGAGGAAAATGCAATGGAATATATGAAATTTGAGAAGGATCTTGTAGAACAGGTAAAATTTAGATAGGCCAGAAAAAGTAAAAAGTGTAATTCAAGAAGATAAAAATATATGAATAAAGGCAAGAATGACACACTATATTCTCCCCATTCACTCTCTTTTTCACAGTAAGAAACATAAAAAAGAAAATTCCAAAAATAAATAAATAAAAGAAAATAAGAGAAGAAATGTCAGAATAACATGACTTTTTTTGCATTGTAAGATCTGAAGTATTATTAAAAGGAGAAAGTTGAGGGAAGATGGAAAAAGAGTACATCAGGCAGAAGGAACAATGAGTTAAATATTTTGAAAGAAAAATGAGGCAGAAACAGTATAGCTACTGGGCTTAGAATGGACTGTGAAACAGTCTAAGTTGAGAGGAAGAGTAGATGCAGAGAAAACCACTGAGAGTACTGTTAACAGTCCAAATAAGAGATCGTAGCCACTTGAACTGAGATACTGGTGGGAGAGAGAAAAATGGACACATTATATATATATATTTTGGAGTAATAGGGGGATTTGCTGATAGATGGAATGAATAAAAGGACGTTATCAAAAAAAATTGCCTATGTTTTTGGCTTGAGTATCTGGGTAAACAGGGATGCCAATTACTAAGAGGAGGAAGGATGAAGAAGGAAGAGGTTGGACGGATGTTCTAATAAAGAAAGATTTTGTTAAACACATTTATTAGACATCAAATTGGAGATTCCAAAAAGAGAGCAGGATATGAGTCTAGAATACATCATTGTTTTCTAAGTTTTATTTTACCTACAGCATATCTGTTATCAACTGTTCTATATTTCTGGTTATTCAGGGAAATAAAGAATGGCTTAATTTTACTTTTAACTACTAAATAAATCCTCCTTTCAAGGTGACTGAGTCTGATATGCATTCCAAAGGTCAGTCTCTCTGTACTTCCTCTTCTCTCCAAACTCCCAACATCTTCGATCTGATTCTCATCATATTTGTCATACATGATTCCATGTCATTCCCAAGGAAAACAAACTCAAATTGACTTCCCATGGCCTAAAAAATCCAAATTCCTAGCATATTAATCCAGGACCTTTGGGAATCTTCAACAGATCTTCATTTAGCTCCATTTTACCAGTTTATATCTCAACAATAATAGTACCAAATTAACAGCCATTTCTTGAGAACATTTCTTACCCTTTCCTTAACTCTGTGCATTTGCATAAACAATCTCCGATTTGGTTCAAAAACCATACTTGAAAGCTAACAGACTTGTGATATGCAAAAATCCCCTCCTCTCCCCCAATTTGTCCTATCTATTGCCTGGAACCTGTAAATATGCTACAATACATGGCTAAATAAATGCTGCAGGTACTGGTAAGGTTACTAATGAAACACTTTAAAATAAATCCTGGTGGATTATCTAGGTGGGCCCAATCTAATCACACATGCTCTTAAAAGTGGAGAACTTTCTCCAGCTTGAAGCAGAAAAGAGCCTAGGCAAGAAATTGTCAGATTCCATGGATGAAAATGATTCACTGCACGACTCCTGGCTCTAAAATATTAGGGTCCATGTGTAAAGACCAGAGAGAGGCCTCTAGGAGTTAAGGGCAGTCCCAAGGTGACACAGAGCAAAGAAACAGAGACCTTGATCCTATAATCACTAGAAACTGAATTCTGCCAAAATATGAATGAGCTTGGAAGTGGATTCTTCCCCAGAAACCCTAGATAAGAGCCTGTCAGAATTCTGACTTATAGAATTGTGAGATAATAAATGGGTATTGCTTTTAACTTTTAAATTTATGGTAATTTGTTATGGCAGCAATAGAAAAATACCGGATCTAAATGTAATGAGGTGACAAGGATTGCAAAAGTGGTATTCTATTTCCAGAGTACCAAACTATATGAAGTATGAAAATATAAAACTTGTAGTCATGATTGACACAGGCACTCTCTCCCTCTAGCCCTTTAGTTCTTCATGGTGATTAGCACTTTACCATTGGCCACTACTGACACATTACCCAAGATAAAGTACAGGCAGCCCCATACCTAAGTTTCCACTTACGGACTTTCAAATACCTGGAACACAAATAAAGAAGATGAAAATTATCCTCTCAACTCCCACCACCACTATACAAATGGAGTCACTCTTCTCACCCACATGAGTGTCCTCATCAGTGTACACAGGGGCAAGTTCTAGGCCTCAGGCACCTGACTGATAGCATGGTAGGTCTGGCTCCACAGAACAGGGAGTGAATGCAGGGAGCTACTAGCTCAGAGAGCACACCGCAAATGTCCGCCCAGAAAGATACAGTTCACCTTCACCTAGAATTACTATGATGGAAGTCCAGTCTTCCCTATTAAAATACAAATACTTGAAAACCTCATTCTTGAGGGAATATGGATATGAAAAGCAGTTATAGTATTGTTTTTAAGTCACTAAGCTGTGCTTGACTCTTTTGAGATCTCATGGACTATAGCCTGCCAGGCTCTTCTGTCCATAGGATTTCCAAGGCAAGATACTGGAATGGATTGTTATTTCCTTCTCCAGGGGATCTTCCCAACCCTGGGATCGAACCTGTGTCTTCTGCATTAGCATGCAGATTCTTTACCAGTGAGCCACCTGGGAAGCCCCAAGTATAGTAGCACTATTATGAAATTTTAGAATGTACAGAAAAACCAGTAGTCCAAAAAAATCAACCTAAAAGTTTTATTTAAGATGATTTTCTCCCAGCAAATTCTCAGCTGTTACTTAAAGTCTATTTAAATATTACTTCCTCTATTCTAGATCCTAAAATGTATTAACACCCACATTATTGTACTCACACATTGTACAATAATTATATGCTTATACTTCTCTTTTTTGAGCTTCTTCCATAATTTTCTACTTCTAGAATCTAACACAATAGTAACCACATAAAAAACATTTAAGAAATGTTTTTGAATTGATTAAATTTTTAGAGCACCATAGCTCTTTTGGGGATAATTTTAGGTTTCTCAAGTCAAAGATGAGTTGTACATGGAAATGCATGTGTGTGTACTAATTCGCTTCAGTCATGTCTGACTCTTTGCGACTCTATGGACTGTGGCCAACTAGGCTCCTCTGTCTATGGGATTCTCCAGGCAAGAATACTGGAGTGGGTTGCCATGCCCTCCTCCAGGGGATCTTTCTGACCCAGGGATCAAACATGAGTCGCTTTTGTCTCCTGCATTGGCAGGAAGGTTCTTTACCACTAGTGCCACTTGAGAAGCCCTGTACATGGAAATAGAGGGCCTTCATTAGGCTACAGTACATCATATATATTTCTACGCTATTTCCACGATCTTCAATTTCTCTAATTAAAAAAAAATATTGGATATAAAACTATAAGAAAATACAAAATTTACTGTCTAGGATATTTTAGAATCTATTTACTTATAAATTATATAAAATATGTAATATATTCTGAATGTTTGTAAAATTGTTGATAATGTTAACTTCTTAGTATGTTAGGTATTGTTCTTAAGCATTTTATATGAAATAACATTTATTCCTCAAAACTCACCTCTAACTGAGTCTTATTATCTAATTTTCCAGAGGTACAGAGAGGTAAAGCATGTTGTAAAAAGTGACAAGACTGCAATCTTCTTTATTAATTCTTACTTCCTACCTTCCCCCAGAAAGAATATCATACTTTAAGAAAATGAATTACATTTTTAAGTTTTAAGCCTTTACCAAAATCTTTTGTAATAAACAAAGTAGACTTTAGAGTAATAAAACCTAGTGTATAAAATACCAAGATTTCATTAACACACACATTTTTCCTTTTAGAGTGATTACTGAATGTGACATTAGTTTTTCTATAAGAACTTAGCAGCAATTTCAGCAACTTTGATTTCTCTCTCATTCTCCAAGTATTTTTCTTATTTTGACCATGAGAAACATCTAACAAACTTGATATAGTTTTAGTATCTATGGAAAAGCAATAGTAGTTGTAAATATATAACATTAGAGGAAATAACCCAACATCATGTGGTACCCTATTTCAATAAGCTCTGACGTTTTAGAATTAAGAAATAAACATGAGCCTAAGGCACAAGAACCACATTACAGCTTAACTAGACTATAACTGAAATCTCTGGGTCCCCAAATAGATGATCTGATGCCAGTCATAGCAGAAACAGTTAGATGACACTAAATTCATAGCACTATAAGATATGGAGTCAGCCAGAAGGTGGCAGAATGAGGCCACTTACGCTTCACATACAAATCCAGAAAAATCTTTTGTTGTCATTATCTTAGGTTTTAACAGCACACAAAAATCACAATTTTAGATCCTTATATAAATAAGAATTTTATGTACTAGATATATGCAAAAGCATTATTTCATGTATAGAAAGCAAACTATAAATCTCCCACATAGACAACCATATTAGAAATGAATCTTCATTCTCCCCCCTTGACAGGTTTTCCCTATTTTCACACTATGAAAAAATGAAGCCCTCCAAAGTAACCCATGCTTCCCTTGTGGCTCAGCTGGTAAAGAATCCACCTGCAATGTGCAAAACCTGGGTTCAATCCCTGGGTTGGGAAGATCCTCTGGAGAAGGGAGGCTACCCACTCCAGTATTCTGGCCTGGAGAATTCCATGGACTGTATAGTCCATGGGGTCGCAAAGAGTCAGACACGACTGAGCAACTTTGACTCTCAAAGTCACCCATGTTATTCCAATATCACATCTGAATTCACTAACAATCTGATGAAGAACTACTACTAAATGTTTTATTATGTAATATATTTAATTTCATAAGTTCAATCATAGTTACTAACAGCTGCTAAGAAATGGAATATTTCGTGCATCAGTAAGCAAGGATGTCATAGTCATCAATGCTTGCAGGCCTCCAGTGTGGCCTGGTGAGCCCTGGCGGCACTCAGCAAGGAGAATAATACCTGTGATCTTGCAGCCTTCAGACTTCAGCCACTCCCTATGGTGAGCCCCAAGGAAGCTCAGGATGTGAAAAAGACAGGACATTGGCCCTAGGATAGCTGAGAAACATATAAAAGGAATGATTTCTGGGAGCCCAGACTCTTGAATCTTCCGATACATAGAAAAGTGCTAAATTCCTTAACTTATCTGGTTTTTTTAATTAACAATAATCTTTTGATGCTCAGACTACCTGCCCTTTGTTGTAAAACTTTTATATAATCGGGCTCCTCCCCTTGCCTCTTGGGAGCAGTTCTCTCAGGCTTACTTGAGATGCTTTCTCCCAGGCTTGAAGTCCTAAAAATTCCCACCAAATAAAACATAACTTTCAACTTTTAGGTTATGACTATTTTTAAGTCAACGTGGAAAAGTGAAATCATCTGTAAAATCTCATATAACTTCAAATAAAACAGTTGTTTTTACATTGGGTTTTTAAAATGGGGTTTAAGCACTATGGTTTAACATATGGCAGGTTAACCACATTATTCTTCATATTGTATTTGAATGCTCACAAAGGGTTTCCTAGGTGGAGCCAGTGGTAAACAATCCACCTGCTACTGCAGGAGACACAAAAGATATGGGTTCAATCCCTGGGTTGGGAAGAGCCCTGGAGTAGGAAATGGAAACCTGCTCCAGTATTCTTGCCTTGGAAATCCCATGGACAGAGGAGCCTGATGGCCTACAGTTCATGGGGCTGCAGAGAGTTGGACACAACTGAGCAACTAAACACACATGCAATAGATCGTTTACCTTTGCATTCATGGTACTTATTGTAGGACCTAGAACACATAAGCAGGGTATCAAGGAGAAAACAGAAGGCTAAAAGCAATGAAGCAGATATCTGTTTTCTTTATTTTTCCATCAGGTGACCAGCCCTCAAACACAACACAAAATAATAGGTACTAATTCATCTCAATTAAGGACTAGGCTACTTACAAACCAACAGATCATAAAACCAGATATGTTAACATTAGCCAATTTACATCAGAGAGAGATGCTGAAGAGTCTGGGAGACAACTGTAGTGGATTAAGTTGTGAGATAGGCAACATCATTTAGGAGAAGAGGTGTTTCACCCTCACCTCAAATCAAATGAGGTGCTTCTAGGGAACCACTCAAAGATTTGACATTCTCAAGAGTTGACAGTAGTTAGGGGCTGTTACAGAGACTCACCAAATGTATTAAATATAGATACTTAATGGTGGATGGAGCCACCTAAGCCCAGTGGCAGACTAAAGACTTGTCAGAACACCCTTTGCAATGGCAGGGAAAATGCATCTCTGTCCTCTGGATCTCAGAAAAAGGAGAGTGAGGAAGGCAGTCATAAGTGGTCAAGCAGAGGAGAGGCATTCCCTCATAAAGGGAACCGTTAGGGGAAGTACACTGACTGAAACCACCCACCCTGGCCAGACACCATAGTAACAACTTGCATGAGTTGTTTTACGACATGATGTCCTGGTAAGGAACATGGAACTAATAAGCCACCACCAATCGGAGGAGTTCAGGAAAGGTTAAAAGGTGACACCGCATGTCCAACCACCTCCCAGAATCCTTCTCGCTGGGATCTATCTTGGTGGAGCAATGTGTGCACTACCAGGAAGGACTCTGAGTCAGAATGATTGGCCAAAGACAACTCGGAAACTAATCCCATCACCATAAAACCTGAGACTGCGACCAGAGCAGTCTCAGCAGTTCTCCTGGGTTCCCTTACCCTACTGCTGTCTGCCTGGCTCTCCTTCCCAATAAAATCTTTTGCATTGTCAGTACATGTATCTCCTTGGACAACTCATTTCCGAGTGTTAGACAAGAGCCCACTTCCAAGCCCTGGAAGGGGTCTCCCTTCCTGCAACAGAACTAAAACCCAAGATCCACAGCAGGTATACATACGGTGAAGCTAAAGAAGCTTAAAATTCAGAAACCCTCAGGTGCAGGGGAAATTCTAACACCCTGGGAGAGACTCTAGCATTGTGCTCACAAAGATATATGATTTTGTAAAATTTGCAAAGATATTTTAACTACAATCTGTTCAAATTGTTCTTTTCATTCCAACCATTCCTCCTTTACACTTCCTATTATGTCAGGAATGACTGACAGCATTTTAGAAACTTTGCTAAAGTAAAACTGAGATAAGAATATGTCATTCTAACTGTAATTAGGAAGAAATTTGAGACTTTTTCAATAAAAAAAGAAATTACAGACTCATGATTTGAACATATTGAAAAGTACCTTGGCTTTTTTAATCTTTAAATTAATGTATTTTTTAAAAAAGATAAAACTTAGATAAAACATAATGGAATATACAAACATAATAGAAGATGAAAAATACCTTTGAATAAATAAAAATTATTCTTATTTAGAAAAGTAAATCATAAAATTTTCTAGATCAAACAAAAGAACTAAATTATTTTTTTAATTCTAAGTAAAATAATGATTAGGCACCTGAATTATTTCATAATCAAATTAACAAACAGAATGAAATATTTTTAAGTTTCTTGCTGATTTAACACAAAATTCTAACACTGATGGAGATACATAAAACTCCCAATAGCCAGTACCATTAGGACACCAAAGAAAAAAATGATAAATGAACACTGTTAGTTCAAACTTAAAAATTACTGCCAAGAAAACCTGAAGTTTCCTGAAATCTTACAACTCATATACAAAAGAAATGTCAGTCACCAGTATATGGTGGTGGTGCTTCTTCAACCAGAAAACAAAGACGTGGGAACCACTGGAATAGAGCTGAGAGTGGCAGACCTCACCATTTACTTCACTGAATCTAAGACTGCCATTGTAAGACTCATCACTATTTTATGTGCCACTAAGAAAGTGGAACAATTAAATTACAACATTATGCTTTGTTACAATTTTTATATTTAAGAGAAGAGGCAAAAAAAGGGAGTTATTATTGTTTAGGTATTTAATCTTGATTATCTATAAGACATACATTTTTGTTACAAACTGTATGCAGGGAAGAACAAGACTGGAGATCTTGTGGGAGTATATTCTTATAATTTCCATAATGAGTGGTGATACTTCACAGCCCAATACAGGAAACACTATCAAGGTCTCAATAACTCAAGAATGATGGTCTAAACTACAATTCTGAACAACTATTCTGAAATAGAACCCCTTCTACTTTATATGCTGGCAGAGGGAATAACAGTGAAGGTGCTGTGAAGATGTTACATATATATATATATATATATATATATATATATATATATATTTACACACACACCCATCCCAATTTCTAGACAGAATAATGACAGTAACAGCTACTTATAAATACCACCTTGCTCTGCTATGTGTATGTATATGTGCGTGTGCATATATCTAACACATCAATATCCTTCTCCCCTTTCCTTAGTAATTTTATGTAAGTTATGATAGAGGTGGTGGACTTTACAATGTAGCACAGGGAGGAGAAAATTACAATGTAGCACAGGGAGGAGTGATATCATGGCTAACTGAGATGAGTATCATCCAGAGACTGACACAAGGATTGATGGAATTTTGACTCTCTCCCTCCTAAGACAAAAACCATAGCTTTGACCAGATGGACCTTTATTGGCAAAGTAACATTAAGTTAGATGTAGCATATTGCAATTGCCATTATGTATGGGAATGTCAGTAGAAGGGTATATGTAAGGCGATAAACAGTAAAGTGGACTTTATTACATATTGCAAACTGGCTCTTGTAACATTCTTTCCATTCAGACAAGGCTGAAAAGCTATAAAATGGATAAGCTTTTTTCTATCTTCTATTTATAATAGTAGGAGAGGTTGAAAGCCTATAAAATATACCTCCCGGACTTCCGATTCCAAAGTTTGAGATGCAAATAACATTTTTCCCACTAGATGTCCTTCTAAGATATTTGGAAGGTAGAACTGGAACCCCTTTTTTGTATTTTTCTGATGGCAAGCATGGTCATGAAAATAAGGTTTCCCAGAAGCAGTGATTCCATGACATCCAGCTTCTGCCCATGAAAAAGATCCTGTCAACACTATACCATATAAAAAGACAGGGAGAAAGAAAAATCTAATAGTATCATTTGAGGTCCTAGATTCTGCAATACCTAAAGCCAGATTATCATCTGAACTTTCAAATTACTTTAAAATATTCTTTGTTTCAATCAGTTTGAATTGGTTTCTGCTTTTTGCAATTGAAAGACACTAATTTAATACATATTCTGAAAATAAATATAATTTTTTTATCTCACTTCTTACAAAAATCAACAATTTTCTATATATAAACTCTTTTTAAGAGCAGCTAGGTAATGAGAAGCGAGTTCCCAACTTCCTGAACTGAAAAAGTGAATAGTGTTACAGTGATTTGAAAAACACTGTCAAATTTTATAAGCAAGATTATTGCTGAATAAAAAATACAGGAGAATGGCAAGTGTGTCACATGTGGCTATAAATGTTCAAAGTATTATAATATGGATTATAATGGCCCCTGCCAATAAAATACCATGATCCCTAAATTCCCTCTGCTTCCAGAAAGAATCCTAGGTTTTCCTGCTGTGGTAAATGGAAAAGGTCAGTTTTCATTCCAATCCCAAAGAAAGGCAATGCCAAAGAATACTCAAACTACCACACAATTGCACTCATCTCACACTCTAGTAAAGTGATGCTTAAAATTTTCCAAGCCAGGCTTCAGCAATACATGAACCAAAACTTCCAAATGTTCAAACTAGTTTTAGAAAAGGTAGAGGAACCATAGATCAAATTGCCAACATCCACTGGATCGTCGAAAAAGCAAGGGAGTTCCAGAAAAACATCTATTTCTGGTTTACTGACTATGCTAAAGCCTTTGACTGTGTGGATCACAATAAACTGGAAAATTCTGAAAGAGATGGGAATATCAGACCACCTGACCTGCCTCTTGAGAAACCTATATGCAGGTCAGCAAGCAACAGTTAGAACTGGACATGGAACAACAGACTGGTTCCAAATAGGAAAAGGAGTACATCAAGGCTGTATATTGTCACCCTGCTTATTTAACTTATATGCAGAGTACATCATGAGAAACGCTGGTCTGGATGAAGCACAAGCTGGAATCAAGATTGCCGGGAGAAATATCAATAACCTCAGAAATGCAGATGACACCACCCTTATGGCAGAAAGTGAAGAGGAACTAAAGAGCCTCTTGATGAAAGTGAAAGTGGAGAGTGAAAAAGTTGGCTTAAAGCTCAACATTGAGAAAACGAAGATCATGGCATCCGGTCCCATCACTTCATGGCAGATAGATGGGGAAACAGTGGCTGACTTTATTTTTCGGGGCTCCAAAATCACTGCAGATGGCGATTGCAGCCATGAAATTAAAAGATCCTTACTCCTTGGAAGGAAAGTTATGACCAACCTAGACAGCATATTAAAAAGCAGAGACATTACTTTGCCAACAAAGGTCCGTCTAGTCAAGGCTATGGTTTTTCCAGTGGTCATGTATGGATGTGAGAGTTGGACTATAAAGAAAACTGAATGCTGAAGAATTGATGCTTTTGAACTGTGGTGTTGGAGGAGACTTTTGAGAGTCCCTTGGTCTGCAAGGAGATCCAACCAGTCCATCCTAAAGAGATCAGTCCTGGGTATTCATTGGAAGGACTGATGTTGAAGCTGAAGCTCCAATACTTGGGCCACCTGATGCAAAGAGCTGACTCATTTGAGAAGACCCTAATGCTGGGAAAGATTGAGGGCAGGAGGAGAAGGGGACGACAGAGGATGAGATGGTTGGATGGCATCAGTGAATTAACGGACATGGGTTTGGGTGGACTCCAGGAGTTGGTGATGGACAGGGAGGCCTGGAGTGCTGTGGTTCATGGGGTCACAAAGAGTCAGACACGAAGGAGTGATTGAATTGAACTGAAATGATGTTCTGTTCCAAAACTCATTGACCTTGATGGTAAGCTGTTGCTCTGCTCCTCTCCTCCTCCTCAGGTTGCCTTTGTTTGGGCTTGCAGGGTTATCAGTGCCACTTCTCAGACTTTTTTTTC
Organism: Bubalus bubalis; assembly: GCF_019923935.1. Lineage (NCBI taxonomy): Eukaryota > Metazoa > Chordata > Mammalia > Artiodactyla > Bovidae > Bubalus > Bubalus bubalis. The sequence continues at coordinate 59,794,730 of NC_059162.1, forward strand.
ACTTTTACATTTTCAGTATTTTTCTACAGCTCTACAATAGCTAATTAAAAAGAAGGATGCTCTTTTATATTTGTTTCTTAGATTTAGTTCTCTCCTCATCCTTATTTCCACCATCCAGAAACATTGTTGTTCAGTTGTTGTGCCCAACTCTTTGTGATCTCATGGACTGCAGCAAAGCAGGCTCCTTTGTCCTCCACTATCTCCAGGAATTCACTCAAATTCATGTCCATTGACTGGGTGATACTACCCTACCATCTCATCCTCTGCCACTTCTTCTCCTCTCCTCAATCTTTCCGAGAATCAGGGTCTTTTCCAATGAGTCAGCTCTTCACATCAAATGGCCAAAGTACTGGAGCTTCAGCATCAGTTCTTCCAATGGATACTCAGGGTTGATATCCTTTAGTATTGACTGGTTTGATCTCCCTGCAGTCCAAGGAATTCTCCAGAGTCTTCGCCAGCATAATTACAAAGCATAAGTTCTTCAGTACTCAGCCTTCATTATGGTCCAACTCTCACATCTCTACATCAGATCAGATCAGATCAGATCAGTCGCTCAGCTGTGTCCGACTCTTTGCAACCCCATGAATCGCAGCACGCCAGGCCTCCCTGTCCATCACCAACTCCCGGAGTTCACTCAGACTCACATCCATCGAGTCAGTGATGCCATCCAGCCATCTCATCCTCTGTAGTCCCCTTCTCCTCCTGCCCCCAATCTCTCCCAGCATCAGAGTCTTTTCCAATGAGTCAACTCTTCGCATGAGGTGGCCAAAGTACTGGAGTTTCATGACTATTGCAAAAACCATAGTTTTGACTATCCAGAAATACTGCTATTTATATTTTAGAATATTTGCTTAAGGTCAATTTTTTCTGTTTATACTGTAAAAAATTATACTATTTTGAATGTAGTATTTATTTAGAAATTAGATTATATACAGTACTAAAGGCCCTCTTGATTTCCACCCTATCCTGATTCTCCTGCTCTGCTCCCTAGAAGCAACCACTATTCTAAATTTTCTTGTAGCCTTAAAGTTTCTTTTTTATATTTTTACATATGTAATTTCCACAAATATCATATATACTAATTTTTAATATACCTGAATGGTATCATGATCTGCATACCTTTTTGCAAGTTACTTATTTCAAATCCATCATATTTCACTTAGCTGTTTCTCTATTGATGCCTTTAGGTTATTCAGTTTCCATTGTTACAAACAAAGTGTAAGGAACATCTGTATTCTTCCCTCTTCCCTCTCCTCTCTCTATATCTTCCTCTCCTCCTCATCTCTTCCCTCTGTTTCTCATTTTATTTCTCCTAATAAAAGACATGCTATACCTCTGGTCTTAATTTTTTCCACAATCCTTCATGCAAGTGTTTGCCTACCATCTTAGGTTACAATGTTTATAAAGTCCCCAGCCAATAATAATTTTTAACAGTTTTAATGATATAATTTACATATCATAAATTAACCAGTACTAAGTGTACAGTTCAGTGGGGTTTTTAAAGTAAATTTATAGTTGTACAACCAACTCCACTACTAAATTTTAGATATCCATCACCCCAAAAGGAACCTCATGCCCATTTGCAGTCATTCTCCATTTCCACCACATGCCCTGAGCAACGACTATTCTACTTTCTATCCATAGATTTTTTTCACTTTCATATAAACGAAATTACACAATACACAGTCTTTTGTGTCTCACTTCTTCCACCTAGCATAATGTTTTTGAGTTTCATCCATGTAGTAGCATGTAATACTTTGCTAAGTTTTATTGCTGAATAGTATTCCATTGTACAGATACACCACATTCTGTTTCACCAGTTGTTTCCACTTCATGGCTATTATAAATAATGCTGCTATGAGCATTCATGTACAACTTGTTGGGTAGACATATGTTTTTAAATCTCCTGGATAAATTTCTAAGAGTAAAAACTGCTGGGTATGGCAGTTTGGTGCTTAACATTTTGAGAAACTGGTAAACAGTTTCCAAAGTGGCTGCACCATCTTACATTTCCACTGGAAGTGTATGAGGGTCCAATTTCTTCACACTTTTGCCAATACTTGTCTTTATTAAAAATACAAATTTATTTTTGCACATGTGTAAGTGTTTCCATCAAGAAGATACCTAAAAGGGGAATTCCTGGATTATTGTTTATACCCATTTCAGTTGTAATAGTTAGAACCATATCATCTCAGAAGGGGCTAGCTCAATTTACACTCATCATGCTTGCCGTACATAATACTGTGTGACCTGTTCATCTCTGCTAATCTGATGAGTGAAAAAAAGACATCTCATTTTAAATCACACTTCACTGATTATTACTAAAGTCAAATACCTTTCATATGTCAATTGATCACCTGATTTCATCTTTAGTAATGTACCTATTCATATCCTTTACTGTATTTTTCTTTCATTTATATATCTTTTTGTTGACTTATAAAATGATTTTTATTCTGGATATTAATCCTGTCAGTTTTATGCATTAAAAATATTTCCTCTCAATCTCTTAAGAAATTTGGAGTAACATCTTTCAGAGTTCTATGCAAAACATTTCTCCCAACTACTATCAATTACAGTCTTATGCTCCTTGATTCCTGTGACTAAGAACTTAACTATCCATGCTAAGAGTACATTTCATTGTTTCCCCAGGTGTCCTATGAAATATGCATACAAGTAAGACCTCTAGCTGCCTTTCCTGGGAGGACAAATGAATTAGGCTACTTTTGGACATGTACTAGTCAAGTTGTTAAAAAACAAAAGCAAACAACAACATAAAAACTGATATTAGTATTTTAAGGAAAAAAAAAAAGGAATTCATTAAATGGGTAGAACATAGAATGGTTAGGAAAACAACATCAGATTAAGGCAGGCACCAAAGGAGGTAAGCCACAATTGAGAAGCAATGCATTTAAGACCCTCTTCATGGATCACAGCTGTGTTATGGCAAAGGGGCTTGCATAACTCAATGAAGCTATGAGCCATGCCATGCAAGGCCACCTAAGATGGGTCATAGTGAAGAGTTCTGACAAAATGCAGTCCACTGAAGGAGGAAAAGGCAACCCACTCCAATATTCTTGCCTGGAGAACCCCACGGGTCAGTATGAAAAGGCAGAAAGATATGACACTGGAAGAGTGGCCCCCCAGGTCAGAAGGTGTCCAATATGCTACTGGGGAAGAGTGGAGGGCAATTACTAATACCTCCAGAAAGAATGAAGTGGTTGGGCCAAAGCAGAAATGATGCCCAACAGTGGATGCATCTGGTGGTGAAAGTAAAGTCTGATGCTGTAAAGAACAACATTCCATAGGAACCTGAAATGTTAGGTCCATGAATCAAGGTAAACTGGATGTGGTCAAGCAGGAGAGGGCACAACTGAACATCAACATCTTAGGAATCAGTGAACTAAAATAAACAGGAATGGGTGAATTTAATTCAGATGACCACTGTAACTACTACTGTGGGCAAGGATCACTTAGAAGAAGAGCAGCCCTCATAGTCAACAAAAGGGTCCAAAATGCAATATTTAGGTACAATCTCAAAAATGATGGAATTTCAGCTGAACTATTTAAAATCCTAAAAGATGTGCTGCACTCAATATGTCAGAAAATTTGGAAAACTCAACAGTGGCCATAGAACTGGAAAAGGTCCAGTTTTCATTCCAATCCCAAAGAAGGTCAATGTCAAAGAACGTTCAAACTACTGTACAATTGCGCTCATTTCACATGCTAGCAACTGCTACTGCTAAGTCACTTTAGTCGTGTCCGATTCTGTGTGAACCCATAGATGGCAGCCCACCAGGCTCCCCCGTCCCTGGGATTCTCCAGGCAAGAACACTGGAGTGGGCTGCCATTTCCTTCTCCAATGCGTGAAAGTGAAAAGTGAAAGTGAAGTTGCTCAGTCGTGTCCGACTCTTCGTGACCCCACCAAGGACTGCAGCCCACCAGGCTCCTCCGTCCATGGGATTGTCCAGGCAAGAGTACTGGAGTGGGCTGCCATTGCCTTCTCTGACATGCTAGCAAGGTTATATTTAAAGTCCTTCAAGCTAGACTTCAGCAGTATATGAACTGAGAACTTCCAGATGTACAAGCTGGGTTTCAAAGAGGCAGAGGGACCAAAGATCAAATTGCTAACATTTGCTGGATCATGGAGAAAGCAAGGGAGTGTCAGAAAAATATCTACTTCTATTTCATTGACTATACTAGAGACTTTGACTGTGTGGATCACAACAAACTATGGAAAATTCTTGAAAAGATGGGAAAACCAGACCACTTTAACTTGTCTCCTGAGAAACCAGTATGCAGGTCAAGAAGGAACGATTAGAATCGGACATAGAATTGACAGGCTCAAAACTGGGAAAGGTGTTTGGCAAGGCTGTATATTGTCACCCTACTTATTTAACTTATAAGCAGGGTATATGGATACAAAATGCCAGGCTAGATAAAACACATGTTAGAATCAAGATTGCCAGGAGAAATATTAACAACCACAAATATGCAGATACCACTCTAAAGACAGAACATGCAGAGGAACTAAAGAGCCTCTTGATGAGGGTGAAAGAGGAGAGTGAAAACACTGGCTTGAAACTCAACATCAAAAAAAAAAGCTAAGCTCATGGTATCCAGCCCCATCACTTCATGTAAAATAAAAGGAGAAAAAGTGGAAGCAGTGACAGATCTTATTTTCTTGGGCTCCAAAATCCCTGCAGGTGGTGGCTGCAGCCATGAAATTAAAAGACTCTTGCTCCTTGAAAGGAAAGCTATGACAAACCTAAGACAGCATATTAAAAACCAGAGACATCACTTTGCTGACAAAGGTCTGTATATTCAAAGCTATGGTTTTTCCAGTAGTCATATACAGATGTGAAGAAGGCTGAGCACTGAAGAACTGATGCTTTCAAACTTTGGTATTGTAGAGTATTCTTGAGAGTCCCTTGGACTGCAAGGAGATTAAACCACTTAATCCTAAAGGAAGTCAACCCTGAATATTCATTGGAAGGACTGTTGCTGAAGCTCCAACACTTTGGCTACCTGATGCAAAGAGCTGACTCATTGGAAAAGACCCTGATGGTACGAAAGACTGAAGGCAAAAGGAGAAGAGGACAGCAGAGAATGAGATGGTTAGATAGCATCACAGACGCAATGGACATGAATCTGAGCAAAGTCCAGGTAACAGTGGAGGACAGAGGAGCCTGGTGTGTTAGTTCCTGAGGTTGCAAAGAGTCAGACACAGCTTTGCGACTGAACAACAACAAGAAGCACTACATATATTGTCTCTTATGAATAGACAGATACTCAACCTCCAATCTGATGGCAATGCCATCAATGGATATTCATTTCTATACCACTATATTCTCAATTCTGCAAAATAAATCTCCATTTGATCTTCTGTTTTTGAGTCAAGCTCACAAGACTCATTTGCAATATTAGTTTCTTGTTAAGACTTTGCTTCTAATATAACAAGTAAACCAGGCCTGAAGTTCAAGTAAAAGTGAAAGTGGCTCAGTCATGTCCAACTCTGCAACCATGGATTATACCGTCCATGGAATTCTCCAGGCCATAATACTGGAGTGAGCGGCCTTTCCCTTCTGCAGGGGACCTTCCCAACCCAGGAACCGAACCAGGGTCTCCTGCATTGCAGGCGGATTCAAGTACAAAGATATAATTATTTCAAGGAACATAATTAGTCTTCTCTACCACCCAGCAGAAGTATTTTGATGGCTATCTCTCCAATCTTATATTAGAAATATATACAAAATAAAAACTACAAGCACCAGTTGGCACATCATTCTATAGGATCAGTAGATATTTTTTACAGTAATTTTTAGATATATCAAGATTGTTATGACTATATTTAAAACAAGCATCTCTCAGAAAAAAACACTGCCAGTTTATCCTCTTCTGTCTATCAAGAAACTGTATTCCTCTATTCACCAAGTATTTCCTGAGTCTCTACTATGTGCTGAGCATATCACCATGTGATAGATTTCAGTCAACAGCAAAAACTGACATTATAATTTAGTGGGGAAAATTGTACTATTAAAACAAAATGGCATGATTCCATGAAAATATATAACAGGAGACCTTAATCTAGTGTGGGGAGATCAGAGAACATCTTCCTGAAAGCATAATAATTGAAATAAAATATGAAGGATGTGATAAAGGGTTAATAAGGTGAAAGGAAAAGAGAAAAAAAGACTTTCAGACAAGAAACAGTATGGGTAAAGGTCTTATAAAAGAAAAATATCCGGGTGAATTTCAGAAATTATAGCTTAAAAAGGGTATTTTTGATTATCAGGAAATCAGTAATTATGTACAGGTACTATTTATATCTTTCGTTAATTCCTTTGAGAGGCTCCTCTGTCCACAGAACTCTCCCGGCAAGAATACTGCGGTGGGCTGTCACTCCCTTCTCCGGGGGATCTTTCCAACTCAGGGATCGAACCCAGGTCTCCTTCATTGCAGGCAGATTCTTTACCATCTGAGACATGCACAATTCTCTTTTGAGAGGTTTATATAAAATCAGAAAATGGAAGAAGATATTTGGCAAGGAAATTTTCAATAATCCACACTAATGGGAGATATTAATATAGATAAACAAGAAATAGCAGACAAAATTATTTTGATTTAGTTTCAAATTAACCCAATACATTTTTCCCACAGTAGACTGATTTGTTTTGCTCAAACTAATTATTTGTAATATATTAATAAACATTAGCTAGCAAAACAATCCTTTTGCATTTGGGGCATGCTTCTGAATACTACAGCTTTGGGTGTTAAAGTCAGTAACAATGCCAAGGTAATCATGGTAATAACAATGTCTTATTGTATCTTAAAATGCGCTATAAGAAGTGATAGGAAGGAAGTCAAACAAGATACTAGGGTCAAATTATGACAGGCGTTATATGCCATGCTAAGAATAGATTCTATTGTACATTCAATGGAGTAAAATAAAAATGATTTACGTAGGGAGCAACCAGATCAGATTTGGGAGATAGCTAAGAAAACTGAGGGCTTCCCAGGTGGCACAGTGGTAAAGAATCCACCTGTCAATGCAGGAGATGCAACAAAAGATGAGGGCTCGATCCCTGGGTCAGGAAGATCCCCTGGAGGAGGAAATGGTGACTTATTCCAGTATTCTTGCCTGGAAAATTCCACGGGCAGAGTAGTGTGGCGGCCTTCAGTACATAGGGTCACAAAGAATCAGACACAACTGAGCACAAACGCACACATACACATAAGAAAACCAAAGGTAAGGAAACTGATGAAGCAAATATTTTTAGATATCCTGGAAAGGGATGATAACTGAACTAAGATAGGAGGACTATAAGGAGAAATGAGAGGACAAATTACTGACAAGACCCAGTTACCAATGAGAGGTAGGGGAAAAGGAAAATGAAACAATCTAAAATGACTCCCAGATTTCTGGCTTACATGACTTGTTTCTCAATTTTCACCAAAATAGGGGATACAGATTTAGGGAAAAGAAAATTTCCTCAACTTGACTTTCCAGGTAACATAGCCAAGTAAAAATTAAACATGACTGGAGAACTGAAGAAAGACATCTATTAGCACAAAGATAGGAATAGGAAGTGGCAGTACCTGAAGTAACTTGAGTGGATGACTCACTGGGGAAACACCACGAACAGAGAAACTAAAGAAAAAAGGTCAAAAAGAGGATTACTGATGATACTTGCCAAAGCAGGCAGGAATAGAGATCAACCTTAGGATGTGAAGTATAAAAGGAAAGAAAGTAGAAACTGTGAAATCAGCCTATTAAGAAGTTTGGTTTTGAAGGAGATTTGATAAAAATGAGAGAACACAGCACAGAGGAAGAAAGTTTACATTTTCATATTATTTTTCAAATGATAAAACTTGAATATACATATATATATGTTTACAGTACAAATACATGTATATACGTACACATACACATACATAAAGGGGAAGAAGAGAGTGTGGAATTGAATAGTCGAAAATATGAGTAGGTCTTTTAAAGCATGATACCAAAGATAAAAACTGTAAAACATACTTTTGATTACATAAAAATTTAAATTTTTGTAAAGCTGAAAGATAAATAGGAAAAGTTTATAACACAGAGCCAGAAAAAGGTTAATAATGATAATAAAGACACTCAAATATTTCAACTGAAATATAAGCACAGGTTACTCATTAAAAATACAAAAATTACTAAAAAACAGAAAGTTCAACTTTTGCTGGCAATAAAATCAACTGAAAAGTATGAGATGCTATTTCATGCTGAGTAACTAAAAATCTAAAAGTTACAGTAACATTCTTATATTTCAATGAAACAAACCCTCATGTTTTTGTATGTTTATGTACATAGAAAACATGTATCAGGAGTCTTAAAAAATAAATCTACAATAATACTAATCTCAACACTTTTCAAAAAAGAATGAAACAACTTAAATGCCCAACAACAGGAGCTGCCTTTTTAAAAAGATAGTACATAATCATACAATGGAACACAAGTATTTTGCTACAGTAAAAAAGGAAAGAAAACCCAAAAGGTGTTGAGATTGTAGAACTTGAGAAGGCTCATACAATGCTGATAGTAACGCAAATTGGCACCACAACTTCAGAAAACTATTAACCATATCTATTAAAACTGAATTCTACAACTAAGTATATACTCAATAGAAATTCATACATATGTTCACCTGTATACATGTACCAGAATGTTTAGAGGAGCACCATTATAATAGCCTTCAAATAGAAACTTAACATATAGCAACAACAGAATGAGTAAATTGTGATATACTCAAACAATAGAATACAATACAGCCAAGAGAATGGATAGTTTCTAACTATACTCAACAGTAGGGATGAATCAGACACAAAAGATTACCCACTGTATGATTGCATTTATAAAGTAACCAAAACTAATCAAAGCTATTGGAAGTAGGGAGAATGGTTACTATTGAAGTGAAGAGTTAAAAAATTAGTTCTATAAATGTTATTATTTTAATAAATTTAACACACTGAATGTTAAAAATTCCCTACAGAATGACATCTGACTGTATGGGAAAATTCATGACATAAAAATGAAAAAAGTACAATGTATACTATAGATGGCAGATTAGGTAATGGTTAAAATTGCAGGTTCTAAAGACTACTTGGGCTTCCCAAGTGGCACTAATAGTAAAGAACCCACCTGCCAATGCAGGAGCCATAAGAGATATGGGTTCAATCCCTGAGTCAGGAAGATCCCCTGGAGGAGGGCACGGCAACCCACTTCAATATTCTTGCCTGGAAAATCCCACAGACAGAGGAACCTGGCAGGCTACATAGGATTATTAAGAGTCAGACACAACTGAAGTGACTGAGCAGCCAAGACTACTTGAATTTGAATCCCAGTTTATATGCTATTGGGCAAATTACTTAACTGCTTCAGTTTTTTCACCTGCAAATGGTGTTAATGAAATTACAGACCACATTGGGCTGTGAGGTGGATCAAATAAAATAAATGGGATTAAAGCACTTATGATACTTAAGTACTACACTATTATTATTACCCCCAAATAAGAATTACACCCCCCAAAGTAGTAATAACTGCAGGCAACTTTCTGAAACCCTCCTTCTTGTATCTAGGATTCTAGAGAGATTTCTCTCTTTTATTAAACAATAGTTATCTTATGAATTATGTAGACCAAAGCTCCTTATTTTTAGATAGATTAAATTTCTGTTAGAATTCAATACTGAGTTCCTGTTAGAATTTCAGTGAATTCAAAAGAGGTTCTATACTGTGTAACTTCCTTGCTATGTAAAAAGTGCTAAATTTTATGCTCAAATATAGTAACTAATCTCACTATCAGTTTTCGGGTTCAATCTTTCTCTGCCTTTTATTTTGAGACTCCTGTTTATTTTTTTTAATTTTACTTTAAAGATAACATGGTTCATATAAATGCCTTCTCTAGCAAAACACTTGAAATCTTTAGCTGTGGTAATAGCAAGGGGGGCTGGGGGGGCTGATGTTGAGGAGGTCCAAGAGTGATTAATAAATAAATGAAGACTGACAATAAAATAGAAAGTTCCATTTCTGGCTTAGGAAAATGAAAAGCTTCCCCCATCCTCCAGCTCAGGGTTAAAAAAGAAAAAGATGTCTGAGATAAATCTGGCTAGGGTACAGTCTTCAGATAATGAAACACTAATCTAGGTGTTGCTGTGAAGGTATTTTGTAGATGTGATGAAAAGTCCATAATCAGGTCACTTGAAGTAAAGAAGATTATCCTAGATAAACTGAGTGGGTCTGATTCAATCAACTGAAAGGTCTTGGAAGAGCAGAACTGAAGTCTCCCTGAAGTCAGCCTGTGGGCTGCAGCTTCAGCCTATATCTGAGAGTTCCAGCATGCTCTTCCTGACAATCTACCCCATGGATTTCAGACTTGCCCAGCCAGCCCCCAACTTGCAGTATAGCTCTTAATATATAGCCTATTAACAATGTTTCTCTGGCAGAACCCTTGCTAATATAGGACTGAGTTTTCTAGCACTGGTAAGATTATTATGAAAGAGATAACTAAAGCATTTATAAATTTTTAATGAAGTAGCTAATATAACATGGTGGTTAAGAACACAGACTCTAGAGCCACACTGCCTAAGTTCAAATTCCAGCTTGACTACTTACTTACTATCCATGATACATCTAGCAAGCTGAACTAGAATAGGAGGAGCTAAATTATAAACAGAACCGACTCTTACAAAAGAAGCTAAGTAACATCTGTACAAACATGTTCTCTCAACTTTGTGGCTCACATACCACAGTGGTCTGCTGATGCTCTATAGTCTTCTACTCGAATAAGTGCTACAGAAATTGAATACTTATTTTATTAAGTAGGACCCCAAAATAATGAGATCTCAACACAATATCTTTAATTTTTTGAGTCAAGGTCCAGATGGGTAATACAGATTTGCCAAGGACTTACAGGTTTAGATTCAATAGTTGTTTTACTAAAAAACAAAAGTTTTAAGTCATTGAAAAGTTAACATTATATGAACAGTAGGCAACAGGGAATACAACCTTAAAACAATGGCCATAAAGCCTGGGACTTTATACCTTTTAATAGCAAGTCAGCTAAAGATAGGGAATTTACATTGGATTTTGTGAGGCAGTCCTAATGTCAAATGTACCACAGAGTCAGCCCTCACTGTGAACTGTCAATTATTTCATTTCTCTAAAGGAGTCCCAAATTTGGTTCTGAAAACTATCCACAAAGATACAGAACATTACTGAATCTAATTTATATTATAATCAAAAAGTGAAAAACCAAATTACCACAGGAAATACTCTATACTGTACTTCCAAACAAAATTCTTGTGTTTGTACATTTACTTATTTAAAGCTTTCACTATACTATGAGCAACAAGAAGGCAACTCTCTATCTCCTTCATGACCCTCCTCCAAAATAAAAAATACGTATAAATGAATAGATGAATTATAATACATTAAAATATAAAAATTTAAGCTATATCTCCATTTCTATTTAAGCAATTTAAGTTATCATATCAGGGAAATAATTTATTATTTGCATTATGGTTATAACCTCATATCAGGGAAATATATTTATTCTCTAAGCCAAGAATAAATATATTTAACTGATTATTTGTGTTTAAAGGTAAAAGCATTTGTTTTTATAAATTCAGCTAGTATCTTTAGTAACTTAAAAATTGCTGGAAAACATTGATGCTTTTTTTTTACTTTTTCTTTTTTTTTCTTTTGAACTGTGGTGTTGGAGAAGACTCTTGAGAGTCCCTTGGACTGCAAGGAGATCCACCCAGTCTATTCTGAAGGAGATCAGCCCTGGGATTTCTTTGGAAGGAATGATGCTGAAGCTGAAACTCCAGTACTCTGGCCTCCTCATGCGAAGAGCTGACTCATTGGAAAAGACTCTGATGCTGGGAGGGATTGGGGGCAGGAGGAGAAGGGGACGACAGAAGATGAGATGGCTGGATGGCATCACTGACTCGATGGACGTGAGTCTGGGTGAACTCCGGGAGTTGGTGATGGACAGGGAGGCCTGGCGTGCTGCGATTCATGGGGTCGCCAAGAGTTGGACACGACTGAGCAACTGAACTGAACTGAAGCCAAGTTTATGAAGGTTTCACTGTACTTCTTTTATTGCTGTACAACTAGCTTTTATAAGTTTTGAGGAATAGCTTGTAAGTTCTCATGTTTTAAATTCAGGTGAAGATGGTGACTGCAGCCATGAAATTAAAAGACGCTTACTCCTTGGAAGGAAAGTTATGACCAACCTAGATAGCATATTCAAAAGCAGAGACATTACTTTGCCAACAAAGGTTCATCTAGTCAAGGCTATGGTTTTTCCTGTGGTCATGTATGGATGTGAGAGTTGGACTGTGAAGAAGGCTGAGTGCCGAAGAATTGATGCTTTTGAACTGTGGTGTTGGAGAAGACTCTTGAGAGTCCCTTGGACTGCAAGGAGATCCAATCAGTCCATTCTGAAGGAGATCAGCCCCGGGATTTCTTTGGAAGGAATGATGCTAAAGCTCAAACTCCAGTGCTTTGGCCACCTCATGCGAAGAGTTGACTCACTGGAAAAGACTCTGATGCTGGGAGGGATTGGGGGCAGGAGGAGAAGGGGACAACAGAGGATGAGATGGCTGGATGGCATCACTGACTCGATGGATGTGAGTCTAAGTGAACTCCGGGAGTTGGTGATGGACAGGGAGGCCTGGCGTGCTGCGATTCATGGGGTCGCAAAGAGTCGGACACGACTGAGCAACTGATCTGTCTGATCTGATCTGAACAATTTTCTCTACCTATACTATTTGGTTTATATACTTCAATCATGTAGACCTATTACAGAATAGAGACTTCCAGGTTTGTTTCGTTTTTTAGTTTATCCTTAAACAACAGATGTTCAATTCTCTTGCTCCTATTAGCTCTCCCTGATTTTAACTTTTCTCCACTTCTGCTATACACGAAACATCAATACTACACATAACATCCTAAGGGTTTTTCACTAAGAACAGAACGTTTTATGTCTTGTTTCAAATCTACTCCCCTGATGACCAATATTTAGATGGTCTCTTTACCTACAGTAGAACATGAGAATATCTTCAAGGATCAATAGTGATTCAAAATTTGTTTCTTAGGCCAAAATTCAGAAACTATAATTCTTTAAGTACAGATCAAAAAATTTCCCCTAAATATATTACTGTGTATTTGCTTACACTGAGGCTCATTTGCCAATTCTCTACCCACATAATTTTGTGATAGTCTTTAATTCTCAAGTCTTGCTACTTTAAAAATAAACCTTCTTTCTTTTAATAAACATATATGGAAATCACTGAACTATAAGGCCAGAAAAGACCATAACCTCTGTAACAAATTTGTCCTTCTTAATTTTATAGTACAGCTTGGAGGTATTAAAACAGTTATCTAAAGTGAACTAATGGAAATAATTAGAAGATAGAATTTAGATTTTTCTTATTCTGAGTTCACACTCTTACTATTAAATCACACTTTAACTTTTCAATATCTATTTTAAAGATCTCTGGGAGAAGAATATTGATACTTAGTACAATATATGTTGGTACAATATTTTACATGTTTTTCTGCTACTCCACATGACTCTACAAAGCTCAATAGCTTACAGGATGCATACTTTAATTATGAAAGTAACACATTTTATCTGACTTTAATTTTGTTTCTTTAAAAGTTACAATGTTCTCATCAGTGCTCTGGCTTTTACTTTTTTCAAAAAAAGCTAAACTTTTAGTTTCTACAGTTCTTAATTTATAGAAGTTACATCAGATGTCATACACAGTTCTATAGATTCTAAACAGCTGGCCTTAGAAGGGGAGCAAACTGAGATGCTCCGATCCCCTGAGATGATCGGAAAAGAGCATCCGATCATCCAAGGTCATTTTTCCCCCACAGTTGAGAGAATTATATACAATCCACATATGAAATAACCAAACAGATATCATTTCTCAGAAATTCCATAGGCACCCTAAGTTCAACATGCCCTGCCCCCAAATCTGTTCCTTCCCTTATATTCATTTCCTGACTCCATTACTGGCATCACAACCCACCCACCAAGGCAAAGAAGCTAAAAACTTGGGAGTTATTCCCAATCTCTCCTTTACTTCATTTCCCAAATGCAATCAGTAAAGCATAGTCTGCTCATTTTTAGTTTCCAAATTTCTTACATTTTAGGTCCTTCCTGTACCCCTACCTTTACCATCTTGATCCAGACCCTCAAAGTCCCTCACTTGAGAGAGAGAGTCTTCTAATAGATTTCCTGCCTCCACTTCACTTGTTCCATATGCCATTTTCACATCACCATCTAAATAATCTCTCTAAAATCCAAATTTTATCATATCTTTCTATTATTTCAGAGTCCACAGTAGCTTTGATAGTTTTATCCCATAGGATGAAATTCAGACTCTGCATTTTATGGTCTCTGTCCATTTCTTGAGTCTCATCTTTCATTGTACAATCTCCCCTCTTTCCTACCACCAACCCCATCCTTTTTAGTCAAAATGAACAACTTACTTTCTTCCTGGAATATGTCATGCTGTTTCAACCCTCTAGATCTGCTCACTCTGTGTGTTCCGTCTTCTCAGAACACACTTCTTCTTCCTGTAATTCTACTGTTGAACACTTACTGTTTTCAATGCTCAACCCAGGACTCACCTCTTCTTTGAAGGCCTTTTTGGACTTCAACCCCCACCCACCTCAGTGGAAATGACTATACTTTCTACTGGTTCCCCCAGTGAACTCAAGAAGCCATTTTTAACAGTTGTTTTTTTTTTTCTTTAATTAAGTTGTTGACATGTCTGTCTCCCTCTTCTGAAATACGGGCATTCTGGAGCAGGTACTGGGTCCTATTCAATCTTTATTCCCACAGACTTGCATAAAATCTGTCACGTTTTAGGCACTCAATATGTTTGAATAAATGAAAGCATGACTGAATGAACAAAGAAAAGAACAACAGAAGATACTCTTGAAGGAATATTTTTTAAATTAAGAAAAATACTCAATATAATATGGTACTGACCTAGGTATATTTACCTCCCATAAATTCCACATTTTTCTATTTAACGTAGTTTTTTTCTTTCCCCACTAAAAACCTTAAGATTTATTCCTTTGAGGAAATTTGGACATATATGTATACTAGCATTTATTATCACATATACAGACAATTTTATAAACTATACTAATTACTTATTTTATTAATTTAATGGAATATCAGAATGATTATGGTCAACTCCTGACTATCTGGGCTTCCCAGCTGGGGCTAGTGGGAAAGAACCCACCTGCCAATGCAGGACAGGTTAAAGACGCAGGTTCAATCCCTTTCCAACCCCTGGAGGAGGGCATGGCAGCCCATTCCAGTATTCTTGCCTGGAGAATCCCATGGACAGAGGAGCCTGGCAGGCTACAGTCCACGGGGTCGCAAAGAGTGGGACATGACTGAAGTAACTTAGCATACACTATCTGAAAGAATCTTAATAGCTATATGCTGACTTACCTAGGATCTTTTCATGTGCTGCTTCTACCACTCAGCCATGGCTTACTTTTCTAAACTAGCTTTCATGGCTCTAATTATCCTGTTGCTGGCAATGAAAAGCAACAATATCCTAAGTGTAGGACACTGACCAGGAGAATGAGAAAAATGGCTCATGAACAGGAGGTAATTTTATACAGTAAATAATCTGCATAAAATTGAATCACAGAATCATGGAACTGAATGTGATATTAGTATTTATCATCCAAATAGTGTGGCTGTTTGTTTTGATTTTTTTTATTTTTTAAACTAATGAAGACTATTCCAAAATTCTTCTGCGAATCTATCAAAATGGAATGTTACCAATTTTCCTTTAAAAACTAACTGAAAGTTTAAAGACATGAATAAGATATGAGATCACTAAATTTGTTCTTATTCAAAGCTATAAAAATTTTCATTGAAATATATTCACTGAGTTCTAGTATTAAAAACTAAAAAATTCTACTTCTAGTAGAGTCCAATAAGGAAATTAACTTTGTACCTAACTCTACAGATTATATACAAATTACTAGTTCACTAGGTTTGTAAAAGCTTATTTAGAGGAAAAACTGAAGAAATAAGTTAATTTCTAGTATGAGAAAAGATAAATATAGCATTTTGTTCATCTATGAACACTTGTGAGGATCTACAAATTACAAAGATGATGGAAAGATAGGTTGGTGTTTTTATTACATGCTATGCTCTAAACTTGGAGAAGGAAATGGCAACCTATTCCAGTATTCTTGCCTGGAGAATTCCATAGATAGAGGAGCCTGGCAGGCTATAGTCCATGGGGTCGCAAGAGTCGGACACGACTTAGTGACTAAATCACCACCACCACCATGCTCTAAACTATGCTATGCTCTAAACCTGTGCTGTCCAATATATCAAACACTAACTGCCGCATGTAAGTTAAAAATTCAGTTTCTCAGTTGCCCTGGTTACATTTCAAGTGCTCAATAGCTGCAGGCAGCTAGTGGCAACCACAAAAGACAATATAGATAGGAACATTTCTATCACAGCAGAAAGTCTGATCAGATAGTGCCAAACCATGCAAACCATGGTATAAAATGCAAATTTCTAAATACTTTTAAAATGGCAGTACAAGTTCAAAAAGTAATTTTTCAATTGGCTATTTCAGAGAAAGGGAAACTATACATATATGAATGAGAAGAAAAAATTAAATACAAATATTAATGAAGGTTTAAGTATATAAAATCAATTCTCTATGGCTTACTCTGAAATTATACCATATTAAATCTGAAAAGACTTTCAAGGTAATTTAATCATTCATCCTCATTTTATAGAAATTGAATCTAGAAGACAAGCACAAGGAAAAAAAATAACTTTCATTTAAGGTATCTATTATATCCAAATAGTCACTATTGAAAACAACCAAAATTTCCTATAATAATACTGATTAAAGTGAAGTCTAAGCTATTCTGTGTGTCTCAGAATAAGCTTTTCTGTTACATACAGAGGGTGTTTGCACGGTGGTTAGGATTTCAGGTTCTAAGGTTAACCTGCCTAGTTCAAATGTTACCCTTTCACTGAACTAGCTGTGCAACCTTAGGCAAGTCATTTAGGCTCTCTGAGCCTCCTTTTTCTCATCTATAATATAAAATGGAGAATAACTGAACTATGTTATATAGCTGAAAAGATTAAGAAAACTATGCATGCAAACTTGAAAGAATCTGGCACATAGTAAACCCTTAAAAAATGCTGGTTTTTATGAAACCTACATTTTGGTTGAATCTAGTCTACTAGTGGGTGACTAGCTTCCATTCATCTTCAAAGGTTCTTAAGACAGAGAAACACTCTGGAAAACATAAAAATAAAAATCATTGTATGAACACTAGTGGCTCTAGCACTTGTAGTCACAGAAGAATGTGCACCCAAACCTCTACCAACACTGTAACCACAGGCCTCAGCACCATGGTTCTGACAGTGTTACACATAAAGCCCACAGGCAACATGCGAGGGGAACGGAAATCCACTGTGTGTGTGTGTGGTTTTTCTTTTTTTTTCATGAAATTAAAAAACACTTTCAGGTTAAAATAGGTGACATGATTTTTATGTTGGGGACTGTGAATAAAGTGAAAGACAGGATAAGTGAAACAATTTTGAATGACAAGTTTAAAATTTCTCAGAGAATTTTATACGTTCACTTATTTTTCTAAAATTTATACTTCTGCCTATTAGCTGAGGTTTAAATAACTACATTCAAATTTTGAGACCCCTAAATTTATGAGAAGACTCCTATATTTATTTACTATATTTAGGAGAAGGGGATGACAGAGGATGAAATGGTTGGATGGCATCACCGAATCGATGGACATGTGTTTGACCAAGCTCCAGGAGTTGGTGATGGACAGGGAAGCCTGGCGTGCTACAGTCCATGGGGTCACAAAGAGCCGGACACAACTGAGCAACTGAACTGACTGATATTTATGAGAGTAACTTTTTTTTAAATATACAAAACAAGCAGGTATGTAAAAGTAAGAGTTGCTCTTTCATTAAGTTTTAAGACATCTCAATACAATTTCTCAGTTTACCACAGTAGAATAGGTACCCAACTTAATGTTGGGCTTCCCAGGTGGCACAGTGGTAAAGGACCCGCCTGCTAATGGGGAAGACGCAAGAGAGACATGCATTCAATCCCCGGGTCGAGAAGATCGCCTGGAGAAGGAAATAGCAACCCACTCCAATATTCTTGCCTGGAAAATTCCATGGACAGAGGAGTCTGGTGGCCTACAGCCCATGGGGTCACAAAGAGTTGGACATGACTGAGCGCAGTACAGCAAGCATTGGAGTACAGATTTCAGTACAATACAACATAAGCACCAGATGGTCCAAGCTAACTAAGACCCTTCTCAAATATTTTTATGCCCAACTTTATTGTTCTGGAATATTTTTAGAACTAAGGTCCAGAGTCACCTGTATGAGGGATGAGCCAAACCTCAAATCCTAACTGACCTGATATTTTTAAATCATTTCAAATCAAACACTTTCCTATTGGTAGTTTTCAGAGTTTTAATCTCATATTCCATAATGTTAGCATTTGTCATATTTTGCTTTTCAGTTAACTTTTACATGTATATTTTCTCTTTCACATTAGATAGTAAAACTTCTTGAGCTTTTACTTACAGGGTCTCCATATGAAACTAATACGCTTGGTAGACACTTTGAAAATATTTGTGCTACTTGATTAGTTAGTAATGCAGAATGGGTCAGGGGACCAGATTCAATTCCTTACTCTGATATCACTAACAATATGATCTCAGCTCCTGCTTCTTCAAAGGTCAAGTTCTCTGGCTTTGAAAAGGAATGATTACATAGGCTGATCTCTAGGACCACTTACATTTCTAAACGCTTATACTTTTATGTATTGGTTGAAGTTTAAATTCAACTCAGTTGCTCAGTCGTGTCTACCCTTTGGCCCATGGATGATAGCATGCCAGGTTTAAATAACTACATTCAAAGTCTGAAAGGCATATATTGAAGTTTAAATATTCAAAATTTGAAAGCCATATATTTTCAAAAGTAATTTTCTAAAACTATACAAATCAGTTAGCTATATAATGGTATAAGTTATTCTTTCATTAAATTTTAAGATACATAGATTAAAATGTCTTTGTTCACCATGGTAGACCAGCAGCAACATGTACCTGATAACATTGCTCCAAATGAAATTACAAACTAATCAACATGTGACATTTCAAATGATTGTCCAGTGAGACAGTTATTTTCTCTTATCACTTCAGAATATGTATTCAAACTACTATAATGACCTTCAGTTTCCATAAATAAACTTCTATAAAAAGCTGGCTAACATACTTAAGAACTAGGCTGTCACTAACAGTTAAAGTTTATGAAAGAATTTACTCAAACATTTTTAAAGTTTCCATTCTGTTTCCAGTAAATATTCTAAGATTATCTCATAGCTAGGAGCTTCAAATGTCTAGGGGAGAATTTGTTTGATAACCTTAATAACGGAAATACATAGATCACAAAAGAGTCAACTATCACCATTAAAAATATAAACATTGTACAGGCCAGTACTTGTTAATAAAAAAAAAATCACTGATATGATTCAATTACCAAGCACACTTTGTAATACATTAGTACATATTTTATCTTTATGTTAATAGAACTTCAAATTAGGAAAATGACAAAAAGCAGAAACAATTCTTTACACTTCCCTCATTTTTAATACTTTCTATACAGTTACATTTGTGCAATTATAAGAAAAAAGACCACTGAAGTTCCACCTCTACATTATTTTTTTAAAAATGTCCATCTCACATAGTGAAGACATTGAACTTTTCTGGAGCTCCTGAAAATTAACACCAAGATCTTATTGGTGAAACACAAACCACATAATTTGACCTAACTATTCATATTAAACAAAATGAATGACTAGATCTTTCCAAATTGATCCTGCTTATGGGGGAAGTGAAGTGAAGTGAAAGTCTATCAGTTGTGTCTGACTCTGCAACACCATGGACTTTACTGTCCATGGAATTCTCCAGGCCAGAACACTGGGTAGCCTTTCCCTTCTCCAGGGGATCTTCCCAACCCAGGGATCGAACCCAGGTCTCCCGCATTGCAGGCAGATTCTTCACCAGCTGAGCCATAAGGGAAGCCCTGATATTGGGGTGAGAGGGAGACTAAATTATGAAATTAACTTAAAACACGTTACAAACACAGAAACATTAAAAAATACTGTTTACACAAACTGGAATAAATCATCAGGTATCCCCTATTCATCTGGCATTGCCTCAAGGGCTTACATGTCATTTACTCCTAGTGACAAAACAAATACTTGTTATCTGTTCATTCTGAATTATAAGATCTGAGTTGTACCGGGCAAAGGCAAAAACCATCCAGATTTACTGACTGACTAACAGACAGACTCACAGATAAATAAACAAAACCATATGGCCATACAGTAAAGTGCAGAGAGCCTGCACTTGCAGCTCTCAGAAGAAATCCATGGTATTCTGGAAGCACTTCAACTCGGAGTAACCTTTAAGTTTTACAGACATTGTAGCAAATTTTTGCATGTCTCAAGAGAAGGCAAATCTGTCCTGCTTTTTTTCTCTAATGGGAAAAGTTGCTGCTCACTCTTATGATTCAACTCCTAACCTGAAGAGATGGAGGATCTCTAAAACAGTTACCCATTTAGGATTAACCTCACCTGCGGAGAACCAGAGCAGCAGTCCCTCACCTGACGATAAAATTGGGTTAGACCCAAGTGATGGAGGAAAGAGAGTCAACACTACCTGTGGCTCCCAAAGCGGGGGACGGGGTCAGGGGGCGGGGAGGGAGAGACGGCTTGGGATGGTCCACGAGACTTCTTTATCCCGACCATATTTGGGGAAGTGTCTAATCTCGGGAGTCCCCCCGCTCTAGTGTAAAAGGGAGTCACGGGGACCTCTCTCCTCCCTCGCCCTCTCCATCCGGCCCTCGACGCTCAGCTCTCTCGCCGGAGCTGGGGGGAGGGAGTGGAGGAGGAAGGCAGCTGGTCCCTGGGGCCCCCTTGAGTGGTTCCCGGCGGCCGCTGAGGCCTGGACCATGCCTGCGGCCTCCGGGCTCCGACCCCGCGCCAGCCCGCCCAGCGGGCCCCCAGACCCGGCCCTTGACTCACCGCTCTCCACCTCGCTGCCTTTCTTGGCGGTCGCCGCGTTCCCCATGACTGGGGCGATGGGAGGAAGGGGTGAGGGAAGGGAAGGGAAGCGGGGCTGGCACCGTCCCCGCCGCTCCACAGGCTACGGCAGCTCCCACTTCTACACCGGTCACAGCACTCAGTGCTCCCGGGGCTGGCGCCCAGAATGCGGGCGGGAAGACTGGGCAGGTTCTGAAGCCAGGGCTTCAGCGAACTCAGCCCCGGCGGCAACAGCGGTGGCGGTGGCGGCGGCGGCGGCGGAGGGCAGACACTCCCCCTTCCCCCGCCCCGCCCCCCCTGCGCGCCCCCGGGCAGTCGCGCACCCGGGCCCGGGACCCTGTCCCTCTTCGCCAGCGGGCGCGCGCGCCGGAAGTGACGTGACGGCCCGGGACGCGGGCGGCGGGCTGAGGGGAGCCTCTGTCCGGGTAACCCGGCCTGGCACCTCAGCGGCCCACGGGGCTGGCATGTGGTGGCCCGGGCTTACTCTCGGATGCCCATCCCAGAGATATGGGAGGCGGCGTCGGGACCGTTAGGTTTCAGGAACCTGTCGTCTCTTAGATGGCGTTGGTCATGCCCTGGAGCGGGGCCGCGGGAGGCCTTAAAGCGGTTTGCATTGCATTCTTTGTGCCCCGCATCGCGGCGGCTCCTCGCTCAGAAGCTTCCGTGGCCCCATAGCCCCACCGGTCCGAGAGGATCGCACGGTCTGGGAGGAGATGGCACAGGAGGGGAACCCCTTGTTTCTCGCCTCTGGGCTTTGCGGACTGATCAGTATCAAGCCATGGAAACAACCTCGTCCCTAATTCCGATCGTGGTTCGGAGCCTCTCTTTGCGTCCCAGATCCAGGTATTCGCCGAGCCCACCACGCTTTCCTCCCGGTTCTTAGATCGTCGGTCACTATCCCTTTGATGTTTCCCGTGCAACTTTCATCCGCTGTGGTTTTGCGGGATTGCTCTCAGGTTTTGTCAGATACCCCAAGCGGAAAGAACGGAAAGTATTGCTGTTTCTGCAGAACGTCTGTTGATGTGAGTCATTGTATTTAGCAACTGTCTGCGTAGATGTCAAAATAAATGCATTCCCAATTGGTAGTGGCGTTTTCCTTAGTATACATCTTAGAGCACTTGAATTGTGAATAGTAAACTGAACTGAACTGAAACCAAGTAATTTATGTGGCACTCTAGTGTTTTTTGTTGCATATTTCTTTGAACTTTGCGCTGTGAGCATTTATTCTACCACCAGGCAAGTCCTTATTCTAAATTTAGTGTAGAATAACTTCAGGAGGCACAGAGACTACGTAAATTTATTTTGTGTCCCCAAGACACCAGGCACAGAAGATATTTAGTGGATACTTGTAGATTTCAAAGTCAGCATTGGAAATCTCTCAGAATTTTTTAAAATAGCTTTCATTACTGACAAAAGCAGAGTGGTAACTGTAGAAATTTCTCAGTAAGTTCTTCCCATTATTTCTTATAACTAATTCTGTTAATTTATCAAAGGTTTATATCAGGTACTGTATTCCAAGTACTACCATGCAGATAGCAACTCATTGGATCCTCAAGAACTCTATGAGATGGAGTTTTACTATCATGATTTCACTTATGAACAAACTAATGCACAAAGATGTTAAGCAGTTTGCCCTAGATTACACAGCTAGTATATTGTGGAAGCAGGATTTGAACCTCTGTAATGGGGCTCCAGGAGAAGGCAATGGCAACCCACTCCAGTACTCTTGCCTGTAAAATCCCATAGACAGAGGAGCCTGGTAGGCTGCAGTCCATGGGGTCGCTGAGAGTCGGACACAACTGAGCAACTTCACTTTCACTTTTCACTTTCCTGCATTGGAGAAGGAAATGGCAACCCACTCCAGTGTTCTTGCCTGGAGAATCCCAGGGACGGTGCGACGCAGCAGCAGCAGCAGCAGCAGCAGCAGCAATGGTGCTCCAAAGTATGACTTTTTATCCATAGTGTTATGTGGATGTTATGGTAAATTGCTTTCTCTCCATTTAAATCCCCTTGTCTTGAAAAGATGCATGCATAATGAGTTTATTTCTTGGGGAAATTCATTATATCATTTTCTGGGTTTCCACTAAATCCAAGTAATATAAAAATTGTAGAGGAGGATTTGGACTAGGTGTAAGGTTTGTGTCAGCATGCAACAGTGCTGCAACAATGTCACATCCTTCCAGTCACATTTAGTTTTGTGTTGTGGGTGTGATATTTCACCATACCCACACAGCAAGTTCAGTAAATAGCATTAGAAGTGTCTTAGTTGCTCAGTTGTGTCAGACTCTTTTCGACCCCATGGACTGTAGCCTACCAGGCATCTCTGCCCATGGAGTTCTCCAGGCAAGAATATTGGAGTGGCTAGCCATTTCCTCCTCCAGGGGATCTTCCTGACCCAGGGACTGAATGCAGATCTCCTACATTGCAGACAGACTCTTCACCATCTGAGCCATAGCTGCTGCTGCTGCTAAGTCGCTTCAGTCGTGTCTGACTCTGCGCGACCCCATAGACGGCAGCCCACCAGGCTCCCCCGTCCCTGGGATTCTCCAGGCAAGAACACTGGAGTGGGTTGCCATTTCCTTCTCTAACTGAGCCACTAGGGAAGCCCCCAAATAGCATTAAGCCACATACCAAATTAAGAACAACTTTTTGATACACTTTGTTCTGGAATCCTGGAATGCTCATGCTGCCCTCATTGGTATGAGTTTTAAAATGTATACCTTTTCAGAGACCAGCTTTAGTAACAGAGCTGATGGGCTTCCCTGGTGACTCAGATGGTAAAGAATCTGCTTGCAATGCAGGAGACCAGGGTTCAATCCCTGGGTCAGGAAGATCTCCTGGAGAAGGGAATGGCTTACCCACTCCAGTATTCTTTCCTGGAAGATTCCATGGACAAAGAAGCCTGGCAGGCTACAGTTCATGGGCTTGCAGAGTCAGATACGACTGATCAACTAACACTTCCACTTTAATAATAAAACAGGTTTATGTGCATAACTTGTCCCTATCCTTAACATGATTTTGAATTCTAGGTCTCTAACAAGAGGACAGCCATTTGTTTAGTAAATTATTAATTTGCAGAAGAGACTGTTGACGGGGATTACAGAGTTAAGATACCTAATAACTACATCCTGGAAAGTTAATAAGCAAAAATTCAACTTTAGAAATTTCTCCCTTTCTCTCTCAATTTAACTTTATCATTCATTGGTTAAGAAATTGTTAATTAAGAAAAAATGATCAACAATTGGAAATATCTTATTTTCTTTTTTCTGTATACTATTATTTCTGTTTTTTATGTTAATAATAAAAACTGCTATATTAGACTGCTACTTTGTTCAGGGAAGATTATACGTTGAGTTTAGTTTCATGAATGATTTTCAGTTAGTAAACATTCACGATCATCTAGTTGTAATTATATAAAAATTGCTTTTTCACTATTAGAGAAAGTTCTCTTTAGAAATCCATTGTTTATATAGCATCTAAAAGACTTGTTTTAAGAATTGTTATTGTTTTGTTTTGTTTTTTTACTTGTAGAAGGGCTGGAAATTTCATTAACTGTTATTCTTGAATGATTGGGACTAGCATAGGGCAACTGCTATTCTTTGCCACTAATGCCTTTTCTATAACCTAGACAAGTACAGAGGAAGAACTATATCTTGTTTCCCTAGGAAAGCAGATGCAGAGAGAAGGAAGTGATATGGAGAAAAGACTTTGAGTTACCTTCCATATAATATTTTATCTAAGAACATGCAACACTCTGTCACAGGGAAAATTGAACCAGTGGTAGTTGCTTTGGAAATAACTATCCTTACATTTTCTAGTTATAAAAACGTTTTCACATGTCATTTTTTATCTGATTCCCACTACAAACCTACATTATATTAGCTACACTTTACAAATGAGAAAAAAGTTCAAAGAAGTGACGTAACTAGGCCAAGGTCACTCAAATGGTAAGTAGCAGAGTACTAGATTATATACCATTACCGTGAGAGACAAATGTAATCTCAATCTCATTAAGATTAGTTTTTATTATCCACATTTTGCAAATGAGAAAACTAAGGCTTAGGAACAAAGAGCCCCCTGTTCTTCTTAAGAGTCACCTTTTCAGAAAGGAGTGATAAAGTGGGGGAAAATTAGTAAATTGTTATTCCTGTTTATTTTGTAGTTTTTGCTTAATTATGAACTAGATTTCCAAGACCTTTTAAAGTAAAGCACCCTCAGAAGCAATGTATGTCATAAATACTTGTTTTTCCTTTACAATCACCAGGACAGAAAAAGCTGAAATAATTGTTGGAAATATGACCAGGTCATTTTGTTGTTTTTATATTGTATTTTACATCAAAAAGTGCAAATGAGAATTTATTTAACCATCATAAAATTATGATTATTTTTAATGATTTAACATTAAATCATCTATGAAAAGCATCTATGGTAACTTGTTATATAATAGGTACAATAACCCAATAAAACGGTGTATTCTTTGCATTTATGTTTCAACAGTGATTGTTCAACAGATATGATTAAAGCAAATTTGAAGAGCATTATATTCAAAACATGATGAGGGGACATCCCTGGTGTTCCAGTGGCTAAGACCCTGCACTCCTAATGCAGGGGGCCTGAGTTCCATCCCTGCTTAGGGAACTAGATCCCACATGATGCAACTAAAGATCAAAGATCCCTCATGCTGCAATTAAGAGCCAGTGCAGTGAAATAAATAAATATTAAAAAATTTTTCTTTTACATTAAGCATGATAAGGGTACAAAGATGAATACAATCTGTTCCCTGCCCTCAAGAAGTTTTTGTTTATGGCAAGAAGGACCTGGAAGTAATTATGTAAAATAAGACTAATTAAGACTAATAAATAAATCACCAAGGAGACTTAAGTACTATTAAATGATCAACCAAATAGAGAATTTAGCACTGGATTTTGCTCTTAAGCAGGTGGGGAAGATCAACGAAAACTAAGAACAGCAAACTAAGAGCAGAGGCTTATACAACTATCCTTAGATCACACCAGATCATATATTATGGAAGGATGTTGTTAAGACTCGTAATCTTCCCGCCAGGATGTAAGCTATTTTGTCATCACCATGTCAACTCTATCCAGAATGATGTCTGGAAAAAAAAAAGTGGAGCTCAATAAACATTTGTTGAATGAATGAATAAGTGAATGAATGGTAATCTCAGACAAGATCATACTCATTTGGGGTAACCTTACATGCTGAAGAAACGATGCCTTCAAATTATGGTGTTGGAGAAGACTCCTGAGAGTACCTTGGACAGCAAGGAAATCATACCAATCTTAAGGGAAATCAACCCTGAATACTTATTGGAAGGACTGATGCTGAAGCTGAAACTCCAGTATTTTGGTCTTCTGATGCAAACAGCCGATGCATTGGAAAAGTCCCTGATGCTGGGGAGGATTGATGGCAGAAGAGGGCGTCAGAGGATGAGATGGCTGGATGGCATCACTGATGGAATGGACATGAACTTGGGCAAACTTTGGGAGATGGTGAAGGATAGGAAGGCCTGGTGTGCCGCAGTCCATGGGATCACAAAGTGTCTGACATGACTGGGTGACTGAACAACAACTACATGACTTTTAAAAAGTGAGGGCTTTGTTCAGTATGTCATAGAGAAACATTGAAGATAGTTAAAGAAAAGAGTAATATAATTCACATTTTATTAGTAAGCTAACTGATAACAATGTGATGGATATATTGAATGAACTATAGATTGGCAGCAAGCTGAGCCATATGGCAGCTGTTGTAATAGAAAAATGATTTGAAATCATTGGGTGGTATAGCAGTAATAGAAGAGAAGGAAAGAATGCATGTGAGGCATTTGAATTTAAGGGCAAGAGGATTTAGAAACTGAAAGCTCTTTAGCATAATACTCTTGCTAAATACTATGCTCTTTAGCATAATAAAAGTCATGGAAGCCCAATTCAAACTAGCTTAAGGACAAATAAAATGTATTGCGACAAAGAACTGGAAAGTCTAGATTGGACTCGACTTTAGTATTAGATTCAAGGCTGTGTATCTCCACCTATTCACCTTAATTCTGCTTATACATTGAGTGTATTCTGCTAAATAGGCTTTCTTCATATGACAGATTTATATGCTTCCAGCTTAGCAACTTAAAGAACAATGCCTTTTCTTTCTCAGTATCCATCTATTATAGATATATTCTACATATTTGTTCTGTATGGATCACAAGACCACTCCTGTGAAGAGAGGAGGGAGGATACTATGATTGGCATGGAATGTAAGAAATGCATTTTCTGGAAGAAATTATTGTACAGGATAGACAAAAGCAATAGACACTCAATACAGTGAAAATAAGAAAAATGTAAAGTTCTCAATCAATCTTCCTTCTTGGGAGATTGGATAAGAGATATCAGGAATGAAGGAGAGAAAACTAGTAAATCAGTGAGAGATGCGTGATTTGGGTCGTACTGTGTTTAAGTTGGTTGTGTTCAGTTCAGTCGCTCAGTCGTGTCCGACTCTTTACGGCTCCATGAATCAGAGCACGCCAGGCCTCCCATCCATCACCAATTTCCAGAGTTTACCCAAATTCATGTCCCTTGAATCGGTGATGCCATCCAGCGATCGCATCCTCTGTCATACCCTTCTCCTCCTGCCCCCAATCCCTCCCAGCATCAAGGTCTTTTCCAATGAGTCAACTCTTCTCGTGAGGTGGCCAAAGAATTGGAGTTTCAGCTTCAACATCAGTCCTTCCAATGAACACCCAGGACTGATCTCCTTTAGGATGGACTGGTTGGGTCTCCTTGCAGTCCAAGGGACTCTCAAGAGTCTTCTCCAACACCACAGTTCAAAAGCATCAATTCTTCGGTGCTCAGCTTTCTTCACAGTCCAACTCTCACATCCATACATGACCACTGGAAAAACCATAGCCTTGACTAGATGGACCTTTGTTGGTAAAGTAATGTCTCTGCTTTTTAATATTCTGTCTAGGTTGGTCATAACTTTCCTTCCAAGGAGTAAGCCTCTTTTAATTTCATGGCTGCAGTCACCATCTGCAGTGATTTTGGAGCCTCAAAAAATAAAGGCTGACACTGTTTCCACTGTTTCCTCATCTGTTTCCCAGGTAGTGATGGGATCAGATGCCATGATCTTCGTTTTCTGAATGTTGAGCTTTAAGCCAACATTTTCACTCTCCTCTTTCACTTTCAAGAGGCTTTTTACTTCCTCTTCACTTTCTGCCATAAGGGTGGTGTCATCTGCTTATCTGAGGTTATTGATATTTCTCCTGGCAATCTTGATTCCAGCTTGTGCTTCTTCCAGTTCAGCATTTCTCATGATGTACTCTGTATATAAGTTAAATAAGCAGGGTAACAATATACAGCCTTGACGTACTCCTTTTCCTATTTGGAGCCAGTCTGTTGTTCCATGACCAGTTCTAACTGTTGCTTCCTGACCTGCATACAGGTTTCTCAAGAGGCAGATCAGGTGGTCTGGTATTCCCATCTCTTTCAGAATTTTCCACAGTTTGTGGTGATCCACACAAAGACTTTGGCATAGTCAATAAAGCAGAAATAGATGTTTTTCTGGAACTCTCTTGCTTTTTCCATGATCCAGTGCATGTTGGCAATTTGATCTCTTGTTCCTCTGCCTTTTCTAAAACCAGCTTGAACATCAGGAAGTTCACAGTTCACATATTGCTGAAGCCTGGCTTGGAGAATTTTGAGCATTACTTTACTAGTGTGTGAGATGAGTGCAATTGTGTGGTAGTTTGAGCATTCTTTGGCATTGCCTTTCTTTGGGATTGGAATAAAAATTGACAGAGTACCTGATGAGCTATGGACTGAGGTTCGTGACACTGTACAGGAGACAGGGATCAAGACCATCCCCATGGAAAAGAAATGCAAAAAAAACAAAATGGCTGTCTGAGGAGGACTTACAAATAGCTGTGAAAAGAAGAGTAGCGAAACGCAAAGGAGAAAAAGAAAGATAATAAGCATCTGAATGCAGAGTTCCAAAGAATAGCAAGAAGAGATAAGAAAGCCTCCTCAGAGATCAATGCAAAGAAGTAGAGGAAAACAATAGAATGGGAAAGACTAGAGATCTCTTCAAGAAAATTAGAGATACCAAGGGAACATTTCATGCAAAGATGGGCTCGATAAAGGACAGAAATGTTATGGACCTAACAGAAGCAGAAGATATTAAGAAGAGGTGGCAGGAATACACAGAAGAACTATACAAAGAAGATCTTCATGACCCAGATAATCACAATGGTGTGATCACTGATCTAGAGCCAGACATCCTGGAATGTGAAGTCAAGTGGGCCTTAGAAAGCATCACTACGAACAAAGCTAATGGAGGTGATGAAATTCCAGTTGAGCTGTTTCAAATCCTGAAAGATGATGCTGTGAAAGTGCTGCACTCAATATGCCAGCAAATTTGGAAAACTCAGCAGTGGCCACAGGACTGGAAAAGGTCAGTTTTCATTCCAATCCTAAAGTTGGTTGTGTAGCATCTATTAATATGTGGGGATGATGAATAATGGGCAAACGCAGAGTTATATCAGTTCAGGAGTCATGAATCAGTGTAAAGATGAGAGTCAAAGCCACAGCTCTGAAAAAAATCACGTAGGGAGAAAAGAGAAAGGTGGAGAAAAAAGCAACAGGAACAGACACTTACAGAACAGAGAAGAGAGAGGAATGCTAAAACAATCCTGATGTAAGAGCCTGGAGTGGTCAGACAAGCTGAAACAGAACCAGCAAATGTACTTATACAAGTTAAGAAAGAAAGTGGACTATCACTTAGATTGACTGCATACTAGAAATTGACTCTATTTAAAATAAGCAAAACAGAAATTTATTTAAAGAATATACAGTTGCTTATAGGAAGAAGAAGAAAACTGAAAAACCAGACTTGGCATGCTCAAGAACCAGGCAACCCCACAGAGTCCAAATAGTAGTTATTGCTTGGACATTTTCCCCTGAAATAGCTAATGGAACAACAAAACATACACTATTTTCAGTCTTGCTCCTTTCCCATAATTCAGTTTCTAAGGAGAGAATTCAGTTGCCACCTTGGGTTAAATTTCTGCTTCTTCTGCAGAACAAGGTAACTGACTTGCAGTCCCATGGGACTCATTAGTGGAGAAGCAGAAGTTTCTCAGTAACAAAACAAGATGGAATAGAAACTGAGCACTCAGTAAGATAGCAATATCCACTGCAGAGGATTTATTAAACAGTGTTAGTAAAGACAAATGTTTCTCTTCAGTAGAGGTGTAATGAACTACCCTTTCTCTCCTCCAAAAATACGTGCTGGATTTTGTTAAAAAAAAAAAAATCATAGACTTTCTTCATTTAAATATACCAGAAATATTTTGTTACCTGATGTGGTAGGCAGAATAATGCCCTTCCAAAAGATGTCCATGTCCTAATTGACAGAATCTGAATATGTTACCTGGAATGGCAAAGGAAAATTAAGGTTGCAGAAGGAATTGAAGTTGATAATTAGCTGGAAAAAAATTCTTACCACTAAAACTCATTATTCTGGACTATTCCTGTGGGCGCAATAATGATACAGAGGTAAAAAAGTGGAAGAGGGAAGAAGATGTCAACCAAAAGTCAAGAAATGTGGGCAGCCGATAGAGTTGGTAAGAGTAAGATTCTCTCCTAGAAGGACTTCCCTGGTGGTCCAGTGGCTAAGACTCTCCGTTCCCAATGCAGGGGGCCAGAGTTCAACCTCTAGTCAGAGAACTAGATCCTGCAGACCTAAACTAAAGATCCTGCATGCCTCAACTAATGATACCACGTGCTTCAACTAAGACCTGGTGCAGTCAATTAAAAAAAAAAAAAAAAAAAAGATTCTCTCCCAGAGTCTCCAGAAAGGAACCCAGTCTTCCTGAGACCTTGAGCCCAGTGAGATCGGAGTCAGATTTCTGACCTCTTGAACTGTGAGATAATAGTTTTGTGTTGTTTTAAACTACCAATTTTATGGTAATTTGTTACAGCAGCAATAAAAAATTAATACACCCAACACTATTTTAAAATAGAGGGAGCTAGGTTAAAAAATTTGCTAAATTATCCAGACTGAAACCCAGGCTCTAGATTCTAGCTAGAGTTCATTGCACTTCACCCAAGAGTATTAGAAATTCTTACCATTGAACCTCATTATTTGGAAACACTGATTTCCTGGAAACAGAATAAAGAAGGAAAAGGAAGTTTAATTTTCTCCTAAATGATCCTGTTAAATGACTATTGAGTGTCTTATTAAAGAGAAGGAAGTTTAAATAAAATTTAGTTTTTCTGATCTGGAAGTTTAAAGGGTATTTAAATAACATCTGTGGAATGTGACAGAACCATGTTTGAAAATTAAGGATTTTTATTTATTTGTTTATTACTTTAAATCTGGCAATCACTCTTCTCAATATTTATTTCCAAAGGTTTTAGCTTATACTATGTAGAAGTTGACTCATTGGAGAAGACCTAAATGCTTGGTAAAATTGAGGGCAAGGGGAGAAGGGGGAGACAGAGGATATGATCATTGGATGGCATCACTGACTCAATGGACATGAGTTTGAGCAAACTCCAGGAGATAGTGAAGGACAGGGAAGCCTGGTGTGCTGCAGTCCATGGGGTTCCATGGGGTTTCAAACAGTGAGACATGACTTAATGACTCAACAACAACAACAATGTACTACTTATTTCTCTGAGAAATGTTGACTCTTGTTAAATAAAAGGTGCTATTTACTTTTTAAGAATAATTGTGCAAGTTTAGGAATGGCTAGAGAAACTGAGCTGCTCAGTGTAATTAAGAGAAAATTCAAAAGTCCAGAGTAATCCCAGAGGAAAGGAGTGAAGAGGAGAGATTAGAAAGGAAGAATTAACAAGATGTCAGAAGATGAGTTTTTATATGGAGTGATGCAGACAATGGCAGCTAAAAGTTCTAACTGTAACTCTAAGTTGTTTCCTATGTAACATGTAAGTTCAGTTCAGTTCAGTCGCTCAGTCCTGTCCAACTCTTTGCCACCCCATGAATTGCAGCATGCCAGGCCTCCCTATCCATCACCAACTCCCGGAGTTCACCCAGACTCACATCCATCAAGTCAGTGATGCCATCCAGCCATCTCGTCCTCTGTCGTCCCCTTCTCCTCCTGCCCCCAATCCCTCCCAGCATCAGAGTCTTTTCCAATGAGTCAACTCTTCACACGAGGTGGCCAAAGTACTGGAGTTTGAGCTTTAGCATCATTCCTTCCAAAGAAATCCCAGGGTTGATCTCCTTCAGAATAGACTGGTTGGATCTCCTTGCAGTCCAAGGGACTCTCAAGAGTCTTCTCCAACACCACAGTTCAAAAGCATCAATTCTTCGGCACTCAGCCTTCTTCACAGTCCAACTCTTACATCCATACATGACTACTGGAAAAACCATAGCCTTGACTAGATGGACCTTTGTTGGCAAAGTAATGTCTCTGCTTTTGAATATGCTATCTAGGTTGGACATAACTTTCCTTCCAAGGAGTAAACGTCTTTTAATTTCATGGCTGCAGTCACCAACTGCAGTGATTTTGGAGCCCCAAAAAAATAAAGTCTGACACTGTTTCCACTGTTTCCCCATCTATTTCCCATGAAGTGATGGGACCAGATGCCATGATCTTCATTTTCTGAATGTTGAACTTTAAGCCAAGTTTTTCACTCTCCACTTTCACTTTCATCAAGAAGCTTTTTAGTTCTTATTCACTTTCTGCCATAAGGGTTGGAGAATGCAATGGCACCCCACTCCAGTACTCTTGCCTGGAAAATCCCATGGACAGAGGAGCCTGGTAGGCTGCAGACCATGGGGTCGCGAAGAGTCGGACACGACAGAGCAACTTCACTTTCACTTTTCCCTTTCATGCATTGGAGAAGGAAATGGCAACCCACTCCAGTGTTCTTGCCTGGAGAATCACAGGGACGGGGGAGCCTGGTAGGCTGCCGTCTATGGGGTCGCACAGAGTTGGACACAACTGAAGCGACTTAGCAGCAGCAGCAGCCATAAGGGTGGTGTCATCTGCATATCTGAGGTTATTGATATTTCTCCTGGCAATCTTGATTCCAGCTTGTGCTTCTTCCAGTTCAGCGTTTCTCAGGATGTATTCTGCATATAAGTTAAATAAGCAGGGTGACAATATACAGCCTTGACGTACTCCTTTTCCTATTTGGAACCAGTCTGTTGTTCCATGACCAGTTCTAACTGTTGCTTCCTGACCTGCATACAGGTTTCTCAAGAGGCAGATCAGGTGGTCTGGTATTCACATCTCTTTCAGAATTTTCCACAGTTTATTGTGATCCACACAGTCAAAGGCTTTGGCATAGTCAATAAAGCAGAAATAGATGTTTTTCTGGAACTCTCTTGCTTTTTCCATGATCCAGTGCATGTTGGCAATTTGATCTCTTGTTCCTCTGCCTTTTCTAAAACCAGCTTGAACATCAGGAAGTTCACAGTTCACATATTGCTGAAGCCTGGCTTGGAGAATTTTGAGCATTACTTTACTAGCGTGTGAGATGAGTGCAATTGTGCAGTAGTTTGAGCATTCTTTGGCATTGCCTTTCTTTGGGATTGGAATGAAAACTGACCTTTTCCAGTCCTGTGGCCACTACTTGGAGAAGGCAATGGCAAGCCACTCCAGTACTCTTGCCTAGAAAATCCCATGGATGGAGGAGCGTGGTAGGCTGCAGTCCATGGGGTCGCTACAAGTCGGACACGACTGAGCGACTTCACTTTCACTTTTCACTTTCACACAATGGAGAAGGCAATGGCAACCCACTCCAGTGTTCTTGCCTGGAGAATCCCAGGGACGGCAGAGCCTGGTGGGCTGCCATCTATGGGGTCGCACAGAGTCGGACACGACTGAAGCGACTTAGCAGCAGGCCACTGCTGAGTTTTCCACATTGCTGGCATATTGAGTGCAGCACTTTCGCAGCATCATCTTTCAGGATATGAAACATCTCAACTGGAATTCCATCACCTCCACTAGCTTTGTTCGTAGTGATGCTATCTAAGGCCCACTTCACTTCATATTCCAGGATGTCTAGCTCTAGATCAGTGATCACACCATTGTGATTATCTGGGTCGTGATTTTTTGTACAGTTCTTCTGTGTATTCTTGCCATCTCTTCTGAATATCTTCTGCTTCTGTTAGGTCCATAACATTTCTGTCCTTTATCGAGCCCATCTTTGCATGAAATGTTCCCTTGGTATCTCTAATTTTCTTGAAGAGATCTCTAGTCTTTCCCATTCTGTTGTTTTCCTCTATTTCTTTGCATTGATTGCTGAAGAAGGCTTTCTTATCTCTTCTTGCTATTCTTTGGGACTCTGCATTCAGATGCTTATATCTTTCCTTTTCTCCTTTGCTTTTTGCTTCTCTTCTTTTCACAGCTATTTGTAAGGCCTCCCCAGACAGCCATTTTGCTTTTTTGCATTTCTTTTCCATGGGGATGATCTTGATCCCTGTCTCCTATACAATGTTATGAACCTCATTCCATAGTTCATCAGGCACTCTATCTATCAGATCTAGGCCCTTAAATCTATTTCTCACTTCCACTGTATAATCATAAGGGATTTGATTTAGGTCATACCTGAATGGTCTAGTGGTTTTCCCTACTTTCTTCAATTTAAGTCTGAATTTGGCAATAAGGAGTTCATGATCTGAGCCACAGTCAGCTCCTGGTCTTGTTTTTGCTGACTGTATAGAGCTTCTCCATCTTTGGCTGCAAAGAATATAACCAATCTGATTTCGGTGTTGACCTTCTGGTGATGTCCATGTATAGAGTCTTAACATATAAAATAGCCCCCAAATCTTCAACTAGATTTCTGCTACATGAAACAGCTTTGTATTAGTGGTTGCTCTTGATCTTGGAGGGAGAGCAGTGAGCAGTCCTGTAAAGAGATCTTGGTTCCCTGCCCAGGGTCTGAACCTGGGTAACCTAGATGAAAACCAGGTATTCTGGCTGCCAGACCACCAGGCACTAGCAGCAATGTGGCCCTGGCTCTTTCCCTCATTTGAAAGCAAGAATGTTTCAAAGAGGCAAAAATTGTAAAAACAGGTGTAAAGTTTATAATTAGAGACACAGCCTAACATGTATGGGAGAGCACACAGAAAGGCAGTTTGTTTATTTAAGAGAGAAGCTAGGCAGAAATACACAACCAGAGAGAAAGTGTGTGGGCATCCCCCTTAATAAGGAGTAGCCTCTTAAGTCAGAAGTTAGGCAGAGACACACCCAGAAAGGAGTGCCGGTGTCCTGAGTGAGGAAGAGCACAGTAAAGAGGTGAATCCTTCTGGGTCTTCGTTTACCTTGGGCCCATTACCTTGTTTCTTTCTTCACATCTGACTGGTCTTTGGATCCTCTCCAAAATGCGTGCACAGCTGTTTTCTAAGATGGATCCCACTGCAGAGACCTGTCTCTGAGGAATTTTTGTTCCTTGCTCTGAAATAACTAATGGCTATTCACTTTTCCATCATACTTTTAGGTCAAAGGCTAGATTGTCTGTCATCATTTCCTTCAGAGTGAGGTAGGAGATAGATGGGCCCCTGGGCTAGACACCTGATTTTTGTCAAGCAGAGTAAAATGCAAGCTTTGTTCTCACCCAGACACTCCAAGGACAAAGCTAGTGGCAAAAGCTGAGTTCTACTAAAATAAAGAGATAAGGTGCCCACTCCTGAGGTCAAGGAAGACTTCTCTGTCTGCACATGAATAGGAAGGCTTCTTGTGGGTCAAAAAGGAAGGGGACCCCACCCAATAAGAAGTGAAGAGTCATTAGTTATTTTAGAGCAAGGAACAAAAATTCCTCAGAGACAGGAAATCAAAGTCAGAGTGGTCCATGAAAACATAAGCCCAGGAGAAGTGTGTACAAAATCATAAGGAGGGCTTTGGATACTAAAATCCACATAACAGGAATTTAAATCAATGTTTTATAGAGAATTAAATAGCTCAACAACCGTCACCACCACCATCACTACCACCACCAACAATTATAATCATAACTAAAATGCATAGAATATTCTTTGTGTACCAGGCTCTGCACTAAACCCTGAAAATATATTACATCATGTAATTCACTAAGAATTCTGCCACAAGAGGGAGCAGGTGTAATCACAGAAGGTCTGCTAAGGCCTTAAAATCTCTAGTAGGACTGATGGAAGGTAATTCTCACCCAAAAGCAGTTAGTAAAGACTGGAAGACGGACCTGCTACTCAAATGCAAAGACAGCAACACAAAACTCTAAGGAACATGAACAATCAAGGAAACATAACCAAAAAAGGATCACAACAGTCTTTCAGTAACTGAACAAAAAGACATGTAGATCTGTGGTTTACCCAATGAAAAATCCCAAATACCTTGAAGGAAACTCAATGAGCTACAAGAAAACACAGAAGGACGATTCAACAAAATCACAGAAACAATATATCAACAAAATGAGAAAATTAACAAAGAGATGCTAAGTCACACACACACACACAATAAGAACTAAACAGAAATTCTAGAGCTGAGATGGTCACTGAATGAATTAAATACTTATCCATTTGTCTGTTGAAAGACACTTAGACTGTTTCCCTATCTTGGCTATTATAAACAGTGCTGCTAAAAACACTGGGGTACATATATATATTTGTTGTTGTTGTTGTTTAATTTAAATTTATTTTAATTGGAGGCTAATTACTTTACAATATTGTATTGGTTCTGCCATATATCAATATGAATCCACCATGGGTGTACACATGTTCCCCATCCTGAACCCCCCTCCCACCCCCCTCCCTGCACCATCCCTCCGGGTCATCCCAGTGCACCAGCCCCAAGCATCCTGTATCCTGCATCGAACCTGGACTGGTGATTAGTTCTTATATGATATTATACATGTTTCAATGCCATTCTCCCAAATCATCCCACCCTCTCCCTCTCCCACAGAGTACAAAAGACTGTTCTATACATCTGTGTCTCCTTTGCTGTCTCACATACAGGGTTATCATTACCATCTTTCTAAATTCCATATATATATGTGTTAGTATACTGTATTGGTGTTTTTCTTTCTGGCTTACTTCACTCTGTGTAATAGGCTCCCATTTCATCCACCTCATCAGAACTGATTCAAATGTATTCTTTTTAATGGCTGAGTAATACTCCATTGTGTATATGTACCACTGCTTTCTTATCCATTCATCTGCTGATGGACATCTAGGTTGCTTCCATGTCCTGGCTATTATAACAGTGCTGTGATGAACATTGGGGTACACGTGTCTCTTTCCCTTCTGGTTTCCTCAGTGTGTATGCCCAGCAGTGGGATTCCTGGGTCATAAGGCAATTCTATTTCCAGTTTTCTAAGCAATCTCCACACTGTTCTCCATAGTGGCTGTACTAGTTTGCATTCCCACCAACAGTATAAAAGGGTTCCCTTTTCTCTACATCCTCTCCAGTATTTATTGCTTGTAGACTTTTTCACTGACTGGCGTGAAATGGTACCTCATTGTGGTTTTGATTTGCATTTCTCTGATAATGAGTGATGTTGAGCATCTTTTCATGTGTTTATTAGCCATCTGTATGTCTTCTTTGGGGAAATGTCTATTTAGTTCTTTGGCCCATTTTTTGATTAGGTCATTTATTTTTCTGGAATTGAGCTGTAGGAGTTGCTTGTATATTTTGAGATTAGTTGTTTGTCAGTTGCTTCATTTGCTATTATTTTCTCCCATTCTGAAACCTGTCTTTTCACCTTGCTTATAGTTTCCTTTGTTGTGCAGAAGCTTTTAATTTTAATTAGGTCCCATTTGTTTATTTTTCTTTTTATTTTCCATATTCTGGGAGGTGGGTCATAGAGGATCCTGCTGTAATTTATGTCGGAGAGTGTTTTGCCTGTGTTCTCCTTTAGGAGTTTTATAGTTTCTGGTCTTACATTTAGATCTTTAATCCATTTTGAGTTTATTTTTGTGTATGGTGTTAGAAAGTGTTCTAGTTTCATTCTTTTACAAGTGGTTGACCAGATTTCCCAGCACCACTTGTTAAAGAGATTGTCTTTAATCCATTGTATAGTCTTGCCTCCTTTGTCAAAGATAAGGTGTCCATATGTGCCTGGATTTATCTCTGGGCTTTCTATTTTGTTTCATTGATCTATATTTCCGTCTTTGTGCCAGTACCATACTGTCTTGATAACTGTGGCTTTGTAGTAGAGCCTGAAGTCAGGTAGGTTGATTCCTCCAGTTCCTTTCTTCTTTCTCAAGATTGCTTTGGCTATTCGAGGTTTTTTTGGTTTTCCATACAAATTGTGAAATTATTTGTTCTAACTCTGTGAAGAATACTGTTGGTAGCTTGATAGGGATTGCATTGAATCTATAAATTGCTTTGGGTAGTATACTCATTTTCACTATATTGATTCTTCCAATTCATGAACATGGTATATTTCTCCATCTATTAATGTGCTCTTTGATTTCTTTCACCAGTGTTTTATAGTTTTCTATATATAGGTCTTTAGTTTCTTTAGGTAGATATATTCCTAAGTATTTTATTCTTTCTGTTGCAATGGTGAATGGAATTGTTTCCTTAATTTCTCTTTCTGTTTTCTCATTATTAGTGTATAGGAATGCAAGGGATTTCTGGGTGTTGATTTTATATCCTGCAACTTTACTATAGTCATTGATTAGTTCTAGTAATTTTCTGGTGGAGTCTTTAGGGTTTTCTATGTAGAGGATCATGGTCATCTGCAAATAGTGAGAGTTCTACTTCTTCTTTTCCAATTTGGATTCCTTTTATTTCTTTTTCTGCTCTGATTGCTGTGGCCAAAACTTCCAAAACTATGTTGAATAGTAATGGTGAAAGTGGGCACCCTTGTCTTGTTCCTGACTTTAGAGGAAATGCTTTCAATTTTTCACCATTGAGGATAATGTTTGCTGTGGGTTTGTCATATATAACTTTTACTATGTTGAAGTATGTTCCTTCTATTCCTGCTTTCTGGAGAGTTTTTATCATAAATGGATGTTGAATTTTGTCAAAGGCTTTCTCTGCATCTATTGAGATAATCATATGGTTTTTATTTTTCAATTTGTTAATGTGGTGTATTACATTGATTGATTTGCGGATATTGAAGAATCCTTGCATCCCTGGGATAAAGCCCACTTGGTCATGGTGTATGATCTTTTTAATGTGTTGTTGGATTCTGATTGCTAGAATTTTGTTAAGGATTTTTGCATCTATGTTCATCAGTGATATTGGCCTGTAGTTTTCTTTTTTTGTAGGATCTTTGTCAGGTTTTGGTATTAGGGTGATGGTGGCCTCATAGAATGAATTTGGAAGTTTACCTTCCTCTGCAATTTTCTGAAAGAGTTTGAGCAGGATAGGTGTTAGCTCTTCTCTAAATTTTTGGTAGAATTCAGCTGTGAAGCCGTCTGGACCTGGGCTTTTGTTTGCTGGAAGATTTTTGATTACAGTTTCAATTTCCGTGCTTGTGATGGGTCTGTTAAGATTTTCTATTTCTTCCTGGTCCAGTTTTGGAAAGTTGTACTTTTCTAAGAATTTGTCCATTTCTTCCACGTTGTCCATTTTATTGGCATATAATTGTTGATAGTAGTCTCTTATGATCCTTTATATTTCTGTGTTGCCTGTTGTGATCTCTCCATTTTCATTTCTAATTTTATGATTTGATTTTTCACCCTTTGTTTCTTGATGAGTCTGGCCAATGGTTTGTCAATTTTATTTATCCTTTCAAAGAACCAGCTTTTGGCTTTCTTGATTTTTGCTATGGTCTCTTTTGTTTCTTTTGCATTTATTTCTGCTCTAAGTTTTAAGATTTCTTTCCTTCTACTAACCCTGGGGTTCTTCATTTCTTCCTTTTCTAGTTGCTTTAGGTGTAGAGTTAGGTTATTTATTTGACTTTTTTCTTGTTTCTTGAGGTGTGCCTGTATTGCTATGAACTTTCCCCTTAGGACTGCTTTTACCGTGTCCCACAGGTTTTGGGTTGTTGTGTTTTCATTTTCATTCGTTTCTATGCAAATTTTGATTTCTTTTTTGATTTCTTCTGTGATTTGTTGGTTATTCAGCAGCGTGTTGTTCAGCCTCCATATGTTGGAATTTTTAATAGTTTTTCTCCTGTAATTGAGATCTAATCTTACTGCATTGTGGTCAGAAAAGATGCTTGGAATGATTTCAACTTTTCTGAATTTACCAAGGCTAGATTTATGGCCCAGGATGTGATCTATCCTGGAGAAGGTTCCATGTGCGCTTGAGAAAAAGGTGAAATTCATTGTTTTGGGATGAAATGTCCTATAGATATCAATTATGTCTAACTGGACTATTGTATCATTTAAAGTTTGTGTTTCCTTGTTAATTTTCTGTTCAGTTGATCTATCCATAGGTGTGAGTGGGGTATTAAAGTCTCCCACTATTATTGTGTTATTGTTAATTTCTCCTTTCATACTTGTTAGCATTTGTCTTACATACTGCGGTGCTCCCGTGTTGGGTGCATATATATTTATAATTGTTATATCTTCTTCTTGGATTGATCCTTTGATCATTATGTAGTGACCTTCTTTGTCTCTTTTCACAGCCTTTGTTTTAAAGTCTATT
Source organism: Bubalus bubalis (assembly GCF_019923935.1). Lineage (NCBI taxonomy): Eukaryota > Metazoa > Chordata > Mammalia > Artiodactyla > Bovidae > Bubalus > Bubalus bubalis. The sequence goes on from NC_059162.1 coordinate 59,835,483, forward strand.
TTCTCTGATATGAGTATTGCTACTCTTGCTTTCTTTTGGTCCCTATTTGCATGGAAAATCTTTTTCCAGCCCTTCACTTTCAGTCTGTATGTGTCCCCTGTTTTGAGGTGGGTCTCTTGTAGACAACATATGTAGGGGTCTTGTTTTTGTATCCATTCAGCCAGTCTTTGTCTTTTGGTTGGGGCATTCAACCCATTTACATTTAAGGTAATTACTGATAAGTATGACCCCGTTGCCATTTACTTTATTGTTTTGGGTTTGAATTTATACACCGTTTTTGTGTTTCCTGTCTATAGAATATCCTTTAGTATTTGTTGGAGAGCTGGTTTGTTGGTGCAGAATTCTCTCAGCTTTTGCTTGTCTGAAAAGCTTTTGATTTCTCCTTCATACTTGAATGAGATCTTTGCTGGGTACAATAATCTAGGCTGTAGGTTATTTTCTTTAATCATTTTAAGTATGTCTTGCCATTCCCTCCTGGCTTGGAGAGTTTCTATTGAAAGATCAGCTGTTATCCTTATGGGAATCCCCTTGTGTGTTATTTGTTGCTTTTCCCTTGCTGCTTTTAATATTTGTTCTTTGTGTTTGATCTTTGTTAATTTGATTAATATGTGTCTTGGGGTGTTTTGCCTTGGGTTTATCCTGTTTGGGACTCTCTGGGTTTCTTGGACTTGGGTGATTATTTCCTTCCCCATTTTAGGGAAGTTTTCAACTATTATCTCCTCAAGTATTTTCTCATGGTCTTTCTTTTTGTCTTCTTCTTCTGGGACCCCTATGATTTGAATGTTGTAGCGTTTAATATTGTCCTGGAGGTCTCTGAGATTGTCCTCATTTCTTTTAATTCGTTTTTCTTTTATCCTCTCTGATTCATTTATTTCTACCATTCTATCTTCTAATTCACTAATCCTATCTTCTGTCTCTGTTATTCTACTATTTGTTGCCTCCAGAGTGTTTTTAATTTCATTTATTGCATTATTCATTATATATTGACTCTTTTTTATTTCTTCTAAGTCCTTGTTAAACCTTTCTTGCATCTTCTCAATCCTTGCCTCCAGGCTATTTATCTGTGATTCCATTTTAATTTCAAGATTTTGGATCAATTTCACTATCATTATTCGGAATTCTTTATCAGGTAGATTCCCTATCTCTTCCTCTTTTGTTTGGTTTGGTGGGCATTTATCCTGTTCCTTTATCTGCTGGGTATTCCTCTGTCTCTTCATCTTGTTTAAATTGCTGAGTTTGGGGTGTCCTTTCTGTATTCTGGCAGTTTGTGGAGTTCTCTTTATTGTGGCTTTCACCAGTGTTTTATAGTTTTCTATATATAGGTCTTTAGTTTGTTTAGATAGATATATTCCTAAGTATTTTATTCTTTTCATTGCAATGGTGAATGGAATTGTTTCCTTAATTTCTCTTTCTATTTTCTCATTATAAGTGTATAGGAATGCAAGGGATTTCTGTGTGTTGATTTTATATCCTGCAACTTTACTATATTCATTGATTAGCTCTAGTAATTTTCTGGTGGAGTCTATGTAGAGGATCATGTCATCTGCAAACAGTGAGAGTTCTACTTCTTCTTTTCCAGTTTGGATTCCTTTTATGTCTTTTTCTGCTCTGATTGCTGTGGCCAAAACTTCCAAAACTATGTTGAATAGTAGTGGTGAAAGTGGGCACCCTTGTCTTGTTCCTGACTTTAGGGGAAATGCTTTCAATTTTTCACCATTGAGGATAATGTTTGCTGTGGGTTTGTCATATTTTATTATGCTGAGGTATGTTCCTTCTATTCCAACTTTCTGGAGAGTTTTTATCATAAATGGATGTTGAATTTTGTCAAAGGCTTCCTCTGCACCTGTTGAGATAATCATATGGCTTTTATTTTTAATTTGTTAATGTGGTGTATTACATTGATTGATTTGCAGATATTGAAGAATCCTTGCATCCCTGGGATAAAGCCCACTTGGCCATGGTGTATGATCTTTTTAATGTGTTGTTGGATTCTGATTGCTAGAATTTTGCTAAGGATTTTTGCATCTATGTCCATCAATGATATTGGCTTGTAGTTTTCTTTGTTTTGTGACATCTTTGTCAGGTTTTGTATTAGGGTGATGGTGGCCTCATAGAATGAGTTTGGAAGTTTACCTTCTTCTGCAATTTTCTGGAAGATTTGGAGTAGGATAGGTGTTAGCTCTTCTCTAAATTTTTGGTAGAATTCAGCTGTGAAGCCGTCTGGACCTGGGCTTTTGTTTGCTGGAAGATTTCTGATTACAGTTTCAAATTCTGTGCTTGTGATGGGTCTGTTAAGATTTTCTATTTCTTTCTGGTTCAGTTTGAATTTTAGTGTTTTCATTTTTTTCAGATATATACCCAGGAGTGAAATTGGTGGATCATATAGTAGTTTCATTTTTAGCTTTTTAAAGAACCTCCAAACTATTTACCATAGTTCAGTTCAGTTCACTCCCTCAGTCGTGTCCAATTCTTTGCAACCCCACAGACGGCAGCACGCCAGGTCTCCCTGTCCATCAGCAGCTCCCAGAGCTTGCTCAGTTCACTTCAGTTCAGTCGCTCAGTCGTATCCAGCACTTTGTGACCCTATGAACTGCAGCATGCCAGGCCTCCCTGTCCATTACCAACTCCCGGAGTCCACCCAAACCCATGTCCATCAAGTCGGTGATGCAATCCAACCATTTCATCCTCTGTTGTCCCCTTTTCCTCCTGCCCTCTATCCTTCCCAGCATCAGGGTCTTTTCAAATGAGTCAGCTCTTCGCATCAGGTGGCCAAAGTATTGGAGTTTCCACTTCAACATTAGCCCTTCCAATGAACACCCAGGACTGATCTCCTTTAGGATGGACTGGTTGAATCTCCTTGCAGTACAAGGGACTCTCAAGAGTCTTCTCCAACACCACAGTTCAAAAGATTCAGTTCTTTGGCACTTAGCTTTCTTTATACTCCAACTCTCACAACAATACATGACTACTGGAAAAACAGTAGCCTTGACTAGGCAGACCTTTGTTGGCAAAGTAATGCCTCTGCTTTGTAATATGCTGTCTAGTTTCGTCATAACTTTCCTTCCAAGGAGTAAGCGTCTTTTAATTTCTTGGCTGCAATCATCATCTGCAGTGATTTTGGAGCCCAGAAAAATAAAGTCAGCCACTGTTTCCCTATCTATTTGCCATGAAGTGATAGGACTGGATGCCATGATCTTAGTTTTCTGAATGTTGAGCTTTAAGCCAAGTTTTTCACTCTTCTCTTTCACTTTCATCAAGAGGCTCTTTAGTTCTTCTTCACTTTCTGCCATAAGGGTGGTGTCATCTGCATATCTGAGGTTATTGATATTTCTCCTGGCAATCTTGATTCCAGCTTGTGCTTTCTCCAGACCAGCATTTCTCATCATGTACTCTGCATATAAGTTAAAGAAGCAGGGTGACAATATACAACCTGGATATACTCCTTTTCCTATTTGGAATCAGTCTGTTTTTCATAGACAACGAAAGAGTCCTAAATGCAGTGCTTGGGTGAAATCTCAAAAACAACAGAATGATCTCTGTTCATTTCCGAGGCAAACCATTCAATATCACAGTAATCCAAGTCGATGCCCCAACCAGTAATGCTGAGAAGCTGTTGTTGAATGGTTCTACGAAGACCTACAAGACCTTCTAGAACTAACACCCAAAAAAGATGTCTTTTTCATTATAGGGGACTGGAATGCAAAAGTAGGAAGTGAAGAAACACCTGGAGTAACAAGCAATTTTGGCCTTGGAGTACAGAATGAAGCAGAGCAAAGGCTAATAGAGTTCTTCCAAGAGAACGCACTCATCATAGCAAACACCCTCTTCCAACAACACAAGAGAATTCTACACATGGACATCACCAGGCGGTTGAAACTGAAATCAGAATGATTATATTCTTTGCAGCCAAAGATGGAGAAGCTCTATACAGTCAGCAAAAACAAGACTGGGAGCTGACTGTGGCTCGGATCATGAACTCCTTATTGCCAAATACAGACTGAAATTGAAGAAAGTGGAGAAAACCACTAGACCATTCAGATATGACCTAAATCAAATCCCTTATGACTATACAGTGGAAGTAAGGAATAGATTTAAGGAACTAGATCTGATACACAGAGTGCCTGATGAACTATGGATGGAACTTGCTCAAACTCACGTCAAATTAAGTTGGTGATGCGATCCAACCATCTCAGACTCTGTCATCCCTTTCTCCTCCTGCCTTCAACCTTTCCCAGCATCAGGGGCTTTTCAAATGAGTCAGTTCTTCCCTTCAGGTGGCCAAAGTATTGGAGTTTCAGCTTCAGCATCAGTCTTTGCAATGAATATTCAGGACTGATTTCCTTTAGGATGGACTGGTTGGATCTCCTTATAGTCCAAGGGACTCTCAAGAGTCTTCTCCAACACCACAGTTCAAAAGCATCAATTCTTCAGTGCTCACCTTTCTTTATAGTCCATCTCTCACATCCATACATGACCACTGGAAAAACAATAGCCTTGACTAGACGGACCTTTGTTGGCAAAGTAATGTCTCTACTTTTTATTATGCTCTCTAAATTGGTCATAACTTTTCTTCCAAAGAGCAACCGTCCTTTAATTTCATGGCTGCAGTCACCATCTGCAGTGATTTTGGAGCCCAAGAAAATAAAGTCTGTCACTGTTTTCACTATTTCCCCATCTGTTTGCTATGAAGTGATGGGACCAGATGCCATGATCTTAGTGATCTGAATGTTGAGTTTTAAGCCAACTTTTTCACTCTCTTCTTTCATTTTCATCAAGAGGCTCTTTAGTTCTTCTTCACTTTCTGCCAGAAGGGTGGTGTCATCTGCATATCTGAGGTTATTGATATTTCCCCCAGTAATCTTGATTCCAGCTTGTGCTTCATCCAGCCCAGTGTTTCTCAGGATGTACTCTGCATATAAATTAAATAAGCTTGGTGACAGTATATTGATGTACTCTTTTCCCTTTTGGAACCAATCTGTTGTTCCAGGTCCAGTTCTAACTGTTGCTTCTTGACCTGCATACAGATTTCTCAGAAGGCAGGTCAAGTCTCATTATTATTCCATCCTGGCATTGTACAGGAGGCAGGAGTAAAGACCATCCCCAAGAAAAAGAAAGCCAAAATGGTTGTCTGAGGAGGCCTTACAAACAGCTGTGAAAAGAAGAGAAGCAAAAGGCAAAGGAGAAAAGGAAAGATATACCATTTGAATGCACAGTGCCAAAAAATAGCAAGGAGAGAAAACAAAGCCTTCCTCAGTGATCAATGCAAAGAAATAGAGGAAAACAAGTTCCATCCATAGTTCATCAGGCACTCTGTGTATCAGATCTAGTTCCTTAAATCTATTCCTTACTTCCACTGTATAGTCATAAGGGATTTGATTTAGGTCATATCTGAATAATAATGATGGCATTCCTATCTCTTTAAGAATTTTAGTTCTTTGTGATCCACACAGTCAAAGGCTTTGGCATAGTAAATAAAGCAGGAGTAGATGTTTTTCTGGAACTCTCTTGCTTTTTTGATGATTCAGCAGATGTTGGCAATTTGATCTCTGTTTCCTCTGCCTTTTCTAAATCCAGCTGGAACATCTGGAAGTCTACGGTTCACTTACTGTTGAAGCCTGGCTGGCAAAATTTTGAGCATTACTTTACTAGCATGAGAGATGGGTGCAATTGTGTGGTAGTTTGAGCATTCTTTAGTATTGCCTTTCTTTGGGATTGGAATGAAAACTGACCTTTTCCAGTTCTGTGGCCACTGATGAGTTTTCCAAATTTGCTGACATATTGAGTGTGGCACTTTCATAGCATCATCTTTCAGGATTTGAAATAGCTCAACTGGAATTCCATCACCTCCACCAGCTATGTTCATAGTGATGCTTCCTAAGGCCCACTTGACTTCACATTTAAGGATGTCTGGCTCTACGTGAGTGATCACACCATCACGATTATCTGGGTAATGAAGATCTTTTTTGTACAGTTCTTCTGTATATTCTTGCCACCTCTTCTTAATATTTTCTGCTTCTGTTAGGTCCATACCATTTCTGTCCTTTATCGAGGCCATCTTTGCATGAAATATTCCCTTGGTATCTCTGATTTTCTTGAAAAGTTCTGAAGTCTTTCTCATTCTATTGTTTTCCTCTATTTCTTTGCATTGATCGCTGAGGAAGGCTTTGTTTTCTCTCCTTGCTATTCTTTGGCACTGTGCATTCAAATGGTATATCTTTCCTTTTCTCCTTTGCCTTTTGCTTCTCTTCTTTTCACAGCTGTTTGTAAGGCCTCCTCAGACAACCATTTTGGCTTTCTTTTTCTTGGGGATGGTCTTTACTCCTGCCTCCTGTACAATGCCAGGAACCTGTGTCCATAGTTCCTCATGCACTCTGTGTATCAGATCTAATCCCTGGAATCTATTTGTCACTTCTACTGTATAAACATAAGAGATTTGATTTAGATAATACCTGAATGGTCTAGTGGCTTTCCCTACTTTCTTCAATTTAAGTCTGAATTTGACAATAAGGAGTTCATGGTCTGGGGCACAGTTAGCTCCCAGTCTTGTTTTTGCTGACTGTATATAGCTTCTCCATCTTTGGCTGCAAAGAATATAATCAATCTGATTTTGGTATTGATCATCTGGTGATGTTCATGTGTGGAGTCTTCTCCTGTGTTGTTGGAAGAGGGTATTTGCTGTGACCAGTGCATTCTCTTGGCAAAACTCCATTAGCCTTTGCCCTGCTTCATTCTATACTCTAAGGGCAAATTTGCCTGTTATTCCAGGTATATCTTGACTTCCTACTTTTGGATTGCATTCCCGTATAATGAAAAAGATAGCTTTTTTGGGTGTTAGTTCTAGAAGTTCTTGTAGGTCTTCATAGAATCGTTCAACTTCAACTTCTTCAGCATTACTGGTTGGGGCATAGACTTAGATTACTGTGATATTGAATGGTTTGCCTTGGAAATGAACAGAGATCATTCTGTCATCTTTGAGATTGCATCCAAGTACTGCATTTCAGACTCTTCAGTTGACTATGATGGTTAATCTGTTTCTTCTAAGAGGTTCTTTTCCACAGTAGTAGATTTAATGGTCATCTGACTTAAATTCACCCATTCCAGTCCATTTAGTTCGCTGATTCCTAAAATGTTGATGTTCACTCTTGCCATCTCCTGTTTGACCACTTCCAATTTGCCTTGTTTCATGGACCTAACGTTCCAGGTTCCAATGTAATATTGCTCTTTACAGCATTGGACTTTGCTTCTATCTCTAGTCACATACACAACTGGGTGTTGTTTTTGCTTTGGCTCTGTCTCTTCATTCTTTCTGGAGTTATGTCGCTGCTCTTCTTCTGTAGCGTATTGGGCACCTACCGACCTGGGGAGTTCATCTTTGAGTGTTCTATCTTTTTGGCTTTTCATACTGTTCATGGTGTTCTCAAGGCAAGAATACTGAAGTTTTTCAGATCTCTCCACCATGACCATTTCATCTTGGATGGCCCTACAGGCAATGGTCTGTTTCATTGAGTTGGAGAAGGCTGTGGTCCATGTGGTCAGATTGGTTAGGTTTCTGTGATTGTGGTTTTCAGTTTACCATAGTGGCTGCTCCAATTCACCAATTCATATTCCCAGCAACAGTGTGTTAAGGTTCCCTTTTCTCCACATCCTCATCAACATTTGTTATTTGTTATCTTTTTGATGATAGTCATTCTGACAGTGTAAGGTGTTATCTCATTGTGATTTTGTTTTTCAGATGCTTAATGATACTGAGCATCTTTTCATGTGCCTGTTATATATCTTCAGAAAAATGTCTGTTCAGGCCTTTAGCTCATTTTTTAATGAGGTTGTGCACTTTTTTATTTGTTTTTGTTTTGGCATTGTGTTGTATGAGCTGTTAATATACTTTGGATATTAACCCCTTATCAATCATGTTGTTTGCAAATATTTTCTTCCATTCAGTAGGTTATCTTTTGTTTTGTTGATGATTTCCTTTGCTGTGCAAAAGTTTTTAGTTTAATTAGATCTCATATGTTTATTTTTGCTTTTGTTTCCTCTTTCTTAGGATAGAGATCCAAAATTATTGCCATGATTTATGTCAAAGATATTCCTCTTATATTTTCTTCAAGGAGTTTTATGATCTTCTGGTTTTATATTTAGGTCATTAATCTATTTTGAGTTTACTTTGTATATGGCATTAGAAAATGGCCTACTTTTATTTTTTAACATAGAGCTGTCCAGTTTTCCCAGCACCAATTATTGAAGAAACTGTCTTTTCCCATTGTGTCTGCTTGCCTCCTTTGTTGTAAATTAATTGATCATAAGTGTGTGGATTTATTTCTGGGCTTTCTACTCTGATCTATTGATCTATGTTTCTATTTTTGTACCAGTACCTTAACACTTACCCCACTACATGCATGCACCCCAGTGTTCATAGCAACATTATTGACAATTGCTGAAATGCAGAATCAACCTAAGTGTCCAGCAACAAATGAATAGTTAAAGAAGGTGAGGTGTATACATACATAAATATTACTCAACTATAAAAAAAAATAAAGTTTTGTCATTTGCAACAACGTGGATGATCCTGGAGGGTATTATGCTTAGTGAAATAAGTTAAAGAAAGACAAATACTGAATGTTATTACTTACATGTGGAATCTAAACACTAAACAAATAAGTGAACATAACAAAACAGAAACAGACTGACTGATTTAGAGAACAAACTAGTGGCTACCCGTGGGGAGAGGGGAGGGGTGAGGGGCAAGGTGGAGGTAAAGGGTTGTGGCAAAAACTACTGTATATAAAATTAATAAACTACAAAGATATATGGTACAGCACAGGGAATGTAGCCCATAGTTTATAATAACTTTAAATGGAGTATAATCTATAAAAGTATAAAATCACTGTGCTGTACACTAATGTAAAACTAATATAATGTTGTAAATCAATAATACTTCAATTAAAAAACTTTTTAAATAAAGAGAAGGGTTGAAAAAATGCTGAAAAGAGTTTTCCAAGCTGAAATGAAAAGAATTCATTAGTAATGTGAAACATACAAAAAAATGCAACACATTGATAAAGGTAAATATATAGTCAAATTTAGAATACTCTAAGATTGTAATGTGGTGTATTAACTCTCAGTTCAGTTCAGTCGCTCAGTCGTGTCCGACTCTTTGTGACCCCATGAATCGCAGCACGCCAGGCCTCCCTGTCTATCACCAACTCCCGGAGTTCACTCAAACTCACGTCCATCAAGTCGGTGATGCCATCCAGCCATCTCATTCTCTGTCATCCCCTTCTCCTCCTGCCCCCAATCCCTCCCAGCATCAGTCTTTTCTAATGAGTCAACTCTTTGCATGAGGTGGCCAAAGTACTGGAGTTTCAGCTTTAGCATCATTCCTTCCAAAGAACACCCAGGACTGATCTCCTTTAGAATTAACTCTAGTCTAAGATTAAAGATAAGAGAATTTAAAATAACTATAGCTACAAAATTTGTAAGTGAATACACAATGTAAAATGTGGTTAACTGTGACATCAGAAACAGAAAGGGGGGTATAAAAAGGTAAAGCTTTCATATGTGATTGAAGTTAGTTGCTATCAGTATAAAGCTGTTATAACTATAAGATGTTTTGTGTAAGCTTTATGATAACCAGAGAGCAAAAACCTGTAGTAATTCACAAAAGGTAAGAATATAATCAGAGCATACCACTATGGTCAATCATCAATTGACAAAGGAAGGCAGCAAAAGGGGAAAAAAGAAACAAGGAAGCTATAAAAATAGCCAAAAATAATTAAGATGATATCATTAAGAAGTCCTTCAGTTCAGTTCAGTTCAGTCGCTCAGTCGTGTCCAACTCTTTGCGACCCCATGAATCGCAGCACACCAGGCCTCCCTGTCTATCACCAACTCCCGGAGTTCACTCAGACTCACGTCCATTGAGTCAGTGATGCCATCCAGCCATCTCATCCTCTGTCGTCCCCTTGTCCTCCTGCCCCCAATCCCTCCCAGCATCAGAGTCTTTTCCAATGAGTCAACTCTTTGCATGAGGTGGCCAAAGTCCTGGAGTTTCAGCTTTAGCATCATTCCTTCCAAAGAAATCTCAGGGCTGATCTCCTTCAGAATGGACTGGTTGGATCTCCTTGCAGTGCAAGGGACTCTCAACAGTCTTCTCCAACACCACAGTTCAGAAGCATCAATTCTTTGGTGCTCAATTTTCTTCACAGTCCAACTCTCACATCCACACATGACCACTGGTAAAACCATAGCCTTGACTAGATGGACCTTTGTTGGCAAAGTAATGTCTCTGCTTTTCAATATGCTATCTTGGTTGGTCATAACTTTTCTTCCAAGGATTAAGCATCTTTTAATTTCATACTTACCAATAATTACTCTAAATGTAAGTGGATTGAATTCTCCAATTGAAAGGCATAGAGTAGATGGATGGATTAAAAAAAAAAAACAAAAACCAAGACCCATGTATATGCTGCCTACAAGAGACTCACTTCAGCTTTATGAACACATATGAGTTCAAAGTGAAGGGATAGAAAAAGGTATATCATGGAAGTGATACCAAAAGAAAGCCGGGGAAGTTATACTTTTATCAGACAAAATAGACTTTAAGCCAAAAACAATAACTAGCAACAAAGAAGGTCATTGTATAATGACAACAGGGTCAATTTATCTAGAAAATAAAACAATTGTAAACATAATGCACCCAACATAAGAACACTTAAATATATTAAGCAAATGCTACTAACAGATTTGAAGGGAGAAATAGACAACAATGTACGAATTGTAAGGGACTTAAGTATCCACTCTAAACAATGGATTGATCAACCAGATATAAAATTAACCATGAAATGGTGAAATTGAGCCATATGTGAGACTAGATTGTCCTAACAGACAAAATAAAACATTCTATCCAATAGCAGCAGAATGAACATTCTTCTCAGGTACATGTGGAACATTCTCCAGGAGAGATCACATGATCAATCACAAAACACATCTTAAATTTAAGCAGAGTGAATTCATACCAAGTGTTTTTCCTGAGCATAATAGCATGAAACTAGAAATAACAGAATTTGCTGAGGAATCAATGGGATGACGTGAGAGGAAGAATGGAACCAAGGAAGACACATAGATTTTTAGACAGAGTAACTCAAAGAATAAAATTTAAAATGTATTAAATGTAGTAAGGCCAAGGAAGAGAAGGGGAGCTGATTTAGAGGGCACTGAAAGGAGAGTGGAAATCAAGAGTTAGGTTTTGGACACATTAAATTTAGAAATACTTTGGCCACCTGGTGCTAAGAACTGACTCATTTGAAAAGACCCTGATGATGGGAAAGATTGAAGGTGGGAGAGAAGGGGACAACACAGGATGAGATTGTTGGATGTCATCACTGACTCAATGGACAGGAGTTTGAGTAGCCTCTGGGAGTTGGTGATGTACAGGGAAGCCTGGCGTGCTGCAGTCCATGGGATTGCAAAGAGTCGGACACGACTGAGCAACTGAACTGAACTGAACTGAAATTTAGAAATGATCACTAAACACCCAAGTATACATGTCAAGGAGACAACCACATACATGAGTCTAGAGCTCACGTGAAAGGTTAGAACAATTATTGCACCTAATGTATAAGTCTTTTACAGGACTTTATCATTACACTTAAGAACCTGGCAAGAGTTCCATGAAACCCTTGTGTAGAAGACATTTAGGGAGACAACTCACTGCATATTGCATCCGAAATGTCTCTCCTTCAAATTCTGTCAACAGACCAAAATTTGCCCCCCACCCCGCCTCTATTTGTTCTTTCTTCACCATCTGCTATACTCCTTAGGAAACAAAAAGAATGTTTGTGTCCTGCTTCCTGATAACTCAAGAGGATGCAAGTACTAGCCCTAACAATGGAGTCATGTCTTTTTTGTTGATCGATACTTCCTCAAAGGAGGCTGGGTCAGTACCAGCATGACATGTATCAGGTAGAACAGGGACAAGCAAAAGCAGATACTAAATTTTTTAGAAGAAAATAAACCTTCTGAAGACTTATACCTAACCTTGATATATTGATTTATTACTCCCCCAGGATAACTACTAAGATTAAATTCTCATGCCAGTACTATTCCCCTGATTCCTCTTTCAATGCTTTCATTGTGATTCAGTCAAAACTTTAGTTTGATAAATACTGTTAGAATGTTAGTAGATACTATATTAAGAAATAATCTGTTATAAGAAAACTGGTAACATAGTTAAATACAAACTTTGCTTTACATTCCCAATAAGATTGCTTAAACGATCTTTTCGTATGGTCTAAATCATTGTCTAGAACAAATTCTTATTTATTTACTTTGTGTGCTGTGCTCAGTCATTTCAATCATGTCTGAGTCTTTGTGATCCTGTGGTTCCTCTGTCCATGGGATTCTCCAGGCAAGAATGCTGGAGTGGGTAGCCATGCCCTCGTCCAGGGGATCTTCCCAACCCAAGGATCAAACTCACCTCTCTTACATCTCCTGCATCACAAGCGAATTCTTTACCCTTGAGCCACCTATTTACTTTAGCTCAGAATTTAAATCATTTTCTCAAAAACACCTCCTTTTACTTAAGTCACATTATTAAAGTACAGACAGGAAATGTTTAAGCCTATTATGTATTCCCTTGCTTAATTACCTGAAGTCTTTTTCTCAGTGATTATAAAATTAATTCCAAATTCCATAGCCTCACTTCAGTTGCTCAGAAATATTAGTTTTTGGTGCTCCACAGGGAAGAAGATCCAAGAGTGATATATTTTAAATGACATAGTTATATAAGGGACGGATTAGAGAAGAACTTTCAGTGGTGGGAACAGCCTGAATGATAAGAAGACCTAACTGGGGTTGGAGTACAAAATGTGGGGCTAGAATACAGAAGACAGTAACTTGTGTGGGATTCAATTCTAGAGGGCCTGCTGGCTTTTATGAGGTATTTTAATTGAATTGAACTGATATTTAAAGAGCATTTTATGGCATCTGGAAAGGAGAATACAATGATAAAACTTCTCCTTTAGGAACATGATTCATACTATATTTGCAGATTAGATTGGTTCAGAGACTGTACTTTCTTTTTGAGGCTTTCAATTTAGTAAAGTATATCAGAAACACCAAGTAACATTTGTAGTTGATTTAATGGCATATATCTGTTTCTTTTGATTAGTACTGCAGTTCTGATGAAATGAGAAGCCTCACATATAGTCTCATTGAGGGAACACACAGAATATGACAGTGAACAATCAATACAATGTCTTTTCTGGACTCACGCCTTGGTGTATTTTTAAAATAACATTTTCTTTGAAGCTTAAAAATAAGCATAAAGACTGATTTTCTCATCATTTTGGGAGTGTGTGTGTGAGAGTGGAATGTGTATGTGTGGGTGATACTAGGTTTTGAGGACAATTGCAAAGGCAGGAAAGTTTTGGCTTTAGTTAACTTCCCTGGTGCCTCAGATGGTAGAGTCTGCCTACAACGCGGGAGACCTGGGTTCAATCCCTGGGTCAGGACGATCCCCTGGAGAAGAAAATGGCAACCCACTCCAGTACCCTTGCCTAGAAAATCCTATGGACGGAGGAGTCTGGTAGGCAATAGTCCATGGGGTCGCAAAGAGTTGGACACGACTGAGAGACTCCAGGTTTTGAGGACAATTGCAAAGCTAGGAAAGTTTTGGCTTTAGTTAATGTAGATACTCGTTAAAGTTAACTAGAACAGAATGCTTCTGAAGTTTTTTTGCAGTATTATGTCAACTACTTTAGGACAACTTGCATCTCCATAATCTCAAAGGCTTTGCTAAATTGATGAAAAATAGTTTTTGAATGAAACAAAATTTCTGTATTCTTTGGGCTTAACAAGGTCAAGAGTTCAATTAAAGACACATTTATAAGGGGGCTTCCCAGGTAGCGCTAGTGGTAAGGAATCTGCCTGCCAATGCAGCAGATGCAAGAGACCCTGATTTGATCCCAGGTTTGTGAAAATCCCTTGGAGTGGGAAGTGGCAACTCACTTCAGTATTCTTGCATGGAAAATTTCATGGACAGAAGAGCCTGGCAGGCTACAGTCCATGCATGGGGTTACAAAGAGTCAGACAGGACTGAGCACACACACACAATGTTTATAAGAAAAATGATTCAGAGTGGTAATTTTGTGATGTCTTGGACTTGCTGGATCTAATTTCTGAAAGCTAAGTTCATTTTTTTAGCTTCTTCAAGAAATAAATTGACAGAATATGTAAGTAATTTATATAGTTTTTTGTTTTTCTAAAAATACCAAAAGTTTCCACTTTTATCTTTTAGATAATAAAAGTGGCTTAAATAATTGGGAAAAATAGAAAAATAACAATTTCTAGAATAAGAAAATTTGGATAAATCTATTTCTCTAGAAATATCAAGGCAAGGAACAGTGTTAATATACCAACATATCTGGAATATTATAATTCAACTAGAGAAAAACATTCTGTTTTTAGAAAGGACATTATATATAATTTTTCCATGCAGTGAAAGTGAAAGTCACTCAGTCATGTCCAACTCTTTGCCACCCCATGGACTATACAGTCCATGAAATTCTCCAGGCCAGAATTAATAACTAAAAAAACATTCTACAAAATAAAGAAAATGAGGTCTGGTTCATGAATTTTTAGTTCATGCATCCTCTTAGGATGGTATTTTTAAGCCACTATGTTTCTGGGGTAGCAGGTAGTTGACCATGTAGTAGCACATGGGTCATGACCTAAAGAACCTTGATAATGTCTGGAAGGCTAGGTAAAGTATTCTACAAAACAAGTCTTTAAAGGCACAAAGTCATAGGCTATGTCTAGTTCTGGAAATTTCAGAAATAATTAGAGTCTGCTAAACGAGACAGTGACAGGAGATATGTGCAGATGAGTGGGGCATAAGTACAGAGATGCAACTCTAGAGTCAAAGATACAGATTGCTTCCAAGGCCAGTCTTTGTGCTGGATCAGGTGCGCTGCACTTCTATTCCATCGACTGTCTAACTCTCATCTCTTTCATCAGTAAAATGGGAGAAATTAGTGCCTACTTTCTGAAGCTGTTGAAAAGATTAAAATGGGATAAATCATGCAAAGTGCTTAAGCATAACTGAGGCAAGTGAAGTGAAGTCACTCAGTTGTGTCCGACTCTTTGCAACCCCATGGACTGTAGCCCACCAGGCTCCTTGGTCCCTGGGATTTTCCAGGCATGAATACTGGAGTGGGTTGCCATTTCCTTCTCCAGGGGATCTTCCCAACCCAGGGATCGAACCCAGGTCTCCCATATTGTAGGCAGACACTTTACCATCTGGGCTAAGTAAATGCTAAATAAAAATGTTGGTTACTTTTTGCCAGCATAGTTACTATGGTCTCTGCATCAGCCATGTTCATTCGGAGAAGAAAAGCCACTATGAATTATACAGCATAAGAGATTTATTATATGGATTATATAGGCCTTACACAAATGCAGAAGCTAGCCAGGAAGCTTATGCCAGCCTATATGGCCTTTATACCTGGTGTTGGGACTAAAGTCAGTGTAGGTTAACTGGACCAGCAGTTGAAGAGAATTGTTTGAGAATGATGTGAGCAGGGAGGGGAGAGGAGAATAAGGACAAACTACATCTTGGAAATATAAATGGAATCCATGATAATAAATTGGATTCTGTGAGGATACCTGGAACCTCAATGGTGTAAGACACCTACTGGAAAAGCTGGTGTTCTTTATGGTGGAGTTTCAGACATACCTGGCCCCAGACAGTGAAAAGAGATCTGGGGACAGCTGGAGAAGCTGTAAGCTCCAGAAGTATCCCACACCAACAAGGTTAACTAGATCAGTAACAACGAGTGTGAGCTTCCATACTCCCTGACACTCTACCCTAAACTTTAGAACACAAAAGTGGCAGCTTAAAATTTTTTCTGTCATATAAGTTTTAAGCAAATTGCTTTTGTGACCATTCCTAACCTGGCACTACACAGGAAAGGGGATTATCAGAAAAAACAGATCCAGCTTGACTAAGCTGAAACAGTAAAAACACCACAGGTCACCTGCTGTCTCTTCTCCAGGGGATCTTCCTGACCCAGGGATCAAACCCAAGTATCCCACATTGCAGCAGATTCTTTACCATCTGAGCCACCAGGGAAACCTGGTATTTTGTACACACTTCTTTAAAACTATACTTAAACTTTAGGAGACAGCAAAATCAAACACCAATCAAGCATGATGCAAATATCTCCTATTATGCAAACCATTTTTACAAAGATGAAAATTCCCCTCATATATTTTAATAGATCTTGTGTATTTCTTTTCTAGCTGAATCACACACTTCTGTTAGCTTATAACTTAAATTCTAAGATATCAGACTATTATTAAAACATCTTATGTTAGATAAAAGAGGAATGGAAGAAGGGGAAAAGTTTAGTCAATATATACACAAACATATTCATATCAAACATAATGAAAAATACTAATAACTGTTATATTGTTCCTTTCTATAACTAGTCACATAGTTATAGCTGTATAGTATCTCCTTTGGCTACATATTTGCCCAGAGCAAGTGGCTTGGCAGTTCATGGTTCCTTCTTTGGTGGGGTGATTCAGATTTTCATTCTTAAATGGTCTGAGTCATTAGGAGCCCTGGCTATGTTGGGCTGTTGTAGTTTTCCACTGACTTATTTTTTAAAACTTTGTTGAAGTACTGCTATAAAGTGAACTCCTTGGTGAGAAGCAAAGTTGTGTGGAATATAATGTTGATGAATAAGGTGATTTCTACATTCATAGGTAATGGCTTTGGCAGAAGCACTGTAGGCAGGGAAGGCAAATCCATAGTCAGAATAAGTATCTATTACAATGAAAACAAAGTGTTTTATCTTCAATGAAAGAAATAGGCAATGTGATCAATCAGGATTTTTTCTGGTTTTCACAGGGAGTGGCTCCCTACTGTTGGTAGATTACTTTGCCAACCCAGCCTCAGCTGGATTGATCAGACGTCTCTATCGCTTAGCAAATTCCTGCTGCTTTGGACAGTTTGTCATGATTGCACTGAGCAAAGATGTAGTGGCTAAGGAAAGAGATTGAGTGATGGCTACAGAATTGGTCATCTTGTCCACTTGATAATTAACAGAACTTTCTGCTGAGCTTTTTCTTTAATAAGCATTTAGTAATACCTAGGACAAAATGCATTGGAAAAGGAAATGGCAACCCACTCCAATATTCTTGCCTGGAGAATCCCAGGGACAGGCGAGCCTGGTGGGCTGCCCTCTATGGGGTCGCACAGAGTTGGACACGACTAAAGCGACTTAGCAGCAGCAGCAGGACAAAATGCATTGGAGAAGGAAATGGCAACCCACTCCAGTATTCTTGCCTAGAGAATCCCAGGGACAGGGGAGCCCGGTGGGCTGCCCTCTATGGGGTCGCACAGAGTCAGACACAACTGAAGTGACTTAGCAGCAGCAGCAGCAGGACAAAAATATCTTTGCTTTCAAAAACATCTATCCACCGACTTCTTATCCAGATCTCCTTGTCACCAGTTTTCCAGCTGTGTCTCTATCACTTCCCTGACCACCCAACCAAATTATTAGCCATTGACCATGATTTAGAGTATATTTCTACATTTGGTATTCAAGGAAGAATACAAAAAACAAGTACATTGATTGAAGTCCTGCCTGCTGGAAGGATTTCCCTTCAAGGCTTCTCCAGAATGGGACACCAGCGCTAAATTGTCTACAGTCCTCTTTTGTTGTGTGTCAGATACCATGCAGAACCAAATGTAAAATGAAGCTCTTTTCCCCCTAAGTTAACTGGCAATGGAAAGCACCCTGTAAAAGGAAGGAGGAACTATAGCAAATATAGGGCCTTGTACCCGGGTTACTTGTTGACACAAACTACTATTCCTTCAAGCACTTCTCAAGTCTGGTCTCATATATACCACTTGTATTTTACATCAGAGTGCTATTGTACATGTCCAATATTATGACTTAGAGGTTCATAATGGGCAGCTCAGGTTGCATGAAACTGTGATTCAGGATAAGTCAATATCCCATCTTTACAAGGGCTCAATAACAAACCAGATGGTCTTTGTTGGAAGAAGTTAGTTATGTGCTGACAGTGGCATAGCTTTCCTCCAAAATCTTCAATGTCTGCCTTGTAATTCATCTATAGACACCTGTCAAAGGCTCCATGCAGCATGCCTGCCTGCCGCACATACTTTAAGTATCATGTCTGTTGGGTCACATGACCCAAACGGCAGAGCAGCTTATGTGGCAGCCTGGCCCATTTCAGAACCTTTATTTCTTCGACACTGCATTAAAATTGGCAACTTTTCCCATGACACAGTAAATACTTCAGAATATACCCAAGTGAATATATGCATTACCTGCAAAGAGGCCTAATAATTGTTACACTTCTTTCTTAGAAATAAAGGGGCCAGAGACAATTTGTCCTTTACTTCTCTGAAAGGGGTAGATTAGTGTGTCCTCCAAAGTATTGGAGCCCTAGAAATTCACTGAAGTGTCAGGCCTCTGAGTTTTTTTGACTTTATTTCTCACCACCTGACATTCATACATCTTACCAAAGTGTCTAGAAGAGTTTATACTTCCTGCATACCAGACAAATCATCATGACATCATCAACAAAACTGACTATAGTATTAATTATACTATCCTATGGAATGCAGCGGAGAAGGCAATGGCACCCCACTCCAATACTCTTGCCTGGGAAATCCCATGAATGGAGGAGCCTGGTGGGCTGCTGTCTATGGGGTCGCACAGAGTCAGACACGACTGACGTGGCTTAGCAGCAGCAGCATGAAATGCAGGGGCAATCAAGGTGCTTGAGGATCAAATCTTGGCATGGGTTGAAGAGTTACTATAACCTTGAGATAGGAGCATGAAGGTGTATTGCTGGCCTTAGTAGTTAAAAAGAAACAGTTTCTGATAATTTTCCTAGTAGGTTTAGAGAATAAAAACATAAGCTTGATGAACAAATTGCATGCAAAGCATCAAGGATGTGTGATTTGCATCAGCAACAAAATTTCATACAGAGTAGGAGCTGCAATTGATATTATCATCTGATTAAGTTCACAATGGCTCACTGTCATTCTCCATGAGGCACGTCATTCCTATGCTTGAAACACACCAATGTCTCCCTCAACCTACAGGACAGAATCCAAAATCCTCAGCCTCACATAAAAGAAAACCTCATATTATTTTCATGTTTTCTTTAAAGTATTTTTAGAGTTTTTGCCTCTTGGTGAATTTACTCTATTTTGAATATATGGAGTAGGTAAATACAGAATTTTTTCATATGAGTAGCAATTTTTTTCAGAAACATTTATTAAATTGTTGTTGTTGTTCAGTTACTCAGTCATGTCTGACTCTTTTATTTATTTTTATTTTTATTATTATTTTAATTAATTTATATTTTTATTAAAGAATAATTGCCTTACAGAATTTTGTTGTCTGTCAAACCTCAACATGAATCAGCCATAGGTATACATATATCCCCTCCCTTTGGAACCTCCATTCCATCTCCCTTCCCACCCCACACTTCTGGGTTGATACAGAGCCCCTATTTGAGTTTCCTGAGCCATACAGCAAATTTCTGTTGGCTATCGATTTTACATATGGTGATGTAAGTTTCCACATTACTCTTTCCATAATCTCACGCTCTCCTCCCCTATCCCCATGTCCATACATTTATTCTCTGTGTGTTTCTCCATTGCTGCCCTGTAAATAAATTCTTCAGTACCATTTTTCTAGATTACATATATATGCATTAGAATATGATATCTTTCTCTTTCTGACATACTTCACTCTGTGCAATAGTCTCTAGGTTCATCCACCTCATTAGAACTGACTCAAATGCATTTTTTTTTTATGGCTGAGTTATTCCAATGTATGTATGTACCACAACTTCTTTATCCATTTATCTGTTGATGGAGCAACTTTGAGGAGATACTCCATGTCCAAGGGCAAAGGAAAAGCACCAACGAGACAGTAGGAGGGGCAAAACTGTGTTTAGAATCAAACCCCAAACCTGCCAGAGACATTCAGAGGCTCAAACAAACCTTGTGCACACCAGGATGCAGAGACCCCACAGAGACTGAGCCAGAACTGTGTTTGAGTATCTCCTGTGGAGGTATGGGTCAGCAGTGGACTGCTGCAGGGGCAGGGGCTCTGGGTGCAGCAGACCTGGGTATGGCATAAGCCCTCTTGGGGCAGGTCATCATTAACCCCACCATAGAGCTGCCAGAACTTACACAGGACTGGGAAACAGACTCTTTGAGGGCACAAACAAAACCTTGTTTGCATCAGGACCCAGGAGAAAGGAGCAACGATCCCAACAAGAGACTTACCCAGACTTGCCCGTGAGTGTACAGGAGTCTGCAGCAGAGGTGTGGGTCAGCAGTGGCCTGCCACAGGGTTGGGGGCACTGAGTGCAGCGATGCGTGCATGGGACCTTCTGAAGGAGGTCACCATTATTTTCATTATCTCCACAATAGTTTGGCCTCAGGTCAAATAAGGGAGGGAACAAAGCCCCACCCATCAACAGAAAATTGGATTAAAGATTGGTACCCCACTCCAGCACTCTTGCTTGGAAAATCCCATGGACAGAGGAGCCCGGTGGGCTGCAGTCCATGGGGTCGCTAAGAGTCAGACACGACTGAGTGACTTCACTTTCAATTTTCACTTTCATGCATTGGAGAAGGAAATGGCAACCCACTCCAGTGTTCTTGCCTGGAGAATCCCAGGGACGGAGGAGCCTGGTGGGCTGCCGTCTATGGGGTCGCACAGAGTCGGACACGACTGAAGCGACTTAGCAGCAGTAGCAGCAGCAGCACAGCACACCCAACCCATCAAAACAAGACCCAGTTTCCATCTTAGTCAGTCTTTCCCATCAGGAAGTTTCCATAAGCCTCTTATCCTTCTCCATCAGAGAGCAGACAGAATGAAAACCACAATCACAAAAAACTAACCACTCTGATCACATGAGAAGGCCATAGCCTTCTCTAACTCAGTGAAACTATGAGCCATGCCCTGTAGGGTCACCCAAGACAAAGTGGTCATGGTGGAGAGTTCTGACAAAACGTGGTCCACTGGAGAAGGGAATGGCAAGTCACTTCAGTATTCTTGCATTGAGAACACCATGAACAGTATGAAAAGGCAAAAAGATAGGACACTCAAAGATGAACTCCCCAGATTGGTAGATGCCAAATATGCTACTGGAGATCAGTGAAGACATAACTCCAGAAAGAATGAAGATATGGAGCCAAAGCAAAAGCAACACCCAGTTGTGGATGTAACTGGAGATAGAAGCAAAGTCCAATGCTGTAAAGAGCAGTATTATATAGGAACCTGGAATGTTAGGTCCATGAATTAAGGCAAATTGGAAGTGGTCAAACAGGAGATGGCAAGAGTGAACATTGATATTTTAAGAATTAGCTAACTAAAATGGACTAAAATGGGTGAATTTAACTCACATGACCATTATACCTACTACTGTGGGCAAGAATCTCTTACAAGAAATGGAATAGCCATCATAGTCAACAAAAGAGTCTGAAATGCAGTACTTGGATGCAATCTCAAAAATAACAGAATGATCTCTGTTTCCAAGGCAAATCATTCAAGATCACAGTAATCCAAGTCCATGCCCTGACCAGTAATACTGAAGAAGCTGAAGTTGAATGGTTCTATGAAGACCTACAAGACCTATAACTAATACTCAAAAAAGATGTCTTTTTCATTATAGGGGAATGGAATTCAAAAGTAGGACATCAAGAAATACCTGGAGTAACAGGCAAATTTGGCCTTGGAGTACAGAATGAAGCAAGGCAAAGGCTAATGGAGTTTTGCTAAGAGTACACACTAGTCATAGCAAACCCTCTCCCACAACACAGGAGAAGACTCTACACATGGAATATCACCAGATGGTGAATACCTAAATCAGATTGATTATATTCTTTGCAGCCAAAGATGTAAAAGCTCTATACAGTTAGCAAAAACAAGACTCGGAGCTAACTGTAGCTCAGACCATGAATTCCTTATTGCCAAACTCAGACCTAAATTGAAGACAGTGGGGAAAACCAATAGACCATTCAGGTATGACCTAAATCAAATCCCTTATGATTATACAGAGGAAGTGACAAACAGATTCAAGGGATTAGATCTGATAGAGAGTTCATAGTGCCTGATGAACTACGGACAGAGGTTTGTGACAATGTACAGGAGGCAGGGATCAAGATCATCCCCAAGAAAAAGAAATGCAAAAAGGCAAAATGGTTGTCTGAAGAGGCCTTACAAATAGCTGTAAAAAGAAGAGAAGCAAAAGGCAAAGAAGAAAAGGTAAGATATACCCATTTGAATGCAGAGTTCCAAAGAACAGCAAGGAGAGATACGGCCTTCCTCAGTGATCAATGCAAAGAAATAGAGGAAAACAATAGAATGGGAAAGACTAGAGATCTTTTTAAGAAAATTAGAGATACCAAGGGAACATTTCATGCAAAGATGGGCACAATAAAGAACAAAAATGGTATGGACCTAACAGAAGCAGAAGATATTAAGAACAGGTGGCAAGAATACACAGAAGAACTATACAAAAAA
The DNA here is from genome assembly GCF_019923935.1 of Bubalus bubalis. NCBI lineage: Eukaryota > Metazoa > Chordata > Mammalia > Artiodactyla > Bovidae > Bubalus > Bubalus bubalis. The sequence continues at coordinate 59,858,066 of NC_059162.1, forward strand.
GATTTTCATGAACCAGATAATTATGATGTTATGATCACTCACCTAGAGCCAGACAGCCTGGAATGTGAAGTTAAGTGGGCCTTAGGAAGCATTGCTATGAACAAAGCTAGTGGAGGTGATGGAATTCCAGTTGAGCTATTTCAAATCCTGAAAGATGATGCTGTGAAAGTGTTGCACTCAGTATGCCAGCAAATTTGGAAAACATAGCAGTGGCCAAAGGACTGGAAAAGGTCAGTTTTCATTCCAATCCCAAAGAAAGGCAATGCCAAAAAATGCTCAAACTACTGCACAATTGCAGTCATCTCACATGCTAGAAAAGTAATGCTCAAATTCTCCAAGCCAGGCTTCAACACTATGTGAACCGTGGACTTCCAGATGTTCAAGCTGGATTTAGAAAAGGCAGAGGAACCAGAGATCAAATTGCCAACATCTGCTGCATCATGGAAAAAGCAAGAGAGTTCCAGAAAAACATCTACTTTATTGACTATGCCAAATGCTGTGACTGTGTAGATTGCAACAAACTGTGGAAAATTCAAAAAAGCTGGGATAACAGACCACTTTACCTGTCTCCTGAGAAATATGTGTGCAGGTCAAGAAACAACAGTTAGAACTGGACATGGAACAACAGACTAGTTACAAATAGAGAAAGGAGTATGTCAATGCTGCATATTGTCTGTTCAGTTCAGTCGCTCAGTCCTGTCTGACTTTTTGTGACCCCATGAATTGCAGCATGCCAGGCCTCCCTGTCCATCACCAACTCCTGGAGTTCACTCAAACTCACGTCCATCGAGTCGGCAATGCCATCAGGCCATCTCATCCTCTGTCATCCCCTTCTCCTCCTGCCCCCAATCCCTCCCAGCATCAGTCTTTTCCAATGAGTCAACTCTTTGCATGAAGTGGCCAAAGTACTGGAGTTTCAGCTTTAGCATCATTCCTTCCAAAGAACACCCAGGACTGATCTCCTTTAGAATGGACTGGCTGGATCTCTTTGCAGTCCAAGGGACTCTCAAAGAGTCTTCTCCAACACCACAGTTCAAAAGCATCAATTCTTTGGCACTCAGCTTTCTTCACAGTCCAACTCTCACATCCATACATGACTACTGGAAAAACCATAACCTTGCCTAGACGGACCTTTGTTGGCAAAGTAATGTCTCTACGTGCTTATTTAACTTATATGCAGAGTACATCATGCGAAATGCTGGGCTGGATGAAGCACAAGCTAGAACCAAGATTGCCAGGAGAAATATCAATAACGTCAGATATGCAGATGACACCACCCTTAGGGAAGAAAGTGAACAAGAACTAAAGAGCCCGTTGATGAACTTGAAAGAGGAGAGTGAAAAAGCTGGCTTAAAACTCAATATTCAGAAAACTAAGATCATGGCATCTTGTCCCATCACTTCATGGCAAATAGAAGGGGAAACAGTGGAAACAGTGACAGACTTTATTTTTGGGGGCTCCAAAATCATTGCAGATTGTGACTAGAGCCATGAAATTGAAAGATGCTTGCTCTTTGGAAGAAAAGTTATGACCAACCTAGACAGCATATTAAAAAGCAGAGACATTACTTTGCCAATGAAGGTCCGTCTAGTCAAAGTTATGGTTTTTCCCGTGATGTGAGAACTGGACTATAAAAAATGCTGATCACTCAAGAATTGATACTTTTGCATTGTGGTGTTGGCAAGACTTGTGAGAGTCCCTTGGACTACAAGCAGATCCAATCAGCCCATCCTAAAGGAAATCAGTCCTGAATATTCATTGGAAGGACTGATGTGAAGTTGGAACTAATACTTTGGCCACTTGATGCAAAGAACTGTCTGATTTGAAAAGACCCTTATGCTGGGAAAGATTGAAGGTGGGAGGAGAAGGGGACGACAGGGGATGAGATGGTTGGAAGGCATCTCTGACTCAATAGACATGAGATTGAGTATGCTCCACGAGTTGGTGATGAACAGGGAAGCCTGTCATGCTGCAGTCCATGGGGTCCCAAAGAGTCAGACACGACTGAGGGACTGATCTGAACTAAACTGAACTGTCGATGGACATCTAGGTTGCTTCCATGTTCTAGTTATTGTAAATAGTGCTGCAATGAACAATGGGATATATGTTTCTTTTTCAGTTTTGGTTTGCTTGGGGTATTCCCTTATAGCTCAGCTGGTAAAGAATCCGCTTGCAATGCGGGAGACCTGGGTTCGATCCCTGGGTTGGGCAGATCCCTTGGAAAAGGGAAAGGCTACCCACTCCCGTATTTTGGCTTGGAGAATTCCATGGGCTATAGAATTCATGGGGTTGCAAAGAGTCGGTCACAAATGAGCAACTTTCATTCACTCACTCACTCAGGGTATATGCCTAGGAGTGGGATTGCTGTGTCACACAGTGGTTTTATTTTAGGTTTCTAAGGAACCTCCATACATTCTTTCATAGTGGCTGTATCAATTTATATTCCCACCAACAGTGCAAGAACGTTCCTTTTTCTCCACACCTTCTCCAGCATTGAATGTTCGTAGACTTTTTGATGATGTCCATTTTGACCTGTGCGAGGTGATATCTCATAGTAGTTTTGATTTGCATTTCTCTGATAATGAGTAATGCTGAGCATCTTTTCATTTGTTTGTTGGCCATCTGTATGCCTTCTTTGAAGAAATGTCTGTTTAGGTCTTCTCACTTTTTGACTGGGTTGTTTGTTTTTCTGGTATTGACCTATATGAGCTGATTCTATATTTTGGAAATTAATCCTTTGTCAGTTCTTTCATTTGCTATTATTTTATCCCATTCTGAGGGTTGTATTTTTACCTTGCTTATAGTTTCCTTTGCTGAGCAAAAGCTTTTAAGTTTAATCAGATCCCACTCATTTACTTTTGTTTTTATTTCCATTACTACAGGAGGTGGGTCATAGAGGATCTTGCTTTGATTTATGTCATCAAGTGTTCTGCCTATGTTTTCCTCTGAGTTTCATAGTTTCTGGTCTTTAATCCATTTTGAGTTTATCTTCGTGTATGGTGTTAGGAAGTGTTCTAACTTCATTCTTTTACTTGTAGCTGTCCAGTTTTCCCAGCACCATTTATCAAAGAGGCTGTCTTTGCCCAATTGCATATTTTTACTGCATTTGTCAGAAATAAGGTACCCAAAGGTGGATGGGTTTATTTCTGGGCTTTCTATCTTGTTCCATTGGTCTATATTTCTGTTTTTGTGCCAATAGCATACTGTCTTGATGACTGTAGCTTTGTAGTGTAATCTGAAGTCAGGAAGGTTGATTCCTCCAACTCCATTCTTCTTTCTGTAGAGTACTTGGGCTATTCGGGGTCTTTTGTGTTTCCATATGATTTGTGAAATTTTTTATCCTAGTTCTGTGAAAGATGCCATTGGTAATTTGATAGGGGTCACACTGAATCTGTAGATTGAGTTTGGTAGTATAGTCATGCTCACAATATTGATTCTTCCTATCCAGGAACATGGAATATCTCTCCATCAGTTTATGTCATCTTTGATTTCTTTCGTTAGTGTCTTATAATTTTCTGTGTACAGTTCTTTTGTCTCCTTAAGTTATTTCATTCCTAGATATTTAATTCTTTTTGTTACAATGGTAAATGGGATTGATTCCTTAATTTCTCTTTCTGATTTTTCATTGTTAGTATATAGAAATGCAAGTGATTTCCATGTGTTGATTTTGTATCATGAAACTTTGCTAAATTCATTGATTAGCTCTAGTAATTTTCTCATACTATGTTTAGGGTTTTCTATGTACAGTATCATGTCATCTGCAAACAGTGAGCTTTACTTTTTTTCTGATCTGGATTCCTTTTATTTCTTTTCTTCTCTGATTGCTGTAGCCTGGTCTCCCAGAACTATGTTGAATAATAGTGGTGAAAGTGGACACCTTTGTCTTGTTCCTAATCTTAGGGGGAATGCTTTCAGTTTTTCACCACTGAGAGTAATGTTTTCTGTAGGCTTATCGTATATGACCTTTACTATGTTGAGGTAGGTTCCTTCTATGCCCATTTTTTTAAGAGTTTTAATCATAAACGGGTGTTCAATTTTGTCAAAGGCTTTTTATGCATCTACTGAGATGATAATATGGTTTTTTATCTTTCAATTTGTTAATATGGTATATCACATTGATTGATTTGTGTACACTGAAGAATCTTTGCATTCCTGGAATAAACCCAGCTTGATCATGCTGTGTGAGCTTTTTGAGATGTTGCTGAATTTTGTTTGCTAAAATTTTGTTGATAATTTTTGCATCTATGTTCATCAGTGACATTGGCCTGTAGTTTTTTTTGTGTGTGTGGTCTTTGTCTGGTTTTGCTATCAGGGTGATGGTGACCTCATAAAATGATTTTGGAAGTGTTCCTTCCCCTGCAATTTTTTGATAGTTTTAGAAGGATAGGCATTAGCTATTCTCTAAATATTTGATAGAATTCTCTTGTGAAGCCATCTGGTCCTGTGCTTTTGTTTTTGGTGAGATTTTTTTTAAATCACAGCTTCAATTTCAGTGCTTCTAATTGGGTTGTTCATAATTTCAATTTCTTCCTGGTTCAGTCTTGGAAGATTGAACTTTTCTAAGAATCTGTCCATTTCTTCCAGGTTATCCATTTTATTGCCATATATTTGTTCATAGTAGTCTCTTATAATCCTTTGTATTTCTGCATTGTCTGTTGTAACCTCTCCTTTTTCATTTCTAATTTTGTTGATTTGATTCTTCTCTCTCTCTCTCTCGTTGTTTTTTGTGTTTTTTTTTGAAGAGCCTGGCTAAAAGCTTGTCAATTTTGTTTATATTCTCAAAGAAACAGCTTTTAGTTTTATTAATCTTTACTGTTGTTTCTTTCATTTATTACAGCTTGGATCTTTATTATTTCTTTCCTTCTAGTAATTTTTTTTCTTTTTATGCTTTTTCCAGTTGTTTTAGGTGTAAAGTTAGGTTGTCTATTCAATGCTTTTCTTGTTTCTTGAGGTAGGATTGTATTCCTATAAACTTCCCTCTTAGAACTGCTTTTGTTACATCCCATAGGTTTTGAGTTGTCATGTTTTCATTGTCATTTGTTTCTAGAAATTTTTTGTTTTCCCTTTGATTTCTTCAGTTACCTGTTGGTTATTTAGAAATGTGTTGTTTAATCTCCATGTGTTTGTGTTTCTTACAGTTTTTTTTCTTGCAATTGATATCTAGACTCATAGTGTTGTGGTTGAAGAAGATGCTTGATACAATTTCAATTTTTTTAAATTTACTGAGGTTTGATCTGTGATCCAAGATGTGGTCTATCCTAGAGATGTTCCATGTGCACTTGAGAAGAAGGTGTATTCTTCTGCATTTCGATAGAATGTTCTGGAGATATCAATGATATCCATCTCATCTAATATACCATTTAAGACTTGTGTTTCCTTATTAATTTTATGTTTTGATGATCTGTCCATTGGTGTGAGTGAGGTGTTAAAGTCTCCTACTATGACTGTATTACTGTCAATTGCTCCTTTTATGTCTGTTAGTGTTTGTTTTATGTATTGAGGTGCTTCTGTATTGGGTGCATAAATATTTACAATTGTTCTGTCTTCCTCTTGGATTGATCCCTTGATCATTATGTAGTGTCCTTCCTTGTCTCTTGTAATCTTCTTTATTTTAAGGTCTATTTTGTCTGATATGAGGATTGCTACTCCAGCTTTCTTTTGCTTCTATTTGCATGGAATATATTTTTCCATCCTCTCACTTTCAGTCTATATGTGTCTTTAGGTCTGAAGTGGGTTTCTTGCAGACAGCATATATGTGGGTCTTGTTTTTGTATACATTCAGCCAGTGTGTGTCTTTTGGTTGGAGCATTTAATCCATTACATTTAAAGTAATTATTGAGATATATGTTTCTATTGCCATTTTCTTAATTGTTTGGGGTTGATTTTGTAGATCTTTTTTCTTCTCTTATATTTCTTGACTATACAAGTCCCTTTAACATTTGTTATAAAGCTGGTTTGGTGGCACTGAATTCTCTTAACTTTTGCTTGTCTGAACACTTTTTATTTCTCCATCAATTTTGAATGAGATCCTTGCTGGGTACAGTAATCTTGGTTGTAGATTTCCCCCTTTCAGTACTTTAAATATATCCTGCCATTCCCTTTTGGCCTGGAGAGTTTCTGCTGAAAGATCAGCTGTTAAGCATATGGGGTTTCCCTTGTATGTTACTTGTTGCTTTTCCCTTGCTGCTCTTAATATTCTTTCTTTGGGTCTAGTCTTTGTTAGTTTGATTAGTATGTGTCTTGGCATGTTTCTCCTTGGGTTTATCCTGTATGGGACTCTTTGTGCCTCTTAGACTTGATTGACTATTTCCTTTCCCATGTTGTGGAAATTTTCAACTATAATCTCTTCAAAAATTTTCTCATACCCTTTCTTTTTCTCTTCTTCTGGGACCCCTATAATTCAAATGTTGGTGCATTTGATATTATCTGAGAGGTCTCTGAGACTATCCTCAGTCCTTTTCAGCTTTTTACTTTATTCTGCTCTTCAAGAGTTATTTCCACCATTTTGTCTTCCAGCTCACTGATTCGTTCTTCTTCAGATATTCTGCTACTGATTCCTTCTAGAGTATTTTTAATTTCAGTAATTGTGTTGTTTGTCTCTGTATGTTTACCTCTTTAACTTTTAGAGTTAACTAAAGTTAACTTCGGAGAAAGCAATGGCACCCCACTCCAGTACTCTTGCTTGGAAAATCCCATGGGCGGAGGAGCCTGTTAGGCTGCAATCCATGGGATCGTTAAGAGTCGGACATGACTGAGTGATTTCCCTTTCACTTTTCACTTTCATGCATTGGAGAAGGAAATGGCAATCCACTTCAGTGTTCTTGCCTGGAGAATCCCAGGGATGGGGGAGCCTGGTGGGCTGCTATCTATGGGGTCGCACAGAGTCGGACACGACTGAAGTGACTTAGCATAAAGTTAACTTTAGTTAACTAACTTTAGTTAACTCTTTAACTCTTTTAGGTCTTTGTTAACTGATTCTTGCATTGTCTCCATTTTGTTTTCAAGGTTTTTTGATTATCTTTACTATCATTATTTTGAATTCTTTTTAACGTAGTTTGCCTATTTCCTCTTCATTTATTTGCACATCTATGTTTTTAGTTTTTTCTTCATTTGTGTAGTATTTCTCTCCCTTTTCATTATTTTTTTTTAACTTATTGTGTTTGAGGTCTCCTTTTCCCAGGCTTGAAGGTTGAATTATTTCTTCCTTGTGGTTTCTGCCCTCCAGATTTTGGTCCTCAGATATGCAGATGATACTACTCTTACGGCAGAAAGCAAAGAAGAACTAAAGAGCCTCTTGATGAAAATGAAAGAGGAGAGTGAAAAAAGTTGGCTTAAAACTCAACATTCAGAAAACTAAGATCATGACATCTGGTCCCATCACTTCATGGCAAATAGATGGGGAAACTGGAAATAGTGACAGACTTTATATTTTTTGGGCTCCAAAATCACTGCAGATGGTGATTGCAGCCATGAAATTAAAAGATCCTTACTCCTTGGAAGGAAAGTTATGACCAACCTAGACATCATATTAAAAAGCAGAGACATTACTTTGCCAAAAAAGGTCCATCTAATCAAGGCTATGGTTTTTCCAGTGGTGATGTATGGATGTGAGAGTTGGACTATAAAGAAAGCTGAGCACTGAAAAATTGATGGTTTTGAACTGTGGTTTTGGAGAAGATTTTTGAGAGTCCCTTGGATTGCAAGGAGATCCAATCAGTCCATCCTAAAGGAGATCAGTCCTGGGTGTTCATTGGAAGGACTGATGCTGAAGCTAAAGCTCCAATACTTTGGCCACCTGATGTGAAGAGCTGACTCATTTGAAAAGACCCTGATGCTGGGAAAGACTGAAGGCAGGAGGAGAAGGGGACGACAGAGGATGAAATGGTTGGATGGCACCACCGACTCAATGGACATGAGCTTGAGTAAACTTTGGGACTTGGTGATGGACAGGGAGGCCTGGCATGCTGCAGTCCATGGGGTCACAAAGAGTCGGACACGACTGAGCAAATGAACTGAATTTTGGTCCAGTGGTTTGTGCAAGCTTTGTATGCATTGAGATTTGTGCTGAGTTTTTGTTTGTTTGGTTTTCCTCTGATGGTCAAGGCTGAGTGCGGTGGTAATCCTGTCTGCTGATGATTGGGTTTGTGTTTTTGTTTTGTTTGTTGTTTAGATGAGGCATCCTGCATAGGTTGCTACTGGTGGTCAGGTGATGCTGGGTCTTGAATTCAAATGATTTCCTTTGTGTGAGTTCTTACTATTTGATATTCCCTAGGGTTTGTTCTTGGGTAATCTAGGGCCTTGGAGTCAGTGCTCCTACTCTAAAGGCTCAGGGCTTGATCTCTGGTCAGGGATGAAGGTTCCACAAGTGGTTTGTCATGACATTAAGTGAGATTAAAACAAATACGCAAAAATGAGAAACCAAAGTGGAACCCTAGACAAATGGCAGTTAGAAAATCAGGCAAATGATAATTAAAACAATGGTGTATATACATATACCCTCATAAGCAAAGTCAAAACAGTCCAACAAAAATAAAGTACAGTAGATTGACCCAGCGAACAAAGAAAATAAAAAATAATATTTACCAGTTAAGAACAAAACTAACTAAAGCACAAACTGTAAAACAAAGCTAAAGCAGGATGCCCAGTGGAGAAGAAAGCAATGAAACCAAAACTGACTAATATGTTGAGAGGAAAGGAAAGAAAGAATAGATATGCAAAGTTAAATAGAGGTAGATGAAAATATATATACTTTAACGATTAACTGCAAGGGGAAAAGAACAGTGGCAAAAGCAAAAAAGGAATAAATGTATTAAAAAATAGGTTTGAAAAAATTAAAAATTAAAATTATAAAAACGAGTAACTAAAAATGGAAGAAAAAAGGAGAAAGAAAAAAAAAAAAGGAAAATTCTACAGAACTCCAAAAACCCAATGTAGAGACAGAGGTTTATAACAACAATAAAAAGTGTGACTGAATATACACATATACATATACACCCATAAGCAAAGTCAAAACAATCCAACAAAAATAGAGTACAATAGATTGACCTGGCAAACAAAGGAAACCAAAAATTTTGTCTACCAGTTAACAAAACTAATTAAAACACAAACTATAAAACAAAAATAAGTAAGCTGCCAATTGGGGAATAAAAACAATGAAAATAAAACTAATAAATATGTTGAGAGGAAAGGAAAGAAAGAAAAGAAAGAAAGAACAGATATGCAACGTTAAATAGAGGTAGATAAAGAAGATTTATATACATTAAAGATTAACTGCAAGGAGAAAAGAACAGTAGGAGGAGCAAGCAAAGGAATAAATGTAGAAAAAATAATAATAATTAAAAAAATTAAAATTTAAAAAAAGAAAAGAAAAAAAAAAGAAAAAGGAAAACTCCACACAATTGCAAAAGCCCAACATAGAGGCAGAGGTTTATAACAATAAAAAGGTGACTGAGAAAAAAAATAAAGAAAGCTCAAAAGTTTAATTAGATTTCATAGTGCCAATAAAGTTGACAACTACAAGAGTGGGGGCGGGGAAGAAAAAGAAAAATCCAAAAGAATCTACAGAACAAGTCAAAACATAAGAATAATAAATGTTTTTCTGGAGTCAGTGCTGTCTGAGTCCTTTCCCTCACTAGGAGTCACAGTCCACCTCACCTCTCTAGGTTGGCTCCAACACCATGTTGATCTCTGGACCTGCTGTGGGAGCCACTCAGATTCTAATCTGGTCCTACGCCTGTGTGTTCTTGCCTGCAATGTCCACACCTATCAGAACTAGTGCATTTTCTTTTGTGGGAGCTCTCAATGTCCTTTTGTATGTTCCATAGACATAGAGTCTGCCTAGTTGATTGTGTGGATTTAATCTGCAGCTTGTACAGCTGGTGGGAAGGTTTTGGGTCTTCTTTCTTGGTCACACTGCTCCTGGTTTCAATTGTGGTTTTATTTCCACCTCTGCATGTGGGTCGTCCACTGGGGTTTGCTCCTGGGGCTGCCCTGGAGGACTTGGGTTTGCCCCTGTGAGGGCCAGGTGTGGAGGTGGTGCAGCTGCTTGGGTTGCAGGGGTTCTGGCAGCACCAGGTACTCAGGGGGGTTGGTGGCTAGGGCAGCAGGAAATATAGTGCTCTAGAAGGGTATGGCAACTAGTATTGGCCAATATGCTGTAGTATTCTTACCTGGAGAACCCCCTGACTGAGGAGCCTGGCAGGCTACAGTCTACCAGGGTCACAAAGAGTTGGACACAACCAAAGTGACCCTGTACACATAGACACAAGACTATTTTTGCCTGTGGCAGCTCTGCCCCAGTGAGAATTGAGCATGAAGGTGGCGCAGCTGCTTGGCTTGTGGGGTCACTGACGGCGCCAAGTGTGCAGGGACATGGACTGCCCCCACAGAAGGAGTGATGGCCCTATCAGAGTCTTTTTTCAAGCCTCTTGTAGCTGGTGATCAGAAGACCTCTTTGGCCAGTCTTTCTCTGTAGCTCCGCCCGTTCAGGGACTTAGAGGGCTCCCTTGCCTGGAGTCCTTCTCTGTTGTTTGACTCATCAGGCATATAGAGGGACCCCCCTGGCTGGGTCCTACTCTGTAGATTGGTACATCAGGCACTCAAAGGGGTACCCTCGGTGGGGTCCTACTCTGTCATCTGGCACATTAGTCACTAAAAGGAGCAGTCTGAGTGGGGTCCTACTCTTTAGTTCAGTGCATCAGGTGTTTGATAGGCCAGCCTCTCTATTGTTCAGCTGCTGATGCTGGCATGTAGGGAGAGAGAGGCTCTGGTGATGGCTCCACCCCCTACACGTGACTCAGCAGCATCTGCTTGCTTCCATGACTGCCCGGCTTTCCTCAACAAGCATTTCCCACCACAATCTCCTCCCTGACATCCCCTTGATCCATCTCTCCACAGTCAACAGCAGCCTTTGCCTTGGGATTGCTCCACAATCCCTAAACTCCAGCTCCCAGCTCCTCGCTGCACCTTCCAGGGGACCTGTGTCCGGGGTAGGTATGGCTACAACAAGGAGCCATACATGAGGCAAGGAGCCTCATTCCATTTAGGCTGCCACAGGTCAGTTGTTTCACTCTCAGCCTTAAATGTTTCTCCTCTGACTCAGATGATTCCCCTGATGTGGGGATCGGACCCCTGCTTCAGCTCCCCAACCCGCCGAGGGCAAGTCCAGTCCTACTAACACTCCTGTTATTTCCCCCTAGTTCCTTTGTCATACTGAGTTTTGCATGGTTCTGTATATTCTTTTCCACTGCTCAGATACTCCTGTCTGTTCTCATCTGGTGTTCTGCATGCACTTCTGTGTCTGACAGTGTATTCCTGATGTATCTGTGGAGAGAGATATACTCCATGTCCACCTACTCCTCTGCCATCTTGTTCTCTCCATGTCCGATTCTTTATGACCCCATGCACTGCTGCACACCAGGCTTTCCTGTCCATCACAACTCCTGGAGCTTACTCAAACTCATGTCCATCGAGTCAGTGATACCATCCAACCATCTCATCCTCTGTCATCCCCTTCTCCTCCTGCCTTCAATCTTTCCCAGCATCAGTCTTTTCTAATGAGTCAGCTCTTTGCATCAGGTGGCCAAAGTATTGGAGTTTCAGCTTCAGCATCAGCCCCTCCAATGTATATTCAGGATTGATTTCCTTTAGGATTGACTTGTTAGATCTCCTTGCAGTCCAAGGGACTCTCAAGAGCCTTCCCAACACCATAGTTCAAAGGCATCAATTCTTGGGTGCTCAGCTTTCTTTATGGTACAACTCTCGCATCCATACAAGACTACTGGAAAAACCCTAGCTTTGACTAGATGAACCTTTATGGTCAAAGTAAAGTCTCTTCTTTTTAATATGCTATCTAGGTTTGTCATAGCTTTTCTCCCAAGGAGCAAGCTATGTCTTTTAATTTCATGGCTGCAGTCCCATCTGCAGTGATTTTGGAGCCCAAGAAAATAGTCTGTCACCGTTTCCATTGTTTCCCCACCTATTTGCTATGAAGTGATGAGACTAGATGCCATGATCTTTGTTTTTTCCATGCTGAGTTTTAAGCTGGCTTTTTCACTCTCCTCTTTCACTTTCATCAAGAGGCTCTTTAGTTCCTCTTCGCCTTCTGCCATAAGGGTTATGTCAACTGCATGTCTGAGGTTATTGATATTTCTCCTGGCAGTCTTGATTTCAGCTTGTATTTCATCCAGCCCGGCATTTCACATGATGTAGTCTGCGTATAAGTTAAGTAAGCAGGGTGACAGTATACAGCCTTAATGTACTCCTTTCCCAATTTTGAACCAGTCTGTTGTTCCATGTCCAGTTCTAATAGTGGCTTCTTGACCTGAATACAGGTTTCTCAGGAGGCAAGTAAGGTGGTCTGATATTCCCATTTCTTTAACAGTTTCCCACAGTTTGTTGTGATCCACACAGTCAAGGCTTTAGCGCAGTCGATGAAGCAGACTTAGATATTTTTCTGGAACTCTCTTGCTTTTTCTACGATCCAACAGACTCTGGCAATTGGAACTTTCCTTCCTCTGCCATTTCTAAAAAAGGCTTGAACTTCTGGAGGTTCTTAGTTCATGTACTGTTGAAGCCTAGCTTGGAGATGAGTGTGGTGGTGTGGTAGTTTGAACATTTTTTGACATAGCCTTTCTTTTGGATTGGAATGAAAACTGATGTTTTCCAGTCTGGTAGCCACTGCTGGGCTTTCCAAATTTGCCAGCATATCGAGTCCAGCACTTTCACAGCATCATCTTTTAGGATTTGAAATAGCTTAGCTGGAATTCCATCACCTCCACTAGCTTTGTTTGTAGTGATGCTTCCTAAGGTCCACTTGACTTTGCACTCCAAGGTGTCTGCTCTAGGTATGTGATCACACCATCTTGGTTATCTGGTTCATTAAGACCTTTTTTGTATTCTATATATTGAATAGTCCGTCATTCCACCAATGATTTCTTATTGCCCACTTGTCACTTACCAAGATTCCATGTATTCTGAGTTTTTCACTTGGTTCCATGTTTGTTTCATATGTATTAGTATGTATGCTTTGCTTTACCCCAAACCAGAGGTAGTCCTTAGAGAAGGCAGCATATAGTTTCTGCCAGCCAAATGTAACTCCCTCAACTCTGTTGTAATCCATGCATGGCACCCATGACATGGATTTGCTTCCTTATAGAAACATTAAAATTCTAGTCCACTGCTTTTATGAACTGTTCACTGTCTTGATAAGCTTATAATTATTATTCACTGTTCTAACTTTGATTTCCTGCTCAATTCTGGCCCTTTGCATTTTCCTTTTCTTAATTTTGAGTTCACCAAAAAATTAAAAGCTGCATTTTTTAATTTTTGGCAGTGCTTCTATGTGTTTAAAGCATGTATATGGTGTATCTATCTTCCATGTAAGGTCAGTCCATCATATTTACCAATTTCTATTGTTTGGGAATTTTTTCCCTTGAAGTTATTTTCTATGTTCATAAATTCTCCACCCACTAGACTGATGTTCATTGCCTCAGGGTAAAGCAAAGTTCTACAACAAAGACGTTTGTAGAGATGTTAAGTGGAATTTTTTAAACACTCAGCAGGCAAACAGTCTGAAACCAAACAGCTTTTGATATGCAAGGGCTTAGACTTCAGAGGAAAGTTGTTTGTTTTGATTTCTAAAATGATTTAGCTTGGATCATCAAAGCCAGAGCCTGCAAGAGCATAGATATTATAAACGATAAATGTTGAGTAAAGCAAAATACTGAATATATTAGTACCTTAGGAAGCACAGGAAATAACCAACAATCAATAAATCAGTGTATCTAAAGGGAGTCACTACTGCAGGAGGCAAGGGAACACTGTAGCAGAAGCTTCAGGTAGACCACTCCAAAGTGGGGTCCATATGGAGCGCTCATCTGAGTCTCAAAGAATCAGTAAGCCTGTGAGAGCCAGAGTGATGCCTGGGGTAATCATGCAGTCCTACTCATTCCCAGGCATCAAACAACAAGCTACAGTATTAGTGAGGGAGGCAAGTAAGGGCCAGAGGGCATCAAGAGATCCAAAGCCCCGCTTCCACTACAAAGATGTTGGATAATATTTACTGAGGATTTACTATGTTTTAAGCATTTACATGCTTTATCTAACTTGATTTTATAATAAACTATGAGATTGGTAGTGTTATTATCTCTGTTGTAAAGATGAGGCAGTAAAATAGAGAAAATTCATGGTGTATCTCTAGAATTTGGCAGATTCAGGCTTTTATCCCCTATGGATCCAAACACTACTAAAGGGAGAAATAAGGAGAAAATCTTTGAAGAAAATGCCTGCCACCAGGGAGCTGACTGATCACCCTGGGAAATGGTGTCATGTTGAAGGCTCAGTGTTGGTCTCTGCTGCCTGTCCCCTCACAGCCAAATAGGCACGTTGCATGCTGATGTGGTGGGAACTGCCCCTGCATCCTTCAAGTTCTTGATGGTGGCACTAATTTCTGCAATCAGTCTAAGAATGTATCATTGTTTTTGGTTTACTATTTTCCTAGGTAGAGACAGTTCTAGTAGCTTCTATTTGGCTTTTCCTGTTGTCATGGCCCTCACGCCACAGGTCAGGGGATCGATGTGTTATAATACTTAGTGGCAAGATGGAGTGTTTTCCTCTCGATTGACATAAATGGGGTTTTGGGGAAGAAAAGAGAAAGTTAATTTTGGTTACAAAGAAATAAATGATTGTACTGCTGCTCATCTGTACACATATGACAAGACACACATATGGACATGTAGTCCATAACAAGTCCTCATCCCTGCCTGTTGTTCCAATATCATCTGGATTACTTCCTTTGCCCTGGGGAGTCTCTATATTTGCTTGACTGTGACCATTTCTTTTCTAGGCTAACCATTCAAGTTAAACAAAGTATTCCTCTCCATTTTCCCCCTTATTCCTTAGTTTATTTAAAACTATTGAAAGTGAAAAGGAAGGTTGCACAGTCGTGTCCAACTCTTTGTGACTCTATGGACTATACAGTCCATGGAATTCTCCAGGCCAGCATACTGAAGTGGGTAGCCGTTCCCTTCTCCAGGGGTCTTCCCAATCCAGGGATTGAACCCAAGTCTCCTACATTGCAGGCGGATTCTTTACCAGCTGAGCTACCAGGGAAGCCCACTTAATGCTATTAACCAAATTGTTATAAATACTGTTAAATTATTCCATTTAACTACATTTAATGTTTTGTCAGCCACCATCAGAGCATGGCATATTTTAGTGGAAAGGCATAAAGTAAGATTTTAGTTCACCAGCACAGATTCTTAAAACATCAGTTTTTTTGTTTTTAATTGGAGGCTAATTACTTTACAGTATTGTAGTGGTTTTTGCCATACATTCACGTGAATCAGCCATGGGTGTATATGTGTTTCCCATCCTGATCCTCCCTAAACATCATTTTTTTTTCAAAGTTGTTACAATAGATTATTATGAGAGAAGCCTGGCATGCTGTGGTTCATGGGATTACAAAGAGTCAGACATGACTTAGTGACTGAAAAACAACAACAAATTATGGGAGAGGAGCTGGGGACTGGCCTAGCCTGCTTGCCTGCTTCAGAAAACTGAATAATAAGGAAGCCACTAGCAGTCCAGCTTATTTTAATTTACCTGGACTTACTCCTTCCTCTTCCATCCCTACATCTCCCTACCCTCTACCCATGCTGTCTACACACATATATGCACATACTTAAAGAAGAAGAAATAAGATGTCAACAATTCTTTGTGGTGAATATTATAGATGTGGGAAGTGAGTCTCGAATGAATATTTTTTAAAATTGAAGACTTTATGTTTTTAAAACAGTTTTAGGTTCACGGAAAAATTAAGAGGAAGATAGATCTCCCATATATCACCTCTCCCCACATGCTAGCTTCCCCTATTATCGACATTCTCCACCAGATTGGGGCATTTATTGCAATCAATTAACCAACATTGACACACCATTATCAACCAAAGTCCAGAGTTTACATTAGCCTTGTGTGTTCTATGGATTTGGACAAAAGTATAATGACTCATACCCATCATTATAGTACCATACAAAGTATTTTCACTGCCCTAAAAATCCTCTGTGCTTTGCCTATTCATCTCTCTCTCAACCCCAGCTGCTGGCAATCAATGACCTTTTTTTTACTGTTGCCATAGTTTTTATTTTTTCCAAAATGTCATATAGTTGTTGTTTGGTTGCTAAGTCCTGTCCAACTCTTGGCAACCCCATGAATTATAGCACGTGAGGCTTCCCTATCCTTCACTATCTCCTGGAGTTTGCTCAGAGTCATGTCTGTTGAGTCAGTGATGTTATCTAACCATCTCATCCTTTGCCACCCCCTTCTCTTCTTGCCCTTAATCTTTCCCAGAATCAGGGTCCTTCCCAATGAGTTGGCTCTTAGCATCAGGTGACCAACAACCGGACCATAAGTGAAGCCCAGAAGTTTTTAATTTTGATAAAGTCCAGCTTATCAACTATTGTTTTCATGGATCATGAGGAGGAGAACAGAGAGAGAGAGAGTAGTGAGAGGCACATGACCACAGAGAGTATAGAATTGTAATAGAACCACTGTCTGTATGAAGTTAAAGGAAAACTAAATACTGCTGGAAGAAAGAAAGAAATTTCTAACTTGTAAAGCTGTCTCAAATGAGGTGGGCTGCCTCGGGAAGGAGTGAATTCCTCACCACTAGAGTTGGTTAAGCAGAAATTTATCTAGAATATCAAATAAAATATTCAAATGTTATCCAATCATCCTTCGGTATCCATGGGGGATTGTTTCTAGGATCCCGTCTGTTACAGAAAATCTTGTAGCCTTTACATATAACCTACACACATCTTCCCATATCAGTTCAGTTCAGTTCAGTCGCTCAGTCATGTTTGACTCTTTGCAACACCATGAACTGCAGCACGCCAGGCTTCCCTGTCCTTCACCAACTCCCGGAGCTTGCTCAAACTCATGGCCATCAACTCTGTGATGCCATCCAACCATCTCATTCTCTATCCTCCCCTTCTCCTGCCTTCAATCTTTCCCAGCGTCAGAGTCTTTTCTAGTGAGTCAGCTCTTCACATCAGATGGCCAAAGTATTGAAGCTTCAGCTTCAGCATCAGTCCTTCCAATGAGTATTCAAAACTGATTTCCTTTAGGATTGACTGGTTTGATCTCCTCACAGTCCAAGGAACTCTCAACAATCTTCTCCAACACCACAATTCCAAAGCATCAATTCTTCTGTGCTCAGCTTTCTTTACGTTCCAACTCTCAATCCATACATGACTATTGGAAACACCATAGCTTTGACTAGATGGACCATTTTTGGCAAAGTAATGTCTCTGCTTTTTAATATGCTGTCTAGATTGGTCATAGCTTTTCTTCCAAGGAGGAAGCATCTTTTAATTTCATGGCTGTGGTCACCATCTTCAGTGTTTTTGGAGTCCAAGAAAATAAGGTATGTCACTGTTTCCACTGTTCCCCCATCTATTTGCCATGAGGTGATCGGACCAGATGCCTGATCTTCATCTTTTCGATGATGAGTTTTAAGCCAGCTTTTTCCCTCTCCTCTTTCACTTTCATCAAGAGGCTTTTTCCTCTTCACTTTCTGCCATAAGGGTGGTGTCATCTGCATATCTGAGGTTATTGATATTTCTCCCAGCAATCTTGATTCCAGCTTGTGCTTCACCCAGCCTGGCATTTCACATGATGTACTCTGCATATAAGTTAAATAAGCAGGGTGACAATATACAGCCTTAACATACTCCTTTCCCAATTTGGAACCAGTCCTTTATTGCATGTCTGGTTCTAGCTGTTGCTTCTTGACCTGCATACAGATTTCTCAAGAGGCAGGTCAGGTGGTCTGGTACTCCCATCTCTTTAAGAATGTCCCATAGTTTATTGAGATCCACACAGTCAAAGGTGTTAGTGTAGTCAGTGGAGCAGACATATATTTTTCTGGAATTCTCTTGCTGTTTCTATTATCCAACAGATGTTATAATTTGATATTTGGTTCCTCTGCCTTTTCTAAATCGAGCTTAAACATTTGGAAGTTCTCGGTTCGCATATTGTTGAAGCCTGGCTTGGAGAATTTTGAGCATTACTTTGCTAGCATATGAAATGAGTGCAATTGTGTGGTAGTTTGAACATTCTTTGGCATT
Source organism: Bubalus bubalis (assembly GCF_019923935.1). Classification (NCBI taxonomy): domain Eukaryota; kingdom Metazoa; phylum Chordata; class Mammalia; order Artiodactyla; family Bovidae; genus Bubalus; species Bubalus bubalis. The sequence goes on from NC_059162.1 coordinate 59,876,191, forward strand.
GCCTTTCTTTCGGACTGGAATGAAAACTGACCTTTTCTAGTCATGTGGCCACTGCTGAGTTTTCCAAATTTGTTGTCATATTGAGTGCAGCACTTTCACAGCATCATCTTTTAGGATATGAAATAGCTCAGCTGGGGTTCCATCACCTCCTCTAGCTTTGTTCATAGTGATGCTTCTTAAGGCCCACTTAACTTTGCACTCCAGGATGTCTGGCTCTAGGTGAGTCATCACACCATCGTGGTCTGGGTCATTAAGATCTTTTTTGTATGGTTCTTCTATGTATTTTTGCCATCTCTTCTTAATGTTTTCTACTTCTGTTAGGCCCATACCATTTCTGTCCTTTATTGTGCCCATCTTTGTATGAAATATTCCCTTGATATCTCTAATTTTCTTAAAAAGATCGCTAGTCTTTCCCATTCTATTGCTTTCCTCTATTTCTTTGCACTTAGGAAGGGTTTCTTATCTCTCTTTGCTATTTTTTGGAACTCTGCCTTCAGATGGACATATCTTTTCTTTTCTCCTTTGCCTTTTGCGTCTCTTCTTTTCTCAGCTGTTTTTAATGTCTCCTCAGACAACCATTGGAGAAGGCAATGGCACCCCACTCCAGTACTCTTGCCTGGAAAATCCCATGGATGGAGGAGCCTGGTAGGCTGCAGTCCATGGGGTCGCTAAGAGTTGGACACGACTGAGCGACTTCACTTTCACTTTTCACTTTCATGCATTGGAGAAGGAAATGGCAACCCACTCCAGTGTTCTTGCCTGGAGAATCCCAGGGACGGGGAAGCCTGGTGGGCTGCCGTCTATGGGGTTGCACAGAGTCAGACACGACTAAAGTGACTTAGCAGCAGCAACACACAAGCATGTTGCCTTTTTTGCATTTCTTTTTCTTTGGGATGGTTTTGATCACTGCCTCCTGTATAGTATTACAAATCTCTGTCCATAGTTCTTCAGGCACTCTGTCTATCAGATCTAATCCCTTGAATCTATTTATTACTTCCACTGTATAATCATAAGGGATTTGATATTGGTCATACCTGAATGATCTAGTGGTTTTCCCTGCTTTCTTCAATTTAAGTCTGAATTTGGCAATAAGGAGTTCATGATCTGAGCCACAGTCAGCTCCCAGTTTTGTTTTTGCTGACTGTATAGAGCTTCTTCACCTTCTATTGCAAAGAATATAATCGATCTGATTTTGGTATTGACCACCTGGTGATGTCCATGTGCAGAGTTGGCTCTTGTGTTGTTGGAAGAGGATGCTTGCTATGACCAGTGCATTCTCTTGGCACAACTCTGTTAGCCTTTGCCCTGCTTCATTTTGTATTCCAAGACCAAACTTGCCTGTTACTCCAGGTATCTCTTGACTTCTTACTTTTGCATTCCAGTCCCCTATAATGAAAAAGACATCTTTTTTTGCCGTTAGTTCTAAAAGGTCTTATAGGTCATCATAGAACCGTTCAAGTTCAGCTTGTTTGGCATTAGTGGTTGGGGGCATAGACTTGGATTAATGTGATGTTGAATGGTTTGCCTTGGAAATGAACAGAGATCATTCTGTAGTTTTTGAGATTGTACCCAAGTACTGCATTTCAGACTCTTGTTGAGTATGAGGGCTACTCCATTTCCTCCAAGGGATTCTTGCCCACAGTAGCAGATATAATCATCTCTAAAATACTTAAAATGCCTGACAAATAGCAGTCACTGTGCAGCCAATTTAAGTTTTGCTTTTTGAAACTTTCTGGAATTTTTTAGGGGGGATGGATATTTTGAAGCTCAGGTTAATTGAATCTGATGAGACTAAGGGCCAAACTGTATAGGGAATCTGATCAAATGACATTAGGGCCCCTCCCATACATCAGACTTTTGAGAAACAATATCCTCCATTTAGAATATTAAAGATATATACTTATGTGTGGAAACCAACCAAAGATGCTTAAATGATTATGGATGAGAGTGTATAAATAATCCACATGTGGAGTATGGAGAAGGAAAATGTCAAAGCCCCAAGGGTATCAGTTCACTTTGGCTAAGATATGCTGGAGGTACAATTAATCCCCAAATCTTGGTGGCTTACTATAACAAAGGTTTTTTTTTTCTTACTCGTCTTATATGTTAGTTAATCAACAAAAATGTAGACGACTTTCTTTAATCTTGGCATCCAGGATGAAAAAGAAGCCTGTATCTAGACATTGTTGGAATCATGGAACCATGTAGAGGCTCTTAAAACTTCTCCTTGGAGCTGATATCACCATTTCCACTCCAATTCATTGGTCACAGCAAGATATTATGCTAAGCCTGCTATCAAAAGAGCAGGAAGGATTGCCCTGAAAGGGAGGAAATATTTTAACTATATTTAAATGTACTACATCAAATCTTGTAATCATGGTTTGATATTTGACAATTCCACACTATGAAATAAATGATCTCTGCTGCTGCTGCTGCTGCTAAGTCGCTTCAGTAGTGTCTGACTCTGTGTGACCCCATTGACGGCAGCCCACCAGGCTCCCCTGTCCCTGGGATTCTCCAGGCAAGAACACTGGAGTGGGTTGCTATTTCCTTCTCCAGTGCATGAAAGTGAAAAGTGAAAGTGAAGTCGCTCAGTCATGTCTGACTCTTAGCGACCCCATGGACTGCAGCCCATCAGGCTCCTCCGTCCATGGGGTTTTCCAGGCAAGAGTACTGGAGTAGGGTGCCATCGCCTTCTCCGAAATGATCTCTAGGGAGTAAGAAAAAACTTTTTATATAGCGTATATTTTGGAAGTGTGTTTTCGTTAAAGGGTCGAGTAATCTAAAAACCTACTACTAATTTCACTGCAGAAAAAGAAGATGGATCTCCCAGGAATTCACAGGAGGCATGTTTGTAGAGTTGCAGAAAAAAAAAATCTCCTTTTACTTCATCATTGCCTTTTAGGAATATTCATATCCATGGCTACCATACATAGTTGGTAAAACTTATTGTACTTTAAAAATAAAATTTTGAATAATTAGTCACAGAGACAGAAAATTTTCTGGAAGTCCATGACCACAACTGTTTGAGTGATGGCAGACAGATATGACCCTGTTTCTTGTGTGGACAGTGCAGCTAGGTAGAGGAGTTGGTGTTGGATTTAGACCAGAATGAAAGACATAAGAAGAGGGAAGATATCTAAGACTCTTTCATACCAAACTAAGAGTCTGGATTTACTTTGGAGGTTCTAAAGAGTTAATGGAAACTTTTAAGCAGGGAAGATTCAGGATCAAAATCACTCAGACAATAATACGGAGGATGGATTGGAAATAGAACAAAATTTGAGGGAAGACTAGGTAACTATTAGAACTAGAGCACTGCAGGCTAGAAGTGAAAGACCCTGAAAGTAGGCCAGGAATAGTAGTAACAGAAAGTGAGAACAAATGCAAAACTATTTATAGAGTAAAAAAAATAGGTCTTGTTGGCTGATGGGTGAGAAGGCTGAATGAGAAGAAACACTCAGACGACTGCCAAATTTGGGCCTTGGTGCAGCCAGGCAAATATAGAAATGCAGGGTTTGAGTTAAGCCCTCATTGGTACTTCTTATATTTGTGATCTTACACAAGTTATTTTATCTTGCCAATCTCCATTTCCTTATCTGTAAAATTTAGCTGATAATAATACTCCCATCATAGAACTATTGTGAGAATTTACACACTGTGACCAGTGCAAGCTTTCAGAGAAACTCTAAGGCATTTTTGAGGCTTGCAGACACATTAAGATAGACAGCCTGCCATCTAGATTGATATTTTATTCCTGGAATGGATAAGCCATATGGACAACAGGGCATGAATGTGTCTGAAACAGGAGGGAAGGAGGCAAGGCACAACCTTTAAGAGAAATATATAGCTATAGGACATGACACAGACTGATTAGAACCAAACAAGGTGGCAGAAGATTCAGCTTCTGGGGACCTTGAGTCTCATTATAGGCTCACTATAATACATGAGCATATAAATTACATACCAGCACCATGACAGTTCTGAGGCCAACCATAAAAGGTCAAAAAGTGAATGGTGGCCCAATTCCTAAAAATTATTGCCCCTTCTCCTAGGTAATTGGAATAATCCTCCCACTCATTGGCTTATCAAATTACCCAGCCCATGAAAACTAGCTATGCCATATTTCAAGGCTCTCTCACCTCTGAGACGGCCCATGCTGTTTCTTTCTAAATAAATCCCCTTTTTACTTATCACTTAATCTCCGAATTCTTTTGCAACAAAGCAAGAACCTAAAATTCATCAGGAACATCGCCAGTCTTGCTTCAAAATGGATATTCTAAGAAATGCTTATACAAGAAAGTTAAAAACCTTTACTTTCATTTTGCCACTGTGTCTATTCTAGTTGATTTCACAAATGCTTATCTTTGAGGACTTTTCTTCTCTCTTTAGTTCCTTAATAGAGGCCTTAGAGCTTGAGCCTTCGCTCAACTCCAGGTTCTCAGTGCTCAGAACTAGTATAGATCTTACACACCCACTGGGGAGTGAGGAATGGTGACATTTCAGGATTAGTGGTTTGTTTAACAGTAATAGAAACTGCATAGAAAGTAGGCAGTGCGTTTTTAAAATTTTGGATCAACTATGACAATAAACCCCTATACTTTTCACAGAATATTTAACCTTAATACTTTGTTGTTGTTCAGTTGCTAAGTAGTGTCTGACTCTTTGTGACCCCATGGACTGCAGCACACCAACCTTAATACCATAATACCACCCTAATATGGATTGCCCACCCTGTGATAAACAATGAATATGTGGCAGCTATTACTTTTGTGATGATGATGATGAAGGATAGATGACCAGCTGAAGTGTTGTTAAAGATTATTCAGATTTCTTGAGGTATACATAAAGAATCAAAATAGAAAAGTCAAACTGGAAAAATATGTTTGTATCCATTTACTCTGAATACATAAAATGAGTGATATCTATGGTTGCTATTAATCTTTATGCCTCAATATTCATTCTCCTCTTCTTTCTCTTGGTTATAGTACTCCCTGACTTTAGATTCAGCCAATGACTATATATCCCAGTCAACTCTGTAGCTAGGTTAGGTCATGTGACTATCTGGTCAAGGACTACAGTATGAATGGCAAGTATGGCCTCCGGGTGACATTCTTGAGAGGAAACTGCTTGCCGTTCACTTTCTTGTTCCTTTTCTCATGAGAATTAACTGTCAACTATGTGAACAAGGAAAGCAAAGATAAAGAACCCTAAGGACTTGGATGGCCTTGTGGGGCAAAGCCACTAATAGCCAAGCTACCTCCAGACTCTTACATGCGAGAGCACTAATTTCCTTTCAGCCACTATATTTTTGAGTCTCTTCATCATTTATGACAAGATACTGTAATACAGGAAATAAAATGCCTGGTATGGTGTCAATCAACTATAAAATAACACATTTTAAAAAGATTAAAATATACCATTAAAGATGGTGTCTAAAATTGACTACAATTAACTTCTAATTTTCTGGGTACAGAAATCATCACATTTGCCTAATGTGCATATCTATTGTTTGAATTTCACACATTCAAAGTTATTTCACTTTTGAGTGAATACTTTGTGAGTGAAAGTAGGGGATTCTCAAATATGTTTTAAAGATTCACTTTTTTTTTTTTTTTTTTTTTTTTTTTTAGTATTGTGGCTCTCTTGGCCCTCAGAAATCAGATCACAGGGTATTTGTCTTAGCACCAGCACCAACAGGACTCCTATTTATTTACCCAGACAGGGCATGGCGTCTGCTCCCTCATGAGGTATGCTGGATGTTTAGGAAGGGTTTCAAGTAGAGTAATGCAATGATGGCCACAGTGCTGAAGCTACAGGGGAGCTAAATGCAAAGTTAAAAAGAGAAAAAGTACTTTTCTGTTTACAAAGAAGGCCATGTTTCTTTTGTTAGTTTATTACCAACACTCCTATGCCAGCACCTGGTCTTTTCTTCACTATGCTTTGACATTGAATGTATTGAATCCACCAAAGGATTCAGCCTGTATAATTCTGCCACTTTTTTCATCTCTAAAGTTCTCTAAATGTACACATGATATTACATCCTCTGAAATGCAACTGACCAGATATTTCCCCCTGTAATCAAAAAATCCCTGAGTTTATATTTCCATAGATGGAAAGCTGTCGACTGAATTAATGACAGGTGGACTTCAAAAGGTCACAAACTTAGAAGTCTGGCTTTTGGTTCTACCTCTGCTATGCATAATTATGTGACTTTGGTCTAGTCACATAGTCAATCTGGGTCCTAATCTTTAAATGAAAGAACAGAACTACATGGTTTCCTAATGGCCATATTCTGTGATTCTACAAATACATATGTCATACTGCTACTGCTAAGTCACTTCAGTCGTGTACAACTCTGTGCGACCCCATAGACGGCAGCCCACCAGGCTCCCCTGTCCCTGGGATTCTCCAGGCAAGAACACTGGAGTGGGTTGCCATTTCCTTCTCCAATGCATGAAAGTGAAAAGTGAAAGTGAAGTCGCTCAGTTGTGTCCGACTCCTAGCGACCCCATGGACTACAGCCCACCAGGCTCCTCTGCCCATGGGATTTTCCAGGCAAGAGCACCGGAGTGGGGTGCCATTGCCTTCTCCGACATATGTCATAAGGGGATTCTATTCACATGGATTTAAAATTTTTCTTTCAGCATATTCAGCTCATGAAGTACATATGTAAAGGTAGAATTCATTGGAGAGAGTGTATGTATTGCATGTTTGAATATGATTTAAAATGAATACTGCATAATTATGAGAGTTTAAAAATATTAAAAAAAACTTTTATTGAGTAACTTATAAGTGCTAAAGATGGGCTTTCCTGGCGGCTCAGACAGTAAAGAATCTGCCTGCAATGCAGGAGACCTGAGTTCAGTCCCTGAGTTTGGAAGATTCCCTGGAGAAAGGAATGACACTCCACTCTGGTATTCTTGCCTGGAGAATTCCATGGACAGAAGAGCCTGGTGGTCTGCAGTCCATGGGGTCACAAAAGAGTCAGACATGACTGAGCAACCAACATTTCAATGTTTATCTTTTGTTAATGGTTTTTTAAATGATGACAGGACTTACAGGCAATTCTTTTTTTTTTTCATGTGTTTAAAAACCCACTCACAAAAAATAAACATTGAAGCTGCCTGTAATCCTGTCTCACAAGAGATGAACTAAGGGCAAAAGCTCTCCACATCCCTTTCCCTGTAGAAAAATGTCATTAATCTCTCCATTAATGACTTCAATAAAAGGATGTCAAAGGAGCAATTCAATAACACTCAACTTGCATTAATTTGAGATCTACATAAGAGGGGTTAGAATAAAGTGGCTGCACAGAATTATCATAAAACTGGAAAATATGTTAGTACTGTAGCAAGTTCAAAACCATTTCAGAGATGAATAAAAAACTGCTGGAAAAAAAGGGAAAAATGACAAAATTTGCCCTGAAAACCTTTTATTTTGAGATCTTCAGTTATGCTACATGATGAATATGGAAAGCATTATTCTCCTAGTTAATATTCCCTGCAGCAAACCAGAGATGACAATGTATTGTTTATTCTCTAGAGAAAGAAGCCAGCCAGACAGTTAGAATTGGGAAGATTTGTCTTTTCTGAACTAGTTTTCATTTGTTTGTTTTTGGTGTTGCTAGTAAAGTTCATACTGTGAGGTGAAATCAGGTACCTGGGTTGTTCTAATCATGTATGGTAAGATCCTGGCATAGAAATGGTTGTCATGAAGGGAGTTTACACTCCTAGGTCTCTGGAGAGAGAAGATACAGCAGGTGCCACACAGAAATAAAAGGAAGAAGGCAAAATGAAGGCAAGAATCTTCATTGTGGTTTCTGAGGGAATAAACAAGTGAGGTGGGGTGAGCAGGTTTAAGTTTGGCTGGTATGAGGCATTTCAGCAGGCTGTTGGGGACAGGGACTGGTTGTCTGGTCCCTGGCCCTGGGGTGACAGGGCAGGGTATCCCTGAGTGTGAGAACCCTTTAGAGAAAGTGGTGGGAGTGGGGGTGGGCTCTGGATTGGTTGGTTTGCATGTGAAAGACACATTGTTAGTTCAATCGCTCAGTCGTGTCCTACTCTTTGCGACCCCATGAACCATAGCACGCCAGGCCTCCCTGTCCATCACCAAATCCCGGAGTCCACCCGAACCCACGTCCATTGAGTCAGTGATGCCATCCAACCATCTCATCCTCTGCCATCCCCTTCTTCTCCTACCGTCAATCTTTCCCAGTGTCAGGGTCTTTTCCAATGAGTCAGCTCTTAGCGTCAGGTGGCCAAAGTATTGGAGCTTCAGCTTCAACATCAGTCATCCAATGAACATCCAGGACTGATCTCCTTTAGGATGGACTAGTTGGATCTTCTTACAGTCCAAGGGACTCTCAGGAGTCTTCTCCAACACCATAGTTCAAAAGCATCAGTTCTTCGGTGCTCAGCTTTCTTCACAGTCCAACTCTCATATCCATACATGATTACTGGAAAAACAATAGCCTTGACTAGACAGACCTTTGTTGGCAAAGTAATGTCTCTGCTTTTTAATATGCTGTCTAGGTTGGTCATAACTTTCCTTCCAAGGAGTAAGTGTCTTTTAGTTTCATGGCTGCAATTACCATCTACAGTGATTTTGGAGCCCAGAAAAATACAGTCAGCCACTGTTTCCACTGTTTCCCCATCTATTTGCCATAAAGTGATGGGCCCAGATGCTATGATCTTAGTTTTCTGAATGTTGAGCTTTAAGCCAACTTTTTCACTCTCCTCTTTCACTTTCATCAAGAGGCTCCTTAGTTCTTCTTCACTTTTAGCCATAAGGGTGGTGTCATCTGCATATCTGAGGTTATTGATATTTCTTCCGGCAATCTTGATTCCAGCTTGTGCTTCATCCAGCCCAGCATTTCTCATGATGTACTCTGCATATAAATTAAATAAGCAGGGTGACAATATACAGCCTTGACAAACTCCTTTTCCTATTTGGAACCAGTCTGTTGTTCCATGTCCAGTTCTAACTCTTGCTTCCTGACCTGCATACAGATTTCTCAAGAGGCAGGTCAGGTGGTCTGGTATTCCCACCTCCTTCAGAATTCTCCACAGTTTATTGTGATCCACACAGTCAAAGGCTTTGGCATAGTCAATAAAGTAGAAATAGATGTTTTTCTGGAACTCTCTTGCTTTTTTGATGATCCAGCGGATGTTGGCAATTTGATTTCTGGTTCCTCTGCCTTTTCTAAAACCAGCTTGAACATCTAGAAGTTCACGGTTCACTTATTGCTGAAGCCTGGCTTGGAGAATTTTGAGCATTACTTTACTAGCGTGGGAGATGAGTGCAATTGTGCAGTAGTTTGAGCATTCTTTGGCATTGCCTTTCTTTGGGATTAGAATGAAAACTGACCTTTTCCAGTCCCGTGGCCACTGCTGAGTTTTCCAAATTTGTTGGCATATTGAGTGCAGCACTGTCACAACAACATCTTTTAGGATTTGAAATAGCTCCACTGGAATTCCATCACCTCCACTAGCTTTGTTGGTAGTGATGCTAGTGGAGGTGAATTACTTGCTATCTCTAGAAATTAACTATCTCTGGGAGGGGCAGTCTTTCTGGTTCAGTAAGATCTCAGATGTCAAACATCAAAATACAGAAAGTAGAAAATATGATAATTACACAGAAACATGTCGTAGTTAATAACTGAAAAATAAAAAAATACAGCCGAAATTCATACTGAAAATAAACAAAACTCTGAAAAACACTGAAGTTTTCAGCAGTATTGTAGAAGTCATAGTGTGTTAGCCACTCAGTCATGTCCAACTCATTGAGACCTCATGGACTGTAGCCCACCAGGCTTCTCTGTCCATGGGATTCTCCAGGCAAGAATACTAGAGTGGGTAGTCAGTCATCCCCTTCTCCAGGAGATCTTCCTGACCCAGGGATAGAACCCTGGTCTCCTACCTTGCATGTGGATCCTTTATCATCTGAGTTACCAGGGAAACCCATGTGGAAGTCATAGTTTCATTTTAACTGCAAGTTTACTTTCTTGAATACCATTTGAAGTAGTTCTTGTATAACTACTACAAAACTTTTATTTATGCTTTTCTTATATCATTTGCTACATTCACAAATGTATAAAATGGCATGACATCTGCCTAAAGGCAACTTGTTTAAAAATTAACTACTGGATCTCCCTGGTTGTCCGGTGGTTAAGATTCTGAACTTCCACTGTAGAAGACATAGGTTTGACCCTGGTCAGGTAAGTTTTGCACACTGCATGTTATAGCCAAAAAACCCTAAAAACAACCCTAACTACTAAGTACATTTAAAAAATCTTTGTGCAGGTGCTCAGTAGTGTCCAATTCTTTGCGACCCCATGGACTATAGCCCACTAGGCTCCTCTGTCCATGGGATTCTCCAGGTAAGAATACTAGACTGGGTTGCCAGCCCTCCTTCAGGAGATCTTCCTGACCCAGGGATCAAACCTGCATCTCTTATGCCTCCTGCATTGGCAGGCAGGGTTCTTTACCACTAGCGCTACCTGGGAAGTACCTTTCTACTTGACTGCTCAACATTAAATATCTCAAGCTTAATGTGTCTAAAATGGATCTCTATCTTTCCACTCCCCAATCTGTGCACACACCATCACCAAATCTTCTACTTCAGTATGCTTGTACAGATTGGTTGATGCTTCTCTATTCTATACATCAAATTAGTCAGGACTCCCCTCTTTCTCTCACATTCCACATCTAATACGTAAGGAAATTCTTCTGGACAGCCCTGTCCAGCTTTCACTGCTCCTCTTTTTTCTGATTGCAAGTTTGGGAGCCTGAAGGTTGATTTTAAATTTCTATTAGTTAGATACTGTTTTAGTCAGAGTTCAGAATCTCTTTGGCAATATGCTTTCCTCATAATTTTAGAAGGCTCTTGATCTATTTTTTATGCTGAAATTCCTTATTGATTTTTGCAACTTTTACATTTGTTCCTTTAGTTTATTAGTCATAATTATTCTAAAGATGGCTGTAACATCTGGGTCATTTCTGAATCTTTTTTTTTATTGATTGTTTTATCTCCACTCAGTGGATTGTTTTTCTTGCTAGTTAGACTTATAATTTTGTGTTGATTGCTGGATATCATGTGTAAGGCAGTAGAGACTAAGATAAACAGTACTGAGTCCTGGAGATGGGAATACCTCTTCTGTCAGACTTTTAGTGTAGGGCTGAATCAATATAGTCAGGAGTTGAACTGGTTTGGGGTGTTGTTTTGCTTTTGTTTTCTTCAGTGTACCTCAGGCTTCAAATTCTTTTAACAGTTGGGCCGCTACTCCCTTATGCTTGGAAGGAGATACAGAGTGCTTAAGAGTTTCTCTCCTGGTTTTGCTCCTCACTCACCTTTCAGTCTCTGCCCACATTCCTGCCCCTTACCCAACAGTAGGGAGGAGATCTTGGGGTCCTGTTGAGCCTTACTCTTTGGCAGGTCCTGCATAGTTGGGCCTGGGAGGTGGAACTTTCTCTCTGTTTTTTTTTTTTTTTTTTTAAATAAACTTTGGATGCTTTGTAATTTTGCATTTCATATATTATCCAGTTTCACATTCTCACAGGATCAGCAATCACAACAGCTACTTCCTCTCCCAAGCCTGAAAATGGCAAGAAAGCCACAGCTGCGACTAAAAAGCAAAGCACGAATGTGCTCACGAAACAGAAAAAATTGCACACATTTTCCTTCATTTTTCTTAAAGTAAAAGCTGACAATAAGACTTACTGCTGGAGAACAAAACCCTTTTCTTCTTCACACCTCAAACCAAATGTTAAACTTATCTGAGGGGTTTCCCTGATGGTCCAGCAGTTAGGACTCCATGCTATCACTGCCGAGGGCCTGCGTCAGGGAACCAAGAGCCCACAGGACTCATGATACAGCAAAAACAAACAAAACCTCCTAAAACCCTTATCTGAATAGCTTATCTGACAGGTACACAAGAGCTCCTTAATAATTAATTGCACACACATGAAAAATTCTTTATGGTTCATAAATCTTTCACTACAAAAGGTATAAAGTACTTTACTTCTTGGTTGGTTTTGAATTTTGGAAAGAATGAGGGGTCATGGCAGGGGTGGTGTGAGGTACCTGTGAAGAGGTAAACAAATGGGCAGAGCAAGGGTTTCCTTCAAGAGTGTTGGCCTGTCTGAGGAGGAAGTGGAGGACCCTGATTTGAAATGATAAATAAAATATTCTTTATTGGGTGGTCTTCCTGTTCAGCCTGGAAGTGTGTGTGGTAGTGGGGAGTGCTGGTCCCCAGGGCAAAACAGGCTGCAGGGCTTGGTCCTTCCTGAGGCAGGATGGGTACAGGGGAGAGAGGTGTGAAGAGAGGCACCAGGAATGATGAACCATTAGTGGCCAGGGCCTGTTGCTATGGTGACACAATCCAAGAACAAACTATACACTCATATATACACAAGTTTGTGTCTTAATTCGTGCCAGAAAACATGGAAAATGAAAGGCTTTCTTTCTCTCAGGTGGAGCTACAGAAGCAAGTTTGGAGTGGAGGTCATGTCTTGGTCATCTCAGTGAGGCCTTCCAGCTGGGTCTGGGTGGCCCAGTAAGAAGACTCCTGAATCCTGCTGTGAGCCCTTGAAGAGGGCCTTCAGGGTAGGACAAAGCTGAGGAAGAGGAGAAAAAGGAAACCTGAGGCAGTTCACTGAGTCAGGCTTACAATTCACGGTCTTCAGAGGGAAGAAGCAGCTCTCCACAGGCCGCTTGGGGGCAGGAGGAGCTCATGGCAGCTTCCTCCCCAGTGAGGCAGGGTGTTCAAGCTGTAGTGACAAGACTGAAGATCTGACAGAACTGAAGGTATTTCCGTCCTTGCCAGGCAGTGTCTGAGGAAGGGTGCATGCTAAGCAGTGCAGGTAGGGTGGAGGCAATAGCAGAGGCAGCTGGGTATGTGAAGGCAGCGGATGAAATGACTGGGGCCAGCTCTGTGGTGTAGAGAGGACAGGGAGGCCTAGGCTTCTGGGGATGCATGCATCAGAGCAGCCCCCGTCAAGTGATAGGGGTCCCTCGAGAAGAAGCGTGGTCCTAGGGTGAGGTGAGCCTTGGTGCAATATGGTGGCCATTAGCTTGTTCTTGGCCATCTTGGTTTGGCCTTGGCAAACAATAGCCTCAAGATCTACAGATTCTTGGAATCAAAGTGAATACCTTTCCACACATTCTTGGCCACTTCTTCTCCTGCCCAGCTGTCAAAGATCACAAAGATAATAAGACAAAAGCCTGTCTTAAGGTGAGCTTTATCAAGAGCCCTTCATACCCCTTGGATGTGCCAAGGGAATGCAGAGGGTGATTGCATGCCTGGCTGCAGTGAGCAGGTGGGAAGGGGTGTGGTGAGCGGTGTGCTCTGGTGTGCAGAGCAGGGTGGCACTCCAGGAGTGGGGCGCTAGGGTGGTGAGAGGGGCAGCCTCTGCTTCAGGCTGGGCTCACTTCAACTTTGGCTGATGTGAGAGGTGGGGAGGGATGTGGGACAGCAGTGGGGGAGGGCACTGGGAATCTGAGCCTACTGGAGCTTTCTCACTATGTGTACACATCCTGCCCATGGCAACCAAACTCTGTCTTGTATCTGGGGCTGGTCCTGTGCAGGAGTTTCTTTCTGCCACTGTTGGCAAAACTCTGGTAAGATACAAAATCCAGAATGGTTTCTTGTCTCTCTTCCAGAGCAAGTAGGCTTTTTCTTCTACTTCTTCCTTAGATGCAGTGGGTTTTTGCCTCCACCCTGTAGGGTTTGCTGCCCTTCCTCACAGAGATTTAAGGCTTTTGCTTCATAGGAGAGATGAAAACAAAGGAGCAAATGAGGTTTTGTGCCCATTGCCTAACAGCTGGCCATTACTGCTTCATGGCTACATCAGTGAGGTGGCTCTATCAAACCTCCTGCCCTGATCCCAGTCTTTTTGTGAGTGACCTGTGGAAACCTATGGGAAAAAGCTTGCAGGTGAGTACAATCTCCCTTTGTTTCTGAATGTTCAGTATCCCAAATTGATACATCAGCCTACATGGGTCTTTAATATATATCTTTAAATTGTACCTATTTTTTCCCAGCCCATTTGTATGCTGTCCACCAGTGTTGCCCCTACTATGCCACAGGTCAAAAGGCTCACATGTTCCATTTCTTTTTGAAGGATTTTTGTCTCTCATTAGAATTCAGACCAAATTATCTGCCTCCTGAGAAATCTGTATGCAGGTCAAGAAGCAACAGTTTAGAACCAGACATGGAAGAATGGACTGGTTCAAAATTGGGAAAGGAGTATATCGAGGCTGCATATTGTCATCCTGCTTATATAACTGTGTGCAGAGTACATTATGGGAAATGTGGGCTGGATGAAGCACAATAATGCCAAGAAATAGAGGAAAACAATAGAATGGGAAAGACTAGCGATGTCCTCAAGAAAATTAGAGATACCAAGGGAACATTTCATGCAAAGATGGGCTCAATAAAGGACAGAAATGGTATGGACAAAATGGTATGTTAATGGTAATAGAAGCAGAAGATATTAAGAAGAGGTGGCAAGAATACATACAAGAACTGTACAAAAAAGAGCTTCACGACCCAGATAATCAAGATGGCATGATCACTCACACTCACCTAGAACCAGACATCCTGGAATATGAAGTCAAGTGGGCCTTAGGAAGCATCACCACGAACAAAGCTAATGGAGGTAATGGAATTCTAGTTAAGCAATTTCAAATCCTGAAAGATGATGTTGTGAAAGTGCTGTACTCAAAATGCTGGCAAATTTGGAAAGCCCAGCAGTGGCTACCAGACTGGAAAAGGTCAGTTTTAATTCTAATCCTAAAGAAAGGTAATGCCAAACAATGCTCAAACTACCATACAATTGCATTCATCTCACACACTAGTAAAGTAATGCTCAAAATTCTCCAAGCCAGGCTTCAGCAATATGTGAACCGTGAACTTTCAGATGTTCAAGCGGAATTTAGAAAAGGCAGAAGAACCAGAGATCAAATTGCCAACATGCGCTGGATCATCGAAAAAGCACGAGAGTTCCAGAAAAACATCTATTTCTGCTTTATTGACTATGCCAAAGCCTTTGACTGTGTGGATCACAATAAACTGTGGAGAATTCTGAAGGAGGTGGGAATACCAGACCACCTGACCTGCCTCTTGAGAAATCTGTATGCAGGTCAGGAAGCAAGAGTTAGAACTGGACATGGAACAAGAGACTGGTTCCAAATAGGAAAAGGAGTACATCAAGGCTGTATGTTGTCACCCTGCTTATTTAACTTATATACATCATGAGAAAGGCTGGGCTGGAAGAAGCACAAGCTGGAATCAAGATTGCCGGGAGAAATCTCAATAACCTCAGACATGCAGATGATACCACCCTTATGGCAGAAAGTGAAGAGGAACTAAAAAGCTTCTTGATGGAAGTGAAAGAAGAGAGTGAAAATGTTGGCTTAAAGCTCAACATTCAGAAAACGAAGATCATGGCATCCGGTCTCATCACTTCATGGCAAATAGATGGGGAAACAGTGGAAACAGTGGCTGACTTTATTTTTTTGGGGCTCCAAAATCACTGCAGATGGTGATTGCAGCCAAGAAATTTAAAAGACACTTACTCCTTGGAAGGAAAGTTATGACCAACCTAGAAAGCATATTATAAAGCAGAGACAATACTTTGCCAACTAAGGTCCATCTAGTCAAGGCTATGGTTTTTCCTGTGGTCATGTATGGATGTGAGAGTTGGACTATAAAGAAAGCTGAGCACCAAAGAATTGATGCTTTTGAACTGTGGTATTGGAGAATACTCTTAAGGATCCTTTGGACTGCAAGGGGCTCCAACCAGTCCATCCTAAAGGAGATCAGTCCTGGGTGTTCATTGGAAGGACCAATGTTGAAGCTGAAACTCCAATACTTTGGCCACCTGATGCTAAGAGCTGTCTCATTTGAAAAGACCCTAATGCTGGGAAAGCTTGACGGTAGGAGAAGAAGGGGACAACAGAGGATGAGATGGTTGGATGGCATCACTGACTCAATGGACATGGGTTTGGGTGGACTTGGGAGTTGGTGATGGACAGGGAGGCCTGGCATGCTGCAGTTCATGGGGTCGCAAAGAGTCGGACACGACTGAGTGACTGAACTGAACTGAACTGAAACAATCATACTAGGAAACATATTTTTACTGACTGAAAATGTGAAAGTATCATGCAGATTATTATGTGATATTTTAAGAGACAGAATATCTTTTAGAAGGGAAATTTTCTGTCTAGAAACAAAAATGCTTTAAAAATCTTTGTATAATTACGTGGATTTCAATAAGTATTCTCTATATTCTGAAAATACTGTAGGACCTAGTAGTCTTGGCAGTGACTTAGGGCAAAAGGCCAAGGTCAGAGGCAGTACAGGAGTACATTTGATAGAATTCTTTATAGTGAGTCAAATTTTCATTCCTTGTACTTCTAAAGAAATTATTCTTCTCGAAATTTGAGAATGGGCCAAACAGTTTGCAAGTTTACTTTTGTATTATGTGCTTGGCAAATGGAATAACTTTTCCTAAGGAAGCCTGATGGTAAAATGTTCTATGTCTAGGATACTTGGGTCCACAAATTAGACAGAATATACTAGCTTCTTTTCTTCAGTGAGGCGGGAGAGTGGGATGGGAGCTCAGGAATCAGAACAAAATAGATTTAGACAAACCTGGACCTGAATCCCACTTTGGCAATTTCTAGCTTTGTAACACTGTGGGAGCTATTTAATACCTATTTTTATTTTCTTTATCAATAATATAAGAATAATATAGTCTCTTCATGAGTTTAAATGAGGATTAAATGAAGTATTTAATGTTGTGTATTTTACTTGAAAACTCAATAAAAAATACTATTATTGTTAGCTCTGTTACCATAAAAATCTAACAGGCTGGTATTCTCTCTGGATGATTTAGGTTGAATTGCTTATAATTTATTCTGGAAATGAACTTGATACACTGAAATTCTGTTATGAACACATGGATTTACTATCATTATCAACTAGAAATGTTATAATCTTAAACAACCAACTGTGCAAATTACAATTATAAGAGTAATAATAAGAAGTGTCAGTTACTAGCAATAGTAAACAGAAAACCTGAAGCCACATCCTTGACCCAGTGAAGAGGTGGGGTTGCATTGGGTAGGAAGGGCCATGTTCCTTCTTCAAAACATATCACTGTTGTGTGCGAACCTTATGCAAGATTGAAATCACTCTCTTTGCTTGAAGGCCTGATGAGTCTGTAGTTTTTCAAATCCAATTATAAAATCATGAAACTATTATTCAGTAGCTTCCCAGGTGGCTCAGTGGTAAAGAATCTGCCTGCCAATGCAGGAGACATGGGCTCAATCCCTGCCCTGGAGAAGGTAATGGTAACCCACTCCAATATTCTTGCCTGGAGAATCCCATGGACAGAGGAGCCTGGCAGGCTGTAGTCCATGGGGGTCATGAAAGAGTTGGACATAACTGGTGACTAAACAACAAAACAAACAAACAAAATTATTCAGTAGGACAAACACTTGACGGTTTCAATTTTTTATCTGCTTTGTTGTGATTTATGTTGAATCATTCCTTCCTTAAGTAAAAGAGGAGTAACATCATGGGTAACAAAATAGATGAACTAGCCTTTAGTTTTTGGAACCATCTTTGACTTCTGATGTGACTCTGGCAAGTGGTCGGGTGACTCAGTTTCCTTCTCCATCGAGCTTTGATTATAAAAATATGATTTTAAAGCTGTGATTATAAAACTCCTCAAGTTTCAGGAGCTGTGTGTAAAAACAGAGACACAGTAAATTTTCCTGCTTTCTTTCTCCATCTTTTCTAAGATTTTCACCCATTTTCTTTTGAGATATGTTGAGTTTTACTCAGAGTGTATTCAGGGGGAAAAATAGGACTGGTGAAGAGTTGACTGAAAAATTGTGATGCCCAGTTATCTTAGAGCACTTGCCATTTTCCTTTCCTTCTGCTTGAGTTTCCAAGAAATCAGAGTCTATTGCTGCCTGTAGTGCTGGTATTGCTGATGCCTGTCATAGGTGACTCAAAAATGCGTCCTCAAAACGGACACAACTGAAATTAGCAAAACAAACAAGCAGTAAAAACCTCAAAATTAAACAGAAAGACTCCTGCTCCTTTTTTCCCTTGGAGGTCCCAATTATTACAGTTTTATGCTTTCAACATCTTCCTGAATTGTCAGTAAAACAATTTTTCTTGAGCCCTCACTTTCCCAGGATTTGCACCTGAGAGCTGGGCTGGGGTGCAATGTGACCAAAAGACACCAAGCTGCATTCGAAGTCTGGCACAGAGGCAGGGTTATTGAAACAGCTTTTGAACCTGACCCTTCAACCCCGCCCCTCTGTTTTTAACTGGGAGACTCCTCAGTCCACCCAGTGAAGTATCTTCTTCTCAGACATTTGTCTTGTAAACAAGCCCTAACTGAGCTTCAAAGCACGGACTACCTGAGCTTAGCCAAGAACCCCAGTTTCATTGCCCTTTTTGTCTCCTTTTTATGACACGAAATAGGTGTTAGAACATGTAATAATCACTAACATAGACAGTCTGGCTCTACACAGGTGGAGTCTGCAAAATGTAT
This sequence comes from Bubalus bubalis, assembly GCF_019923935.1. Taxonomy (NCBI): domain Eukaryota; kingdom Metazoa; phylum Chordata; class Mammalia; order Artiodactyla; family Bovidae; genus Bubalus; species Bubalus bubalis. The sequence goes on from NC_059162.1 coordinate 59,894,766, forward strand.
AGATGACTCAGATCAGATGTTCACTTCTGTTCAACTATCTCAGCACCAGGTAAGAACTCCAGAATCAGGATCCAGTTCCAGAGGAAAAAAAAAAGGGAGGATCTTTAGTTGACTGAGATTAAATCTTTATTACCTGATGGAGTGAGAGACTTAAATAAAAGTTAGTATGAGTTATAGAAAAACATAGATAGGCTTAAGGGAGAGTCTGGTCGTTATGTTGACAAGAACTCAGCTCCCCTTCTCTTAAGCCTCAGGTCTAGGCTATCTGCCTTTCAAAAGTTCTAATGGCTGCTGGCTTCCATGGGAAGCTGGGGAGAGGTTAGGTCTTAGGCTCCACTGAGATTCTAGCAGAGGGAAATTAGTCCAATGCTTTTCCCTTCTGGGAAGGGCAGCATCATCAGTGAATACTGGGAGATACTGGGAGGTCAGAGATCTGTACATCTCCGGAGAGAAGACAATGTTGGCTCAGATCCTCTTACCTTCACAAGGTGAAGCAGAAGCTGTGCAAGAAGACTGGCTCTCCCTGTTCTGCAGGCTGAGGGAGATCTGAGAGCAGGGAGGGAGTTTTCTTCAAGACCAGCAGCAGGGTCTGGCAGGCTCTTATAGTTAGCTTCATCTTTCATGATTCTTGTCATTTAGCATTTGAACTCCAATGAGTTCACATAGAAAAGTAACTTACCCGGGACTTCCTGGAGTCCTGTGGTTAAGAATCCACCTTCCAATGCAGGTAACGTGGATTCAATACTCAGTCTGGGAACTAAGATGCCACATGCTGCGGGGCAAACAAGCCCATGCATTGCAACTGGAGCAGTGAAGACCTGGTGCAGCTAAAAAGAAAAAGAAAGAAAGAAAAAAAATCCACCCAATAGCTGAGAGAAAAGCAGTCATCAGAATAAACACACCACTGATAGAGTGCTATTGAAAAAGATGGTGACATTTTGAATTAAGATTCAAGACTAGAATAAAAAATTCTTTCTGGAATTGAAAATGTGACTTTTAAAATAAAAAATTCAGGAGAAGAACTGAGGAAGAAGATAGTCTCTTAAAATCTGAATCAATGGTCTGAAATATCAAGTGCTAAGAAATATCTCAAAGAATAAGGCAAAGCAAAGTGAATCTCAAAAGGAAATGGAAGTCTGGTCCAAGGGACCTAAAACCTATGGAATTTCAAAGGGAGAAGAAAGAACAAATTCAAAATTTGTTCTTATTAAAACTTCCCTATTTTAAGACCTAAGTCTTCTCAAATTCCTGAATTCTAATAATACAGGGGAAAATCTGACAAGTTTCCTAGCTTTTTTGATGAAATTGTCTAAAAAAAAAAAAAATCCAAAAAACAAAAACACACCAGACTTCTTAGTAACAATGGAAGCTATAAAAAAGAGTGAATGAATATCTATAGATTTTTCTCAGAATAGGAACACAACCAAAGAATTTAATACCTGGACACACATGAGAATAGATATTTGAAGATACTAAAAAAAGAGTTTACTGCTTATCAGAGACAAATATACAGAAAAAGGCTTTCACTACACAAGACACAGACCAAAATAGAGATCTCAAGATGGAAAAAGATGAAGGGAAAAATAGAACTGGAGTATAGGAGAGAAAAAATGTTGAAGAGAAAGAAAGTGAAAGTATTATTCTAAAAAAACTGACCTTACCGAAGTGGAAAAGGGGGAAATATATAGAGCCTTGGTAAGGAAAACAATATCTTGCTGTCATATAATAGTCCAGTAGTACTATCTGATTATGAGAAAAAGAGAAGGAAAGACAATTATTTATGAAAAAAATTACAAAAAGGCATAACTTGCATTAAACAAGGGGAAAATGAATGGATAAAACGTGATCAGACAAGCAAGCATAAAATGATAATGGGTTCCCCTTATTTCACTTATCATAGTGTGGTCTGATCAGTTCAGTTTAGTCGCTCAGTCGTGTCTGACTCTTTGCGACCCCATGAATCGCAGCATGCCAGGCCTCCCTGTCCATCACCAACTCCTAGAGTTCACTCAGACTCACGTCCATCGAGTCAGTGATGCCATCCAGCCATCTCATCCTCTGTCATCCCCTTCTCCTCCTGCCCCCAATCCCTCCCAGCATCAGAGTCTTTTCCAATGAGTCAACTCTTTGCATGAGGTGGCCAAAGTACTGGAGTTTCAGCTTTAGCATCATTCCCTCCAAAGACTTCCCAGGGCTGATCTCCTTCAGAATGGGCTGGTTGGATCTTCTTGCAGTCCAAGGGACTCTCAAGAGTCTTCTTCAACACCACAGTTCAAAAGCATCAATTCTTCGGCACTCAGCCTTCTTCACAGTCCAAATCTCACATCCATACATGACAACAGGAAAAACCATAGCCTTGACTGGACGGACCTTTGTTGGCAAAGTAATGTCTCTGCTTTTGAATATGCTATCTAGGTTGGTCATAACTTTCCTTCCAAGGAGTAAGTGTCTTTTAATTTCATGACTGCAGTCACCATCTGCAGTGATTTTGGAGCCCCGAAAAATAAAGTCAGCCACTGTTTCCATTGTTGCCTCATCTATTTGCCATGAAGTGATGAGACCGGATGCCATGATCTTCGTTTTCTGAATGTTGAGCTTTAAGCAACTTTTTCACTCTCCACTTTCACTTTCATCAAGAGGCTTTTTAGTTCCTCTTCACTTTCTGCCATAAGGGTGGTGTCATCTGCATATCTGAGGTTATTGATATTTCTCCCAGAAATCTTGATTCCAGCTTGTGTTTCTTCAAGTCCAGCGTTTCTCATGATGTACTCTGCATATAAGTTAAATAAGCAGGGTGATAATATACAGCCTTGATGTACTCCTTTTCCTATTTGGAATCACTCTGTTGTTCCATGACCAGTTCTAACTGTTGCTTCCTGACCTGCATACAGATTTCTAAGAGGCAGGTCAAGTGGTCTGATATTCCCATCTCTTTCAGAATTTTCCACAGTTTATTGTGATCCACACAGTCAAAGGCTTTAGCATAGTCAATAAAGCAGAAATAGATGTTTTTCTGGACCTTTCTTGCTTTTTCGATGATTCAGCGCATGTTGGCAATTTGATCTCTGGTTCCTCTGCCTTTTCTAAAACCAGCTTGAACATCAGGAAGTTCACAGTTCATGTATTGCTGAAGCCTGGCTTGGAGAATTTTGAGCATTACTTTACTAGCATGTGAGATGAGTGCAGTTGTGCAGTAGTTTGAGCATTCTTTGGCATTGCCTTTCTTTGGGATTGGAATGAAAACTGACCTTTTCCAGTCCTGTGGCCACTGCTGAGTTTTCCAGATTTGCTGGCATATTGAGTGCAGCACTTTCACAGCATCATCTTTCAGGATTTGGAATAGCTCAACTGGAATTCCATCACTTCCACTAGCTTTGTTCATAGTGATGCTTTCTAAGGCCCACTTGACTTCACATTCCAGGATGTCTGGCTCTAGGTCAGTGATCACACCATCTTGATTATCTGGGTCGTGAAGATATTTTTTGTACAGGTCTTCTGTGTATTCTTGCCACCTCTTAATATCTTCTGCTTCTGTTAGGTCCATACCATTTCTGTTCTTTATCGAGCCCATCTTTGCATGAAATGTCCCCTTGGTATCTCTAATTTTCTTGAAGAGATCTCTAGTCTTTCCCATTCTGTTGTTTTCCTCTATTTCTTTGCATTGATCGCTGAAGAAGGCTTTCTTATGTCTTCTTGCTATTCTTTGGAACTCCGCATTCAGATGCTTGTATCTTTCCTTTTCTCCTTTGCTTTTCACTTCTCTTCTTTTCACAGCTATTTGTAAGGCCTCTCCAGACAGCCATTTTGCTTTTTTGCATTTCTTTTCCTTGGGGATGGTCTTGATCCCTCTCTCCTGTACAATGTCACAAACCTCATTCCATAGTTCGTCAGGCACTCTATCTATCAGATCTAGGCCTTTAAATCTATTTCTCACTTCCACTGTATAATCATAAGGGATTTGATTTAGGTCATACCTGAATGGTCTAGTGGTTTTCCCTACTTTCTTCAATTTAAGTCTGAATTTGGCAATAAGGAGTTCACGATCTGAGCCACAGTCAGCTCCCAGTCTTGTCTTTGCTGACTGTATAGAGCTTCTCCATCTTTGGCTGCAAAGAATATAATCAATCTGATTTCAGTGTTGACCATCTGGTGATGTCCATGTGTAGAGTCTTCTCTTGTGTTGCTGGAAGAGGGTGTTTGCTATGACCAGTGCATTTTCTTGGCAAAACTCTATTAGTCTTTGCCCTGCTTCATTCTGTATTCCAAGGCCAAATTTGCCTGTTACTCCAGGTGTTTCTTGACTTCCTACTTTTGCATTCCAGTCCCCTATAATGAAAAGGACATCTTTTTTGGATGTTAGTTCTAAAAGGTCTTGTAGGTCTTCATAGAACCATTCAACTTTGGCTTCTTCAGCATTACTGGTTGGGGCATAGACTTGGATTATTGTGGTATTGAATGTTTTGCCTTGGAAACAAACAGATCATTCTGTCGTTTTTGAGATTGCATCCAAGTACTGCATTTTGAACTCTTTTGTTGACCATGATGGCTACTCCATTTCTTCTTAGGGATTCCTGCCCGTAGTAGTAGATAATAATGGTCATCTAAGTAAGTAAAAAATAAGATGGAAAGAATAAACTGATGCATGTCAAGCATTACATAAAATGTGATAGGACTCAAATTCTCTTATTTAAAAAGTCTGTTATAGTTTTTTAAAACAGGAGCAGATTTTTGCTTTTTGCAAAATACATATTTAAAATACAGTAATAAAAGGTAAAAAAAGAACCGTGAAAACCAAAACGCAACAAAACACTGGAAATGGATAGAAAGACATCATGAGAGGCAACATTAATAGCAAACTGGAATAGAAGGTTAAAAACACCAAAGAGGATAAGGACACACATTACCAGTTGATTAAATGCACTGTTTTCATCAAATAAAATAAATTATATACACAAACAATAATTTTAGGCTTACAAGAGGACATTTATTTCTATAAAAGAACACAATAAAAACCCAACTGTACTGAATTTTTCAGTATATTTCCAAGAATTGAAATAATTTGATGGATTTCCCTTTCCCCAAAAAAAGCTATAGAGGGGAGACAGAGGAAATAAATAATGCAATTTATAAACTTGATTTGACATAGAAATATAGAACGTTTTATTTCTTGAATAGGATCTTTCTAGAACCCTTTTTATAAAGGCGCTAATCCCAATCATGAGGAATTCACCACAATAATTGAAGCATTCCCCAAAGACTCCACATCCGAAGACCATCATCTTTTTGCGGTTAAGATTTTAATGTATGAATTTGGAAGGGGACATAAACATTTAGATGATAGAAAAGACAATATGAAAATTCCTAAAAGCAATGCAAAACAAACACTTTGTACTAAAATAATAAGGAACAGCAAAACTGAACTCAGAGGTATGGAAGCAGAAAGGTAAAAATAAAAGAACTAAATATTTATCTTAATGAATACAGATAAGAACAACATCAATAAAAACAAAACCAAAGAAACTTTTAAGAAAGAACTAATATTGGTAAAAGCTGAAATTATTAAAATAGGTAAAATAGCAGAAAAGAATAATAAATTCAAAGATCTATTCTTTTAAAAAAGACCAATAAAATAGATAAATACCATTGAGCATGATAAGAGAATACAATAAAAATTAGACAAGATTAACAATGTGAAAGTAGGAAAGAATTTTTAAAAATTCCAAGCATATACAGTGACTAGAATAGTATTTAAAAGAAAAAAAAAGCCTAGAAGGCTTTTTTTCCTAGGAAATATACCTGATCACAAATGAGATAGAAGTGAAAACTTGAATAGACTAATTATTATAGATGAGATTATAAAAGTGATAAATGATCTACTATCAAAAGAGGCATTAGGCAGATGGATTCACATGTGAATTTTTAATCTAACCATTAAAGAATAGATAATTTTCAATACTGTTTAAACTATTGTGGGTTTTAGTAAACAGCTGAAAGTTTTTGTGTGTGTGTGAGACCAGTTAATTGTATGTGAACACCTCCAATACCAGAGCTGAAGAAGGAGTGCAACAACAACAAAAGTGCGGGCCGATTTCATCTATGACTATGAAGCCAAATGTTTAAATAATATATTGAAGAACCTAATAGAGGAATGAATCGAACAAGTAGTACACTATGATAAAACAGCCTTTATTAGAGGAATGAAAGGGCAGTTCAGTTCCAGGAATTTTATCAACTAATTGATTACATTAAAAATTAAAGGGAAAAAATACCAACTATTATCAATATGTGGTGATAAGACATCAGATAAAGGTCAAGTGATCAATGCCAAGGGAAACTTCAATAAGAATAGAGGGGAATTACTTATATAATGACTGGGCTTCCCTGGTGGCTCAGTCAGTAAAGCGTCTGCCTATAATGCGGGAGACCTTAGTTCAATCCCTGGGTTGGGAAGATCCCCTGGAGAAGGAAATGGCAACCCAATCCAGTACTCTTGCCTGGAAAATTCCATGGATGGAGGAGACTGGTAGATTCTGGTTCATGGGGTTGCAAAGAGTCGGACACGACTGAGCACCTTCACCTTCACTTCACTTATATAATAAAAATAAGTCCACTAACAAACGTTACCTTAGATGGCAAAAAATAAGTTACTTAAAATCAGAAATCAGAAAGGCATCTCTCTAATGACTTGTATTGGTGATTCTATCAAAGGTAAGTAAAATAAACGAGAATAAATAAAAGGAAAAGAGATAAAGTTCCTGATGCTTATGACTATTTTTTTTCTTTTTATTGTTTTTGTTGTTGTTAGAAAACCCAAAAGACTCTCATGACAAACACAAGTTATAAGAGAATCTGATGTGTTGAATATAAAATAAAGTACAGAAATAACCAGACTATTTCTGTTCAGGCAAAAGCATCTAAAAAAGAAAATGGGAAGAATATTTGACTCAAAGGACAAATGCTAGAAAATAATTTGGTGTAAGTTTAGTAAGAAAGGTGCAGAACAAACTATAAAAATATTTTTGGGAAATGCATGAAAAAATATAAACAATACATAAGCAAATGGAAAAGTCTAGCATCATCTTGGATGGCATGACATTGTTACAAATATGTCAGTTCTCCAAAAATTAACACATAAATCTAATTGGACTCTTGATTATACATAAAGTACCCTCTAGTAATTGAAAACAGCCTTAAGTTCCAAGTATCTAATTGTGAATGAGCATAATCTTGAACTTAAGGATTTTTGAAGAATTTTCAGAATGATCAAAACAATAATGACAAAGACACTAAACAATTTAATGAATATATTTCTGTACAATAAATGTGAAGTTATATATAGGAAGAAAGAAAGTTGCTCAGTTGCTCAGTCTTGTCCAATTCTTTGTAACCTGGCAGGCTCCTCTGTCCATGGGATTTTCTAGGCAAGAATACGAGAATACATTTCCTGCTGCTGCTAAGTTGCTTCAGTCGTGTCCGACGCTGTGCGACCCCATAGACGGCAGCCCACCAGGCTCCCCTTCCCTGGGATTCTCCAGGCAAGAACACTGGAGTGGGTTGCCATTTCCTTCTCCAATGCATGAAAGGGAAAAGTGAAAGTGAAGTCGCTCAGTCGTATCCGACTCTTCGTGACCCCATGGACTGCAGCCCACCAGACTCCTCTGTCCATGGGATTTTCCAGGTAAGAGTAGTTTTAAATACCAGTTTCCCATTTCCTTCACACTAATTGACTGGGTTAATGGGCAAGTCTAGGAGACTGAATGTTTTTGTGAGCACCATACTGTTTTAGTTCTTTTGGACTGGTCAAACTTGGTTTTGCATTAGAATCATGAATGGTGCTTCAAAATTCCAGGCTTTCACCCTGGAATTCCTGGATGAGTTCCTGCAATTAGAATCTGTAGCCATCTATGGGGTCGCACAGAGTTGGACACGACTGAAATGACTTAGCATAGCATAGCAAAAATGTAGAAATCACTGACCAAGTCTATGCTGCAGTGATCACAGGGCTTTTTTTGTTTGTTTGTTTCAGGGCTTTTTTTTTTTTTTTTCCTTTTTCTGAGCATAGAGATCTAAACAGTTGCCCAATGTTCCACTGAAACATTCCATACTCAGTGTTTCCATTGGGAGAATTCTCATTTAAATCCTCTTTGTGAGAAATGATTCATTTCCTTTTAAGAATGGGAGTTGAAAATAGATTTAAAAAATAGAAAATAGATTTAAAAAATAGAAAATAGATTTTCTGGTGTAGAGAAACATACAATGTGCAACTTGCTTTCTGTATAGCAAGAGGCAGTATAAGTATGTAGACAGCAATGTTTTATGAATTGGTTTGAGTTTTATGTACTGGTTTGAGTTTGAAACCTGGCTCTGCTTTTTTCCAGTGTGTTACTCACCTTTGGTAAATTAACCATTAAATATCTTTATCTAAAAAATGAGGATAAAAGGAGTACTTTGCATGATAATAGTACTTATTTTTAAAATACTAATGATTTAAAAACTGTTAGCTAAAAGCAAATAAACAGAAATAACCATCTTGGAGGAGCTGTTGGGTGGCCATGGCTTTGGAGACTTGAAATGGGATCTCAGTTCCCTGACCAGAGGTTGAACCTGGATGGTGGCACTGCCCTGGCTTTTGTCCCCTTTAGAAAGAATTTCAAAGAGATGGAAAATAGTGAAGCAAATAAAGTGTTTATGAAGAGAGGAGTATGAGCAGATAGACACCTGGTGAGTTCAGTAACAGTTGTAGCTTTGGGAAGTTTAGATCATTTATAAGGGACTTCTGGGACTTTGTTTTCCTTTGACCAATCATTGTGCTTTGACCCTGTATCTGATTTGTCTCAGAGCTCTCCCCCATGTGTGTGTGTATCCTTTAGCCTAGATGAATTTCAGCTTCAGGGTCTCTGGAAAGTTAGCAAAACTTATTATGATCTGGCGCTCCTTCCCCTGAGGAAACTTTCTGTGCATGTGTAGTTAGGGAGATCTCCCTGACACCAAGAATGAGAAATATGTGACTTCCTTATTTTTTCCCTAAGCAGTGCTTAACCCATTTCTGTCCCTGCCGTTGCTGTTATCTTAAAGTGTTCACAGGCCATAAAGTCCAATTATTTCTCCTGTTCCTATTGTTATTTCTAGCCCAAAGTATAAATAAGAGGCTAGTTGTAAATATCTAACCTGGAACTTATTTATTTACTGCCTCAATGACACTAGTAAATATTAATACTTTCTTTGACAGGAGTAAATTGAGAAGTTAATGTTACTATACACCTTAGTATGGGATTAACACATAGTAGGTACTTACTATTCTTGAATCAAGGTTCAACATGGTGTGTACTGTACTTTTATCAAAGGCATTAAGTATTTTCTTTCCCACTCTCTTCTTATTAATATAATTTTAAGTGCAATATCATGTGAATATCATGTAATATCAGGTGATCTGGCTTGTGAATACAAATGAATTTACCTTAATATCACTGCCTAGGAATGATGCTAAAGCTGAAACTCCAGTACTTTGGCCACCTCATGCAAAGAGTTGACTCGTTGGAAAAGACTCTGATGCTGGGAGGGATTGGGGGCAGGAGGAGAAGGGGATGACAGAGGAAGAGATGGCTGGATGGCATCACTGACTTGATGGATGTGAGTCTGAGTGAACTCCGGGAGTTTGTGATGGACAGGGAGGCCTGGCGTGCTGCAATTCATGGGGTCGCAAAGAGTTGGACACGACTGAGTGACTGAACTGAACTGAACTGAAATAAATTTTATCAGTCATCTTAACAATCATCTCTGTCTGCCCAAGCTCCACCATTTAGGGCAAGAAAGTTTCAGTTGTATCTCCCAGATGCTCAGGAACAGTTCCACTCATGTTCTACTACTCTCTGCTCCTCACCAACTCATCCTGACCCTGTATTGGGCACTAGTGTCCTTTATGAGACTATACCTTCTTTGGGTGAAGCCCTTCCCTAGTGGTGACAAGGTGCACAGAGGTCTTTTGGCAGACTGGATAAGAGAGGAACCCTCTCGCCAGTTCTGTGCTAGACTTTGTCACCAGAGCCCAAAGTAATACTTCTTAAATCTGAAATCCCCAAATCATTTGCAAAAATGATTCCTCGGTTTCTCACTCTAAGTTCTTTTCCCAAGGTCTTAAAACCCTTCAAAGTCTCTGTGGGAGGGGAGGGCATGCAGGCACCACATCACTCCCTCCATTTCTTTTGGCAGTCTCTCAAGGCCTTTGGCACTAAATTTCTCCTTCCTTCTTTATTCAAAACCATATGCTCCAAGAACAGCAGTGTATACAAACAGATGACTGGAGTTGTCGGCAAGTCCATCCGGTTTATAACCAATTCGGTTCTCCAGCCCACTTTGATCTCAGGTGGCCCACCAAAGACCTTACCCTCTTTCTTAGATCCCTATCAAACAGACAGAGACTTCTAGTTGAAGAAGCATCTTGTCTACTCCATCTTGTCTACTTCTGTTCCTTTGTTGATTCATTTGAAGGTGGAACAGTTGTGCATGGATAGAAGAATCACACATTTCTGCAGCTGAGGCCACCCTGGCCCTGAGTCACAGATGCCTGGCTTTGCTGCGGATCTAGTGCCCCCAGATCCTCAGCCTGTGAAGCTCTGGAGATTTCTGTTGCATTGGTACTGATGTATGAACATCTACAATAAAAGTTAACACAGTAACAATGGGACAACACAAAGTTAACAGTTTAATTTTATTTCTGATTTCTCAGAAATCTTCCTTAAGGTGGTGTAAAAGTTGTTAATGCTCTGTCAGTTTTTAAAATTCTGGTAAGGTTTATAAGATGGGGGGCTTTCCAGGTAGCGCTAGTGGTAAAGAACCCATCTGCCAATGCAGGAGACTTAAGAGATGCTGGTTCGATCCCTGAGTCAAGACTATCCCTTGGAGGAGGGAGGGCATGGCAACCCCCTCCAGGATTCTTGACTGGAGAATCCCCATGGAGAGAGGAGCCTGGTAGGTCATAGTCCATAGGGGCACAAAGAGTCAGAAACGACTGAAGCGACTTAGCATGCAAGCAAGGTATATAAGGACCCATGGCATTAGGCCCATTTAAAAACTCTTGCCCCTTCCTGGGTTTGGAAGAATAATAGTGTAAAGTGTAATAAAGCAATAATTGTTTAAATGTAAAGTGCAATATGTGTGCTTAGTTACTCATTTGTGTCTGACTCTTTGCAACCCCATGGCTGTAGCCTGCCAGGCTTCTCTGTCCATGGGGATTTTTCAGGCAAGAATACTGGAGTGGGCTGCCATGCCTTCCTCCAGAGGATCTTCCAAACCCAGGGATGGAACCCAGGTCTCCTGCATTGCAGGTGGATTCTTTGACTGAGCCACCAAGGAAGCCCAAAATGCAATATAATGATAAACAGAAAGGTAATAAAGAATTCCTTCTTACCTTCATGACCCTAATCTTGTGTTTCTGAAACTGATGTTTCTAGTCTAGTTCTGGATGAAGTCCAACATCTTTCTGAACCTTATTCCTAACCTCAGGGTGACATCCACCTTAGACACTTAAATGTTCTTTTCTGCACTCTGAAATCTAGTTTTCACAAGGGCAGGATCAACAAACTCACACTCAAGTGCCAATTGTGGATGTGACAAGGCTTGACCTATATTTCCCAGAGGAATTCTAGAGGAAAGGCATTAGTCAAAAACTCCAGGTTGCAATGCCTGTTCTGCCACTCTATGAGATGTGAATCCAGCAGCAAACTCTGAGGCCAGTTTCTCTTTCTTAAAAATAGCAACAATATTACCAATTTCACCAGAGATTTTAGATGGAACAGGGAATTTTAGATGGAAGAAATGAAAGAATAAAACTGGAAATACTCTTATTAGTACAGTGTTTGGTACATAGCAGGTGCTCTATTTTGTTAATTTTTAACAAGATTAAAAATCTGGTTAATTCACTCTAAAGAGAACAAGACCTTAAACCAGAGAAAATGGCTTTTAACTGTGGAATTTCATACTGTTTGGGAAGCATTTGCTGGGTCTTTTTTTGGGGGGGGGCTTCCTTAAATCACATTTTAGAGGAAGACGTCAACTCTGTTCTTTTTTATGTGTTTTTTTTTTTTTCTTTCTTTCTATAAGGAGAACAATACACGTGTGTCCATCTCCACCATGGTCTGACATGAACCTGTTTAAGCCTGGATGTGACAAGGGCAGGGACCACAAAAGAGCTTTCAATAAAGTCTAAAGGCTGTCACATACGGAGGCGTCTCTTTCCAGTTATATAAAGTTCATTTCATATGAGGACACAATTCTCTCCCCATTCCAGAGACACTAATCTGTAAAATGGTAAACAGTGAACCTGAAACAGCTTTGCATTTCTTTAATCATCCTATACAGATCTCTATGTTAAAACGGTTTCCTAAATCTACATTTTCCAACTGCTGTGGTTCAATCTTTGCGGAGGAAAGGATAACTCTGCGATCCCAAACTGTCCCTCCCTTACTTGTTTATCTACTAAAGCACCTACATGATGGCATCCCCGTTGATTTTATTTTCTAACTTCAAGCGGGCCTTGAAAGCTGGCCCTTTTATTCTTTGCGCCACAGAGATGCTTGGATAAAAGATGTGGAGCCCCGTGCAGGGTTCCAGACGGCCCGCTGGCTTTGGTGGTGAGGCGTCAGTGGTGAGCTCAGCCGCAGGACTGGCGCCCCGGGCCCCGCAGGGAGCAGGAGCGGGCACGAAGGAAGGGTTCCCGGCCGGCGCCCTTTGGCATCTCCTTAGGAGGGGACACCGCCCAGGCGCCCGCGTTGCTAGGTCCTCTGTTTGCCGGGTTCTAAAGCTGCCCCGAGCGGGACCAAGGCAAACCCGGAGGGGGACCGGAAAAGTCTAGGACCGTCCCCACTGCCCTGCCGGGAAAAGCGGCCTTTCCCCCTGCTGGCCCCTCCGGCCCCCAAGCCCTCCGGGCGCGGGGCGGGGCGCGGAGGAGCCCCCTTCGGCCGTGGGTCCTCCCAACCGTCGCCGACCCGGCGCCCTCGCTCCCGCTCCGCCGCGCACGGCGCGCACCCCCGGTCGCCTCCCGCTAATGGTCTGGCCCGTCGGTAGCCGCCACCCCTTCGGCAGCGCCAGCTGCTCCAGCTGCTCCGGGTCTAGCGCCGGCGCCCGGAGCTGTGGCTGCCGCGGGCGGTGGGCTGGTGGAGGGGAGAACCGGACCATCAACGCAGGCTGCTCGGCCCAGGGCGGCCGCGGAGGGAAGCCAAGGAGCGCGGGAATCGCGCAGGGACCGCTCGCAGCCCGGAGGCGAGGACCCAGGGGCTGGGCTTTCCTCACCCCGGGTGAGTACCTGCTGTCCCAATCCTCCCCGACCCCCTTTCCCTGTGCCCACGCCCGCGAGGTGTGGGCCGCCGCCCGGACGGTCACTTGCCCGAGATCACTGACCCCTGCGGGAGCAGCGGCACGGGGAGCTGTTACTGTTGGTGCTAATGATTCAGCACCATTCGTGCCCTGAGAGATCTGGGCAGAATCGGGGAAGTGGGGTGGGGGGGGGGGGGCGAGATCAGTTGCTGGGCTTTCGCCTGCGCTTCCAGGTTCCGGATGAACGACCCCGGCGGGCGAGGTCGGGTGGGGTGAGCCTGGAGGCTTCCTGATGACTTGCTCTATAATTCCGTCCTTTTGCCACACCACTGTACAAACCTTCGTGAATGTGCGGTGCAACCTTCAGTGTGTCAGATGAGTGGGTTTTTCGCACAGGCGAGTGAAGTCTAGGGCCCTTCTCTATACCAGCCAGTTTCTCTACTTCCTTCCTTTGGATGCCTAATTCGTGCCCCACTCCGCTCAATTTCACATCGTGTTGCATCCCTCCGCTAAGACGCTGTATCCAACTTGTCTTGTATTCACAGTGGGTTTGATTGGTCTTGGCATAGTAGGAAAAGATTTAAGGGGATTAAGAAATAATACTTTTAGAGTTTAGCCACTTCGTATACATATGATTTCATTAAATCGTAACTCAGAACCAAATGTGGAAAGTGAAGAGCGGGAAGTTAAATCGTATGCTCAAGGTTACAGAATAGGAATTTGGATACAAGTGTGCCTGGTCCCCAAACCCACGAATCTTCCACTGCATTAAGGAGTTGTGTATCCAAGTTGTGTGTACATATATATGATTTATTACATATTAAACATAGAATTACTTTTCATAGAAGTAATCTCAAGTAACAGCAACAACCTGTAAACTTCCTGTATATGGAATTATTGTTCTTTTAGTATAAAAGAAGGAGCATTCTTTGAATTGCATGAAAAAATACTATTTTCTTAGAAAGCATATGCCAAAAAATAATATCTGAACAACACTGCATAGGAGAGCTAGTTCATAACAGAAGATGTTCAACACATTTTTAGCAGTGATAAATGGTAAATGCTTAAGTGTTGGAGAAATCTTTTAGGAACGTAAAGGCAATCTGGATTTTTTTTTTTTTTCATGTTAGGGAAACATTTGCAATAAGAACAGTTATTTAGTACATGGCATGTGTGACTGAACTGTTTTTGTAGGGTGTGTTACCCATGATAGGGTGACAGATAAACCCAGGCTGATAATACAATTTGATTCATTACAACTCTGTGATTTGGCATAGCAGGTGATAGCTCCATTTTACAGATGAAGGAACTGAAATACAGAGAAGTTTCAAGATTACACAGCTAGTGGTGGAATCTGGACAACATTGACTCTTACACAAAATATGTGTGTTGTAGCAAAGTATAATTCTGTTTAATGGGAAATTGTATTGATTTGTTTTTGCCTTGCCCTTCAGAGTCAACAATTGTATTGACCTTGTATGCTCGTTCTGTGAATAATGGACACTAGGTTTTTTCTATGTTCTTTTCTTGGCCATTTGATTTGCTTTCATTTATGATTTATATATTTTCTCTTAAGACGTGCAACTCTCGCTGATGTCTCAGGAGGCAGGTTGCTCATTATCTCCAACTACTAGAATAATATGTGATGTCTGATAGGAACATAGTCATTGTAGGCCATCATTTCTAAAGTATTGAACCATATGCACCAGAGAATTATTTTTTAAGTTAATGAGGATATTGATAGACTAAAGCCATAAAATGGAGTTACAGATTTACATTTGTTATTTAGACAAGACTATTAAGACAAGTAAGGTCTTGAGATGAGTCTTAATTTTGATTTCTAGAAGGTCATTTCTTTTTTTTTCTTTATGACTTCAATGAGGCCTTTTGCAGTCCAATCTGTTTAATCCCAAAGGGAAAGCAGAATTGGTATGAATGAATAAGCAAAATTCAATCCCACTGCTATTAAAAAAAAAAAAAAAGGAAACTGCATGTTCTAGTGCTGGAGGGTCAGCAGGAACATTTTAAAACAGACATAGCACATTTTATTTAGATATTCATCACGACTATAAATATAATAACAACTTGGCCTTAGGAATGTTTTCTGTCTCTCTCTCTCTACCCTTCTTTCTCTCGCTCAGTGTATGTATGTATGACTACTGTCTGCAGACCATCTAAATTCTAAAAGTCTAGATGGGGAAACTGAAAGTTTAGCTGGAGAAATAGTTACATACATATTAGTAAGTAACCAAATAGATTAATACTGGCTTAATACCAGGAAAAGGTAAGACAGATTTAAGTGCCACATCAATACTTTAAGAAGCAGAAATAGTGATGACTAGGGTCATAAGAAGATCAGGAAAGTTTTCATGGATGGAAGTGAATGAAATCACTCTGAGATGGGAAAGCTTTCAGTAGGTAAAGAGAAAGCAGATGAAGTAGTTCAGCTGAGAAGTGGTCATGTACTTTTGGATACCTGGTGACAGATTACGAAGGACTTTGCATATCAGGCAGTGAAATCTACTGGTTATCAGGTAATCTAGGGAACTAGCATAGGTCTCTAAGCAAGCCAAATTTCTCTTTGGCTGGTTTTGCTCACATTCTCCATATTTCATGTTCCAAGTGCTCTTCCAGAAAATGTTACTTTTCAGGGTACTGCTATTTAAAGCACTAAAAACCCAGAAAATTTTCTATGCAAGTAAGATTTTTCCTTTTCCAAGGAGGTTTGCCTTTTAAAAGATTTCCCTCTTCCATTATAGTCTTTATTTTAAATTTTATAACATTACTTTTCACTTAATTGCAGTTTGACCGTGAACATTTCAAATGCCTACGTAATTTTCCATTAGGTAGATGTGCCATAAGTTCCTAATCATTCCTCACTGTCACTTTTTTTTTGATGGTAATAAATAACACTGTGATGAGTATCTTTGTTCATAAACTTTTTTCTAAATTTTAGAAATTAGTTCCTTAGTCTCAGAAATAAAATTTCTGGGTTAAAAGGTATGAGTTCTTAGTTTGATTTTTTTGGAAAAAAATTGAGGTATTAATGACATTATAACATTATATTAGTTTTGGGTATACAATGTAATGATACAGTATTTGTGTATATTGCAAAATGATCCCCACAATAAGTCTAGTTAACATCCATCACCACACATTGTTATAGATTTTTTGTGATGCTTAATTTGACTAATTTCTTCTTCTTCTTCTTTATGTATGTATTTTTAATTGGAGGATAATTGCTTTACAATGTTGTGTAGGTTTCTTCCATAATCGACATGAATCAGCCATAGGTATACATATGTCCCCTCCACTTGAACCTCCCTCCCCTCCCATCTCCCACCACATCCCACCCCTCTAGGTTGTCACACAGCACTGGGTTGAGCTATGTGTCACACAGCAGATTCCCACTGGCTGTCTATTCTACACATGGTAAGGTATATATTCCAGTGCTACTCTTTCAATTTGTCCCACTTCCCCTGCTGTATCCACAAGTTAGTTCTCTATCAGTTTGACTGAATTTTATACAAATTTTAAAACCCTGATGATTTCTATATATTCTCTTTGGAGCATTAGTATATTAAGTATAGGATATTTGCATATTAATAATTAATAACACTCCTGTCTATATCTCTTCAGATTACATTATTTCAGGCAAACTTGTCTTTTGATTCGTTAAACCATGAAAGATTAGTTAAACCATGGGTGCTGGGAGAAAGGCAGGTAGTTGGGACCACTGAAGAGAAAAGATGTAGGTAGTGGAGGACAGATTTTGTGGGAGTGAGCAGGAATCTGCAGCCAGAGAAGGAGCTTGTATGATAAACTGCTTTCTGGTCCTGGTGTTGTATTTGTAGACCTCAGCTCTCTCATTTCTCCTGTCCTTCCTTCGGGAATCCACCCTCATTCTCCCCACACTATCTCTCTCTTTCAAACTTCAGCTTCTTCCACCCACCTGTATCAGTTTCCCAGGTCTCCAGCTTCGATATCTTGGGAGTACAAGGCTTATGAACTCACTCTCGGCTTCTAATTTGGAGAATCCACATTGATGAGGGCAGGAATTCCAGACCTCCTCCAATTCTCTGCAGAAGTCCTGGTTACAGGGTGTAAGAGTATGTGGTGGACACTGAAGACTCCCGTCCCCTCTGCTGTGTACATTGCTAGAGACAGCAAGCTCCCAGGAGATGCCGGACATTCCCAGCCTCCCCTCGCGCTCTCGTTCCCAGTATCCCTTGACCAGGGGAAGTTCCCCTCATTGAGGAGAGACTGTTCCTCCATGTGCCTCCAGTTATAGGAATACATGACCCTACCTCCTTGGACAGGTGTTCCTACTTTGGCCAGGCCTCTGCCTTGCTCCCCTAGGCTCTCGGCTGGGTTTCCTCTGGGTACCACTCTCACCCTCCTTGGACTTTGAGGCCAGGAAGCCACTGAGGCAGGGAGGCCATGAAGTGTCTCTGAGAACCAGTGGAAGGGGAATTAGGGATATGAATGTGCCTTGAGGGAGCAAGTAGGGAGCAGAAAGGCAGGTACTTGGAATATGCTCTCAGTTTTGGAAGCCCTGAAAGGAAACAATGAAAACTGAAGCATCTTTATAAACCAAAAATAGGCCTTACCTTTCAGGACCTGACAGATGATTTCTGGTGGAAGTTGGACATAAAGGTGGGCAATTTTGATCAGAATTTGTTCTATGCTTAGTTGGGACTTACTATTTAAAGCAGTTTGCTTAAACTCTTTGAAGGTGATAAATCTTCCAGGCATTATTTGTCAAAGTTCAACCGGGCTTAGTCAGCAGTTTGCATAGGGTTAAGTTAGAGCTAAAAACTTAAATTTAGGTAGGCTTGCTTATTTATTTTCCAACACCTATTTTCCTTAGTTCCCATTCGATGTTTACCTACCTGTAGTGCAGAAGGTAGTTTACAAAGCCATAAAGTTCTGGGACTGTTTAGGTTCTGGGAGTTGAATGATAAATCCAATTTCCTCTTTTTTCTTGCAAGTGGTTAGTTGTCCTGTTTCCTTTGACTTCTTTAAAGGTTCAGAGTTAGATGGCCCAGTGGTCACTGATTCTCCCCTGGGGCTGACTGAGAAGTCTTTCCTTTTGAAATTAATGATATTCTTGGTCTACTGGGCATGCTGAACCATCCACAGTGTTTGGTTTTTCTGAGTTGTATTTTGGCACCCGAGCTTCCAAATTTCTGTATTATCTTTGTTCTTCTGCATAGTCATGTGAAATGGAACATTATGTTTGATAAAAGATTATTTTGAGCATTTCTATCTCTTTTACCCACTACTTTGCAAAGTCTGAACTGGTGCCACACCTAATTCAACAAGATGACAATAGCTTGTTTTCATAAAAACTCTCCTCCCTTTTCCGTGAGCTTATTTGCAGCGACATTGACTTTTTAAAGTAAATCGAGCATTTGCAGTTTGGAAGGTGGATCAGCAATAACCTAGGCAGCAGCTTCAAGATTATTTCAATGTTCTTTGCTGGATTAGAATTTTAGGGTTTTCTTAGGTGTACTTCTCATTTAAGGTAGTACTATCTTTATTCTGTGAGAGATATGAGCCCACTTAAAATTTGTGTAAAATCTAGTTGATGTGGTTTTAATATTAAGTTTGACTGCATATGTGAATATGAATGGTCATACATATGGAGTACTAGGTAGGAAAAATTTAGAAACTGTGGATTTAATTTGAATCATTTGATAGGACAATTTTCACATGTAATTCTGTCATTGCTGTTATTGAAAATATGTTTTTTTCAAGGTATTTAATAAATAAAATCTGTAACCGTGTGTAGCATAATGATTGCTGAAAAACCAGGACAATAATTTTAGCACACATCTCAGTTTATATTTAGAATCAGTCTGTCTGCAGTTACCCAACAACTATGTGCTAGCTACTCTGTGGAGAGGAAAGCTAGACCTTGAACATTTTCTACAATCAGCATAATTCACATGAAACCAGATGGAGGCATTTTCATTTAGCTGTTGGTTTGATCACATCGTAATATTTCATTACTTAGCATCTCTTAATCTAGAATCCTAAAGATCGGCAGATATTATTTCTTCCATTTTAATGACGTGAAAAATCAAGCTTGGGAGAGAAAAAAAAAAACAGATAAAACTGTGTGCAAAATCATAGTAGGATTAGAAATTGGTCTAAAACTGCCCCTCTTAGATACTAGTTTTGACAATAGATCTAGGTATAACATATAAGCAAGGGGATGACCTTTATTCATTTATTGCATAGTTTTAATGGTTTTACTAGTGTTACAGTATTTGAGAAAAAAATAACTTGTCAAATCCACTGGATATTTTTTTCTGTGTTGTCTGCTTTTAGTCCATTATCAGCTTCACCCTTAGTCAACACACACATATTTCCATGCATTATTTTTGGAGAATTGAAACGTTATTTCTGGAACTTGCTGCAAAAATTAAAGGAAAATAGACATTTTAATGTATGAAAAGTTTTAAAGGGAGGGATCAGCATTTTTAAAAATCAAGTGGGCTGTGTATATGTGGAAAAGCTTTTTCACTTGTCAAAAATCAGTGCCGAATGAGTGTTTCTGGCAGAAAGAAAAATTTGCTGCTACATATGTTAGGAGGTTGTCATTTTGGAATAGGAGGCATTTTCTCCTTAAAAATGTATCTTGGGTATATATGTATTGATAGCTGTTTTCATTCTTGATTAAGGAATTTAAAGTTAAATGTGTTTTTCATTAGTTATAGTATGGCATATTTATTTCCATAATGTGCTCGAAAGTGTATCTATGAATTTTGTTTTTGAATTCATAAAGAACTAGAATAATAAACATAGGATGAAGTTAAAGACCTAAAGGGTAACTTCTGCTGGGAACAAAATTAAATGAATACACTCAGCGTTACCTATGAATATGGATATTTAGATCTCCAAGTAAAATTACCTAATGGTAATCCAAAAGTTTTTCTCTCCTTGGTATAATTATACATATTATGGTAACATACAAGTGATATTCATGTTTTCTGAAAGAAAAAAGTCCAGAGTAGTATAAAGGTACCATGATTTATGTAATTGTTTGATTTTTCTCATATTTTGTAGGCATTCCATAAATGCAGCTCTTTCTCCAGTTAATATTTTGTTCAGTTCAGTCGCTCAGTCCTGTCTGACTCTTTGCGACCCCATGAATCGCAGCACACCAGGCCTCCCTGTCCATCACCAACTCCTGGAGTTCACTCAGACTCATATCCATCGAGTCAGTGATGCCATCCAGCCATCTCATCCTCTGCCATCCCCTTCTCCTCCTGCCCCCAATCCCTCCCAGCATCAGAGTCTTTTCCAATGAGTCAACTCTTCGCATGAGGTGGCTAAAGTACTAGAGTTTCAGCTTTAGCATCTTTCCTTCCAAAGAAATCCCAGGGCTGATCTCCTTCAGAATGGACTGGTTGGATCTTCTTGCAGTCCAGGGGACTCTGAAGAGTCTTCTCCAACATCACAGTTCAGAAGCATCAATTCTTCGGTGCTCAGCCTTCTTCACAGTCCAACTCTCACATCCATACATGACCACTGGAAAAACCGTAGCCTTGACTAGATGGACCTTAGTTGGCAAAGTAATGTCTCTGCTTTTCAATATGCTACCTAGGTTGGTCATAACTTTCCTTCCAAGGAGTAAGCATCTTTTAATTTCATGGCTGCAGTCACCATCTGCAATGATTTTGGAGCCCAGAAAAATAAAGTCTGATACTGTTTCCACTGTTTCCCCATCTATTTCCCATGAAGTGATGGGACCAGATGCCATGATCTTCGTTTTCTGAATGTTGAGCTTTAAGCCAACTTTTTCACTCTCCACTTTCACTTTCATCAAGAGGCTTTTGAGTTCCTCTTCACTTTCTGCCATAAGGGTGGTGTCATCTGCACATCTGATGTTATTTATATTTCTCCCGGCAATCTTGATTCCAGCTTGTGCTTCTTCCAGCTTTTGTATTTTTATATAATCTTTTTATTATGATAAAAGCACACAGCATGAAATTTATTATGTTAAACATTTTAAAGTATATAGTTCAGTAGCAGTAAATATATTAACTTTGTTGTGAAATAGACCTCCAAGAACTTTCTCCTCTTGCAAATCAGAAATCTTATACCCATTAAATAACAACCTCCCTTTCCCTCTCCCCCAAGACTTTGGTAACCACCATTATAGTTTCTTGTTTCTATGACTTTTGCTAGTTTGGATACCTTAGTATAAATGGAATCATATATTATTTGTTTTTTTGTGACTAGTTTATTTCACTTAATATAATTGCTAAAATTTTACCCATTTATAGAATATGACAACATTTCCTTTTTTAAAACCAAATAATATTCCATTGTATATATACACTAGTTTTTCTTTGCTTATCTGTTGATATACATTTGGGTTGCTTCCACATGGGTTGCTAATGAGAAAAATGGCACTATGAACAAAGATGTACAAATATCTTTCCAAGACTCTGCTGTTAATTCTTTTGGATTTATACCCAGAAATGGGCTTTCTGGATCATATAGTAGTTCTGTTTTTGATTTTTGGGGACCTCCCATACTGTTTTCCATGGTGATTATATCACTTTATCTTCCTGTCAGGAGTGTGCAAGGGTTCCAATTTTTCCATATCCTCTATAACACTTGTTTATTTATTTATAGTAGGCAGCTTACTGGATGTGAGGTGATATCTCACTGTGGTTTTGATTTGCATTTCCTTGATGATTAACGATGTTGAGTGTCTTTCACGTACCTGTTGGCTATTTGAATATCATCTTTGGAGAAATGTCTATGCAAGTCCTTTGCCCATTTTAAAATCTGGTTATTTGATTTTTTTGTTGTTGAGTTGTTGGAGTTCTCTCTATATTCTGGATGTTAACCCTTTATCAAATAAATGATTTTCTCCCACTCAATAGGTTGCTTTTTTCCCTCTATTGATTGTGTTCTTTGCTGTACACAAAAATTCTGTTCATTGTAGTCTTGTTTATATAGTTTTGCTTTTGTTGCCTGTGTAGCATTATTTTTAGCAGTTTAAAAATGTATTAAGAAAATTGTTTCAAATTGCTGTTTATTATTTTTCTCTTTAGTTTTTGAAGTCCATGAGATTATTTTTGAGACTGCAATTATGATGCCTGGTGTAATTATTTAACAAATTAAACAATTTTGATTAACTTTTTCTTTTTGGAAGATCCACTGTTAAACCTATTTAATGTAGAATGTTGTTGCTATACTTTAATATGATAAAAGGAGTTATGTTAAACCTATATGTTAATTTAGGGAGAATTAGCATCTTTACTATGTTGATTCCTCCAATCTGTAAACATGGTATGTTTCTCCAGGTATTAATATTTAGGTCTTCCTTGATTTCTTTGATCAGAATATCATAATTTTGATTATATATAGTTATATTTTGTTAGACTTATACCTAAGTATTTCATTTTCTTTGGAGCTACTATACAGCAACTGCATTTGAAATTTTTGTTTCCATTTCTTCTCTGTCAGTTTATAGAAATGCAGTTGATTATTGTGTTGGTCTTATATCCTGAAACCTTACTAAGCTCACATACATTTTGAATCTAGGGCTGCAGATCCTTTGAGGATTTTTTAAATGTAGACAATTGAGTCATCTGAAAATGAAAACAATTTTATTTCTTTCAATCTGTATGCCTTTAATTCATTTTTCATGCCTGATTGCAATGGCTAGAACTTCCAGTATTGTGGGAAGAATGGTGAGAGTAGACATCCTTACCTTCTTCCAAATATTACAGGAAAAAACATTATTTTACTAAGTATGATGTTGTTGTTGTTGTTTAGTCGCTAAGACATGACTGACTCTTTTGCATCCCCATGGACTGTAGCCCACTGTGAAATCTGCCCATGGGATTTCCTAGGCAAGAATACTGGAGTGGGTTGCCATTTTCTTCTCTAGGGAAGCTTTCTTACCCTGTAATTGAACTCACATCTCCTGCATGGGCAGGTGGGTTCTTTACCACTGAACCACCAGAGAAGCCCAGGTATGCTGTTAGCTGTATGTTTTTTTTTTGTAGCTGTTCTTTATTAGGTTGAAGGAGTTGCCCCTCTGCTCCTAATGCATTGAGACTTTTTATCCTGAATGGATGTCAAATTACATCAAATGCTTTTTACTGTATCAATTGATACAGACATATGACTTTTCTCTACTCCTGTTGATATGGTGGATTGCATTGATTAATTTTTGAATATTGAATCAGCCTTGAATACATAGGATAAATCACATTTGGTCATGTGTACATGACACACACATACACATATATACTTAAAAATATACACACTTGCTGTATTCAATTTGTTAACGTTGCTAATTATTTTTGCTTTTAAGTTTGAAGAGATATTGGTTTGCAGCTTCCTTTTTATTGTGCTTCATTTGTTTGGATATTGTTAGACTATTACTGGCCTCATTTGGCACTAAGAAACTATTACTTGTTGAGTTTGGGTGTTGTATCAAATTCAAATATTATAATAACCTGAGAAGGCTACTAAAACTCCTTTTCCCAACTATATATCTCTGTGAGGCCAAATTTTGTCATATATTTCAACCAAAAGAACTTACCAAAATGAATGCTGAAGCAGATATGAGAATCTGTTTTATTGAAGCAAGATATTAGAGGAATTAAAAAAAAAACCAAAACAATGTCACTTATTTCTTTTAAAAAACTATATTTTTTAATGTAATATGATTTTGTTAACATGTAACACTTTAACATTTACATGTTAACATTAAATGTTAACATGTAATGGTTTTATTATTGTTATTTAAAATGAATAAATATTTCAAACATTTATCAGTTTTAGTTTCTAATAGGATGAATATTGATCAATATGACTCACAAAATGAATCTCACCAAAACTAAATGAGTGTAAAGAGTTCCAACACCAAAAGTTTGAGAAACACTACTAGGAAGACCAAGATAAGGAGAAAAGTGAAGCCAGAGGCCTGGGCATGTGCATCTCACCTTTGGCATTGGCTTGATCAGGTTGCTCCAGGTGCATGTTTTCTTTTTTCTCCACTAGTATTTTTATTTCACAAAATATGCTTTTTCCTCCACATTGATTCTTTGATATGCACTCTAACTTCCTAGAAAAAATATCTTAAATAGACCAATAGAAGTCCATAATGTAATTGTCACAAAATGAAATCCCTCAAAATTATCCCCACTCTAATAAATGTTATATATAGACATAAAACTATATTTTAAGTTATAAATTATAATAAATAGAATTGAGCTTCCCTGGTGGCTCAGATGGTAAAGAAACTCCCTGCAATACAGGAGACCTGGGTTCAATCCTTGGATTGGGAAGATCTCCTAGAGAAGGGAATCGTTACCTCATTCTTGCCTGGAGAATTACATGGACAGAGGAGTCTGGCCAGTTATAGTCCATAAGGTTGCAAAGAGTTGCATCCAACTGAGTGACTAAATACACACACAATAAATAGAATAGAAATATTAATTCAGTGATGACTTATGTAAGGATGAAGTAATTTAGAATGTTTTGTCAAGAATTGACTAAAAGATAGTGCAAGAAACATTTAAATTACTGTCTTTTGATTTTGATCATTATAAATGGATTTTTTTTGTACTTTTCTCCAGCCCTTTATTTTCATATTATTTGTATATAGTAAAATGTGCACCTTGTAGAGTTTTGACAATATTTTGGTAAATAGCATTTGAAGATACCTAGTTTGTAATAGTATCAACATACAAAATGAGATGATAAAAATCTTAGCATTATTAGTGAGGAAAAAACTAAGATCAAGTCAGCTAGGGGAGACATTAGCTCACAAAATCCATTTTATAAAATCCTTCATGTTTATTAGAGCTGAGCACACATTTGATTCCAGTTTTCTAATTTCCAGGGAAAGAGAGCATACAGAAATTTTAATGATTAATTAAAAATCTCATACATGAAGAAACAATTGCCTAAGAGGAACAAAGTTTTTCCTACATAGAATCCAAAGTGAAATTTATGCTGTAGTTTCTTTTAAAGTGGATTCAATTTAGTGTAATGCAAAATGTCTTCATATCATTACAGTGAAATTCAATAGGATTCTTTGGACTATTTTTTTTACAATGTCTTTAAACCTGGGCGCCTGATGTGGATGATATGGATGTGTGGATGTATGTCTTTTGGGGAAGTAACTTCCAAAGATTTCCTTCTGTAACATGGGAATAATATCTGCCCTGAGAGCATTGTAATATAGATAAAGATTGTAGTGTCTGCTCAATAAATTACACGACTGAGCGACTTCACTTTGACTTTTCACTTTCATGCATTGGAGAAGGAAATGGCAACCCACTCCAGTATTCTTGCCTAGAGAATTCCAGGGATTGGGGAGCCTGGTGGGTTGCCGTCTATGGGGTCGCACAGAGTCGGACATGACTGAAGCGACTTAGCAGCAGCATCCTTCTATTAAGGCCTTCCCAGGTGGCGCTAGTGGTAAAGAACCCACTTGCCAATGTAGAAGACATAAGAGATAAGGGTTTGATTCCTGGGTTGGGAAGATCCCCTGGAGGAGGGCATGGTAACCCACTCCAGCATGCCTGTAGGACCCCATTGCCAGAGCAGCCTGGCGGGCTATAATCAATATGGTCATGAAGAGTCAGACATGACTGAAGCCACTGAGCAGCAAGCATCCTTCTGTTAGGGTGACTGTGACCAGCAATGTAGCATGGTCCCAGGTATATAGCTCTCTGATCACCTGGCTTAATCCAGGAATGAACATTATAGAATCTTAAAAAGTTGGAGTTCTGCCTATCTTTTAGGAATTCCTTCATACATATTATTGTTCTTAGCTGTAATTGTGAGGAACGATCCATTTGAGGTTTTGCTCCCTGAGGATTACCTGCTATTTCTTTTCAATCAATACGATTTCTTTTCAATTCAGTCAAATGCTTACTTATTTCTTTTCAATCAAGTAAAGAATTCCGTGATTTGAAAGTCATCTAGACCGAATAATAGGAGGACTTTTGTCTGTACCAAAAAGGCTAAAGGAATGACCCTATAAGGTTTTACACCTCCTCCAAAATAAATTTTTCATTTGTTACAATGCACAGAGGAGTGGGTGTTGGAAGTCCTAAATTTATGACATGGAATGTAGCTCCAAATGCCCATTTCAGCTGAAAGTCCTATGTACAGATAAAATAGTCAGAATTACCACTTCTACCTCTCTTGTAATTTTTCTCTTCAGACCAAAACATTTTTTCTCGAGTGTTTTTTTAAATCATTGTTGAGTCTCTATTGAGGGAAAGTGAAAACAAAATTGTTGGGGTTTGGTAAACTCTCTCTTAGTAAAAATTGAATTAGGCCTCAGACTTCTTTGAATAGAGGAGTAAAATTAATTTGTAGTAATTGGGTGAGCATTCCAGAAGGTTGGTTTGCTTACTTAATTTTAATCTTTTAAAGTCAAGTATCAGATGACTGGAATGGGTGTTTGATTTTTAAAAATCTTTTTGAATCTTTGAGTTGAATTTTCTTTCCTTTGTCTCTTGAGACTTACCTCAGGTAAGTCCTATGATCTATACACATTTTCTATACGGTTAAAAGCCTTCTGGGGCTGCCCATGGTGGCCTAACTCAGATTCAGTGTAGTGTCTGCAGGTGGCTGAAGCTTTCTCTGTGCTTCCCAGGGCCCACAAGAGAGAGGAGGGTTCAGATCCTTTTTGTCCAGACTAAACCAATGGGGAGGTCACGGTCTTAGGTTTGGAGTCAATTAGGTACTTATAATCTGTGTTGAACTAATGAATAAATGAAGAGTCAAATTTATATCTTAGCCTCAATAATTGTTTTAAGATTATAAGCAACTAATTTTAATTATAACATAGCCAAATGTCCATCATATTAGAAATTTCCATTTTCATCATGGCCAGATTAGAGTTTTGGAGTTTAAATAAATGCTCACTTATTTGTAATATTTATGATTAACACTGTATATTAATTATAAATGATTAATTATTAATATATGATATTATATGTGCTGCGATTCATGGGATCGCAAAGAGTCGGACATGACTGAGCAACTAATCTGATCTGATCTGATAATTTTCATTTAGTTTTCCTTTTCCAAGTACCAAAAACTTCTTGTTTTATTGGAATATCTTCTAATTTGATTTAAACTGATCCTTAAAAAATGAGTTACATAATGAGTTACCAAATCCGTTATAAAAATATGAAAATATTTAAATAGTAGATTTATACCACCTATTTATTAGTCTTGCTTTCATGGTTGAGATTTATAGTTTCTCTTAGGAAAACTAGATGAATGTTTGATTTTTGACAAAAAGTATTTCTTCTCTATATTATGAAATATCTATCGTATGACATTCTAGAGGATAATTAGGGGGCAACTCTTTCCTTCCTCCTTCCCTTCCCTTCTTTTACTTGACCTTCCTTCCTTCCTTTCTTTCTTTTTCTTTCTATCTACCACCATAATTTATCTGTCTCTTGAGCTTTGGATTTAATTCTGATTTAGGCCTTCTCTTCTAATTTGTGGATTCTAGTCTGAGAGGAGCCAATAAGTGAACTGGGAACTTGAGAAGGAAAAGCTTCTCTAATGCCTGTAGTCCCCTGGGCACATTTGTAACTCAGTCTCTGTGACTGGTGTCTGAATCATTTTATCCTGATAGTCTTCTTAAGCAGTTGCCTCAGATGCCATAATAGATGAAGGTTATTATTTTAACTCTAAAATCCTTAGATATATATTTGTTAGGTGAGATAGCTGTTATACAAATTCTAATGGACTAAAATAAGGACAATAGGAAATTCATTGTTTCGTTATACGTTACTCCAAGAAGTTGTAGATGTACAAACTAAATACTTAGTATAGTACAGGTGAAGTAGTCACATTAATAAAATTAAGGGGAAAAGGAAAATATTGCTGTATTCTAAAAACATCACTAAATTGTCCAATTTGGGGATCATAGTATAGCACTGCAAATTATTATTTTACCTTTCCCTAGCCCTTTTCTGGCCCAAAGGAACCACATTTACATTGAAATTCAAATACAGCAAGCTCTGAGTTTTGCCTACTTCCAGTGCTTCTGTGTGTGCTCCAGGAGGAAATTCTTGGCCTGTGACCAGTGCTTTACCTTCTTTGGGCATCCTCAGGACTCTCAGTGCTGCAGCTTGCTTCTTCCTGAGGTGAATCAGCGAAGCTGTCTGCCAGTCAGCTCCAGCCATGGCTGGCTGTTCTTTCTAATACTTGGACTCATAGCGTTAAGTGAAGCTGCATTACGTATAAAGTCATTAAGCCATTTGATTTGGGCCAAAATTTTGAAGCTAAGAATGCTGTGTGATTTTCTTCTTTGCCTTTTATGATTGCAAAAGATTGGAACTAGAAATTTTGAAAGTTAAATTTTCAGAAAGATTGGCAGAATTTTTTACATGGATTCTTGAAATAGATTTTTAGGGAGTATGCTTTCTGGCATTGTTTCAATTTTAATTCTCATTTATATCCTATTATAATTTTCAATTACTTTCTTCTAATGCTAAATGAATTTAAGTTTTATTTTATTTAAATTTCTGTAGTTTCCATTAGCCAGTACTTACTATATAGGGTGAATAATACGTATTAAATGTCTTAATTATTCAGATCATTGTGATAAACTTTTGACTGGTCGGGGATATAATATATTAAAACCATATATTTGTATGTTTGTATATATTTATGTGTGTGTCTGTGCACATTCAGTCATGTCCGACTCTTTGTAACCCCATGGACTGTAGCCCACTAGGCTTCTCTGTCCATGGAATTTTCCAGTCAAGACTCCTGGAATGGGTTCCCATTCCCTCCTCCAGGGGATTTTCCTGTCCCAGGGAACCTGTATCTCCTGCGTCTCCTGTTTTGGCAGGTGGATTATTTACCACTGAGCCACCTGGGAAGCCCCATATATTTATATATTTGAATATATAATATATATTTTAAAAGATTTTTTTGGAATAATCCCATTGTCCCAGTACTTCAGTGAAGTTAAGATATGTGAAAGACATGATCAAATATCTTTATTTAGGTCAACATAGGTGATAAAGAGAGTTTGGTAGGGTTAAGAGAGAATAAATCATTATTTGTTTCCTTTTGATTTACCTTTTAGTGAAAATGTTTTTTTTTTTCCACATTGCCATTCGTAAAATGGAAACAAACCATAGCAGTGTATTTTGTTTGGTAAGTGTTCAGTAAATCTGTTTAATTAAAACCAAGTATGAAAACAGGAATTGGAAAAGTCGATTTAATATTAAAATAGATAAGAGAATAACCTGTATAAACAATGTAAGCTAATGCAATAGAGATATTTTCAAAGTTTGACTTCTTGCTTTTTTGATATAATCCTTGGCAAGGAAGGGTATCATCTAGACTAGATGTCAATAAACCAGATATTAGAGTAACTATATTTGTGATTATTCAGAAAGATGGAAGATGTGATTCATTCTTAATTTGTATTTTGTAACACCAAAATTTCATGAGTAAAAAATGGGAAGCTTCTGTAACCCAATTAAGCAAACAAGCACATACATTAAGCCCCATGATGTATCAGGCTCTGTGTTTTATTCATATTGCTGAGACTGAAAGACATTGCCCTTTATAGTAAAGAACTTTAAATCTAATACTTAAAAAATATGATACAGTTTTGTGAGCGTTCATGCACCGAATAACAGTCCATTCTGCCTAAGACAGAGAAGAAAATGAAGGGACAGCTAAGCTAGGCTTGAATGTTGGCTGGCAAAGGAGGAAACTCCAGGGTTAGAGAAAAACACAAGTAAGTGTATTCAAATTAGAAAATGAATACCATTTTCAGGATGGTCTTTTTTTTTTTATCTCCTGTGTTTAGCTAGGATAACTTTTGAACATATTTGGCTGCAACTCATGGTAAGAAGAAATAATGATTTATTTCTTGCCATGGTATACATACATACCTCCAAACACACCCATGCATCCCCCTTCCCCTCCCTTGGAAATCAAAGTTTCAAAACTCAGTACTCTTTTCTTCCTGCATTCAGTGCAGCCTGGCACTCTTGTATTTTTGTCTATTCTATTCTTTCATTTAAAAATGCTGATTGAATCTCACTAAATTGATTCTGTGACATTCATAGGTCATGGTCTGTATTTAAAAACAAAGAAACCAAAAACTGTACTAGAGTTCAAAATTCATAGGGAATCCCCTTTCATACCCAATATGCAGGTATGCAGGTTTGCTGTTCTTTAGTCCCTATGTTGTGGAGAAGGCAATGGCACCCCACTCCAGTACTCTTGCCTGGAAAATCCCACGGATGGAGCCTGGTAGGCTGCAGTCCATGGGGTTGCTAAGAGTCAGACATGACTGAGCAACTTCACTTTTACTTTTCACTTTCATGCATTGGAGAAGGAAATGGCAACCCACTCCAGTGTTCTTGCCTGGAGAATCCCAGGGACGGGGGAACCTGGTGGGCTGCCATCTATGGGGTCGCACAGAGTCGGACACGACTGAAGTGACTTAGCAGCAGCAGCAGCAGTGATATTATGTAGTGGATTGTGTCTGGTGTATGCTCTGCTTGTGTGTGGTCAGTCATGTCTGACTCTTTGAGACCCCGTACACTGTAGTCTGCCAGACTTCTCTGTCCATGGAATTTTCCAGGCAAGAATACTGGACTGGTTTGCCATTTCCTACTCCAGGGTATCTTCCCAACCCAGGGATCGAACCCATGTCTCTTGCATCTCCTGCATTGGCAGGTAGCTTCTTTACCACTGCACTACCTGAGAGGGGTGATGTCTGGTGTATAGTCTCTAGAAAGTAAAGTAAAAAAAAAATGAGTATTAACCTACAAATGCGTTTGCCTCTTGACATCAAAATCTATTATGCTTAGCGTTAATGTCAAGAACATTTTTTTGTGTGCTCATAAACAAAGTATATTTTCCATTGTATTAAGTCAGTGTACTTAGCATCCTGTGGATATGCTTTTTGCTATTGTTGTTTGTTTTGGTTTTAAGAAGATTATTTATTTATTATAATTACTTTTCAATATGATTTTTCTATAATATAACTGCTTCAAAAAGATTATCTGAATGATTTACTTAAAATATATAATTTATCAGTTCTCTTTGCATTTAGATAAGAATTTACCTACTTCTTGTCATCATCTTTAGTTTGCTGCTTAGTTTTCAACAACTGCTTCCATAATGGTGACTGGGAAAGCATTCATTTTTCATGGACGTATGTGTTCCTTACATTTAGTACATGTTCAAATAAAATAAACATTTTCACTGTGTCTGGGAAATGGATTTGTGAATTGCTACACCAGCTTTGTTTAGGTAAAATGCATACTTGTTTCACCTTTTCCTTTGTTCATTTTCTTTCAACCTATTCAAGTATTAAAGCATTTGTAGGATACACATACTCAAGTAAATTTAAATGAGTTAATAGATTTAAAGTTCTTAGAATAGTACTTGGTGCTTAGTAAGCATTTAATACTTTAGTCATTGTTTATTTCCATTGGCTTAAGAAGATGCACAATGCAAGTGTATTATGATAGAGTCAAATATTTGCAAAAGAAGTTGAATAGCTTTAAGTTTTGTGACCGAGAATGGAAGTTGGTATTTCTGCTTGTCAGTGCACCTGAAAATGGAATATACCAACAGGCATCATATATTCAAAGCTGAAATTAGGTATTTAAAATTGAAGTGTCAGATTTCAGGAAGGACAATTAGCTTTTTGACCTTTTACAGATGATTCAGTTTAAAAAGCTTTGCATTTGAGAATATTAAGAAAATTGAAGACATTTAAGCCTTAAGAAGGACGTACTCTTTTACTTTGTTAGTGTTTGTAGGCACAAAATTAAATTCAGTTGATAGCACTGGAATGGTTTTGAGGTGAAGTGTTAGTAGAGAAGGGAGGAACACTTTCTGAATGTAGGATTTGAATGATGGGTTATTGGTTTCCAGAGTATTCCAATATGATAAAACCCAAGTTAGGAATAATCCACTTGGATTTGATTCTAGAATTTATTGGATATGTCTAAACCACTGAGTTGAATCTTATGAAGACTGACATATGTTCTGCTCTCACTCTGCTGTCGTCATTCTCAGATTATTACCTTTGACACTGTGCAACTGTGACTCTCTTGTGATTGATGGTTGAAATCTAGAATGTGTCACATAGGACAGCCATTGTCAGAGGCCATGTGATTAAGGACTAAGCATATTTCGTGGAGGCAAAAATGAAATCATACACTTGGTGACGAAAAAAATGGCATAATCTTGCTAGGAACAAAAATTTAACTCTCAACCTGTCCTTTCCACTTGCTTCCCTTGGCTTTTCTCCCTTATTCATATTTCTTCCTTCTTCCTTCCTTTTCCTTATGAAAAATTAACTTCCTTTTGAAAAAAGTTTCCATATAAACCTGTTATGATGCTATGATATGCATTTCCCCACACTCTATATTTCCTTTGATTAAAGGTCTTGAGATGTGTTAAAAATTATGCTAACAGAAACTATGCTGTGATACTGATGACATCAGCATACAACTGTGTTGTTTAAGGTGCTGTGCTATGTCTTCCCATCAGCTTAAACTGATTTCTGAAAAGAATATCATGCTTGTAGAGTTTACTGTGAAAGTTAGTTATAATAGGAGAGAGTTGGTGAATCTGAATGGGGATAGCAGTATAGGATGAATTTTGTGTCTGGCTTCTAAGTGGTAGAGGGATCAAGTGTGTGTTGTTTTTTAAAGCAATGAACTTGGTATTGGACCTGGGTTTTAGCCTTAACTGGTACCTAGCATGGCCTTGGAGAAGGCAATGGCACCCCACTCCAGTACTCTTACCTGGAGAATCCCATGGATGGAG
This sequence comes from Bubalus bubalis, assembly GCF_019923935.1. Lineage (NCBI taxonomy): Eukaryota > Metazoa > Chordata > Mammalia > Artiodactyla > Bovidae > Bubalus > Bubalus bubalis. The sequence goes on from NC_059162.1 coordinate 59,927,913, forward strand.
GAGCCTGGTGGGCTACAGTCCATGGGGTCACTAAGAGTCGGACATGACTGAGTGACTTCCCTTTCACTTTTCACTTTCATGCATTGGAGAAGGAAATGGCAACCCACTCCAGTGTTCTTGCCTGGAGAATCCCATGGATGGAGGAGCCTGGTGGGCTGCCGTCTGTGGGGTCACACAGAGTCGGACACGACTGAAGTGACTTAGCAGCAGCGGCAGCAGTAGCAACAGCATGGCCTTAGGCAAGTCAACTAACTTCTTAATACTCAGCTTCTTCATTTGTCAAATGAGAAAGAAACATCTTATTAAATTGACCTTATAGTGTTGTGAAGGGCAAAGAGATTGAGAGTATGAATGCTGAAGTAAAGCTGTTCTTTGTGCACAAGTGGTGAGATACGTCTTACCACCTATGGCAGTGTAACTTCATCTATTTATCTGTAAAATGAGAATGGTAATAGTTCCAGTCTTATAGGGTTTTTGTGTCACATAAGATGATCTACATCATGCATTTTACATAGTGCTTGATAAAAGAGCAAATATTCATTCATTTATTGAGCACCTATCTTTTCCCAGGTGCTTTTCTAGGTGCTTGGAAAACACCTGTGAGCAGAACCACAGATAGTCCCTTTTCTTTGCAAGTTTGTAGGCCAGTGAGAGGGATGGAATTAATTAAAAATAAACATATAATTGCTACTCTCAGTGCTATGAAGGAAGAGTACCCATGCCCTGAGAGTAACATCAGGGAAGGTGGGCTCTAACTAGGCAAAGGCCAGGGACAGATGCAAGTGGATTTCAGTCAGAAAGAGTGTCATGTGCAAAGTCTGTGTGGTGGGAACATGCAGTGGGGGGTTATTACACAGAGAGTAAAAGGGAGGTGGCTTATAATCAGGCTGGAAAGACAGGCAGGCTGCCTGACACATCAGGGTTCCATGAGGGAAGCAGAACCACTAAGAGCGTTGGGGAGTAAGATATTAACTATAAAGACGAAAAGCAGTCTACAGAGGGCTTATACTTTTTCATCTGGTGCTGAGTCAGGAGGGCTGGATGTGTCAAAGAATTGAACACGAATTAGAATTTACTAGGACAGAATGGAATGCATAAGAACAAACTGGAACCTATATCTGACCCTTGCTTTCTTCAGTCTTGACAATGTGGGTGGCCTCCAGGAAGAGCTGGTGTTCCTTGCCATACATGTGCCTGGTCTGGAAAGGCTAGATGTGCCAGGATTTAGAGAAGCTGAAGAAGATTCGGTAAGATCTGGAACAGCTGCAGGCTCAGATCCTGCCCTCTGCCAAAAGGAGGAGCCAGCAGATTAGTGTCAACATGGTTGGATGTCACCACTGACTGAATGGACAGGAGTTTGAGCAGTCTCCGGGAAATGGTGAAGGATAGGGAAGCCTGGTGTACTGCAGTCCATGGGGTCGCAAAGGGTCAGACACGACTTAGCAACTGAACACCAACAAATACAATAGTGCATGGTGCCCCTGTACTGACTTTAGGAATATAATGGCTACTTCTTTACCTTTACCTTCAAAATTGCATACAGATTTCTTCTTGTGGGTAACTCTAACCTGAAACCATGCAAGGAAGGGATATCTAGGAAATATTGTTAGTGTAGCTGAATTAACTCGGAGAAGGCAATGGCACCCCACTCCAGTACTCTTGCCTGGAAAATCCCAAGGACAGAGGAGCCTGGTAGGCTTCAGTCCATGGGGTTGCGAAGAGTCGGACACGATTGAGCGACTTCACTTTCACTTTTCACTTTCATGCATTGGAGAAGGAAATGGCAACCCACTCCAGTATTCTTGCCTGGAGAATCCCAGGGACAGAGGAACCTGGTGGGCTGCCGTCTATGGGGTCGTACAGAGTCGGACATGACTGACGCGACTTAGCAGCAGCAGCGCTGAATTGACTAGTACCACATGTCTTTTATTTTGGAAAGATCTTTTTGGTCCATTAGTGGGACCAAAAAATGGGCCTTTGGATTTCATTAGATGAGCACTGAAAAGCTGTCAAAGGGGTGTTAGCCAGGTAGGATGATGGGGGGAAGGGAAATAGGAGAGTAACAAGAAAAGATTTGTAATCATATTTGTATTTTGTAATCTGCATTGCAGGAAATGGATTAGAGGGGACTAAGAGTATAAGGATGAGTAGTACTATTTGGAACCTAGTGTAGTGGTCCAAGTGAAAGAGTGATGGCAGCCAGGACTAGATGTGGAGGTGAAGTATGTGCATGGAAACAAGTAGGTGGGTTCCAAAAATGCTGTTGCTGCTAAGTTGCTTCAGTCATGTCTGACTCTGTGCGACCGCATAGATGGCAGCCCACCAGGCTCCCCCATCCCTGGGATTCTCCAGGCAAGAACACTGGAGTGGGTTGCCATTTCCTTCTTCAATGCATGAAAGTGAAAAGTGAAAGTGAAGTTGCTCAGTCGTATCCAACTCTTAGCGACCCCATGGCCTGCAGCCTACCAGGCTCCTCCATCCATGGGATTTTCCAGGCAAGGGTACTAGAGTGGGTTGCTATTGCCTTCTCCTCCAAAAATAATCAGGGTATAAACAAAGCAGAATTTAGGCATGGCATTGCTAGAGGTTAAGGAAAGGAAGATGCCAAGATTGTGGGTTTGGGTTTTGGATATTTTGAGTTTGTGGTGGCATTGAGAATGTCCAGGTGGAAATGTTCAGTAAGCAGTTTGATATTAATATTAGTCATTGCTATAGTAGTAGAAGCATCAGTTCAGTTTAGTTCAGTTGATCTGACTCTGAGACCTTATGGACTGCAGCACGCCAGGCCTTCCTGTCCATCACCAACTCTGGGAGTTTACTCAAACTCATGTCCATTTAATCTGTGATGCCATCAAACCATCTCATCCTCTGTTGTCCCCTTCTCCCCATGCCTTTGATCTTTCCCAGCATCAGGGTCTTTTCAAATGAGTCAGTTCTTCTCATCAGGTGGCCAAAGTATTGGAGTTTCAGCTTCAGCATCAGTCCTTCCAATGAACATTCGGACCCGATTTCCTTTAGGATGGACTGGTTGGATCTCCTTGCAGTCCAAGGGACTCTCAAGAGTCTTCTCCAACACTGCAGTTCAAAAGCATCAATTCTTCAGCACTCAGCTTTCTTTATAGTCCAACTTTCACATCCTTACATGACTAATGGAAAAACCATAGCTTTGACTAGACGGACCTTTAGAGATGGAGCCAAAGCAAAAACAACACCCAGGTGTGGATGTGACTGGTGATGGAAGTAAAGTCCAATGCTGTAAAGAGCAATATTGCATAGGAACCTGGAATGTTAGGTCCATGAATCAAGGCAAATTGGAAGTGGTCAAACAGGAGATGGCAAGAGTGAACATCAACATTTTAGGAATCAGTGAACTAAAATGAAATGGAATGGGTGAATTTAACTCAGATGACCATTATATCTACTATTGCGGGCAAGAATACCTTAGAAGAAATGGGAGTAGCCATCAAAGTCAACAAAAGAGTCTGAAATGCAGTACTTGGATGCAATCTCAAAAACGACAGAATGATTTCTCTTTGTTTCCGTGGCAAACCATTCAATATCACAGTAATCCAGGTCTATGTCCCAACCAGTAATTCTGAAGAAGCTGAAGTTGAACAGTTCTATGAAGACCTACAAGACCTTCTAGGACTAACATCCAAAAAAGATGTTCTTTTCATTATAGGGTACTGGAATGCAAAAGTAGGAAGTCAATAAACACCTGGAGTAACAGGCAGATTTGGCCTTGGAGTGCAAAATGAAGTAGGGCAAAGGCTAATAGAGTTTTGCCAAGAAAACGCATTGGTCATAGCAAACACCCTCTTCCAACAACACAAGAGAAGACTGTATGCATGGTCATCACCAGATGGTCAATACCAAAATCAGATTGATTATATTCTTTGCAGCCAAAGATGGAGAAGCTCTATAGAGTCAGCAAAAACAAGACCGGGGGCTGACTGTGACTTCAGATCATGAACTCCTTATTGCCAAATTCAGACTTAAATTGAAGAAAGTAGGGAAAACCACTAGACCATTCAGGTATGACCTAAATCAAATCTCTTGTGATTGTACGGTGGAAGTGACAAATAGATTTAAGGGATTAGATCTACTAGACAGAGAGCCTGAAGAGCTATGGACAGAGGTTCATGACATTGTACAGGATACAGGGATCAAGATCATCCCCAAGAAAAAGAAATGCAAAAAGGCAAAGTGGTTGTCTGAGGAAGCCTTACAAATAGCTGTGAAAAGAAGAGAAGCCAAAAGCAAAGGAGAAAAGAAAAGATATACCCATTTGAATGCAGAGTTCCAAAGAATAGCAAAGAGAGATAAGAAAGCCTTCCTAAGTGATCAGTGCAAAGAAATAGAGAAAACAATAGAATGGGAAAGACTAGAGATCTTTTCAAGAAAATTAGAGATACCAAGGGAATATTTCATGCAAAGATGGGCCCAATAAAGGACAGAAATGGTATGGACCTAACAGAAGCAGAAGATATTAAGAAGAGGTGGCAACAATACACAGAAGAACTGTACAAAAAACTTCTTCATGACTCAGATAATCACGATGGTATGATCACTCACCTAGAGCCAGACATCCTGGAATAAGTCAAGTGGGCCTTAGGAAGCATCAGTACAAACAAAACTGGTGGAGGTGATGGAATTCCAGTTGAGCTCTTTCAAATCCTAAAAGATGATGCTGTGAAAGTGCTGCACTCAGTGTATTTGCAAATTTGGAAAGAAAGAAACATCAGTAGTAGTTAATATTATTATGTGCATGCATGCTCAGTCACTTAGTCATGTCTGACTCTTTGTGACCCCATGTACTGTAGCCTCCTAGGCTCCTCTGTCCATAGAATTTTCCAGGTAAGAATATTGGAGTGGGTTGCCATTTAATTGACTGATTTTCTAGGGGCCTGAAGCCATTTCTAATTTGTATGTGAACACTCAGTGCATTGCTCATTCCTTGGCATAGAATAGCCCTAATTTTTTATCCCTCCTTCTCTTGATCACCATATGTTGTTGGCAAAATCTCACATTTTTTTCTTTTGTAGAGAGTTAACCTCTCTATGTTTATTTTCCTTTTAACTCCTAGAGTATCCCCATTCTGGGATCAGTAAAATTTTCTATATGAAGTCAGATGGTTCTATTGCAGGTATTCAATCCTGTCCTTTTAAGGAAAAAGCAGCTTTAGACAGTATATACAGAAATGGGGTGATTGTGTTACACTAAATATTTATTTATAAAATAAGCAGTAGACTGGATTTAGCCTGTGGGCTATAGTGAGATCCTTGGGCCTAACCCATTAGGCACTTCATTTCTCTTTTATTTTTAATTATTTTCAACTTACTGGCTCAAATATATTCACATTTTTTCCTATCATATCTCTCTTTTACTACCCACCTCTCCAAAGACCCAACTTCCCTTAAACTTTCTTTCCCCTAAACTACATGTCCTCTTTCTTTGCCCATTCCCTTTGATTTGCAATTTGATTTGCAATTTCTCTGATGATTAGTGATGTTGAGCAGTTTGTTTTTTTTTTTTTTTGATATGTCTGTTGGCATCTATATATCTTCTTTGGAAAAGTGTTTATGCATGTCTTTGACCATTTAATCTTTGACGCTCCTTTAATCTAGTAAACTCAAAGTAACCTGACTTTTCCTGTTGTTATTCCCGGGACAGTCATAACCTCCACTTTTCTAAATAAGATGTCTACTTCTTGGTCTTTTGTCTTTTCCATCTTTCTTTCTGTAGTACTCATACAGTTGCTCATATCAGACCTTTTTAGAAACCCTGCTCTTCCGTTGACTTCTGTGACCCTGAGTCACCTTATTCTCCTCCTACCTCTGATGGTTATATATTTCTGTCTATAAAAACATTGAGGTCTCAGACACTCTCATGCACATATATGTAACATATAAACTGCTCACATATTAAGTATATGGCTTGATGGATTTTTAAATATGTTTAAACTTGTATAAACATCACCCAGGTCAAGATATAGAACATTTCCAGCATCCCAGAAGGTTTCTATCATGACTGATCACAATGAATGACCCCTAATTCTGCCCAGAGGTGGCCTTTATTCTGAATTCTATCCCTTCAGATTTAGATTTTTGTTTTTTTTCAGAATTGAATCTTGGTTGATTTATAGTATTATATTAGTTTCAGATGTACAAAATAGTAATTTAATATTTTTGTAGATTCTACTCTGTTTATAGTTATTATAAAATAATGGCTATATTTCTTTATGCTATAAAATATATTGTTTCTTATTTATTTTATATACAGTAGTTTGTGTCTCTTAATCTCATACCTCTATTTTGCCCCTCCATTTCCTCTCCTCACTAGTAACCAATAGTTTGTTCTCTGTATTTGTGAGCTTCTTTGTGTTTTGTTATACATATTTGTTTTATTATTCTTGATTTTACATATAAGTGATAATAGAGTATTTGTCTTTCTCCATCTGACTTATTACACTAAGCATAATACCCTCTGGGGATCAGTACATATACATTTTTTGCAAGTGGCATTCTTTCATTCTTTTTATGACTGAGTAATATTCCTGTGTGTGTGTGTGTGTGTGTGTGTGTGTGACATCTTCTTTATCCTTTCATCTGTTGATGGACACTTAGGTTGCTTCCATATCTTGGCTGTTGTAAATAATGTTGCTATGAGCATTAGAGTGCATGTATCTTTTCAAATTAATGTTTTCATTTTCTTTGGATATATACCCAGGAGTGAAATTGCTAGATCATATGGTGTTATATTTTTAGTTTTCTGAGGAATGTCCATACTGTTTTCCATAGTAGCTGTACCAACTTACATTCCCACCAACAGTGTACTAGGGTTCACTTTTGTCCACATCTTCACCAACATTTATTATTTATAGACTTTTTGAAGATAGCTATTTTGACAGGTGTGAGGTGATATTCTGGTTTTGATTTGCAATTTCTCTGATGATTAGTGATGTTGAGCAGTTTGTTTGTTTTTTTTAATATGTCTGTTGGCATCTATATATCTTCTTTGGAAAAGTGTTTATTCATGTCTTTAACCATTTTGTAATTGGATTGTTTATTTTGATACTGGGTTGTTTGAATATTTGGTATATTTTGGGTATTAACCTCTTATCACTCATAACATTTGCAAATATTTTCTCCTATTCAGAAGGTTATCTTTCCATTTTGCTGATGGTTTCTTTTGCTGAAAAAAGCTTGTAAGTTTTTATGTCTCATTTGTTTATTTTCGCTTTTATTTATTTTGCCTTAGGAGACAGATAAAAAATATTGCTATAATTTATGTCCAAGAGTATTCTGCCTATGTTCTTTTTTAGAGTTCTATGTTTCAGGTCTTACATTTAGGTCTTTAATCTATTTTGAGTTTATTTTTGTACATTGTATGAAAATATGTGCTAATTTCATTCTTTTACGTGTAGCTGCCCAGTTTTCCAGTGTCAATTACTGGAGAGATTATCTTTTTTTTCATTGTATATTCTTGTTTCCTTTGTTGTAGAATAATTGATAATAAGGGTACAGGTTTATTTCTGGGATCTCTAGTCTGTTTCATTGATCTATGTGTCTGCTTTTGTGCCAGTACCCTGCAGTTTTGATTATTGTTTAGGTTTAGTTTTTCTCATTCTTGAACCTCATGTAAATGAGATCATACAGAATATATGGGCATACTCTTTTGTATCCAGCTTCTTTCACTCATCATGCTGTGATAGTAATCCATGTTATTGTGAGTAGCTGTAGTTCATTTGTGTGTGTGTGTGTGTGTGTGTAGTTTTCCATTGTATTGCTATATCACTATTTATTTATTTTACTTTTAGGTGATATTTGTTTTTTTTCTGGTTTTGGCCTATTATTACTAAAACTACTAGGAACATTCTCATGCAAGTCTTTTGGTAGACTTTATTTCCTTACTGAAATTGTTGAAGTTTTGAGATAGAAAATGCCACTAAGGTTGAGATGTTCAAGGGAAAAGCTTTGGTTGTAGAATCTGGAGTTTAAAGGAGAGTTAGGAAATAGGAATTTATTTATTTATTTGGCTGTGTTGGGTCTTATTTGCAGCACATAGGATCTCTAGCTGTGGTGTGCAGGCACAGACGTTGTGGTGTGTGGGCTTACTTACTCCAGGGCATGTAGGATCTTAGTTCCCTGGCTGGGGATTGAACCCATGTCCCTTGCCTTGCAGGGAAGATTCATAATCACTGGACCAGAAGGGAAATCCCCTGGAACTAGAGGTTTTAATGATATAAATCATTTCTTCCCATCTCTTCCTTGTTTTCTTCTTATCTTCTATTTTTAGGATGTGTTTTTTATAGGGCATGGGGGCTGAGGTGGGCAGTTTATTACTAGGTAATAGAGGCATCAAGGAGAAGGCAATGGCACTCCACTCCAGTACTCTTGCCTGGAAAATCCCATGGACGGAGGAGCCTGGTGGGCTGCAGTCCATGGGGTCGCTGGCAGTCGGACACGACTGAGCAACTTCACTTTCACTTTTCACTTTCATGCATTGGAGAAGGAAACGGCAACCCACTCCAGTGTTCTTGCCTGGAGAATCCCAGGGATGGAGGAGCCTGGTGGGCTGCCGTCTTTGGGGTCACACAGAGTCGGACATGACTGAAGTGACTTAGCAGCAGCAGCAGAAGCATCAAAACCTTAACAAAAGTGAGAACCAAACACAATATGCCAAGAACCAGAAAGTAAGTGCACACTGGCTGTAAAACTGCAGTGTTGAGAAGAAACGTTCCAGGATGTAACACAGAACCAAGAGTGTAGCAAACTCAAGTACATGTAGTGGAGTTGACAGAACAAAAGGTTCTAGCCATGGGCCACTCTGGTGAATTCTGTAGGTGTGAACCACATATGTAGAACGTCTATATCAACTTCATCAAAACCACACACACACACACACACACACACACACACACCTAATCTAATGAAGAATACCTACTCTGAAAATACAGCAAATGAACAATATAAGCGACTATAGTGTGCTTGCTGCGCAGTGTCAAATCGTCTAGCACACCCATCTAAATCAGGTTGTCATTCCTCCATATAGAAACTGAATTCCAGATCTTGCTAAGAACTGGTGTTGATATTTTAACTTGTTTTTATAAGTGTGATAGCTGGGCCATGGTAGATGGTCTGTGGGTTGAATTTAAACCCTAGTGTGGAATGGATCCATCATCAGGTAAGATTATTAAGTCTTAGGCTCAAATAATGTAACTTAGGGATAGCTGTTGATTAGAAGCCCTCAGTGCCCTGCCCATATTCTTGAACTAAGGCAAATTTCTTTCATAATCTTCTTTATATTCTCCCTACTTCCAACAATTCTTCCCTTGTAGCTCAGTCAGTAAAGAATCTGCCTGCAGTGCAGGAGACCCGGGTTTGATCCCTGGGTTGGGAAGATCTGCTGGAGAAGGAAATGGCAACCCACTCCAGTATCCTTGCCTGGAAAATCTCATGGACAGAGGAGCCTGGTGGGCTGCAGTCCATGGGATCACAGAGTCGGGCACGACTGAGTGACTAACAGTAACTACTTCCAACTGCCTGCCAATATCTGCGTTTCTTTCCCTTGGGGGTTTTGAGGACCTTTCTGGAAGCTATGGAAAGAGAGGCCCCTTGCCTTTCCAGGCCTCATCTCCTGCCCCCACCCCCATCCCTACTCTAGCCTCTCAGGAAGACTAAAAGTGCTAAGGAATTAATACTCACTTGTCTCCTACAGCAGCCATCAGCAAAGGACTGATCCCTGGGTGGGTTAACTCTGAAGCCAGTGGTGTTTTACACTGTTTCTTAGAGTTCCCTTGGGAATTAAGCTCCAACTACCTACAGTGTAGCTTGATTGCTTTCTCTTCCCTGTCTCACTTCCCAACTCCCCTAACAGGGTTTCCTGTACTTCCTGAAGTAAACTCCTTGTGTCTGAATCCTCATGTTAGTGTTTGTTTATGGGGATCTTGAACTAAGGCAGATCTCTTTCATAATATCCTCAGCTGAGAGGTAGACAAGTGATGAACAACTGCATCTTATTTATTTACTTTCTTTTAACAATTGTTTTAATTTCTGACTGCTTCCTGGAATTTTTACTTGGGCATCCCATTGGTAATCTCAAACTAGAAATCAGAACTTAAAGAACAGACTGATTAAAAAGCAGATTGATTAGGAAAAGAAAAGAAGATTTTTAGGATTTTGTTTTATTTTCTATTCATCTCTAAAGGAAAAAAATTTTTTAAAGGAATTCAGCATTACTTACTATATGTTCTTAATTTTCTCTGATTTGCAGTGTGAATAGCACCTCGAACAAGTGTAACTTGTACTGTGATTTCACTGCTAGCTATTTTTACTTGATGATCTAAGTCTTGGCTTGAATTCCTGAAATCTGGGATCACTTAGCTTAAATTTTGATTTGCTATAGAAGTGTTAACCTCTGAGGTAGTTTAGGAAATATTCCAAGGACCAAAATAAACACAAAACATTATAATTCACAATCATAATCCTTGTGTCCTACCTGGGAATCTGTCCTTTTTTGGAAATAGCCAACTTATAGATTTATCTTAAGAGGTTTTAATATAATACAGTAAAGTTTTTCCTGGCATATAATTAATAATTGATGATTTTCAAGTCTTTGCCTTAAAGTTTTTTAAAATTTCAAAAACAATGGAATGTGATATGTAAGGCAGATAGGTGGTGAATATAATATCTCAATTGAAACATATTTGTTAGGTTTAGTAAATTAATTCTTCTCCAATTTTAGTCATTCAGTCATTCATGGTAAGGATTTCCCAGGTGGCACAGTGGTAAAGAATCCATCTGCCAATGCAGGAGATGCAAGAGATGTAGGTTTGATTTCTGGATCAGAAAGATCCTCTAGAGTAGGAAATGACAACCCAACTCTTGTATTCTTGCCTGGAAAATTCCATGGACATAAAAGCCTGGCAGGCTACAGTCCATGGGTTCACAAAGAGTTGGATACTACTGAATGACTGAGCACATTCATGGTTAAGTGAATAATATAATTTATTTATTATGATTCATATATATATTGGTCAAATAATTATCTGCCTCCCACACTGGTATAGGTCTTCATAGTCAGTTTTGATGACCATACAATCCATTATTTGGCTATATCTTAATTTATATAATTTCTCAATTGGATATACTTAGGTTGTTTTTAGTTACAGGTGTTAAGGGATGGTTAGGGTAGCATCCTTGTTCACAATGAAGCCTCAGCATTTTTGGTGATTTTATTAGTATTAATTCCTGCTGCTGCTAAGTCGCCTCAGTCGTGTCCAACTCTGTGCGACGGCAGAGAGGGCAGCCCTCTAGGCTCCTCTGTCCCTGGGATTCTCCAGGCAAGAACACTGGAGTGGGTTGCCATTTCTTTCTCCAACGCATGAAAGTGAAAAGTGAAAGTGAAGTTGCTCAGTCGTGCCCGACTCTTAGCGACCCCATGGACTGAAGCCTACCAGGCTCCTCCATCCATGGGATTTTCTAGGCAAGAGTACTGGAGTGGGGTGCCATTGCCTTCTCCGGTATTAATTCCTAGATGTGGTATTAAGCACATTACTTATGTTATACTTTTTATTTTATTTTATTTTTAAACTTTACATAATTGTATTAGTTTTGCCAAATATCAAAATGAATCTGCCACAGGTATACATGTGTTCCCCATCCTGAACCCTCCTCCCTCCTCCCTCCCCATACCATCCCTCTGGGTCGTCCCAGTGCACTAGCCCCAAGCATCCAGTATCGTGCATTGAACCTGGACTGGCAACTCATTTCATACATGATATTTTACATTTTTCAATGCCATTCTCCCAAATCTTCCCACCCTCTCCCTCTCCCACAGAGTCCATAAGACTGTTCTATATATCAGTGTCTCTTTTGCTGTCTCGTACACAGGGTTATTGTTACCATCTTTCTAAATTCCATATATATGCGTTAGTATACTGTATTGGTGTTTTTCTTTCGCTGTATTTTCTAGTTGCTTTCCAGAATATTTTCTTTAACGAGAGGAAAAATTATAGGCTGCCTACAAATAAGTAAATTAATAACAAATTGTTCTGAGTATTATTTCTGTTGCTGGGATTTTTAAATTTAGTGTCTCCAGTTTCCTATTGTTAGTAGTACCAAAGTCAGTGGATTGTTCTTAAAGTGATGATTTATGTACACAAATGTGATATATTTGATTTTGTGTTATACGAGATATTTGCAAATAATGTTTCAAATTTAGAAATGTAACACACATTGGACTCAGTATAGTCTAGATAATAAACTGTGACATTTAACTGTTGTCTGTTATGACTAGTTTGTTTGAGTGTATTTGTGTCCTCTCTGGAAACCTAAATATTCCATTTACCAAGTTACTGTATTACCTGCATGGTCATTTTACTAAAAGTAAACCTAGAAAGAGGCTTCCGTTGTGGCTCAGACAGTAAAGAATCTGCCTGAAATGTGGGAGGCTGAGTTTGATTCCTGGATTGAGAAGATCTCCTGGAGAAGGGAATGGCTACCCACTCCAGTATTCTTGCCTGGAGAATTCCAGGGACAGGAGCATGGTGAGCTACAGACCATGGGGTTGCAAAGAGTCAGATACAACTGAGCAACTAACACTTTCACTTTCAAGCCTAAGGAAAGTAAAATAATGTAATTACATATCAAATGAGTCTTCTGGATAGATTCTAATACTTTGAGAAAATAGTCATAAGCAATAAAACTGAATAGAAATTTTTCACAGCAGTTTTCTAAAATTATTAATTTAATTCAGTAAATATTTATGGAGTACCTACTATGCTCAGAAAGATGTTTCTGTATTAAAGGGAAAATTACTCTTTTGTGAATATTTTTCTTATTTTCCATTACGATGAATAAGAATATTCTGAGAATAAAGATTTTATGCTGAAATAAACATTTATCTTTTAACTATCTCTTGTCATTAAGAAGAATAGATTACATAAAATAAATAAAATAAAAAATGAAAGGGTAGACAGACTTCTAGACAACTTTAATGTTTATTATTAATATCTTTACCACATCTTACCACCTCCTTGGGTGAAGGAAAATTCCATTTGGCAGCTATAGAGATAGAAGTTACAAAATCAGCATTTCTATTTTTCTTTGACAACACAAAACGGAAACTCTATTAGGCAGGCAAACATTAGGAACTAGTATGTGGAGAGAGATATCTCAGTTCTCTAGCTTTAGTGTTAGAAGGAGCCAAAAGAAAATATGCTTTTTTAGGCCAATATCTTAGCTGACTTTAGTGTTTATAATAAAGCCTATTTTGCTTAGAACTTAGTTATAATATGTCCCTTCTAACTAGAACTCAACTGAAAGTCTAGAAGCAGGTATAATTGACTTTTGATTAGCCAGAGGGGAGTAATGTCTTCATTGAAAACATGAATTGATTCCATGCTTAAGTTCTTATCCTTTTAAGGGGTGGGTGAATAGTGGAGGAGCTTCCCTGGTGGCTCAGTGGTAACGAACTTGCTTGCCAATGCAGGAGACATGGGTTCCATCCACAGGTTAGGAAGATCCCCTGGAGAAGGAAATGGCAGCCCACTCCAGTATTCTTGCCTGAGAAATTCCATGGACGGAGGAGCCTGGAGAAGTACAATCACAAAGAGTCAGACATGACTGAGCGCACGGGGAGTGAAGGTGATGAGGAAAGAGGGCAGCGGAAATGGCAAGCAACTTCAGTTTGGGATCAGGAGTGATGGAGGGTGGGTACTTATGATTCCAGTGTTTTTCTGGTCCAATAATGTCATAGGATCACCACCACAGGCAACCGTGATGTTGACTTTCCCTGATTATCTGCCACCAAGTCTTTGATAATGCCTGCGGGCATGGTGCTTTTTCACACTATACTGCACATCAAGTCAGGTCCATCCAGCTGCAGAGTTGCTACATTTCATGCCCTGTCCAGCCCTAGTACTGATGGAACCAGAAGGCAGTGGTATATAAGGATGACTCCAGGCTAAAATGCCACTGCCACTGTTCTTCCTCCAAGTTCAGTAGTTTTTCTTGAATGAAAGCTTTTCAATTTTATATATCCCAGAGTTCTGAGATGGTTGTTTTGACAGTTTTGTGCAGTTTTATCATTGTTTTTAGGAGAAGAATTTCTGAACTCCTTTATTTTAATTGGAATGTTGAAAGTTGAATTTTGAGTGAGGCTTGAATAGAAGCCTATCCAGATCATAAATGACCTAGACTATAATTTTTTTCTTTGATTGGGCCAAAGATTTTTAGAATTTTAGAGCCAGAAGGGGTCTTAGTTCTACTTTCTTTTCATTTTTCATGTTAATAATCGGAGATGTTAGTACATTGTGCAGTTACTGCACAGGTTGTTTATGTCAGAGTCGCATTTGTAAATGGATCGCTCATGTGTCAGTCATTGTTTCCCCTCCCTGTGTGCAGTTGCAGGTACTGATACCTTTTCTCTGAAGGTTTAACCCTTTGCTCGGAGCTAATCCTGCCTAAGTCGAGAGTATGTGAGGTTTTTGCAGCCTTGCTAGAGTAAGTCTGACATGAGTTGTGCTGCCTTGAGCTAGAAGTTTGGGGATGAGGTCTAATGATCTTATTCAAGCCCTCCAGGAGATTATGATGCACATTCAGGTTTGAGAACTGTTCGCATAGAGTAAAGGTTCAAATAATGGTTGGAGTTGTCATTAGTTCTATACACTTGAGATTTTAATAGCTGATGCACTGCCAGTTTTCATTACAGTTAAGATCACATTCAAGGTAAGACACGTTGTTTATTACAATTTCAGCTACGGCATGGATGCTTTCTTGGTACTACAATTTTATTTTATACATGTTGAAAGAGACTTTTAAAGATAATTTTAAAAAGTCACCTAACTTTCATGCAAACAAAAATAAGAGAAAATATGAGTCAGATTGATCAAGGCATTTCTTAAATTGCTTCACATTCAAAGGCAGATACTCTCGAATATCTTCTTCTTTAGAGTCCTCATTTTCTGGGTTTTTCTGTACATTATCCTCTGTGTCATTGAGAGTTAGTGATGTACTATTTCTTAAAAGAGTGTTCCGTCATCTTATCTGCATTTTTCTCCCAGTCTCTGACATGGATTCTGCATGTACAGGCAGTGATCACTGTATCAGCACTGCCACCTGGCTGATAGTGATTGTCAGATGCATCACAGGTTTATATGTTTCTGACTGTTAAAAAGCAAAGCAGTATGGCTTAGAATCAATGAAATATGGTGGTGATTATGAAATAATCTATACGCTCTATTCATTTTCTCACTTTTGTTCTTGAGATAAATCCTGTAGATTTTTCCTTATACAACTGTCCTCATCCATTCTTTTTATAATAATCTAGAAACCTTAGTTTAGGCCTTGGTTATATTTAGATTGGTATATCTTTTTCTCCAGAACCTTTTTGCTTTAAAATTTCAGTTTTAGTCTCATGAAATGTAGCCGACCGACCCTATGGAATAATGAATATTTTACTCAGGGTTCTCTAAAGAAACAGAACCAATAGTATATACATAGAATGAAAAAGATGAGGGGAAGAAGGAGAGAGATCAAGGAAGTGGGAGAGGGATGAAGAGAAGAAAGGAGGGAGAGAGAGGAGACGAGAATGCATTTGAATTAGTTTATGTGACTGTTGCTGCTGCTAAGTCACGTCAGTCGTGTCTGACTCTGTGCCACCCCATAGATGGCAGCCCACCAGGCTCCTGTCTCTGGGATTCTCCAGGCAAGAATACTGGAGTGGGTTGCCATTTCCCTCTCCAGTGCATGAAAATGAAAAGTGAACGTGAAGTCGCTCAGTCATGTCCGACTCTTTGCGACCCCATGGACTGTAGCCCGCTAGGCTCCTCCATCTGTGGGATTCTCCAGGCAAGAGTACTGGAGTGGGGTGCCATTGCCTTCTCCAAGTTTATGTGACTGGACACTAGCAAATTCAAAATCTGTGGAATTGGCAATCTCACAGGTAGACCCAGTGAAGAGCTGATGTTGTAGCTCAAGTCCAAGACAGTCTGAGACTGACATCCCTATTTCTCTGGGGACTGCAGTCTGTTTTCTCTTAAGGACTTCACCTGATTGGAGGAGACCCACCCATATTTTGAACACATAAAGTGCTGTGGGGAATGTGCAATATATACACTGTACAGAAGCTTATATTCCAGTTATTTAAAGACGACTTTTAAGTAAAATAGTTAATAAACTATATAATAGCAGAGAACAATGTAGGTAGACTAAAATTGCACACCAAATGTATATTGCTGTTTAAGATTCATATTTTCCATGCTCTTAAAGAAAGCAAACCATTTTTTCTTTAATAGATTGATTGGGATGATATAAATAAAGGTTTTAAAAAATAATCTGTTAGTGTAAGTTCCAGTAATGTGACATGATAATGAAAGCCAGCCCAAGAGAGAAACAGGTGAATAGTTTTACAGCACCTGGATTAAAATTTTTCTAAAGATTGCATATTTTCCTAGTCAGACTTATAGAGTATATGGATAACTGTTAGTATTTCTTCTTTTATTGAAGTATAAAAGTGAAGTCGCTCAGTCGTGTCTCACTCTTTGTGACCCCATGGACTCCATCCATGGGATTTTCCAGGCAAGAGTACTGGAGTGGGTTGCCATTTCCTTCTCCAGAGGATCTTCCTGACCCAGGGATCAAACCCAGGTCTCCCGCATTGCAGGCAGCCGCTTTACCCTCTGAGCCACCAGGGAAGCCTTTATTGAAGTATAGTTCATTTATAATATTATGCTGGTTTCAGGTATACAGCATAGTGATTAAGTATTTTCACAGATTGTAATCCATTATAGATTATTACAAGATAATAAGTATAATCCCCTGTGCTATACAGTATATCCTTATTGCTTATCTATTTTATATATAGGAGTTTATTTCTCTCAATCTGGTACCGTTAATTTGTCCTTCTCCCCTTCCCTCTCCCCTTTGATAACAAGTTGGTTTTCTATATCTATGAGTTTGTTTCTGTTTTGCATATACATTATTTGTATTGTTTTTTAGATTCCATGTGTAATATCATACAATGTTTGTCTTTCTCTTACTCACTTCGCTAAGCATAATGATTCTCTAGGTATATCCACATTGCTGCAAATGGCAGTATTTTATTCTTTTTATGGCTGAGTTATAGTCAATTTTATACTCCATATTATATATATGTATGTGTGTATATATATATATATATATATATATATATATATCCCCCACATCTTTGAGCTTCCCTGATAGCTCAGTTGGTAAAGAATACACCTGTAATGCGGGAGACCCTGATTCGATTTCTGGGTTGGGAAGGTCTGCTAGATAAGGGATAGGCTACCCAATCCAGTATTCTTGGGCTTCCCTTGTGGCTCACCTGGTAAAAATCCACCTGCAATGTGGGAGACTTGGATTTGATCCCTGGGTTGGGAAGATCCTCTGGAGAAGGGAAAGGCTACCCAGTTCAGGATTCTGGCCTAGAGAATCCCATGGACTGTATAGTTCTTGGGGTCACAAAGATTCGGACACAACTGAGCGACTTTCATTTTACTTACCACATCTTTTAATCCAGTCATCTATTGATGGGTACTTGGGTTTCTTCCATGTCTTGGCTATTGTAAATAGTGCTGCTTATGAAAGTTGGGGTACATGTATCTTTTTGAATTAAGAGTTTTCATCTTTTCCAGATAAATTCCCAGGAAAGGATTAGTGGATCATATGGTTAGTTTTAGTGTTTTGAGGAATCTCCAACTGCTCTTTGTGATTTCCCTGGTGGCACAGCCAGTAAAGAGTCTGCCTGTAATGTGGGAGACCTGGGTTTGATGCCTGGGTTGGGAAGATGCCCTGGAGAAGGAAATGGCCTGGAGTGCCTGGAGAATTCCATGGACAGAGGAGCCTCATGGGCTACAGTCCATGGGGTCACAAAGAGTCAGACATGACTGAGTGACTCACTTTCACTTTCATACTGCTTGCCATACTGGCTATACCAGCTTATACTTGGGGCCACCCGAGACAGACGGGTCATGGTGGAGAGGTCTGACAGAATGTGGTTACTGGAGAAGGGAATGGCAAACCACTTCAGTATTATGGTCTTGAGAACCCCATGAACAGTAGGAAAAGGCAAAAAGATAGGACACTGAAAGGTGATCTCCCCAGGTCAGTAGGTGTCCAATATGCTACTGGAGATCAGTGGAGAAATAACCTCAGAAAGAACGAAGGGATGGAGCCAAAGCAAAAACAACACCCAGTTGTGGATGTGACTGGTGATAGAAGCAAGGTCCAATGCTGTAAAGAGCAATATTGCATAGGAACCTGGAATGTCAGGTCCATGAATCAAGGCAAATTGGAAGTGGTCAAACAGGAGATGGCAAAAGTGAACATTGACATTCTAGGAATCAGTGAATTAAATGGACTGGAATGGGTGAATTTAACTCAGATGACCATTATATCTACTACTGTGGGCAAGAATCCCTTAGAAGAAATGGAGTAGCCATCATAGTCAAGAAAAGAGTCCGAAATGCAGAAATTGGATGCAATCTTCAAAATGACAGAATGATCTCTGTTCGTTTCCAAGGCAAACCATTCAGTATCACAGTAATCCAAGTCTATACTCTGACCAGTAAGGCTGAAGAAGTTGAAGTTGAATGGTTCTATGAAGACCTACAAGACCTTTTAGAACTAACACCCCAAAAAGATGTCCTTCTCATTGTAAGGGACTGGAATGCAAAAGTAGGAAGTCAAGAAACACCTGGAGTAACAGGCAGATTTGGCCTTGGAGTACACAATGAAGCAGGACAAAGGCTGATAGAGTTTTGCCAAGAGAATGCACTGGTCATAGCAAACACCCTCTTCCAGCAACACAAGAGAAGTCTCTACACATGGACATCACCAGATGGTCAACACCGAAATCAGATTGATTATATTCTTTGCAGCCAAAGATGGAGAAGCTCTATAGAGTTAGCAAAGACAAGACCGGGAGCTGACTGTGGCTCAGATCGTGAACTCCTTATTGCCAAATTCAGACTTAAATTGAAGAAAGTAGGAAAAACCACTAGACCATTCAGGTATGACCTAAAGCAAATCTCTTATGATTGTACAGTGGAAGTGACAAATAGATTTAAGGGACTAGATCTGATAGAGTGCCTGATGAACTATGGACAGAAGTTGGTGACATTGTACAAGAGACAAGGATTAAGACCATTCCCAAGAAATAGAAATGCAAAACAGCAAAATGGCTGTCTGGGGAGGCCTTACAAATACCTGTGAAAAGAAGAGAAGCAAAAAACAAAGGAGAAAAGGAAAGATATACCCATTTGAATGCAGCATTCCGAAGAATAGCAAGAAGAGATAAGAAAGCCTTCCTCAGCGATCAGTGCAAAGAAATAGAGGAAAACAGTAGAATGGGAAAGACTAGAGATCTCATCAAGAAAATTAGAGATACCAAGGGAACATTTCATGCAAAGATGGGTTCAATAAAGAACAGAAATGGTATGGACATAACAGAAGCAGAATATATTAAGAAACGGTAGCAACAATACACAGAAGAACTGTACAAAAAAGATCTTCACAACCCAGTTAATCACAATGGTGTGATCACTCATCTAAAACCAGACATCCTGGAATGTGAAGTCAAGTGGGCCTTAGAAAGCATCACTATGAACAAAGCTAGTGGAGGTGATGGATTTCCAGTTGAGCAATTTCAAATCCTGAAAGATGATGCTGTGAAAGTGCTGCACTCAATATGTCAACAAATTTGGAAAACTCGGCAGTGCCCACAGGACTTTAAAAGTTCATTTTTCATTCCAATCCCAAAGAATGGCAATGCCAAATCATGCTCAAACTACCCACAGTTGTACTCATCTCACAGACTAGTAAAATAATGCTCAAAATTCTCCAAGCCAGGCTTCAGCAATACATGAACCGTGAACTTCCAGATGTTCAAGCTGGTTTTAGAAAAGGCAGAGGAACCAGAAACCAAATTGCCAATATCCGCTGGATCATTGAAAAAGCAAGAGAGTTCCAGAAAAACATCTATTTCTGCTTTATTGACTATGCCAAAACCTTTGACTGTGTGGATCACAATAAACTGTAGAAAATTCTGAAAGAGATGGGAATACCAGACCACCTGACCTGCCTCTTGAGAAACCTATATGCAGGTCAGGAAGCAGCAGTTAGAACTGGATATGGAACAACAGAGTGATTCCAAATAGGAAAAGGAGTACATCAAGGCTGTATATTATCACCCTGCTTATTTAACTTATATGGAGAGTACGTCATGAGAAACGCTGGGCTGGAAGAAGCACAAGCTGGAATCAGGATTGCCAGGAGAAATATCAATAACCTCAGATATGCAGATGACACCATCCTTATGGCAGAAAGTGAAGAAGAACTAAAGAGCCTCTTGATGAAAGTGAAAGAGGAGAGTGAACATTCAGAAAACTAAGATCATGGCATCTGGTCCCATCACTTGATGGCAAATAGATGGGGAAACAGTGGCTGACTATTTTTTTGGGCTCCAGAATCACTGCAGATGGTGACTGAAGCCATGAAATTAAAAGACACTTACTCCTTGGAAGGAAATTTAAGACCAACATAGACAGCATTTTAGAAAGCATAGACATTAATTTGCCAACAAAGGTCCGTCTAGTCAAGGCTATGGTTTTTCCAGTGGTCATATATGGATGTGAGAGTTGGACTATGAAGAAAGCTGAGTGCAGAAGAATTGATGCTTTTGAACTGTGGTGTTGAAGAAGACTCTTGAGAGTCCCTTGGACAGCAAGAAGATCCAACCAGTCCATCCTAAAGGAGATCTGACCGGGATGGTCACTGGAAAGACTGATGTTGAAGCTGAAACTCTAATACTTTGGCCACCTGATGCAAAGAGCTGACTCATTTTAGAAGACCCTGATGCTGGGAAAGATTGAGGGCAGGAGGAGAAGGGGACGACAGAGGATGAGATGGTTGGATGGCATCACCAACTCAATGGACATGAGTTTGGGTAGGCTCTGGGAGTTGGTGATTACAGGGAAGCCTCGTGTGCTGCAGTTCATGGTGTCACAAAGAGTCGGACATGACTGAGCAACTGAACTGAACCGAACTGAACTGAACTCCCATCAACAGTGTATGATAGTTCCCTTTTCTCCATACCCTCTCCAGCATTTATTATTCGTAGACTTTTTGATGGTAGCCATTCTGACAGGTGTGAGGTGATACCTCATTGTCTTGATTTGTATTTTTCTAACAATTAGCCGTGTTGAACAACTTTTTGTATGCCTGTTAGACATCTGAATGTTTTCTTTGAAAAGGTGACTCTTTAGGTCTTCTGTTCATTTTTGGATAGGGTTGTTTGTATTTTTGATATTGAGTTGTAAGAGTTGGTTGTATATTTTGAATATTAACCCACTGTCAGTCACATCATTTGCAAATATTTTCTCTCATTCCGTAGTCTGTCGTTTAATTTGGTTGATAGTTTCCTTTTCTATGCAAAAAGCTTTTAAACTTAGATTCCATTTGTATATTTTTGCATTTATTTCTTTTACCTTATACTTATCCAAGAAAATACTGCTACAATTTATTTCAGAGTGTTCTATCTCTGTTCACTTCTAGGAGTTTGATGATTTCTCATCTTATATGTAAGTCTTTAAACCATGTTGAGTTTATTTCTGTATATGGTGTGAAAAAATGTTCTCATTTCATTATTTTGCATATGATTGTACAGTTTTCTCATCACCACTTGTTGAAGTGACTGTCTTTTCTGCATTGTATGTTCTTGTCTCCTTTATTGTAGATCAGTTGACCATAGGTACATGGGTTTATTTCTGGGCTCTGTATTCTATTTCTTGATCTTTGTGTCTGTTTTGGTGCCAATAGCATGCTGTTTTTATTACTGTAGCTGTGTAGTGTTGTTTGAAGTCTATGAGGGATATATTTCCAGCTTCTTCTTCTTCTTTTTTTTCTTTGAAAATTGTTTTGGCAATCCTGGGTCTTTTGTGCTGCTATATGAATTTTAGATTTATTTATTCTCATTCTTTAGAAAATATCATGAGTATTTTGATAGGAGTTGTGTTAAATCTATAGATTGCTTTCGGTAGTATGGCCATGTTACCAATATTAACTCTTCCAATCCAAGAATGGATAGCTTTCTGTTCCTTTGTATGTGTGAGAGCATGTGTGCACTCAGTCGCTCAGTCGTTTCCGACTCTTTGTGACCCCATGGACTGTAGCCTGCCAGACTGCTCTCTCTATGGAATTCTCCAGGCAAGAAGACTGGTATGATAGCCATTCCCTCCTCCAGGGGATCTTCCCGACCCAGGGATTGAACTTGGGTCTCCTATGTTGCAAGCAGATTCTTTACCATCTGAGCCACCAAGTAAGTCCACAGAGCTCTGATCTGCTGCTTATGTAAGTATCTGTGGTTCTGCTTAGATGCAGCTTCCAGTCCTCTTTTCCCCTGTGGTGGCTTCTCCAGGTCTAGTGCTAGTCTGTGGCATAGAGTGGATGGGCCAGAACATTTACCCAACTAGGACTGGGTAGTGCAAGGAGGTCTCAGAAATTCAGGTGGCCATGGTGCCAGGAGTTTGGGCTGCTTCTGGGGCATGCTGTTTGTGTAAGCACCAACAGTAGCCCCTGCAGCTGCCCTACCTGGCCCACTTCCTAGGCCCCTGGATCATCTCTGCATCCCTAGATCAAGTCTTTTCCCAGGTCCTGGCTGCTGTAGATTCAGTGTCAAGGTGTGGCATGGATGAGGGAGGCTGGAGTGTTCACTTGGCTCAGACTGGCAAGCAGAGAGGCAGTAGTTGCCAGGGCAGAGCTCTTTTGCCCTCTTCTGCCCTGGGGACATACCAGCACTGGTGCACTTCTCATCAGTGGAGTCTAGGCTTCCCGTTTTATCTGTCCCTGCAGTTCCCTATGCAGTCAAGGTGGCTTGTCTCCTGTGCTTTGGACCCCAGGACTGGGATATCCAGTCTGGGCTTGACCCACTCATTCCCCAGGACAAGCTCCATCTGTGTGATGTCCCTTTTCTTCTTAATTCTCTCAGAGGCATAGGTCCAACCTGAAGTGTTTCTTCCCATCCTACACAATTCTGTGTAAATCTTTTTCGCAGCCTTGGTTATATAGGAGTCCTTCTGTAGGTTCTAGTTAGTTTCCCATGAGAATTATTGCACTCATAGTTGTGTTTGTGGAGGGAAAGGTGAGCTCCACACCCCCCCATACACTGCCATCTTGATCTCCTGTATATGGGTTAGTTTGAATACGAGGTAACATTAAAAATAATAAAGCTAAATCCTGTGAGGCACCACAGAAAATCAACTTCATTAATTTTGTATAATAGTAAATTTATAACACTGAGGTGCATGTTGTGAACTTATGGTTATATGTTTAATTTTACCGATTCTTAGGGTCGACTTTCATTAAGTATATTTCTGTTGAAATAATCAGAATTTCAGTTTGTTTTAGATGAGTTCTTATCTTTTAGGTAGTTTTGGATATGCTAACCTACTTTTCTGAAGGATAAATGTATATGTCGAAGGCAGGACACATTTTTTTTCTCAATATGGCATCTAATAAAAGTGGCTTAGTTAAGAATCTGCCTTCAATTCAGGAGACCTGGGTTCGATCCCTGGGTCGGGAAGATCCCCTGAAGAAGAGAATGGCTACCCACTCCAGTATTCTTGCCTGGAGAATTCCATAGATAGGGGAGCCTGGAGGACTGCAGTCCATGGGATTACAAAGAGTCAGACACGAATGAGCGATTAACACCTTTGAAATAGTGAGCATTAAAAAATGTTTATTGCCTACATTTCTAATTAGAAATGTAATGAAATAATGCAGGGTAACTAAACTTTTAAACAGAGTAGTGATACATCTCAATAGTATTTATTTATTCTGTGTGAGAAGGGAAAGTAGAGGTCAAGAGAAGAAAGAATTATTAAAAAAGAAATTTATACTATTGGAAAGTTTAGTGTCTGTGGGTATTATATTATTGAGCACTGGTTAACTTTGGGCACTAATTCTATTCTGCATTTTTATTGTTTTTAGAATGAAGGACAAAAATAGTTTTGTTTCTTTGCAATTCTATAAAAGGACTGGTTTCACAGCAAGGATTGTGGTGCCAGATAGTGTTTTTAAAGGTCTGGAATGACTTTGGGGAAAGAGTCTCATTTTAAAATGAGCCAAACTTATTAAAATATAGTTAAGTTTAATTAGTTAAGCTATTAGTATTTTACTTCTTTCCAAAAGCTGTTCTTGTAAATTCTCTTTACACCTTGTGTAATGATCTAGAAATAAAATAGTCTTATTATTCCTTCTATCCTTAGGATCTTATAGTGACACACCCAGCTTAGTTTAGCTGATGGGGGATACAGAGCATTATATGAACTAGGTTTGCGCATTTTCTTTTCTTTCATATGGATTTTCTACACTTGGACTGCATGACTCTAAGACTATGGCTTAATTTTACTGGGATTTAATTTAATTTAGAGGGGCTTGAACACTGTGACAAATTTACCTGATTCTAGAAATTAATACAGTAGAAATTTAAAAGAATATACAGTTGTAAAGGTTACACTCCATTTGCAGCTGTTACAAAATATTGGCTATCTTCCCAGTTGTGCAGCACATCCTTGCAGCCTATCTTACACCCGGTAGTTTGTATCTCCCACTCCCTCACCCCTATGTTGGCCCTCCCCTCCCTCATCACTGGTAACCATTATTTGTTCTCTATATCTGTGAGTACTCTTTGTTAAGTTCAAAATCTCCCATAGAATTGTATCTCTCTGATATGGAAGCTCAGCAGTTTAGCTCCTATGTTCCAGGCTCTGTGTTTGAGATTGAAGAATATGTAAATTAAAAGACATTTTTAAAGCTGCTGCCTTGGAGACAGTTACCTCATAGAGGAAACGTATAATGAAGTCTCTTCTTATTTCTCTTGATTTTTGGCACTTTATGTAATCACATTTGCATTTCAGGACGGAAGGAAGAAAGAAAATAAATGAGTGTCCATCACTTGTCTACCTCCCTTTACTGGAAAGTTTCGCTCAACAACTTTCACCTACACTCACTGGCCAGAACTTGGTCACATGGCCATGTATACCTGTAAGAAAGTCTGGGAAATGTAGCTATTTAGATCGGCACAATGCCACATCTAATAATTACTCAGGTGACTTAGTAAGGAAGAACTAGTGAAAGGCTATTAGGTAGCTAATAGTCTTTCTTCATGTGTTAACTTACTAACTGATATGGATGACATCAGAGGCTAAACAACCCAATGCATTTTATACACTTAAGACTTAAAACACATTTTAGAAGTATATAGTAAGATGAATAATAGAACTAATATATACCCTAAAATTGGCTACAGGGTGTGCATTGAATGAGTATCAAACAACGGAAGTCCAAGAAAGAGATAAAGATGATTTTGATTTACTTGACAGTAATGATGCCTTTGCCCAAGATAAGAAACATAAGAGACATGCCAGGTTTTCAGCAGAAGCTAAACAGTTAAGTTTTGAACTAGAATGCTGGCATCAGATAACTTTTGGGTGATGTCATTTGTTCACCAGCTGTGCATTTTGGTATCTATTGTGCATTTTCTGGCAGGGAAGAGAGAACCGGATATTTTAAAAATTCTCCACTTCCCCCAGTCCCTTTCTTTCATTGTGTGGTATAGGTTACTGAAATGGAAAGATGTGTCCAAAGAACCTCTAGTTACAACTTTATAGCTTAGAACAAAAGAGAAGTGTTTGTGGAGTCAGCATGAAAGTGAAAGTCGTTCATCTGTGTCCCACTCTTTGTGACCCCATGGATTATACAATCCATGGAATTCTCCAAGCCAGAATACTAGAGTGGGTAGCCTTTCCCTTCTCCAGGGGATCTTCCCAACCCAGGGATCAAACCTAGGTCTCCCACATTGCAGGCAGATTCTTTACCAGATGAGCCACCAGGGAAGCCCAAGAATACTGGAGTGGGTAGCCTATCCCTTCTCCAGCGGATCTTCCCGACCCAGGAATCCAACTGGCGTCTGCATTCAGGCAGATTCTTTACAAGCTGAGCTGCCAGGGAAGCCCAGCATGGGTTGAGTATTTTGAAGATGCGAGATTCAACTGTCTTAGATGTGGTACAGCTCTTTGCAGGGTGGGGAAGTGAAAGGGGCAAATGGATTTACAAAAGTGAATGATATATTCACAAGTTAATTGATAACATAATGTGTTATTCCTAGGGAGCAAGTGAGACTTTCTTTTAGGTTACTGGAGAATTGTATAGAACTGCGACATTATATTCTAGGAGAAATGTACCCAAAGCAGCTTTTAACTGTCCTTAAGCATTTGATGGCTATATTATGTAATCAGCCTGTCATCTGTCACTTTAATAACTGACTTACAGCTGATACTGGCTTTGAACTTTATTTAGTTCAACATTTTTGAGTCAGCTTTTTGCCTTTCTCATTATCATAAGTACTGGAAATACAGCTCTTAATAAGGAAAACAATGCTTTCAAGCTGTGCTATGTTATCATTACCTGTTTATCAATCCCAATTTTTTCATGTCATACTACACTAAATTCCAAACACAAGGGATTCCACAGAGCTTAGTGGAATTTTGTATGGGTGCTGTAATTTAATTATAAATGCTGAGCAGATACTAAGCAGGCTAAAGGCATTTTGAAATATAAATATGCAGTACATTAGTGGGAGTTACCCCTGTTGGTCAAGATCAATATTAATTGTTGCTAGAATGAATAAATACTTTTCTGTTTATTCTTATATAATGTTGCATTATGTAAGACTCCCTATTGGGTCTTTACAAGTGGTTGATTAAATGGTTTTTTTAAGGTCTAGAACACACTACAGAACTAGCTTTTGAAAATATACCCAGTCTGAGAAAGGGAGACAAAAGCTTCTATGTTCAGGGAGTATGTAGCTTCTCTAAAAATCCTTTTAATTTGTACACACAATGAGTGGTGGTAATGCATTATTGTTATGACAGTTGTTTGGGTGATGTCATTTGTTCACTAGTCAGACAGCTGGGCATTTTGAAAATCTATTATTGTTTTCTGGCAGAGAGCAGAGAAATAGGAGCAGTTATGCTTCAGAAGGGACCTTTTTGTGTTTAACTAAAAGCATTTTATTTATAAAAGTGGATGTTTTCCTTATCTTTAGTCATCACAAATTCTTTTGTCTTATTTTCCATTTTTTTCCATCCATCCTTTTCTGCAAATGTAAAATTGTAATCATCTTATCCCTCAAAGTGGCTCTTCATTCTGCCTTCTCTAGATGAATGGTGCCGTCTTCTGCTCAGTTCTCATAAGGCAGAGAACTGTGTCATCCGAGATAACTTCCTTCTTGATCACCAAGTTCTGCTGTTCTTCTGTAGTAACCCTATTCTTTCTCCCTGTGTCTGTTGCTTGATTCATGATCAAGCTCTTAGCGTCTCTCTCCCGGAGTTTTGTAACTCTTGAAACTGCCTGTTCACTCCTGCCCCTTTTCCGTCCATTCTCCACAATAACTGCTGGTATAACCTACCAAAAAGAAATTTGGATTATGTTACTCCTCCTTAGGGGGCTTTCCTGATGGCTCAGCAGTAAAGAATCTCCTGGAAATGTAGGAGATACAGAAGACACGGTTTCCATCCCTGAGTTGGGAAGATCCCCTGCAGGAGGAAATGGCAGCCCACTCCAGTATTCTTGCCTGAAAAGACACATGGACAGAGGAACCTGGCAGGCTATCATCCAAAGGGTCTCAAAGAGTTGCACATGACTGAGCACACAAGACAATATATTCCTCTTTAAATCCTTCAGTGACTCCCATCACATTGCTCATGAATCAGAGTTGGATCTAAATTTTCAACAGTCTAATTTAGAATGTAATACTTCTAAGGAGACTGGACCCAATACAGAATCTTCAGCTATTTATTTTTCTAGGCAGGGGAGAATACTATAAAGTGGAGCTATGGAGAACTATAAAATAGTACTAGGTTCAAATAGAGAGTAATCAAAGTTTGAGTCTGTGGTGGTTCTTAGTGTTATTTACTAGTTTTTTTCCCCCTGCTAGTCATTTGATACGATAGCACTTCCTAACTCTTGTTCTCTGCGGTCATGTGACTGCTTCAGGCTGTTGAATTGTGAGCAGAAATTCTGTCATTGGTTGCCTGGATAAGATCCTCCAAAACTCTCTTTCCCTCTGGCACATTGTTATTGTTCGGACGATGGCTGTTCTGACGGCTTGGGCTTCTGTGTGATATGATACATGGAGCACCCTGCCAGTCTTTGGTTTATATGTAGCATCAAGGAATACACCTAGTTGTTTTAAACTCCTGAGATTATTTCAGCATTACATAGCCTGAACTCGATAATACAGATTTTTTTTTTGATGAGTTTTGAGAACTAAAATTATGGAAGTGGGGTTAGAACTGAGCTAGATTCACAAAACTGTGATACTAGGAGCCGAGAACCAGAGAGGGTCCTGAGGAGCGTGTCACAATCTAATGTCGGTACAAGCTGGGACACACAGTGGAGGGAGTGATTGAGATCTCACTCTCAAAAGTATGTAAAACCAGTTACAAACATTGTGACACATATTTGTTCCACCCCTGGTCAGTGTGAAAATAGTAATATAAAAATTAATGTAGAGAATAAAGACATAGGAAAACTAGGGTTTAGGAAGAGGAGTCACTTTGAAGGGCTTAAAGATTGTTCAGTATCCAGAAAGTAGTCAGTTTCTTCATTTCCTCCTTATTATATGTGTTCACATCCATCCATGCTTACGTGCCCATACCTGCACTTATGCATAGTATTTTTATCAACTCCGTTTGTGATAACAGGTCATTGCCCTCCTTGGTAAATCATCCCCAGTAAGGCCTGTCTGGATACAATATTTAAAATTACAAAACTTCATCCTCCCCGCTGCCCTGCCTCTACCACACTCTTGAAATCCTAACTACCAGCTCTGTTTTTTTTTATCCATAGAGCTTAGCATTTTCTCAAGTTTACTTATTTAATGTTTGCTGTTGTTATTTGTCTCTCCCCAACTAGAATGCAAACACCACAAAGAAAGAAAACTGTTAAATCCATTTTATTTACTGAGAACAGTACCTGATCCATAACAATATTGGTTGAATTTCAATACATTCATGAAGGGAAACAGGAAGGTGATCTGGGTACCACCAGCTGCCTAGGGTATCCAAAAAGAGAGACTAAATCTGCTAGGACTTCGTGATCTCAACCACATTTTAAATCGCAGTTTGATTCTCTGGCTGTCATTCCCTAGCTTTTAAAATAGTTCCAGTCAAACAGAGTTAAGCTTCTTTGAGAAGTCCTTAATATGTTTAAAGACTGAGTTTTGAAAGTAGCACAAAAAGTGGGAAAGAACATGGACTTTAGAGACAAACCACTTCATTGTCACCTATTAAGATGTGACTTTGGGCAAGTTACTTGCCATGGAATATAAACTTTACCAAATGTAATATTAGAATCAAAGGGTCTTTGTATGGACTAAATATTACACATAAAGGTATGTGAAAGTGGTTAGTGTACAGTAGGTACTGGTTTGTTTGAGTCTCTTCTCCTTCTTCTCATTACCAGAAAAACAACTTTTCTTCCTTTTTTTGGGGGGGCCACACTGTGTGGCTTGTGGGATCTTAGTTTCTGGAGCAGGGATTCAACCCTGCAACCAGTAGTGAAAGCCCCTAGTCCTAACCACTGGACCCCAGGAAATGCCCTTTTATCACATTTTTACTTAACATTATTTTATGTATTTTCAATTTAGCTCTAATTTTGATTCCAACTGACCTTTTTTGTTAAATTATTTTAGTAATTTCTGGTAAGCTAAAATTTCACAAATATGTACAAAAAGCCCATATATAGCATCTCCAGGGCATGGATTGGGGGGATTGTTGGGGATGGTCACAGTTTCCCTATTTTTTGCATGTCTTCATCATGTTGTCATACAAAACAGCATCCTCAACTGGTTGACATTTTAGACTTTAGTGCCGGAAAGAATCAGTTCTTTCCTTCTCCTTATTAAGAAAGTAAGTCATCTGTCTGGTAAATGGCAGGGTAAAGGTAAGAATTCTAACTGACTTCTTGCTCCGAGCTCTTTCTACCATATTCTTTCATCTGACTGAAATGTAAAATTTGAATATTTTTATTCTCAACATGATAATGTTGACACAAACTTTTATCACATGTATTTAACTTTTTGAATAGGTGTTACATGCTTTGGGTACTAAAGGGTATACATGGAAGACTTCGTTGGCTCTGCCCCCAGCTGTTATTACAGAAGGCCACCACTGCTCTGTGCACATATCCACCATTTTACAGAAATGTGAACTTTTATGTACTTTGCTTTTTTCGCTTAAAAATATAAAAGTTATACATACTGCTTCTTGGAGCTCCATAACCACCTCATCTTATTCCCAGGTGTCATTAGTTAATTGATTATTTTCTTTAAATTCATGAACAAGCTCTTATTGGGCAAGATGTTAGGCACTATTTCAGGGCCTGGGAGTGGAGGAATGAACAGGATAGAAGAGAACCACCGTTTTCATGGAGCTTAGTTTCTTGGTCTGTGATTGGTGCTATGATAGGGATGCGAATGGTCTCTGATAGACCAGAAGAGGGAGAAATGAATTTCTTCAGCCATGAGCGGAAAAAACTCTAAGGAAAAAGCAGAAATTAATGTGGATTTTAAGTGATGGGTAGAAATGTGGGAAGCATTGTGCAGAGAGGGTACTGTCACGGCGTATCAGCATCTTTGTGTTCTGGTGTTACGCAGCTTTGTTTTGCATGGTAGCACTAGGTGTTCTACATTTAAAGTTACTGTTTCCTTGAAATTTTGGTAACTTGATTTCTCTTGGAAATGGCTTCTTTACTTGCAAAATAAAATTGTGTTAGAAATCAATTTCTGCTGACCTCCTAATTCTTTTTTCTCCTAACTTGTTTATCTGAACTAGATATGAGGATTTTTATAGACGACTTCTACCTATTTGACTTTTTCATACAGTTATAAATGTTTTCATCTTTGTTTGACATTTTTCTTAAAATTATATATGTTTACCTTGTAATTGGGGCTTCCCTCCTGGCTCAGACAGTAAAGAATCTGCCTGCAAGGCAGGAGACCCAGGTTTGATCCCTGGTTAGGAAGATCCACTGGAGAAGGGAATGGCTACCCACTCAAGTATTCTTGCACAGAGAATTCCATGCACAGAGGAGCCTGGTCAGCTATAGTCTGTGGGGTCACAGAGTCAGACAAGGCTGAGTGACTAACTGAGCGACTAACACTTTCACTTTCATGTTGTAATTAACTACTATTTGCTTTAGTGCCGTTGTCTGCTTACAGCAGAGGTTGTCAGTCTTAGCTACACACCCGACTCACTTACAGAGTTTTAAAAATTGCCAACATCCGTTGTATCATAGAAAAAGCAAGAGAATTCCAGAAAAACATCTACTTCTGCTTCACTGACTATGCTAAAGCCTTTGACTGTGTGTATCACAACAAACTGGAAAATTCTTAAAGAGATAAGAATACCAGACCACCTGCCTGCCTGAGAAACCTGTATGCAGGTAAAGAAGCAACAGCATGAACCAGACATGGTACAATGGACTGGTTCCAAATTGGGAAAGGAGTGCATCAAGGCTGTATATTGTCACCCTGTTTATTTAACTTTATGTGCAGACTACATCATGTGAAAAGTCAGGCTGAATGAAGCACAAGCTGAAATCAAGACTGCCAGGAGAAATAACAGTAACCTCAGATACGCAGGCAATGGCACCCAACTCCAGTACTCTTGCCTGGAAAATCCCATGGACAGAGGAGCCTGGTAGGCTGCAGTCCATGGGGTCGCTAAGAGTCGGACACGACTGAGTGACTTCACTTTCACTTTTCACTTTCCTGCATTGGAGAAGGAAATGGCAGCCCCCTCCAGTGTTCTTGCCTGGAGAATCCCAGGGATGGGGGAGCCTGGTGGGCTGCCATCTATGGGGTCACACAGAGTCAGACACGACTGAAGTGACTTAGCAGCAGCAGCAGCAGCAGCAGATACGCAGATGATAGCACCATTATGGCAGAGAGTGAAGAGGAACTAAAGTACCTCTTGATGAAGGTGAAGGAGGAGCGTGAAAAAGCTGGCTTAAAACTCAATATGCAGAAAACTAAGATCATGGCATCTGGTCCCATCACTTCATGGCAAATAGATGGGGAAACAATGGAAACAGTGATAGACTTTATTTCCTTGGGCTCCAAAATCAGTGCAGATGGTGAATGCAGCCGTGAAATTAAAAGACATTTGTTTCTTGGAAGAAAAGCTATGACAAACCTAGATGGCATATTAAAAAGCATAGACATTACTTTGCCAACAAAGGTCCATCTAATCAAAGCTATGGTTTTCCCAGTAGTCAGGTACAGGTGTGAGAGTTGGACCATAAAGAAGATTGAGCACTGAAGAACTGATGCTTTTGAACTGTGGTGCTGGAGAATACTCTTGAGAGTCCCTTGGACTGCAAGGAAATCAAACCAGTCAATTCTAAAGGAAATCAACCCTTATTATTCATTGGAAGGTCTGATGCTGAAGCTGAAGCTCCAATACTTTGGCCACCTGATGTGAAGAACTGACTCATTGGAAAAGACCCTGATGCTGGGAAAGATTGAAGGCAGGAGGAGAAAGGGATGACAGAGGATGAGATAGTTGGATGGTATTACTGACTCAATGGACAAGAGTTTGAGCAAGCTCCAGGAGTTGGTGGTGGACAGGGAAGCCTGGCATGCTGCAGTCCTTGGGGTCTGGGACTGAACAACAACAAGTGCTGCTGCTTAAGCCTCGCCTGAGTCTAGGGTGTGGCCGGGATACCAGGATTTTCAAAAGGCCCCAGGTGATTTTACTTTGTAGCCAAACTTCAGAAACTGTTGGGTTACTTCAGAGGTAACTGAAACATGCTTCTCCTTTTGGAAAGTAGGTAGCCATGGGATTGTCTGAGTGATGTGATCAATCTGTCATCTCAAATCTTTTGTTTAGAATAAGGTTGAAATGGTTAGAATCGAATGACAGAATGAAGTCCTGGAATTCGTTAGAGCACTTTTCTTGTTATTCACCAAACCATAAATGGAATTAAGTGTATCTATGGAGAGAATAATTTTAAGGCCTTTAATTCTTGTGTGGTTGGGGGAAGGAATAGTAGTTCTTGTTTTGTGTGCTGTGCTTAGTCGCTCAGACTTGTCCAACTCTTTGAGACCCCGTGGACTGTAGCCCACCAGGCTCCTCTGTCTATGGGGATTCTCCAGGCAAGACTACTGGAGTAGGTTGCCATGCCCTCCTCAAGGGGATCTTCCCAATCCAGGGATCGAACTCTGGTCTCCCACATTGCAGGTGGATTCTTTACCGTCTGAGCCACCAGGGAAGCCCAAGAGTACTGGAGTTGTTTGCCGTGCCCTCCTCCAGGGAATCTTTCCGACACAGGGATTGAACCCACATCTCTTGTTTCCTGCGTTGGCAGGTGGGTTTTTGGTTTTTTTTTTTTTTTTTTTACCACTAGTGCCACCTGGGAAGCTCAGTTCTTGTTTTGAGCCCTATATAAATCGAAGTTATGAGCCTCATTATTTAAGTCAGAAATGAATAAATTTGCTTTTACGGTGTATAACAATTATTGATTTATTGTTAGTATAGTTAGGCAAATATTGTTCTTGAACTCTTGTTGACTTTGTCACCTACTTTCAATGTAATAAGCACTCTGTTACTATAAGAGGATCTTTGTTTACTCCAATAACAAGCTGCTGGATAAGGACCTGTAAACTCAAATAGTTACCTAGGTATCAGAAGTTCCAGAAAGAAATCAACTGAACTTTAGACTACTCCTTTCTTTTATTCTGAAAAATGATGCAGTCTATTTCCAGCTTGGAATAGGGATCTATTATCAGGTTAGGGATGTTTACTGTGATTTCACTGAAGTGTCATGAATTCCCAGAATACTCCCGTATCTTGCTGTATGGACTGCAGTAGGGTCACAAGCTTCTTGTACATCTAGATATAGTATATTAGCGTGCTGCCTGAAAATAGTGGTGCTCAATGAACAGAATAATCAGACAGAATTAGGTTCAAAACCTAGGTTTTCTTTTTATAAGATGTTTTACCTTGATTTAGTTAACTTGTTTAGCCTTAATTTCCGTATCTGGAATACTGGGGGAGATGAGACCCAAGTTCCAAGTTTGTTAATGAGGTAAAATAGTTCAGATGCTTAACATAGTACCTGCCCACAGTTGGTCTGTAATAGATAATACTTCCCTAGTTTTGATTTTGAATTATTCTAGAGAATTATTGTAGTGAAAATGATTCCTAAAAACAAACTAATTTCTAAATTTTCTTTAATAATTAGTCTTATTTTTAATGACTGTTGGGAGTGAATTATAAGAGTCACATTTTATGTAGCTGAATTTTCAAATACTTCTGAATTTCTCATAAACCTGATAATCTCTTGATAAAGGTGTTGATATAATACCTTTGTTTATTATGATAGGTTTTATAAATTTTCATTATATTTGGAAACATTTTACATTCAAGATTCTTGATGTATGATGGGAGAAACTAGAAAGCTGATAATATAGTATAGTATAGTCAGGGTGCAACCCCTAGGTTCATACATACATAATGAAAATAAAAGTGAAATGTAATACAGGCCATTTTGAGGCATGGCCAGATTGAATTAGTTCATTCATTGCAAAATGTTTTATTGTGTTCCTCTGTGTGCCCAAATAAGATCATTTTGGTAATGACTCCTCCCATTTTCTACTTTTCATAATTGTTCTCGTATTTAAAGGCATAACTCAAATGTGATCTGTTTTATGTAGTCACCCCCTCCCCTGACACACACCTTAAAAGGGAATTTCTTTCTCCTCCATTCTGTCAGCATGTGGCCTCTAACCTGGCACTTATTTCACCATTTCATACTAAAAGGGGAGCTGCAGCTGGGCTTCCAGGCATTGAGTTGAAGGTTGTATGGGGTCCTGATATCAGAGAGATACTATTTTAATCTCCACTTTGTCCCTTACTTTCTTTGTAAAGATTTGTCCTTTCTGAGCTCAACGTATTTACCTGTTAGAGATAAAAGCTTCTACCTTATAGTTTTGTTGAGAGATTAAGTGGTGTAAGTGGCCTGAAATAGAAAGTGTTCAATAAATGGTAGTGAATAATGTTATTGTTTTTCTTGTGTAAATCATGTTATTTACTGTATGTATGTTTCCTTTAGACTGTGTTCTTCTAAAATCAGAGGACTGTTGCTTATGCATAAGGTTTAATAAATTAACTGTATTTGTTTATTGACTACATTAACTTTCATCTTTACTTGACTTTTAAAAAGAAGAGTATTGACATATATTGAAGAAAAAAAATCATAAGAGTTGTTTTCTACATACCTGTGTTTTAAAATTCCTGCAGGTACCTTCTTATCTCATAATTTCAGTATCCTGAAATCTGAGGATCCCACCAAGATAATATGATAGGAACTTGAAGTGATTTGGAGCCGTATCCTACTTAGACTAATGTGGGTCTTCCAGGTTTCCTAAGAGCTTGTACAGCAACACACTCTGCTCGTTGATTGGCACAGACAAGAATGCCATCTCTGCCTCAGGAAAGAGGTAAGCAGCTTGATTTAACATGTGGACCTACTATATAGATCTACATTTTATAGATCATCACTGGTAATCTTTCCAAGAATTAAAAATCAACTGGGGACCCTTAAAGAATAAGAATTTATACTTTTACCTTGTCGTGGTGGGCGGGGGGGCAGGGGCATTTGTGTTCTTTGGTGTGGAGTTCTTATTATTTCAATGATATTTGGTTGGTTTACATTTCTTTTAAAGTTATTCAGGGACCCACTCCCCTGGATCTGAATACAGAATTGCCTTATCAAAGTACGATGAAAAGGAAAGTCAGAAAGAAGAAAAAGAAGGGAACCATTACAGCAAATGTTGCTGGGACAAAGTTTGAAATTGGTAGGTCTCTTCAGAATAGTGAGATTTTCATAATTGTTGGGAAAGCTATTTGACGTTAAAAAACAATGTAAAAATTCAGAGATTTTTCTTCTATTAATGGATTTTTGTATGCCTTCTATAGAATTTTCTTTTTTATGAGATATTTAAATGTCAATAACCAAATAGAACATCAATGAAGCTAAAAAGCTCTAGCTATTAATGAGATTGGATTAAATATATATGATTTTAATGCTTAGTTTTTAAGTCAAGTATAAAGTAATATGAACAGTAAAACACAGTGGTTCTAGCTTTAATCTTGAAATACAGACGTGATTAGTTAGGACAATTATATGAGTCTAATGAATTTTTCACTTGGGACTAAAATTATTTTTAACTTTAACATTCATTATTTTGTAAATAATTTTAAAAACAGATTAAAAATATTACATGTACACTGAAAACTGCAGAATTTGAGATTCATGTTAAACAATGAGAAACTGACTTAAAAATAGTGTAACAACATATTTCTCTCTATGCTTTAAAAATAATTTGGATGATACTGTTTCTTTTTATTTATATAAGTTTATTTATTTATTTATTTTTTTACGGAGACGGCAAAGGCACCCCACTCCAGTACTCTTGCCTGGAAAATCCCATGGACGGAGGAGCCTAGTAGGCTGCAGGCCATGGGGTCTCTAAGAGTTGGATACGACTGAGCGACTTCACTTTGACTTTTCACTTTCATGCATTGGAGAAGGAAATGGCAACCCACTCCAGTGTTCTTGCCTGGAGAATCCCAGGGACGGGGGAGCCTGGTAGGCTACTGTCTATGGGGTCACACAGAGTCGGACACAACTGAAGTGACTTAGCGTAGCGTAGCGTAGTTTATTGTTTTTACATGTAAGCAGTATTTGCACTGGAGAGAATAGGTAAGAATTAATTGCTTTAAATTAAGATATTCTTGCCCAACATTGCATTGAGAAACTCTTCATTACTACAAGTACTCAAATAATCTTCCTTTTTAAAACAAATAATTTTGCATTAAAAGAGTTGAGGAAAACCATATGAATCTCAATGATATTAATTATTCTTACCCTTGTTAATCTTTGAGAGTCACATTTCCACTTACAGTATTTCACCAAAGTTCATCAGCAATCAGTGGAATATTTCATAGGAATTGAGGTCCCCTAATACTCTATTCCTCACAGGAAAAACTTCAAATCAAGTTAATGTGGGAGAGTGAAATGTGAGTTATTTGCAGGGTATTTTCTAGCTTGAAAAAATAAGAGTAACCATTGTCAAAGTGATAGATGGGGTGGTGTTAACTTACCATCTTGTTTGCTTTTAAGATTGTGGTGGGATTTATAAGGAACTTGATCTAGAGGAGAGTGTTTTTAGGTGTAGTTCCCTGTCACTCCCAAGGGCTGAAGTTGCATTAGCCTTCTTCATACTGATTCCAGACCTCTGTGGTGAGCCTGCTCAGTTGTGTTTAGCAAAATCCCTGCTCGGTCAGACTTGCAGACTTGGACCAGAGACTTCTAGGAGAAAACAGAGCCAAGTATAGGGGAGGGAAAGAGACAATTGGCCATGTGTCCAGGAGATAATGCTACCTTGCTTTCCCTTATTTAACCTAGTGATGTGCAACAGATTACTTCTTGTAATTTAACTACTGCTCATTTGACAGG
Source organism: Bubalus bubalis (assembly GCF_019923935.1). NCBI lineage: Eukaryota > Metazoa > Chordata > Mammalia > Artiodactyla > Bovidae > Bubalus > Bubalus bubalis. The sequence continues at coordinate 59,965,526 of NC_059162.1, forward strand.
TTGGGTTATATAATGAAAGATGATTAAGCCATAGTCAGGACACTTGTGTTTTCTCCCTGATGCTGCCTGTTTCCTTATGTAGAATACTTTAACCACTACTAGTTTTACTATTTGGAAAGGCAATGGCACCCCACTCCAGTACTCTTTCCTGGAAAATCCCATGGGTGGCGGAGCCTGGTAGGCTGCAGTCCATGGGGTTGCAAAGAATTGGACATGACTTGAGAGACTTCACTTTCACTTTTCACTTTCATGCATTGGAGAAGGAAATGGCAACCCACTCCAGTGTTCTTGCCTGGAGAATCCCAGGGACAGGGGAGCCTGATGGGCTGCCGTCTATGGGGTCGCACAGAGTCAAACACGACTGAAGTGACTTAGCAGCAGCAGCAGCAGTTTTACTATTAATGATTTTATAACCATGGACCAAATATTTTCACATGAATTACCTCATTTAATCTTCCAAATAACCTGGTGAAGTAGGCTGTGTTACTCCCTTGTTGCCACTTTCTCTGACTTTACTTGCTGTAATAGTGAATTTAAAGTGGCTAATAGCCATGAGAAAATAAATAAGGAGAAATAAAAATAATAAAATTGGATGAAGCTTGTGGTTGATCAGAATGTAATCTACATTCCATGAAATCCTCTGTAGTTAGAGATGTATATGGATTTGACTCTGAGCTGCCTAGCAAGCAAAGCTAATAATTGCAAATAATCAGCTATAGAATGCACAGTGGTCAGAAGATAAAACCATACTGGTTATTCAAGGGAAATGCAATTTTCTATTGCTAAGTCTTGAGAAAACTTTCTCCCATAATTTCTCATGGAGACACATCGTGGAATGGTGAACTACACTGTCACAGTGATCCTGTAATTAATATACGATGCAACTTTATTACTTTTTAAAACACCCCTTAGGCACAGTTGAATAAATAAAAGCTCAGTAAGAGCAACTTCCTCCAGGTTGTACAGATGGCAAAAGTAGAATTTGAACCTGAATTAATTTGCTTCCAAATTTAGTGTTCTTTTTACTATATCATACTGCCTAAATAAAATATGAATCAAAATTTAAATTGACTAACATTAAAGTACCCTATGTATCTAAAATTCAGAGAGTTGTTACGTGGATTCCTATTTTTAAAACTCCTGAACAGCTTCTGAAAGCTCTATGGGTGAAGGCAAAAAAAAAAAAAAAAAAGTAGGCCAAATTTGTGAGAAACATATATTTGGCAATTTTTAGTAAATGGGGACAAGACAGATTGTAGAAGGGAGTACTTAATTATGCAAAGGGAAATGTGAGAAAAATGGTTGGTGTGGTTATCTCTCTTTTACCAATAAAGGAATTTGGTTTGGTAGAAATTATATATTGAGGCAATTATTTCACTTCCTTTTTTAAGAGAACTCCTAAAAGACTCAGCTGGTAGAGAATCTGCCTGCAGTGTGGGAGACCTGAGTTCAGTCCCTGGGTTGAGAAGATCCCCTGCAAAAGGGAAAGGCTACCCACTCCAGTATTCTGGCCTGGAGAATTCCATGGACTGTATAGTCCATGGGGTTGCAAAGAGTGAGACATAACTGAGCAGCTTTCACTTTGTTTTACATTCTGAAAAGGCCAACATTTAAAAGCATGCATTTAGACTTTGGCTGCTAACAACCTTATATTTGAAACTGACGTGTTAAAGGAATTTCTTTTCTATGCAAGGGAGGATGGTATACTTAAAAGTATGCCAATTGATTTCTAAAATTTCATTTCAAACAGAAATATGAGTAGATAGCTTAGCTGAAAAAAAGTGACAGTTTAATGCTCAACATTATAATTTTTTTGAAGTTCAACTCTTTAGCTCTTCAAGCTTTGAATTTCATAGTAGGAGAGATTTATATAAGACTGACCTTACAAATTTGATTTTGTGAATTTAGAGAAAGAATGGATTATTTCCAGCATTGTTATGTATCCTGAATGTTCCATCCTCACCAGCTCATGTATACATTAATATCCACATTTTAGTAGCTCATTATACTCCAGTACTTTGGCACCTCATGTGAAGAGTTGACTCATTGGAAAAGACTCTGATGCTGGGAGGGATTGGGGGCAAGAGGAGAAGGGGACGACAGAGGATGAGATGGCTGGATGGCATCACTGATTCGATGGATGTTGAGTCTCAGTGAACTCCGGGAGTTGGTGATGGACAGGAAGGCCTGGCGTGCTGCGATTCATGGGGTCTCAAAGAGTTGGATACGACTGAGCGACTGATCTGATCTGATCTGATCTGATACTCCCTGTCCGTAACTACCACCAGTGTCGTTTCTCTCATCAAGGTCTTCCTAGTGATTTCTGAGAGGACTAACTTGCATGTACTTGGGACCACATCTGCTTCTGAGCTGTGGTTCTGACCTTGACATTGTTTTCTGCTTGTGAGCCAGTTAAAAGAACTCTCCCAGGCTGTGTCACTACGGTCCTCCCCCTCCCCACGAGCTCTAGATGACATACAAGCTCCTGGGCCTCAGGATGCCAATGCGGCTTGGTAGTCTGGGGCAGAGAGAGGAACAGCCGTTTCCCCAAATTTGTATTGTATGCTGTCACCTGGGCCTTCAGAACAACCCCAAGTTTTATCAAGCTGCGCTCATGGAAAAAAGTAGCTTCACCCCAACAGTCCTCTCCCTAACCTCATTTGTCTCCAGTCACTGTCCTCTTCTATTATTATGCCTGTGTTCCAGGCACTATTGCATAAAAAGCCTGTTCTATCTCCACTATCAAAAAGAAATCAAGAGTCCCTTGGACTTGAGACCGACTGGTGTCTGGTCATTAGTTTTATACTTGAGCCAAGTACACTTAGACAATTAACCCCTTTTTACTATATCTTCCTGCTGCTGCTACTGCTAAGTCGCTTCAGTCGTGTCTGACTCTGTGTAACCCCATAGACAACAGCCCACCAGGCTCCCCCGTCCCTGGGATTCTCCAGGCAAGAACACTGGAGTGAGTTGCCATTTCCTTCTCCATATCTTCCTATCTATGCGCAATAAAAGGAAAGTAGGCGTTGAAACACTCCTATCTAGTTACACCATTATATTAAGACTCCAAATTCTATTGGAACCCAAAATTTATCCTAAGTATTTTCTGATCTTTATTCTAAACTTGAAATTCGTTGGAAGAAAGATATCAATATGTTAATTGTTATAGCCAATATTGTGGAATCTATAAAGCAAGATTTTCTCTCAACATATTCTTTGTGTTTAGGATTAGAGGGTCGGGAGCTGATGGGAGGGCCAGAGTTTCTAAATCTCTACTATAATTCTGCTTTATTATTTTGTATCCTGTGTCAGTATAACTGACTTGGTTTTTACTGCTAAAAATAATTTGAATTAGGGAGGTGGAAAGTATAGGATGGGTCTGATGATCAGGGACTATTTTTATCCTTTCTTTTTGTTCCTAGCCCAAGGTCATAAAAAAGCCATAAAAGTACATTTTCCTGAGTCGAGGTGTTGTGTCAGCTGTGTGTGTGTTTTCACTGAGCTATGAATAATCACTAAGCTCTTTAACAGTACTGTCTACCTGTTATATCTCAGAAAATTGAAACTAAGGATTTTGGGTGCCAACTAAAAGCAGTTCTCTGTTGCTGTTGAGTATAATCCAGCTTTAGATAATTCATTGTACCTAGATTAAGGTTATGCTATAACTAAAGGAAATTTTACAGATAAAATAATGTGAGCTAAAATTGATATATATACATAATATACATATATAAGATTTTCACAATGACTGTGTTTCAGAAGCATTTTTATTTTGGTTTAACTGAACTGTTTACTTACAGTTCGTTTAGTAATAGATGAAATGGGATTTATGAAAACGCCAGATGAGGATGAAACAAGCAATCTTATATGGTGTGATTCTGCTGTTCAGCAAGAGAAGATTGCGGAGCTGCAAAATTACCAGGTAGGAAATTAATCATGACCAATTATTGGTCAGTAGGAAAATTCTATGAATTCCATTGTAGTTTTCTTTAGGTAGGGTTCTTAATATGTTGACATATTAATTTATTTCTCCCTGATGGCCCCCATGGCTCAGTGGGTAAAGAATCTGCCTGCAGTGCAGGAGACACAGGAGATGTGGGTTGAATCTCTATGTTGGCAAGATTCCCTGGAAGAGGAAATCGCAACCCATTCCAGTATTCTTGCCTGAATGGGCTTCCCCGGTGGCTCAGCAGTAAAGAATCCTCCTGCCAATGCAAGATACACAGGTTTGATCCCTGAGTTGTTAAGATCTTCTGGAGAAGGAAATGTCAACCTGCTCCAGTATTCTTGCCTGAGAAATCCCATGGACAAAAGAGCCTGATGGGCTATAGTCCATGGGGTCCTGAAAAGAGTCAGACAAGGCTTAGCAGCTATACACACAACACAATTTACCTCAGTAGCCTGTTGCCTGAAGACTGCATCCTTTCAGATTTAACTTTAACCTCTTTCCATCTTTAAGGAAGAATTGATAGAGGAAAGCTCTTCCTAGACTGGTGCTTTGTATTATGCATACAGATGAACAATGTGGAATAGATTGCATAAAGGGATCCAAATACGACTAACCCTTGTAATGTCAGCTATGTGTAGTTTGGCTTCATTATTTTATTATTAGAATGTAATACAAGTATATTAAAAAATAAAAGCCAAATACATGGAGTTTTAGTCAATTGAGATTTTGTATAGTTCTCCTTTACCTGGTATATTTGTAGTGACTTGTACAAAAATGACTGTAGACAGCAAGTCCATTTTCACCAGTTTTTTTAGTCTTTAGTCTCTTACTAAAAAACACTAAACTCAAAGGATGCCTGTAACTGTATCATAGTATAAATGAATATATTCATTAGGTCAATGAGAATATTAATGTTTGCCTTTTTATTTTGCAGAGGATCAACCATTTTCCAGGAATGGGGGAGATCTGTAGGAAGGATTTCCTAGCGAGAAATATGACCAAGTAATCTTCATTTTTTTGTAATAGAGAAGACCTATTAAAAATTACATAGTGCTATCTTTAACAAATTAACTAATTTGAAATGGAAATTCAATGGAAGAGATAGAATTTCAGAGCTGGAAGGGTCTTAAAATTTTACTGGTTCTGTTCTTTGACTTTGCAGAGGAGGTAATTGAGAGTCAGAGACACGAATACCTTGTGTAAAGTCAAAGTTAAGAGCAGAGCTGGAGTAGGATCTTGGTCTTCAGAATTTCAGGGTTCTTTTCACTGCAACTTGCTATCTCTCCAGCAAAATAAATTTTTCATTTAAATGTAAGTACAGAAATTTTCTGTACTTAAAATTCAATATATACTTACTTATTTTCAGTTAAACCTTGCACAGACTAATTTGTCGCATTTTATCCCTCGTGTGGGTGTGTTCAGAATACTGGTTACTGAGCATTTGTTATGTGCCAAGCACTGTGGTAGGTGCCTGTGTGCACACATGTAGAACACATGTAGATGTGCCCACTCAGGGCTACATGCACAGATATTTATTTTGAAGACCATTATTTAGAGTGCTAATATGCTTTCATGGGAAAAACTGTTAACAGGTAAAGTCTTATAATGAATATATTGCAGAATTTTTGTGCAGTTTATATTTCTGTTTATTAGATTTTTTATTTTCAGAGGGTTGCTAAATTGAGAAAAAATATTAAAAAGAGGATTCTTTCACAGATAAAGGTTAGGAAGATGCATGTAATTCAAGAAATATTAGTATTCATCCATGTGAAAGCTTATAATCCATTCACACAACAATATTTTTTGCATGTCTATTGTATGCCCCTGAGACTGCTAGCTTTGAAGTAAACAAGTTAATTAAAGCCTAGTTTCTGCCTAGAACTCACATTTTAGTAAGAGAGGAGCACTGCTACATAAATAGTTTGGTACTGTCACATTCGAGGTAGAGACTGTGCGATGAAGATGGTGGGAGAGATTCTTTATGAGACAGCAGGGAAGGGTTTCTGGAGAAATTAAATTATGAGATGGATATGGAAAGGAGTAAAGGAGTTCACCCTTTGAGAAGAAGAAAGGAAACTTGTAGGCAAAGACAACAGTGGGAGAAGGTATATGGAGACTTAAATCACATGATATGTTTGGGAGAACCTCAAGCAATTTTTCTGGTTAAATAGGATATTGGGAGGCTCAACCTCAGATGATGCTGGAAATAACTGTAAAGACTAAGCTGTGTACCCTGTATTATTGTATTTTGTTTAATCATTTAATTATTGATTCTTTAACCTCTTTACTCAACAAACATTTCTGCCTATCCTGAGAGAAATGAGGAGCTATTTAATGGGCCTAAGCAGAGAAATAATCTGTTTTAGATAGTTTTGGTGGCACCATAGGATAATGGATTCAATGATGGTAGAACCAGAGAGTGAAAGCCCTGGAAGAGATGCTTGTCATTATCTAGTTCAGAAATAATGAACATCTATTGATCCAAAAGAGAGATAGGACGAATGGGGAAGAGAAGATAAATCTGAAAGATATGAAGAACATGGAATTGCTGAGACTTGAAAACTGCTCTGATGTGAGAAAAGGGAAGAGAAGGAAAGGGGGAGAGAAGTCACCAAGATTCTTAGGTTTCTGGATTAGGATGTTATGTGGAGGGTGTGATTTGTTAACATAGGAATTACAAGAAGGATGGACTTTAGAGGAATGGAAATTAACCTCTAATTTGGACATGTGTTTCTTTTAAGTCATTTATTTCCATTTAACACATATTTATTAAGTGTCTATTAAATGCCAGGCATTGTGCTGTGCTCTGAGCACATGAGGTGATCAAAAGCAGAGGTATGGCTTTTACAGCCTTGCATTGCAGTTGTGATAAGTGCTATGAAGTAGAGGTATGTAGTCCTAAATTAGTGCATAGTGAAGGACTTCTAACTTAGGGAAGCTTTGGAGAATTTCCCTGAGGAAGTGATATGGAAGCTGAAATATGAATGATGAGTAGGAATTTATTGGTGCAGATGGTATGTAATAGCCTTCCAGGCAAGAAGAATAGTATGGGCCTAGGTCCTGTGCTGGGAGAAAACATGGATAGTCAAGATTCTGAAATAAGGCCAATGTAGCTGGAGCACAGAGAGGTTGATGGGGAGCAGTGGGGGAGATTGGTTCAAGAGTGATTTTTCAGGATGATGATCTTTATCCTAAGTGCCACAGAAGAGGAGGGGTAGATGAAGTTGATAATATGACCAAATTTGCATTTTTCCAAGATCCCTCTGGCTGCTTTGTAGACAACAGAAGTCTGTATGGCCCAGGAGAGGCAAGAGGGTTAAATGTAGACCCATTAGTAGGCTGTTGCAATTAGGCAGTTTTTCACTCTGTAGAATCCTTGCAAGTCTCCTTGAGGAAAAAAAGATCTTCTATTAGATAAAAAGTGATGACCAAGTAATATTAAAAATAGAGTTTAAAAAAACATGTTCAATATCATTTAGTAAATCTATGACAGAACTCTGAGCTGAAATTATTCCAGTATCCCAAATTCCTAAGTGAGACTGCTTGTCTCTGTTGAAGCTACATATTTTTACATTAAACAATTTGTGCTAGATCACCTAAATTGAATAAAGTATTTTTCTTGAATATATGTATGCTTGGATTTTTTTCAAATGTATATATGAAGAAATGGTATTATTCATAAACAGTTCATGGTTAGTTTTCAATATATTGTTCTAATAAGATTTAACTTAATCTAATTTTATATTATTATTACAAATTTATTTATAAAACTATAAACACATGTAAGGGTGTTGGAAGCAACAGTGGTACATTAGGACTGTTATTGTGCTTCCATTAGATTTGTGTGTGTTTGTGTGTTTCAGACTAATCAATGTTAACCTATTTTGTAGTGAGGTTGTTTAGCTGGTTGGTTTATTTTGGATTTGATAGATGGAGTTGGTGATTATCTTTCTTCTCATAGTGGAAGCAATTTTTTTTTACAGGGTTCTCTTGAAAGAGCACTTGAAGTATAACTATATGACCTTCTAGTCATGGAGTCCAGTGGCTTATATATTCCACACCCTAGTCATACAAAGGAGAAGGCAATGGCACCCCACTCCAGTACTCTTGCCTGGAAAATCCCATGGATGGAGGAGCCTGATAGGCTGCAGTCCATGAGGTCGCTAAGAGTCAGACACAACTGAGCAACTTCACTTTCACTTTTCGCTTTCATGCATTGGAGAAGGAAATGGCAACCCACTCCAGTGTTCTTGCCTGGAGAATCCCAGGGACGGGGGAGCCTGGTGGGCTGCCATCTATGGGGTCGCACAGAGTTGGACACGACTGAAGCGACTTAGCAGCAGCAGCAGCAGCAGTCTTACAAAATGGCCCTACCTCTGTGCATATTGTATACTAGGGTCCCATTTTAATTTTGACTAATCTCATTTGGGAATAATATTTGCTCATCTATAAAAGACTTGCATACATTTATAAAGAAGACTTTTTAAGACAATCAGATTTTTCTTTAATAGACAATAATTTAAAATATTTCTACTGATTTAAAAATTGTCATTGAGAATCAGTGTGTATGAAATAAATGGCATTTGGATTAATCAAAAGCAAACATTTTATATCTAGTATTGTATCAGTATCCCTAAGTTATGTATCATATAGGCAGCCTGGTTTATAGCAAATACAAAAATGTCAGGACAAACATTGTAGCAATAAAAACACATGTGTAGGTAGATAGTAGTTCATATAAGCAAAACCTCTGCTGACTCAGAGGCTTCACTGGTTTTCTCACAGAAGTAGAAACACTCAAAAAGTACTGGGTAAAAGGCAATTTGAAAATTCCTCCCCGTGTGTGACCCAGTGAACTCCAAATCATCTTTTAAGAGGCAGTATGAATGACACCTGGCTGTGAACCATACTGACCACCTTCATCCCAGAGCCAGAGCTAATGATTCCTTGCACATTTTACCTTGCCTTATATACCTTTTTTTGCAACTATCACATTGTATTTAATTAATGGCTTGTATGTAAATACCTTAGGACAAAGACCATGTTAATCCTCAGTGCCCAATGTATGGCACATACTCAAACATTTGATCTATTAATATGTAAATTGTAAGTACACAGGGCAGAAATTCTTGTCTTTTTGTTTTCACTACTGTATCCCTCGTATCTAGAATAGTGCTTAACAAGTAGTAGGTGATTAATAGGCATTTAAAAAAATGAGTCAATGAATGGATCAATAAATGAAGAAATGGAGGGAATTTAAATCATTGTAGTAAATGTCAGTAGCACAGAGAAAGGAAGTTTAGACAAGTTGGAATAGAAAGTACTTTTCATATTATCTCTAATTTACAGAATGATCAAGTCCCGGCCTCTGGATTATGCCTTTGTTCCTCGAACATGGATCTTCCCTGCTGAATATACACAATTTCAAAACTATATGAAAGAATTAAAGAAAAAAAGAAAGCAGAAGACTTTTATAGTAAAACCAGCTAATGGTGCAATGGGTCATGGGTAGGTGTTTTTCATCTGGAATACATAAAGTTTTTAAAGAATTGGGAGAAAGAATAAATGTGACCATTTGCTCATGGTTGAGTTCTAATATGAAAAAAATAATAAAATAGATTCCTAATTGTTGCTTATTATGCCTCTTGGATGTGTAGGATAATATTTTTCATCAGATTGGGAGATTTCCAGCCATTAATTCTTCAGAGGATTTTTCCCCCTTTTGAGACTGCCATTATGAGCATGTTGATATTATTGATATTGTCTTGTAGGACTCAAGTCAGTTCATTTTTCTTTTATTTTTACTTTCTTATTTCTCAGACTAATCTCAATTGATTTATTTTCAAGTTTGCTGATTCTTTTCTGCCTTCCCAAATCTTATGTTTAACCCCTCCAATGAATTTTTGTTTCAGTTACTGGACTTTTCAACCTCAGAATTTCTGTTCAGCTCCCACCCTCCTTCCCCAACACCTTTAAAATATAATTTCTATCTCTACTGATATTCTGCATTTGGTGAGATATTATTCCTATGATTTCCTTCCATTCTTTGTACATGATTTCCTTTAGCTCTTTGAGCAAATTTAAAATGGTTGATTTTAAATAATTTATTGTCTAGTAAACAAAATATCTTGATTTCTTCAGACATAGTTTCTATTAATTGAGAATTTTTCTTTGTATGGGCCACACTTTTTTTTTTTTTTGCACGACTGTGATATTTTGTTGAAAACTGGACATTATGAATATTGTAATGTAGCAACTTTGATAATTAGATTCTCCTCTACAGGGTTTTTTTGTTACTGTTTGTTCTAGATGTTGTTTATTTGTTTAGTGACCTTTCTGAAACAATTTTATAAAGTCTGTATTCTTTGAGTGGCCTCTGAAGTTCCTGTTCTATTAGGCCAGTGGTCAGCTGTAATTGTCCAATCTGTTAGTATTTGAACAGAGATTTCTATAAACACTTGAAACAAAAAAATTCCCCCAATCCTTGCAGATGTGGGGGGTGTGTGTGTGTGTGTGTGTGTGTCTGTATGCATGTTGTAGAATGCCTTCAGTGCTTAGCTAGGCATTTGCAACTCTGCCTGAGCCTTCACTTCCTGCTTGTACAGAGCTGGATGGTTAGCTAGAAGTAAGAGCTTAGGGCCTTCTCAAGTCTTTTCCTGAGCATGTATTTAACCCTGGGCATGCATATGGGCTTCCAGAATCTTAGAAATAGTTCAGAGCTTTTCAAAGCCCTTCTTCCCCAAACACTCCCATTCCCCAGTCTTTTATCCCAATCTTTGCAGTCAGTCTGTTGTTTTCCCCAAATATTTGTTGCCTTAGGCAGCAGGGACTAATACATCTGTCTCTAAATGTTTATCAGCATTTGTCTCCCATCCCCCTCCCCCAAGTAGCTGCCTCAGCAGTGGGAGAGTTCTCAATTAGACAAGATAAAAGCAAATCCTTTGAGATCCTCCAGGGAACCCCCAAACTGATTTAAACACATGGACAAACAAAAAAACCACAAGAATAGGTCTGTTCTGCTCCCTCTAGAACCAGTGCCTATAGTAGGAACAGGGGCTGCTGCCTAAGGCAGCTGGGAGATGGAGTGGCACCAGAGTAAATTAAAATGCTAAGAAGTTCTTTTAGAGAGATTCAACTGTTTTGTTTTTGTTTTATTTTTTATTACAAGTTCCCTGGTTATTACAAGCTTTGGTTTGTATCAAGGATTCCAAAAAATTGCTTCTGACAGTATCTTTATGCTATTTTTGTGCATGTGGAATCACTTTCCTCTTGAGTATTGTCTTCAACTTTGTAAACATCTTGACTCCAAAATTATTCTTTTAATCTTTTCTTTAAATTTAGAATTTCTTTGATAAGAAATGGTGACAAGCTTCCATCTCAGGATCATTTGATTGTTCAAGAATATATTGAAAAGCCTTTCCTAATGGAAGGTTACAAGTTTGATTTAAGAATTTATATCCTGGTAACATCATGTGATCCACTAAAAATATTTCTCTACCATGATGGACTTGTGCGAATGGGAACAGAGAAGTACATTCCACCTAATGAGTCCAACTTGGTAAGTGGTACTAGACACTATGATTTTATTCATTTGTTCAAGATCTACTTTTTAAAATACCCATTGTGTATAAATATTAAATGAACAAAATTCTTCCTGTCAGAATTTTACAGTCTAGAAGAATTATATACATAAACAAGACTGCCTCTAATTTATAGACAGCTTTGTGAAAATTAGAAAAAAATATGTATCTGCTGTTCCAGGAAGGCTGATTAGAAAAAGGCACGCCCTCTGGGTGCTGTGAGCATAAGGCTGGATTTTGAAGTATGTATGTGTATATAGTGGTCCTGGATAGAAGTGACTGATATGGAAATATAAATTAAAATAATATGCCATTGAGAAGTGCAGATAAAGTGTAATGGAATTGAGTGTAGGAATAGATTTTGTTCAATTTCTCACAGCAAAGGTGGTATTTGAGCAGGTTTTGTATGAAAGGTATATTTTAGAATGTGGGAGAAAGTACATGAAACAGAGAAAGAAAATTTTATCAGGAAGTAGAGTTATTAATTTTTATTGGAAGAAAAGAGAGGGTTTTAAATTTACGTTAACTAATTATAAAGGCAGTTACATTGGCAGTTTTGGGGTGCATTTTTAATTCTATTTAGTGGAGATTTTTGTATTTTTCCATTAAGATTACCTTTGTGCAGCCATAATATATAGATGAAAGTCATGCCTGTATAGTTTTGAAGTTCTAACTATAATTTATTATCATAATTTATGATAGAAGTCATAACTGTAATTTATAGTTTATGAGAGATAAACTATAGTTTATTCTCCACACTTAAAAGTTCAGTTAACCTCTACCTCTTTTTTTGGATCTACTAATTATAGTAAAAATTACACCTAATTAAGGATTGTTTCCTATTTTTGTCAAAAGTCTGGTTATTGCTTTTCTCCAATATTATGCACATAATTAACTATACCGAGTGGTCATTTTCCAAAATTAAATAATGACTGATCATAAAGGTTACTATGTTCAATTATCTAAAAATGTTTTAGACCTGGCCAAGGAAGAATAAGGGAACTGCCAAAATTTTTACAGGAAAGGAAGATGAAAGAAAGCATCATCTCTTTAAAGGTCATAAGGTATAGATATATCCAGTCTCCAAGTAATGTTTGGACTCTACTGCATTCTAGACATTGTGCTGGTTTTGGAAAAACATGACCACGTACTTTATCTTACAAAGCAACAATCTAGTGGGGAGGCAGAAAATAAGATAAGCAATTATAATGCCCAGTGATGAGTGTAGTGTTTTAAGAAACTGAGGGTACTATGGCAGTGTTAGCAGGGGCATCTAACTCGACTGGAGATGAAGGTTGGAGAGGGAGTTTATAAAGTAAATAATGAATAGTTTGAATAGTGAGGTACTAGCTAGGCCAGAGATGGAGTGGGATGGGTTATAACTCCAGGCAGAAGAGTGGTCCAGAGATGAGAAGGGAGCATGTTATGTCTGCAGAGAGCAGATGTGTTCAGCATGGCTGAAGCCCAGACTAAGAAGGGCTTCCCAGGTGGTACTAGTGGTAAAGAACCTGGCTGCCAATGCAGAAGACTTAAGAGATGTGGGTTTGATCCCTGAGTCAGGAAGATCCCATGGAGGAGGGCATGGCAACCTATTCCAGTATTCTTGCCTGAAGAATCCCATGGACAGAGGAGCCTGGTGGGCTATGATTCATAGGGTTGCACAGAGTCAGACAGGACTGAAGCAACTTCACATGCATGCACAGACTAAGAAAGAATGGATGTTCATATATCAGGATGTAGAGTCCTAGAGGCCAGATCTTGGTAGACCATGGCTAGGATTATAGAATTTACCCTTATAATAAAGGAAGCATTGAAAGATATTAAACAAGGGAAAGAAGGAATGAGATTTTTGTCCTAAAAAGGTCACCTGGTCTACAGTATGGGGAATGTGAGATGGTGCTATAAATGGATGGGAGAGACTAGAGTAAGGGGGATAAGAAACTATATTCTAGTCTAACCATGTGTGAGAAAAAAGATGACATAATTTGAAGTAAAGAATAAGAACATAGTTTTCAGATATATCTATGGTAACATAGATAGCATTGATATACTGACAGGTTGATTTGTTGGATGAGGGAATGAAGAGAGAAATTAAGGTTAAAACTCAAGAGTTTTGGCACAGACAGTTGGGTGGATGGGGGACATTCACTGTGATAGGGAGTACAGCAGCTTTTAAAGGCTTTGCAAAAAGCTGATGTGTCTGGTTTGAGATGCCCGTGTAACTTCGAAATGGATCTATACTATTGGCATTTGGATATACAATTTAGGTCTGATGTTCAGGTGAGAGAGCTGAGCTACAGGCATAATTTGAGGCTTGTCAGGTCATAGATTATAATTAAAATAGTTGGTATGGGTAAGACTGGATTATATAAACAGAAGGCAGATAGTCAGGTTTTGAGAGGAAAGAGGAAGGGAACAGATAGGAAAAGGTAAGACTTAGAAGCTCATTTGGATGATCAAGTGGTTTATTCCAGTTTCTTAAGTTGTATGTATATAATTTGCTTAAGTACACTGGGTTAGGAAGTCGTATTGAAGATTGAGAGTCAGGAGATGTGGCCTCTAGGTTTTGCTTTGCCCAGTACTGTTGAGTCACATGGTCTCCTGGCTTTGTTTCTCTCTCTTTTTTTTAATTTTATTTTATTTTTAAACTTTACAAAATTGTATTAGTTTTGCCAAATATCAAAATGAATCCGCCACAGGTATACATGTGAAAAAGTATATTCTCTTGTATAAACCTCAGTGTTCCTCATATATCTCTAAAATTTCATGATTGAGTTCCTACATGAAGGTATGAAAAATTTAAAGAATGAAATACAAAACTTCATCTAAAATGAGGTCACTTTATGTAAAAGATAAGTTTAAGAAAAAAAGGAGGAAAAAGAAAACCAAAATGCTCCCATTTGGTTGTTTTGGACAGCAGACTGCTGCATATTTTTTTCCCTCTTCATATTTCTAATTTTTTAAATAGTGTGTATTTTATGCATTTTGTCTTAAGTAAGAATTAAATATTGATAAACTACATAGAAGGAGATCATATAAGAGAATTTCAGAAATTGAAATATAATGAACATTCATTTTTTTTGCTACCAGTGTATCAGTCCACCAATCCTTGTAAAACTTTGTAATCCCAATTAATTATTTTGAGCCTATACATTGAAAAATAGGGTAGGGAATGTAGGTTGCTATTGATTCATAGCTGCCGTCACTTCTCCTTGTGACAAATGTCCAACTGACAATTAACTGTTTAGATGGGGATTTTTTTGTCAAGGTAGATGTGAAATTGTGGAATTTCCAATCCCACTTACAAAGATAATGTTTTAAGAAAAATGCAGTTTCATTTCTCTTTCACTAGGATAGCTAGAATTTTTATTATAGCTGTTAGTATTCTGCCTAATGGAGAGCTCCTTAAAAATTATTTTCCAAACAAAAAAATGATTTCTAGTTTGGAAACTAGGAAATGTTACAGTTTGATTAGTTTCCTTTTTCTTTAAATCAAACACTTAGAATTAGATAAGCTTGAGATTTATGCACTTTCTTTTAAATATCACTTAAAGCTTTTCCTAATTGTAATGAAAGGAAGGACTGTGTCTGTCTTGTTCATCCTTGTGTCCACAGTGCCCAGCATACATTCCTCCCAGTAGTGGATGTTCCTAAAATTTTGTTCAATGAATGAAAAAAAGATTCTTAATTACTTGTGGGCATATGGATTAGTAAATAACTTGTAGCTCATATGATCAGTTCTATATATTTGTTTCAAAGATTTCAGTACTATAGACTTAAGTAACTGTAGTAAAAATAAAATATGATCTCAATATCATTGGTTATTAACAAATCAAAATAATAATCATAGATCATTGGTTATTAACAAATCAAAATAATAATCATATGCTTGAAGTATATATTAGTTGCAATGCAACATAGTTATCTAAAGTGGTCTCTGGGAGAAGGATCATGAGTGAGTGTTTATGATAGATTGACATGGAGCCATTAAATTATGAGAAGTTTTAAATTTTGAGTTCTTTTTCAAGTTTATTTGAGGATAACAGTGTCAACAAACATAAGACTATAAGGAGAATAAGACCTAAGAGCGCCAATATGGAGCACTGTAGATTTACTGTTAGTCATTTAGACATGTGTATGGCATTGTGTGCTGTTCCTGCTGCTGACTCTACGTGCAGTCTGTTGTGTTAACAAGTTACAGTCATCTCCCAGTCAGGATGGGAGAGCAGAGGTTGTGGTCGGTATACAGTTCTCAGTTTCTGCTACTTACTTAACTTTCACTGTAAAAGTTTTGTTTGAAAAGACCCAGAATGCTGTCTCAGAAAATTCTTTTCCCAAAACAAATTAGGATGAAAATTTTGAAAAAAAAATGAAAAGAAACCAACTAAGAAAAGCAAACTTCAGAGTTAGAGCACTTTTCTTGCTTAGCAATATATAGTTTTGCATTTTCATTTAATCAGCCTACATATCATTGTTATTTTCATACTTCTAGGGTAGATATATTTTTAATAACATACAGAGTAACTTTGTAGATGACTATATTCGTAATCCTTTTTAGAAAAACGTGCCATTGCATTTTATTTGAAAATTATATAATCATGAAATTAGCAATCTGTGTATTTTAAACTTTAAAATTGTCTTTTCTCCTTGGATACTTTCTTTTCTGTGAAACCTCATGGTTCTAGAGTTTCATAGGTGATAACAACTTTGGTTCTTACTTGTTACAGACCCAGTTATACATGCATCTGACAAACTACTCTGTGAACAAGCATAATGAACATTTTGAAAGGGATGAAACTGAAAACAAAGGCAGCAAACGTTCCATCAAATGGTTTACAGAATTTCTACAAGCAAATCAGCATGATGTTGCTAAGTTTTGGAGTGATATTTCAGTAAGATTGTACCATTTTATAATTTTAATTGTCTCTCTCTCCTCATATTACTTGAAAGGATCATCAACCATTTAAAATAAAGAACCGATTACATTAGATTGGGCAGATATAGTGTATTTTAATGAAGAAAGTGAAGTTTGTCATAAGTAGATAAGTAGTACTAATAGATAAGTAGTACTTTTACTGCTTGTGATTGGAAAGGAAATTTTAAATGGAGGCCAAAGCATAAGTTGGGCTTCCCTGGTAGCTCAGCTGGTAAAGAATCTGCCTGCAATGCAGGAAACCCTGGCTCTATTTCTGGATTGGGAAGATCTGCTGGAGAAGAGATAGGCTACCTACTTCAGTATTCTTGGTCTTGCCTGGTGGCTGCAATGAGGAAGACCCTGGGTGTGATTCCTGGGTTAGGATGATGCCCTGGAGAAGGGAATGGCTACCCACTCCTGTATTATGGCCTGGAGAATTCCATGGACAGAGGAGCCTGGCAACCTACAGTCCATGGGGTACCAAAGGGTTGGCACGACTGAGCAACTTTCACTTTCACTTTTCAAAGCATAAGTCAAGGCATGGAGGTATGAGAATAGTTAAAAGAGGTCCAGATTGGCACATATTGTATTTGTGGGAGATTCATGAGGACTCAGGATAATATATGTGAAGACTAAGTTTTAGGTCTGAAAAGCAAGGCTTAACTTGGTAGACATTATGGATTCATTCAGTTTTTAAGGGAAGAGAGTAATAACGCCAAAGGCCATGACTTTAAAAGATAAATCTGAGAATGAGTGCTAGATGGGCTAGAGTGAAGACCAAGAGTAGATAGAGGAGGGCACTTGAGAGTAGCTCAAGTGAAAAGGATGGTCTGAATTGAAAGAGGTGACAATGAGGTAGACCTTAGAGACGACCTGAATGTTCAGAATGGGGAGGTGGGATAGAAGTATTCAGAGATTCCTCTGTAGTTCTAAGGAATAATTATAAGGCAAATGGGTGTGGCATTATTTGAAATAGAATAGAAAGAAATTTATTGTGAGAAGAAGATGTAGAGCTTAGTTTTGCAGATGAGAGAAAAGAGTTCTCTCTATATATTTATTTGTTCATTTATTCAGTAAATATTTGCTGAAGCTGTACTATAAGCCTGTCTCTGGCTGTTAATTTGAAGATACACAAGATACAACTCCAAGCCTCAAGAGTCTGGTAGGAAAAACCTGCAAATAAATTGTTAATGAAATGCAGTGTATCAAGTACAAAAATATAGGCATACATTGGATTTGTGGGGATATAGATTAAGATTACATATAGTAGCCTGTATATTATAGAGGGTATAGACGGAGTATAGTGTAGATGGAGATAGGAAGAGGACTTCCTGGAGGAATTAACACCCGAATCAAGTTTTTAAAAGTCCACTAGGCTATGATGGATTTTACTTTAGATACATTGAACTTGAAATTCTCTCTCAGGTCGAAAAGCAGACAGTTAACAGTGTATGTATGGGGTGAAATTCATAACTAATGCCATGGCAGGGGATGCAATTCCAAATGGTAATGGTTAAGGGAGAAAAGGAAACACATATGAGAAGATAACCTTGATGAAACAGACCCTTTTATTAATCTTAACAGAAATATTAAAGTTATAGTTAGAGGAGTATGTCTACTGAAAATACTTAACGTGATGAGGGCTATGCAATTCGATGTTGCTTTCCTTCTGGGGCAAATGACATACATTTATATAAAGGTATCATGGAAAATGGACATGGAAATTCACTGTTGGTTGAACTCAGTTCTCTGAGAAAATCAGAGAAAAAGTCAGCATCATTATAGTTCTTCCTTTTCTGGATGTTTTGTTGGTTGTTTCTTTCTAAATCTTTTCTGTGTCACAGAATGTAAACCCAAAGGTCCTTAGGTGTCAGACAAGTAAAAAGGAGTGAAGTAATCTGGATAGAAGAAAATAGGGATGCTTAGAACAGTGGTAATTTGAAGAGTATGTGAGGTCTAAGGGAGATAGACACTACTCAGCACCAGCTTATTGGTGCCTTGTGGCATTTTGGGCCCAGTGTGCCTCATTCTCCTAATTTGTCAGTAGCTACCATAAGTCTCCTGACTTATAAACGTTGGCAGCAGATTCAAATTTTTTAGAAATTTAGCAGTGCCTTCAAATTTTGCAGTTTGTCACTTGGATTTGTTCAAATTCTTACCAATTTGTTAACTTTTTATTATATCTTCCCGAGAGACTATGTTTGTCTGTGTATTTTATAGGCCAGTTTTTTTTGAAATTCCAAAAATATTCTCATAGTGATAGTTTACTATCCTGTGGGTCAGAAGCATCAAATTGCTGAAATTTGCAATTTTGGAAAATAACTCATTGATGGTAAATCCCACTTTGTGATACCTGGATGATTTAGTGAATGGGTTGTTTGATGACCAGCTCAGAGACCAAGTTTTAGACACCCTCTGGTATTCTTTTTTTTCTTTACTAAATTCTTCACTTTGATTCTTCAGGGAAGTCTTTGTGAAAAGGTGGAACCTGTTGGGTTGTCTTGGTGAGGAATATACAGAGAGTCAATCAGAGAGAAAAATGAGTCCCATTAGCTTTACAGACATTGGTTTTAAGTGTTACTTTCCCCACATGATTGAATTAGGAGTACAACTGATACTAATGAGTATGGAAATTAACTTTTCAGTTACAGCCTAGAATATAATTTTCAGATATGACCTGAACATAGTAATTGGGCTCAGACCCATTTCATGATCTTTTCTATAAATGGATAAATTTTGACTATATTAGTTACGTATTAATTATCTTATAAATAACCAGTTAATAAATAATAGACTGATAGCTTCCAAGTACTTTCCTACAATTATCCTGTCAAACTGACTGTATTTATGTAATTATTTTAAAATTTCCCTTCTTTATTAAGAATTGCATATACTTACAGATATCTTCTTAAGGTCAATCAATGGGATAATATAAAAAGAACGACAAGAGAAAGTGGAGAGGGCAATTGTGCAGTAAATTTTTATCTTAATAGTTTACAAATTTCATGAATTTAACTTTGAACTTCTTTCAATGACCACTTTATTGATGGTAATTTTTCTAAGAAGTAGCTGTCTGTATATGAAAACTAATATTCATCAATACTCTCTATGTGTGCTTTTGTGCTGGTCAAGAATGAATAAGAAATCAAGAGAAAATCAGGCCATGAAGGTTAAAAATGACTAAAACCATTCATAAAATCATCCTTACTGAATGCTTTTTATATACTTTAGGTAAAAATTAAAAAAAAATCATCAATACTGGAAATTCTTAGAAGCATTAGTAGAATTTGTGTTTGATTGTGTCATTCCTGACTTCACATATACATGCAATCTTGTCTTTACATTCTTGAAAATATGTTGTTTTTTATGTAGGAAAAAACACAGATTTGCAATTCAGAGTCTAAGTATTCATCCCCACCTCCTCACCCCCAGCATGTCTTATTTCACATAGACAATTGTTAGCCAAAGTTTTAACTTTTTTCCCTAGTCAAGTAGTTTAAATAATATCTCAACATTTATGTAAAGTAGTCTTTTCTCTTTTATCTCCATATCTGTGGTGCTATTAATACCATGAATTTGTTATTTTGAATAAAATTTCTGAGAACAGCCTTACAGGGCATCTCTGATAGACCCAAATAGTCTGTGTTGGGATTCTGGCTAACAGTGAAATTAACTTTGTCTTCCATTTTTTGTATCATATAATAAGTGCTACTTCTCCAGGCAGTGGAATATTTGTGGCTGACCAGACATATGAAGTAGAGTTCTAGAAGAATGAAGGATAAACATAGCAATAGTAATTAAGTTGCTTACCCCTCTTGAAGATTTACTCTGTTCTAGGCACTTTACTTTCACTTTTCACTTTCATGCATTGGAGAAGGAAATGGCAACCCACTCCAGTGTTCTTGTCTGGAGAATCCCAGGGACGGGGAGCCTGGTGGGCTGCTGTCTATGGGGTCACACAGAGTTGGACACGACTGAAGTGACTTAGCAGTAGCAGTAGCAGTAGGCACTATGGAGAAGGGGACAACAGAGGATGAGATGGTTGGATGGCATCACCGACTCAATGGACATGAGTTTGGGTTGACTCCAGGAGTTGGTGATGGAAAGGGAGGCCTGGCGTGCTGTGGTTCATGGGGGTCGCAAAGAGTGGGACACGACTGAGGGACTGAAATGAACTGAACTGAGGCACTATGCTAAGCATTTCACATGGAGTCTCATTTTTTCCTTCCATCAGTCTTTTAAAAGCAGGTATTATTACTATTATTTCCAGTTTACAGTTGGGAAAAATGAGACTCACAAAGTTTAAGTAACATGACTGGGGTTGCACATACAGCAAGTAGAAAAGCCTAGAATAACCCAGAAAGTCTGACTTTGGAACCAGATTCTTAATTGCCATACAATATTGCCTATATTGAACAGTTCAGTTTGGTTCAGTTGCTCAGTCATGTCTGTCTCTTTGTGACCCCATGGACTGCAGCATGCCAGGACTCCCTGTCCATCACCAACTCCCAGAGTTTACTCAAGCTCATGTCCATTGAGTCAGTGATGCCATCCAACCATCTCATCCTCTGTCGTCCCCTTCTCCTCCCACCTTCAGTCTTTCCCAGCATCAGGGTCTTTTCAAATGAGTCAGTTCTTCACACCAGGTGGCCAAAGTATTGGAGTTTCAGCTTCAACATCAGTCCTTCTGATGAATATTCAGGACTGATTTCCTTTAGGATGGACTGGTTGGATCTCCTTGCTGTCCAAGGGACTCTGAAGAGTCTTCTCCAACACCACAGTCGAAAAGCATCAATTCTTCAGCTCTCAGCTTTCTTTATAGTCCAACTCTCACATCCATACATGACTACTGGAAAAACCATAGCTTTGACTAGATGGACCTTTGTTGGCAAAGTAATGTGTCTGCTTTTTAATATGCTGTCTACCTGTAGAGAGGGGCTTAAAAAGAATATATTCTAAGCAAAAACCAGGGGGACAGCTTTTATGCAATCCATAGCTTGTTCTCAGACTTCAGTAAACCAACTTTTTCTTTTATTAGCATTAGTAACTCACCCTAGTCATGTTGTGTGTCCTCACAGAAAATGTTGATAGTTCATTGATTGGCATTACTCTGACCTCAGATAAACCTTTTGAACTACAAAATCATCACTGCATGGAGAAAGCCACTTCTCCAAAATTTTGTCCTCTTGGCCTTTCAGCCTTTCTCTAAATGGAGGTTCTATAATATTGTTTGTGAAATAGTTATTCTCCTTGGAATTTTTTTCCCTCCCATCCTCTCCCCTTTGTATGGGTTTCTGAGAAGGTGCACTTATGATCCTAGCTTACCTATTTAACAAATTAAAGCCACATTGATAAACTTTTATTTTGTTTGTTCACAAATGATATTCAGCATTTACTAAATGCCAGGTACTATTGTGAGGACTGGGAATGGGGTTGTAAATGACACAGACAAAGACTCTGCTCAAAAAAAAAAAAAAAAAAAAAGAAAAAAGATCAGCTGGGCCTATGCTGTGTAGTGACACAGTAAGGAATAATGTTTTGGTGCCTACTTTTGACTCAGGTGTCAGGGAAAGACTCTCTGAATATCAGGGAGCCAGACATTGAATTACTGAGAGAAGAGTGTTCCAGGGAGAGGGATCAGCTAGTGCGAGGAGCCTAGGGAAGGTGAGCATGCCTGGACCACAGTGGGCAGGGCTTGAGTTGGGTGAAATACAGTCTGAGCAACAGTAGGGATAAGATAACGATAGTTTCGTGAACCTGGCCAGGATGCTACTTCATAAATCCAGGACTTATTTCCATGTATATAAATGAGACAATAAGAAATAAAGCTTTTCATTTTTTTTTTTAAATCACAATCCTTATAGGAATTGGTGGTGAAGACTCTGATTGTAGCAGAACCTCACGTCCTACATGCGTATCGAATGTGCAGACCTGGTCAACCTCCAGGAAGTGAAAGTGTCTGCTTTGAAGTCCTGGGATTTGATATTTTGTTGGATAGAAAACTAAAGCCATGGCTTCTGGAGGTAAGGTGTTTCTTTAAGAAGAAAGAGAAATGAGTACTGTTATTTCATTCATTGAGAATAAAGAGGCCTGAGTGGAGTCTGTTGGAGGAAGAGAATGAGAATTCAAGGAATACATTTGCTAGAGTGGATCAATGTGTTTGATCTTACTTTTCCCAAATCAGCATTGGGTGAATTTCTAGGCTAGGCATTTTGCATATATGCATGGATCTGCTGTTACTGAGTTGAGGTCTACTTTACTGTTTTCTCAGCCTCACAGATCTACCACCTCATGACTTCAAGATGGGGTGTTTCTTCTGTGTGGATGCTTGGGCTGCTGGACTGTAGCTCCCGGGCTTCAATGCGCCTCCCCTTCAAACTCTCCTAGAGGAGAGAGGCTCCAGTTAGCTCATTAATCTGAGTTAATACCTAACACACTGGGTAACATGAATTATTCAAGACCGTATTATGTGCCTAGGGCTCCCCTCATGTCTAGCTTGTCAGCTGTGCTTTTGGATTGGTTTTCTGCCAGTCCCTGTGGTTAGAGTCATCATTATTTTTCTTCCATTATAAAAGGTCACTTAACATTTAGAAAATACAGAATAATATAAAGGAAAAATAAAAATGATCTCTGTTTAAGATTTTTTTACCTTTCTTTTCTGTCATGTTTTTATTATATATAGAAGAAACCTAAGAAGTCATGTGGTCCTAGAGTACCCCAACCAGTACACCTGGTTCTGATCATCAAGCTCCATTGTCACAGATCGCAGGGCCACAAAATACTGTGTTCAGGAAAATAGCACCTATCTAAACACTTAGTATGGAGAAGGCAATGGCACCCCACTCCAGTACTCTTGCCTGGAAAATCCCATGGGCGGAGGAACCTGGTAGGCTGCAGTCCATGGGGTTGCTAAGAGTCGGACACGACTGAGCGACTTCACTTTCACTTTTCACTTTCATGCATTGGAGAAGGAAATGGCAACCCATTCCAGTGTTCTTGCCTGGAGAATCCCAGGGACATGGGAGCCTGGTGGGCTGCCATCTATGGGGTCGCACAGAGTCGGACACGACTGAAGCGACTTAGCAGCAGCAAACACTTAGTATACTAGATTGCTTATATTTTAAGGACTATATTATTATAGAAGATATCATCATCAACTACCTTTAATTTTAAGTTGATTACCTCTTTTTTTGTTAATGATTTAGAAATTAGAAGTTACATCTGTAATACCAAGTTTTCGGAAAGCAAATTGAATGAGTGATAGGTGAAATCAAGACATTCAAAAATACGTTTTTAGGAAAGAACACTTCCAGTTTGAGGGCTCCTGCTTTCATGTGTGTGTTTGTTGAATCTACTGTGAACAAATAATGTGTATTATATTGCTAATCATGTATAATTCTGTCAGGTATTCAAATTATGCTCCTGGCTTGGATCCTAGAAATAAGATAAATGTGAAGAACTTTATGTATCCTTTTACTTCCTCCGTTCCTTGAATGTAAAAGCACTTGACTCTGAACAGTGGCCCTTCCTCTTAGTCCTGACATTTTCTTCTTTATTTATACCATTTTCTTATCTTATTTTCCTTTCCTTTCCTATTCTTTGTTGTTCAGTTGCTCAGTTGTATCCGACTCTTTGTGACCCCATGGTCTGCAGCACACCAGGCTTCCCTGTCCCTTACCACCTCCTGGAGTTTGCTCAGATTCATGTCCATTGAGTTGGTGATGCTGTCTAACCATTTCACCCTCTGCTACCCGCTTCTCCTTTTGCCTTCAATCTTTCTTCCCAGCATCAGGGTCTTTTGCAGTGAGTCGGCTCTTTGCATCAGGTGGCCAAAGTGTTGGAGTTTCAACTTCCACATCAGCCCTTCCAATGAATATTCAGTGTTGATTTCCTTTAGGATTGACTGGTTTGATCTTCTTGCAGTCCAAGGGACTCTCAAGATCTTCTCCAGCATTACTATTTGAAAGTATCAATTCCTGTTCTTACCTGTTTTTTTTTTTTGCCCTATACTTGTCTTTTAGCTTTGA
This sequence comes from Bubalus bubalis, assembly GCF_019923935.1. Lineage (NCBI taxonomy): Eukaryota > Metazoa > Chordata > Mammalia > Artiodactyla > Bovidae > Bubalus > Bubalus bubalis. Next base: position 59,989,997 of record NC_059162.1, read on the forward strand.
TGGGGTGGGAAAGAAGTGAAGGCACGTGCGTGAAATAGAACTGAAAGGATAATAAGAAATAATGATTTTATACGTATTTTATTCACCTAATTTTAAAAGCATTTGCCTAACTGAAGCCGACTGTTGCTTGGTTAGATCAGAATTGACTGAATGGTTGAATTATGTATTTTTTAAAAGCTCAAAAATACATTGTTTGCATTCATATTTCTTCATACTTTATTTTCTCCATAACTTCCAACAAACCACTTAAAAAAAACATTTTAATTTTATATTCATTGTTTCATCATTTTCAAATCAATCATAGCTCTTTAAAAAAACACCACAATAATAGGCAGCTGTGGGTACTGAACATGTATTATATCAAAACAGTTGAAAGAATCTGAGATCATAGTAGTGCGAATATACATTGTTAAAAACCTTTTGGCGCCATCAAGTGGAAGAAGGCAGAGGATGCCTCTGAGCATGTGATAACTTAGTTAACTTCATTAATTGCAGGCGATGATTCATAGTGGCAAATTACAGAGATTTTCAATCATAGAAAACATTTTTAGGGAAAAACATGGAAATTAAGTGGAGTATAAATATACCTCTAGTATGTTAAGTATCCTTAATTTGCAAATCATTGCACCAGATGGTGGAGATAAAAGAAAAATAAGAAAATACTTGTCCTGTTTTTGTAGGGGACTCAGTTATGTGTTTTATAATAATAATTGCAAGTATAAGTAGGAAACAGGAAGCAGCACAATGATTAATCTCTCTGTGTACATGTGTATATTTGTGAGTTTAAGAAAAGTCTTAGCAAAGGAGTGAACACCTGGTCAGAGTACTTAAGGCTGTAGAAAGTGGGGAGGGGCCAGGGATTAGGAGACTTGGGGTTGAGGTTGGGGTAAGATATAGGCCAGAGGCAACAGCACTAATTTAGGAGCCCAGAAACTATTATGGAAACTTTCATCTGTGCATGAAATGATTGTGCTTATCTTGATAATAAAACTATGATTTGGACAGTTAATAAATATATTAATTTAATTTAATTCTTTCTATTAATTTTCCTTTTGTGTGCATTTACAAGCTGCTGTGCTTTAAGACTCTAACACTTGTGAGCTTTGTCTCTTTTACAACCATGTTAGGAAATGAGAACAAAGAAGTCATCACATAGTAGAAGTTTGGCTGGATGGAGCCATAATTTTCGGCGTTTCTTCTGTCAGCCATTTGTGGTTTTTCTTTTCTTTTATTTTTTTCCTTTAAATTTCTCATAAAACTTAAAATCCAAAATGTTAATTAAGTTTTTCTACCTTTCCATATATTAGTTTATTTAGTATGTAGGCATATTTCTTCATAGACCACTTTCTTTCAAATGATAGTAGAGTGAAGAATCTGAAATAGATAAGAGAGAGGATTGTGATTGTATTGTATCAAGACCTCCCTTCCATCCTGGTGGAGGGATATGCCTGGCAGAATTCCAGGCTGCAAGTTTGAAATGAAATACTGAGATTTTCTATACAGATAGATAATATTTCAGTGAACCACTTAATCATCGATTCCTAAATGTCTGTTTTATTTTAATAATCCTGTTATATCTAGCAGCAGAACTGTCTTTGTTTTATAAATTATAGAGATGGAATGCCTGAAACTTTTTTTTTATATAAAATATATTACTCTATCCTTTCTCTGCACTTGTAAGAGGAAATGTGTGAAACTTTGAAGTAGTAGAATAAACTCCCTCTCTCAAAATCCCCTGGAATAAATGCATGTTCTTGCAATTACCAAGTTATACTCTTCCCCTTGAGACTACATCACAAAGATAGAAATAGGTTCATCACCTTTTAAATCAGAAATCAGCAAGGACATAGTACAGTAAGGCACATCTCTATTGAAGAAATTAGTTTACCATATCTCTACGCAAGGAATACCATGTAGCCATAAAAATGATGGCATACAAGATTTATATGACACACCGTTCAGAGAAAACCTTGGTTATAAAATAAAATATTTAGTATAGAGATATATTTGGAAGGTAAAATGAATATGATGAATATGTGTAGCAAATATCTGGAACACCATTTATCAGATGGTTAACAGTAAGCTAGGTGTTGGGATTGCAGATGATCTCTCTATTGTCCTTTTGGACTTTTGTTTCTAATTTTTCTGCAGCGATCATGTGCCACATTTCTGATTAGAAGCACTTATATTCCTGGATGATTTAACTATAACTTGGTATTTCCTTAAGCTGCCAGGTGTAAAAAGCATGCTGTCAGTTACCTTGTCTCTTGTGGTGCTGGATTTGTGTAAGATGACCCTCTTCTACGAGTAGCAGCATGCATATTTTTTGAGATAGCCTGTGGAATTAGTTGGTGGTCAAGAAGCTAAGCTGTAGTTTTGAACTCAATAGCGTCCTCATCAATTGAGTTAATAGAATAAGTAATTTCCCTAAATATCTGCTATCCCAATTGCATTTTCATAACATCAACAATAACAAAAAAATCCAACAACAGCAAAGAAAAAACGAAAACTCTAGCTCTTGAAGTCGTAGCATATTATAAACTACATTTCTGGGTGTGTATAAATATATAAAGTATATATAGTTGCTTGTTATTTTTCTTCTTAATGAAACTTTGGAAATGATGGAGTAAAGTAGAACAGCCACAAATGGCTCATTGATTTCCACGAATCCTTAAACAGTTAGAAAAGCTAATACAGGTTAGTCTTCAGATACCTTTAATGGTATCCTCCAAGTAACTTCAGTGAAATGAAGTAAAATGAAAATTGATGAATTATTGTCTGACCCAGGTAGAAAGAGAGAAAATTTATTTTTTAGGCAGCAATGGATGATCCATCCAAAAGATCTGAAAGCAGTGAAAAGAGAGCACTGATAATTTCAACATGCAAAATACATATATGAGTATAATTATTACTGTATTGGTAACATGCATGTTATTTTTTGTTCTGTGTTATTACTCTTCTTATTATTACTGGTCGTCCAAACTTTTTGTCAGGATGAATCACTTTAACTTTCTAAATTTAATACCTGGAATGCATGGGGTGATAATTTGGAGAGAGTGGACTGGAGAGAGAGCAGATAATGCTGACTGAAAAATCCTGAGCTAAGGCAGCAACAGGAAGGAGCAGTGATGACAGTCAATTCCTTGCAAGTCCTTGACTTAAATTAAGGTCGTGGGGAATGCAGGTGTGGCAGTGGTGACTGGGCCATCGACTATGTAGAGCTTTGAGATCTATTGTAGAGTCCTTCTACTGGTTGGGGATCCCACATTAGGTTAAAAAAATTTTACTGAATATAGATTGATCTGCCAACATTTGGTTACTCATTGTTTTCTTTGTTAATTTCAGATCAATCGGGCTCCGAGCTTTGGCACTGATCAGAAAATAGACTATGATGTGAAAAAGGGAGTGCTGCTAAATGCCCTGAAGCTACTAAATATTAGGTAAATAGTTTCCTCTGTGTTTTGGAATTTTTTCACCATGTTTGGTGTAGAACAGTCATTTGTAAATAGAATTGGCTTATAATTTTAGTATTTTATATTTTGAGTTTCTTGATTCTGTTCTTTAAATCCACTTAATTTTCTTCTTTTTAAATATCTTTTCCTCTCCTCCTGAACTCTACTTCCCCTTCCCCCTGTATGATTTGAACCTATAATAAATATGCTTAAATTTTATTATTGGTACAATTATTTAATACAGAGTATGAGGTGGAATTGGAGCATACCTTAGGGAAACTTCTAGAAGTTTCCTTACTTCATAAGAAGAAACTAAAGCATAAAGGTCACTCAGAACGTAAAGAAAACTCAAAAAATGCATTTCCTACCTTTCTGTCCAGAGGTCTTCCTAGTATTTCAGGCTGCCAGGGTAAACGGAAAAGAGAAGCAGTTAAGTGAGCTTAACTTTTCCCATTGAAAAGAATAGACAAGATTTCCTTCTTTTTAAAGGCTGAATAATATTCCATCATACCACATTTTTTTTTATCCATTCATCCATTGATGAACATAGGTTGCTTCCTAGTCTTGGCTGTTGTGAATAATGCTGCAATGAACATGGGAGTGTGAGTATCACTCTAAATCCTGATTTCAACTTCTTTGGATATATACCCAAAATTGGGATTGCTGGATCAATGAAATATTATTGGACTGGCTGCCATTTACATGATCATGAAAATCAAATATGTGAAATGTTACTATGTGGGAAGCTGTCATCTTATTATGAGAGAAACTTGTTAGAAGTTTAGCTGAATTGTTTAATGAAATAGTGAGCTGTCTGCTAGTATAAGTGTTTAAATAACTTCTAGGACCTCTTGAGGTCACTTAAGCTCAGGAATTTTGTGATCTCAATTGATTCTAATTGTTATTTCAAGAACTCTCTAAGAGCTGTGGGATGCCTCCAAGCAATTTATTTACTTGAAATATTTTCAAACATTTAGTAAATGCCTGATTGAGAAGTAGATTCATATGAAAGGCATTATTAAAAAGAGATTGAGATATAGCTTGCTCAGAAATTTTCATATGACCCCTTCTTTTGTGTGATCAGAGAATGATTTGCCTAAATTCTAATATTTCAGTTATTCTAAAGGAAATGAATAGGAAGGAAAGAGATATAGAATGGGAAATTTTTATTTCACTTATTCAAGTGTATCAGGTATTTTAGATTATTTAAGCAATATGCCTATACATTTTTTTGGCATGCATATTGTTTAAGTAGTCCTGTCAAATGTATGACTTAAATTCTTAGTCTCCTCTTCAAGTTTAAGGACTTCTCATTTCTCTCCTGGTCTGTTTTATTGATTCCCTGGCTTCAGCACTGACTTTCACCCCATCTTGTGGTTTCCATTCTGTTGATCTCCAAGTCATTTAAAAAGTCAATTAAAAAGTGCCTACTGCTATAGGAGTAGGTGCTGGGAGCTCAAAGTCTCCCATGATTCCTAGGTTTCTGGCTTGGATGAGTTGTTTGACAGTATGTCTTTTATTTAGATAAAGGTTTTAGGCAAGAAACAGACTTAGAAGTGATGGGGGAAGTAGAAATTAAGAGATTATTCAGTTTTAAACATGCTGATTTTGCAGTGCTTTGAGACACTCAGGCGAATTGTCAAGTGGGAGATTTGATATACAAGGTCCCAGGAGATAAGAGACCTCCATGTGACTGACATACATGTATAGATTGCTGTTTAATCCAGTGGATGAGAACATAGAGTGTATATACTGAGAAGTAGAGAGGGGCAGGGGCAGAGCCTGAGGGATGCCAACATTTAAAGAGATACTTGTAAATTCTACTATTCTGCTCAGATTGTTGCCACATTATCAGAAAGTTTAAACACTGCCTACAAGTCATTTTTGATCTTCAGACACAGAATCTTTATCATCTAGCCCTTGCATCTCTTGCCAACCTGATCACCTTTTGTTCTTATCTTTTCCCTGCCTTGGAATTAATTTTTTTAAGGAACTCTTATACGATGCTATTTTGGATGTCCATAATTTTGTGTGTATTCTCACTTAAATTTCCTTTTAGCTTTGCCCCTCTGGTGAATGTTGACTCATTTTTAAAAAACTGTGGTAAAATATACTTGAAACTTAACTACTGTAACCATTTTTAAGTGTGCAGTTCAGTGGCAATAAGTACATTCACCTTATAATGCAATAATTACCTCCATCCTTCTCCAGAACTTTTTCATTGTGTGAAAACTGAGATTCTGTACCTATTAGACAGCTCCCTATTTTTCCTTCTCACCAGCCCCTGGTAAACACCTATTCTGCTTTCTGTCTCTATGAATTTGATTAGGTACTTCATACAAGTAGAATCATACAATATTTGCTCTTTTGTAACTGCCTTATTTAAGGTTAGCATAAAGTATTCAAGTGTTAGTCTCTCAGTCGTGTCCGACTCTTTGCAACCCCATGGACTGTAGCCCGCCAGGCTCCTCTGTCCATGGAATTTTCCCGTCAGGAATACTGGAGTGGGTTGCCATTTCCTTCTCCAGGGGCTCTTCCTGACCCAGGGATACCCAGGTCTCCTGCATTGCAGGCCGACTCTTTACCATCAGAGCCACCAGGGAAAGCACAGTGTATTCAAGATTCATCCATATTGTAGCATGTAGTCAGAATTTCCTTCCCTGTTAAGGCCCATTGCATGTATATGCCACATTTTGATTAACTCATTCTTGAATTCCTAGTGCAAACCTGACCTTCTGTTTGAAGCCTTTGCTGTAGCAAAGCGGTTTACTTCCTCGCTTTTGCCGTCTCCGCTACTGCTATCACTTTTTAAGTAGCATCCACTGCAACCTGTGTATTTATTCACGTGATATTCCCCTCTCCCCCTTTAGACCATTGCAGCTTGAGGGCAATGTCTCTATTCATCTTTGTCTTTCCAAGCCCATGTCTAGAACTAGAGTATGGTGAGTACTAAATAAAATGATGACAAGGATGGGGAAGGACATTTCATTCAAAGGTTCACTCCTTGTAGTAAGATAAGGAAGTGAGGCATGCACAACATGTTCATAGAACTTCCAGAGTTTCCATATTACAAGAGCTTGTATGTGTGAGGCCAGCTTATTAGAAAGAGAAAACCCTTGGATGGAATCACAGGATAATGAGTAGTGGAAAGAACTCCAGAAAGTGTAAACAAAACTCCTTAGGTCAGTGTATGGATATAGCTGAGTGGAAAAACACTGATTAAAATGCTGAGTGAATGGAGATCCTTTGGTCTCTGGTTAAATTTTGTTTTGGACTAAGAGTCATTAGTGCTTATTCATACCAGTTTTTATAGGAATGCAAACATAGTTCTTTATTTGTACGTGCTTGAGCTGGGTGTGTGTCAGTGTCCTTGTCTGTGAGTTAAGTGTCTGCTGTGTAGAGGTGCATATATCTCTGCCTTCATTTCTTCCTCAGCATTCTCATCATGGTATTCTCAGTCCTTTTTTTTTGTTCTCCATTCCTCTATTCTGTCATTTCATTTTTTCTTTCTCTCTTACCTTTTTCCCTTTCCAATTGTTTAGTCTTTGTTCTTTCCTCTTCCTTTTATTTCTGTCCTTCCTTTAAATTGTATGGTATATAGAAATGATTTGTCCTAGGTAAAATGGAATAAAATAAAAGTTAAGAGCTACCTAAATCACATTTTCCATTTCCCTGAACAAAGGAAACTCAGCCAAATTTTGTATTTATCACTGGAAAAATGATATTCTTAATCATACAGTCATTAAAATTAGAAGTCTTGCTGCCATCTCAAGTTCAACCCTTTTTGTTACTTCTCACATTTAATTAATAATAGTAATTAATCACCAAAGCAAATTTGGAAAATTCAGCTGTAGCCACAGGACGGGAAAAGGTCAATTTGCATCCCAATTCCAAAGAAAGGCAAAGAATATTCAAACTGCTGTACAAATGTGCTCATTTCACATGCTAGCAAGGTAATGCTCAAAATCATTCAAGCTAAGCTTCAACAGTATGTGAACCAAGAACTTCCAGATGTACAAGCTGGATTTAGAAAAGGCAAAGGAACCAGAGATCAAATTGCTATCATCTGTTCCATTCAGTTCAGTCACTCAGTCGTGTCCTACTCTTTGCGACCCTATGAACCGCAGCACGCCAGGCCTCCCTGTCCATCACCAACTCCCAGAGTTTACCCAAACTCATGTCCATTGAGTCAGTGATGCCATCAAACCATCTCATCCTCTATCATCCCCTTCTCCTCCTGCCCTCTATCTTTCCCAGCATCAGGGTCTTTTCAAATGAGTCAGCTCTTCACATCAGGTGGCCAAAGTATTGGAGTTTCAGCTTCAACATCAGTCCTTCCAACGAGCATCCAGGACTAATCTCCTTTAGGATGGACAGGTTGGATCTCCTTGCAGTCCAAGGGGCTCTCAAGAGTCTTCTCCAACACCACAGTTCAAAAGCATCAATTCTTCAGCACTCAGCTTTCTTTATAGTTCAACTCTCACATCTATACATGACTACTGGAAAAACCATAGCCTTGACTAGATGGACTTTTGTTGACAAAGTAACGTCTCTGCTTTTTAATATGCTGTCTAGATTGCCTGGATAATCCCAGGGACGGGGGAGCCTGGTGGGCTGCCATCTGTGGGGTTGCACAGAGTCGGACACGACTGAAGCGACTTAGCAGCAGGTTGTTCATAACTTTCCTTCCAAGGAGTAAGCATCTTTTAATTTCATGGCTGCACTCAGCATCTGCAGTTATTTTGGAGCCCCCCAAAATAAAGTCAGCTACTGTCTCCACTGCTTCCCTATCTATTTGCCATGAAGTGATGGGACTGGATGCCATGATCTTAGTTGGATCATAGAAAAAGCAAGAAAATTCCAGAAAAAATCTACTTCTGCTTCATTGACTACACTAAAGGCATTGATTGTATGGATCACAACTAATTTTGGAAAATTCTTAAAGAGATGGGAATACCAGACCATCTGATCTGCCTCCTGAGAAATCTGTATGCAGGTCAAGAAGCAACAGTTAGAACCAAACATGGAAAAATGGACCAGTTTCAAATTGGGAAAGGCGTACGTCAAGGCTGTACATTGTCACCCTGTTTATTTAATGTCTATGCAGAGCACATTATGGGAAATGCTGGGCTGGATGAAGCACAAGCTGGAATCAAGATTACTGGGAGAAATATCAGCAACCTCATATATGCAGATTATACCACTCTAATGGCAGAAAGAGAAGAGGAACTAAAGAGCCTTTTGATGAAGGTGAAAGAGGAGAGGGAAAAAGCTGGTTTAAAACTCAACATTCAGAAAAACTAAGATCATGGTATCTGGCCCCATCACTTGGCAAATACATGGGGTAAAAGTGGAAACAGTGATGGATTTTATTTTTGTACTCTAAAAGAATTATGGATGGTGACTGCAGCAACAAAATTAAAAGATGCTTGCTCCTTGGAGGAAAAGCTATGACAGTCCTAGACAGCATATTAAAAAGCAGAGACATTACTTTGTTGACAAAGATCTGTATAAGGCCTTTGACAAATGTCAAAGTTATGGTTTTTCCATTAATTAGGTATGGATGTGGGAGTTGGACCAGAAAAATGGCTGAAGAATTGATGCTTTTGAATTGTGACACTGGAGAACTCTTGAGTCTCTTGTAAGCACGATGATCACACCAGTCAATCCTAAAGGAAATCAACCCTGTATATTCATTGGAAGGGCTGATGTTGAAGCTGAAGCCCCAGTACTTTGGCCACCTGATGTGAAGAGGTGACAGTGGAAAAGATCCTGATGCCAGGAAAGATTGAGGGCAGGAGGAGAAGGGGAGACAGAGGCTGACGTAGTTGGATGGCATCACCAACTGAATGAACATGAGTTTGAGCAAACTGCGGGAGATAGAGAAGGACAGGGAAGCCTGGTGTGCTGCGGTCCGTGGTATCACAAAGAGTCTGACACAACTGAGCAGATGATCATGCTTGCAGTGTCACTCCAGGTTAATCTTTATAAGAACTTTTGAAGAGAAGTGCTGTTGTTAATATTTGATAGATGGAAAAACATACCCAGCAATTAATTGACCTAAGATTGTATAGCTAATCAGTTGCTATACTGTCACCATTTTCTCTTGTTATCTTCAAAACTTCTGTTTGTTGGATGGAAATCCATATTTGATGAATGACTAGATGAATATATGTGTGAATATATAAATTTAATAAACATTGATTCCTATTCCCACTGTATCTCCTCTTCTGCTAATTCTCCTTACAGGGATAAGATCAGAGCTTATTTGAATTCTGGAATATGGTCTTATGTTCTATATTTTAGGACCAGTGATAAAAGGAAAAACTTGGCTAAACAAAAAGCTGAAGCTCAAAGGAGGCTTTATGGTCAGAATTCAATAAAAAGACCCTTACCAGGTTCCTCAGATTGGGAACAACAGAGACATCAGTTGGAGAAGCGGAAAGAAGAGCTGGTATGAAAATTTTAACAATGTACCTACAGTTTGAATTACGTAATTCGCTTGTCAGGTTTTATTTGTAAAATGTCTTCATTTCTAGAAGGAGAGACTTGCTCAGGTACGGAAGCAGATCTCGAAAGAAGAACACGAAAATCGACACATGGGGAATTACAGGTAACTGTGCTTTTGTTTTTTTATAGATTGAAAAAGTGAAGTGTTAAAATAGCAGTGTCTATATTTTTTAACTTTTAGGCTTATTTTAAGCCATGTTTATATCATGCTAAGAAAGTGCTTTTTGTTTAATTTACTCCCAGCAAGTAGATGGTTCAGACTTGGTGAGAGCTTCTGCTTGCCAGCCTCAAGGGTGGTTGTGTAGTCTTTTAAGCCTGATGTTATCCTGTTATCTTATTTTATTATCATATGGTATTTTGAGAAAGTCAGGTCTCTTAGTATTCTTTCTGTCAGTTCAAAGTCATTTTTGTACTTTGTTGTAAATTCAGATGTATCAGGAACCAGGCAAATAGTGAAACTGTCTGGAGGAGCCTGGTATGAGACAGAAAGGGACGTGGACTGTGTGGGACTGGACCCCCTCCAGGGCCACATTTGACAAGAGAAGATGGGGGGCCCCTCTAAGCTCTTTGTGTTCCTGGAAATACTGCCCCTCCTCCCAAGATTTGATAATGACTCAGCAGAATTAGGAGTATTTGACATCACTGAACTTCCTGCCCTCGGGGTAAGGTGTTCTTTCCAGCCCTAATACCATCAGCATAGGGCTTCCCTGGTGACTCAGAGGTTAAAGCGTCTGCCTCCAATGTGGGAGACCTGGGTTCAATCCCTGGGTTGGGAAGATCCCCTGGAGAAGGAAATGGTAACCCACTCCAGTATTCTTGCCTGGAGAATCCCATGGACAGAGGAGCCTGGCGGGCTACAGTCCACGGGGTCGCAAAGAGTCGGACACGACTGAGCGACTTCACTTCACTTCACTTCAATACCATCAGCAGTAGTGATGAAAACACATTCCTTTCAACCTGTCTACCTAATTCTCTCCAGCAGAAAGGAAAATTCTTCCACCCCTCAAAAGATCATTAGGGTTAATCCCTACATTCTTGTATACATCAATAATCACACTAAGTCTAAAACTTTCCAAACCTTATCACTTAAACTATCTCTGATAAAGCTCTCCAGTATTTCTCCAATATGTCCCATTGCAATTCTTCTTAAACCACCTCCCCTCAACCAGATCTTTATACAATGCTTTCTGGAACTCATCACTTAATGATAATTCTCTAGATAAACTTCAGTTTGTATGGGTAACAGATAAAAATTTATGGATATCTCGTACTGCATTCATCTTTATTTCTAGCACCTAGTAAAGTGACTGATACAGAGTCATGGATTATCTTTGTAGTTTACTTTACATCTTGCACTATAATAGCTTTTAAAAAAAGCTGGTTTATCTGATTTTATTGTAGGCGAATTTATCCTCCTGAAGATAAAACACTACTTGAAAAGTATGAAAATTTGTTGGCTGTTGCCTTTCAGACCTTCCTTTCAGGAAGAGCGGCTTCATTCCAGCGAGAGCTGAATAATCCTTTGAAAAGGATGAAGGTAAAAGAATGAATGTTTATAAAGAAAAGAATGAAGCCAAACAATATGTCTTTAAAAACAACCCATCTTAGTTCCACATGTAAAACCATTTCACTTTTAAGATGCACTTTTCTTCCATTTTAACAGTTGGTAGTGTTTCATAACCAGCCAAAAGATTTCATAAGTGAGTTGTCTTAGCAGGACAAATTACGAGGTAGAGAATGTTGATGTTATTTTGTAATCTATTGTAATAAATGTTTTATTGTAGAGTTGTGTATACATAACTGAATAAAAATAGATTTAAATAACCTAGTGGTTTGTGATGTTCTCATTATTTGGATTATAAATAGTACTATACAATGTTTTTTTCCTGATGCTGCATAGACCTGGCATATGAGAAGTAATTGAAACACACACATTCACATCACCTGTATGCCTTATTAAAAGGTCTATTAGTTATTTATTGCAATATAATAAGCCGTTTCATTTATTTGTTCATTATTCTGCAATCTTGGCTGGGCTCAGTTCAGTTGTTCTTCTGCTGAGCTAGCTTGGGGTGAATCATATATTTGCATTTATTGGAAAGCTCATCTGGGGATGGAAATCCAAGGTGGCTACAGTCATATGTCTGGTGCCTCAGTTGAGAGAGATGGAACATCTGGGAAGTAGGCTGGTGTCTCTTTCTCTTTACATGACCATGTAAGGAGGGTAATCAGAACTCAATATGATAGCTCAAGTTTCCAAAAAGGAGCATTTCAAGAGGACAAACCCAGCATGCAGAGGCTAATCAAGCTCCTGCTAGCATTGTGCTCACTAATGTCCCACTGGACAAATAAGATTTTTTTTGTTGTCTAAAGAGTCAGTGGTCTTTAATAGTTTTTTTTAAGTATTCATATTTACTCATACTTACGTTTTCTTGTGTTCTTAATTCCAGCATGCAGACCTATTATAGTTGTTTACATTTTATATTGCTGGAAATCTCCCTAGTGTGATACCTCCATATCTTGGCTACACTATTATACTGAGTGATTTAAAAATTGTGGTAAAGTTTATTATAAATATATTTTTGTATAGTCTTTGCACTTAAATTCTGCAATAGAAGGTTATAAAGCCATTTTCAAGCAGAATAGGCCTAAGGGACAGAAGCAGAAGGGATATTGTATACTCTAATGCTCTTTTCCTTCCAATTTCCCTCTTTTGACATATGCAATTATTTCTACTGTTAGAATTATGTTCTGTAGTTTTTTTGTTTTTCCTGACCTAGATAGTTATAGACCTTTGTTAATTTTCCTTTACCTGTTCTGTAATGTTATTTCTCTGTCCTGTGAATACAGTCTTTGATCCATCTTTCCATCACTCTGTACTAAGAAATTCTAAGCATTTTGGACCCAGACAGACCTATGTTCAAATTCCAGCTCCCCTATGTTTCAATTTTGTAACCTTAGACTAAACTATTTGTTCAATTGGATCACTAAAATAGTAGTATTAAAAGTATACTTGACAGGTTGTGAAAATAAAATTGAAGTTAATTAAAATAGTCTGTTTAAAGTACTTTCGGTTCAGTTCAGTTCAGTCTCTCTGTCGTGTCCGACTCTTTGCGACCCCATGGACTGCAGCACGCCAGGCTTCCCTGTCTATCACCAACTCCCGGAGCTTGCTCAAACTCATGTCCATCAAGTTGGTGATGCCATCCAACCATCTCATCCTCTGTTGTCCCCTTCTCCTCCTGCCTTCAATCTTTCCCAGCATCAGGGTCTTTTCCAATGAGTCAGTTCTTCACATCAGGTGGCCAAAGTATTAGAGTTTCAGCTTCAGCATCAGTCCTTCCAATGAATACATTTCAAAATTTAGTTTAAATGTCAACACTTTGCCTGCCCCATTCCATTGGTTTATGAGCCTATTCTTATACAATCTTCACACAATTTTCATTACTGTTGTTTCATAGTGTCAAAACTAGGGAGAGTGAATCCTCAAATTTCTTTTTTTCTTTTAAACTCTTAGCTTTTGTAGTCCTTTTATTCTTTTATAAATTTTAGAATCAGTTTTATTCTAAATCTTGATTAATTCTTTAATTACAAAAAAGGCTGCTGGTATTTTAATTGGGATTGAGGAATTTATAAAACAATTTCTAGGGAATTAATACTGAGTCTTCTGATCCATTAATATGGCATATCTCTCCATCTACTTGGATCTTTAATTGGATCTTTCTCTATGTTGATAGTTTTCAGTTTATATTTCTTGTGCATAGTTCATTAAATTTATTCTTAAGTATTTAATTCTTAATTTTTTTGCTATTGTTGCTGATAATATTGTTTGTAAATTTTTTTGTTTTTGATTTGTTGCCAGGTTGTAAACATCTGGTTATTTTTGTCTATTGCCTTTATAGCTAGCATTTTTATGTATTGTATTTTTACTAACTGAATTTCAAATTATATTCTGACTTTTATTTTGGTTACTTAGAACTTTGTTGCTTAATTTCCATATGTTTAAAAAGTTCTAGTTTTATTTGTGGTAAGGATTTCTAGTTTAGTTCATTGGTGTTAGAAAACATATTCTGATTTTAGTCTTGTAAAATAAATTGAGACTTGCTTTAACTTGATATAACTATTTTAATGAATTTCCCAATTTACTTGAGAATAACGTGTATGCTACAGGTAATGGTTATAGAGTTTTATATATGTCTTTTAAGTAAATTTGGCTATTACTGTTGTTCAAATATTCTATAACCTTTCTTATTATTTTGTGCCACTTGTTCTAGCAATTACTGAGAGATTTGTTAAACATTCCAACCTTGATTGTGGATTTAGTTCTGTCAGTTTTGATTTCATATCCTTTGAAGTTACAAAGGTGTCTTTTTAATGAATTCATATATTGTTTTACCACTATGAAATGTAAATCTCTTGGGTGATACTTCTTGTCTTAAGATTTACTTTGTGTGATTAATGCAGTCATACTAGTTTTTTTCTTATGATTGCTATTTCAATTACATATTTTTTCCATCCATGTATTTTAATACTTTTTAATCTTTTATTATACTATTTTATCTTTTATCTTTTTCTATCAATTATTTTTATTATACTGTTTTATCTTATTATTCTATTTATATTTGTAGCATAATATGATTTTTTTAATTAATTTTTTATTGAAGGATAATTGCTTTACAGAATTTTGCTGTTTTCTGTCAAACCTCAACATGAATCATCCATAAGTATCATAATACGATTTTTTCTCAAAAGAAATTACAGTATGCATCCTTTAATCATAATAATCTACCCTGAATTGATATTTTACCACTTCATAGACTGTATAAGGACCATATCAGTTTAGTTTCATTTAGTGTCTCCTTCCATAGTTTGTGCTGTTATCATATACTTTACTTTTATATAAGTTGCAAGCCTCAAAATGTATTATTGTTACTATTACCGAAGCATTCAGTGATTTTAAATTGTTTCCTATGTAACGTCTCATGTTTACTTACATATTTGCCTTTTGTGTTCTTCGTTCTATTGTGCATATTCATGCTTTTGACAAGGTTTGTCTTCCTTCCGTTTGAAGAAGTCTATTATTTCATGTTCCTTGTAGCAGGAGTGCAGTGGTGATGAGTCTTCTGCTTGTTTTTTGTTGTTGTTGTTTGTTTGTTTTTCTTGGTTTTGGTTTTTGTCTGCAATTGTCTTTTATTTATGCCTTTACTTAAAATTGTAGTTTAACTGAGTATAGAATTCTATGTTGGCACTTCTTTTTTTAAATCCCAGCACATCTGAATGTAATTTTTTTTTTTTTTTTTTCCCCTCCTGGCAGCCTTTTTTCTTTATTTTCAGAATTTTGACCTTGATATGTCGGGGTTTTTTTTTTTTTTTTTTTTTAATTCACCCTGCTCATAATTTTCTTGACCTCTTGATCCTGTGGATTCATCACTCTCATTGATTTTGGAAACCTGTCTTTTGTTTTTCCTTCAGATTTTTTGCTGCGTTATTTTGTATATTGTCTCTTTATGGGACTCTCATTACACATATTAGGTCATCTGACAGCATCTCACATACAGTTGGCCTTCTGTATTCACAGGTTCTGCATCTGTGAATTCAACCAATTGTAGGTTAAAATATTTGGAAAAAAATTCAGGAAGTTCCAGAAAGCAAAGCTTGAATTTGGCATGCTCCACCAACTACTTTAATAGCATTATATTTGTAACTATTTAAATGGCATTTAGTTTGTATTACATATTATAAGTAATCTAAAGCTGATTTAAAATATATAGGAGGATTTGTGTAGGTCATATGCAAATATTGCACCATTTTGTATGAGAACTTGAGCATCTACAGATTTTGATATCTGCAGGAGGTTCTGGAACCAACGCCTATGGATACTAAGGGACAAACTGTATCTTTGATATTGTGTTCTGTTTTCCTTCTCTCTCTCTTTCTCTCTGTCCTTCAGTTTGGATGATTTCTATTTATGTATCTTTGCTGAATTCAGTGTGCCAGTAAGGCTATCCAGTCACTTATATTTTTCAACTCAAGAATGTCCATTTGGCTTTTTGAATTCTGTTTCTCTATTAAAAGTTTGCATCTTTTATTCATTTTGTTTTTATCAATTTTATCTAATATGTATATAAGTTATTTTAAAATCCTTGTCTGTTAATTTTGACATCTGGATCATTTATGGACTTGGTTTTATTGATGATTTTTCCTTTTAATTGTGGGTCACATTTTTCTGTTAGTTTGAATGTCCTATAATTTTCATTTATTCTACAGACATTGTTAAAAGCATCAAAATTGAAATTGATACTATTTTGTTCAAAAGAAGACATTTCTTTCTTATTTCAGGGTGCTAGGTCAAGGGGCTGCTCTTTGAGGCAAAGAAAAGTTAAGCAAAAGCAAAAAATCAACAATGGGAACTGTATCAAACTTCAACGTTTTTGCACACCAAAAGAAACAATCAACAAAATGAAAAGGCCACTTACAGAATGGGAGAAAATTTTTGCAAACCATATATAAGAGAAAGGGTTAATATCTAAAATTTGTAAAGAACTCATACAACTCCATAACACACATACAAATAAACACCTTGATTAAAAATGAACAGAGGGACTAAGTAGACAGTTTTCCAAAGAAGATATTCCAGTGGCCAACAGGTACATAGAAAGATGTTCAGCATCCCTTATCATCAGGGAAATTTAAATCAAAACCACAGTGAGATATCACCTCACACTTGTTAGAATGGCTATTATCAAGAAGATTAGAGGTAGCAAGTGTTGGAAAGGATGTAGAAAAATGGGAACTCTTATAATCCATTGGTGGGAACATAAATTTGTTCAACCACTAAAGAAAATAATACAGAGGTTCCTCAAAAAATTAAAATAGATCTACTATATGATCCAGCAGTTCCATTTCTGAGTATTTACCCAAAGGAAATGAAAACAGGATATCAGAGATAAATGCACTCCCATGTTTATTGCAGCATAATTCTCACTAGCCAAGTTATGGAAACAACCTAAGTGCCTGTCAGTGGATGAGTGGATAAAGAGGATGTGGTGTGTATATAAATGGAATATTATTTAGCCATGAGAAAGAAGGAAATCCTGCTATTTGTGACAATGTGGATGGACCTTGAGGACATTATACTAAGTGAGATAAATCAGACAGAGAAAGACAAATCCTGTATGATATCACTTAGATGTGGAATTCAAAAAAGACAGAAGCGTAACACAAAGCGTAAAATGGTGGTTACTAGGACTGGGGTGTGGTGGAGTAGGAGAAATACTGTTTAAGGGTACAGTCTTGTAACTAGAAGTAAATAAGCCCTAGAGAGCTAATGCTCAGTAGAGTGAATATAGACAATATTGTATTGTAATTATCAAACATTACTTAATTATTTCAGTCTCAAAAAAGAAATGATGATTATGTGATGTGATAAAGGAGCTATTACTAAAACGGCAATCATGTTAATGCATAAAAGTGTCAAGTCAACATTTTGTCTCCCTTAAATTTATACAATGTTATATGTCAAATATATTTCAACTAAAAATGAAGTAAGAAAAGAAAAAAGTTGAACTGAGGCTCAGGCTGAATTGCAGAAGGTTTGCTTTAGTTTACCTCAGGTTTCAAAAAACACCTTGTGAGCGATATCTATTCAGTCTATTACAGGCCTCATTCTCTACTGGTATCTAGTAATTTCAAGACTATAGAGAAGTGTTTCTGGTTTTCTATCCATGCCTCTATCCTCCTATTCTACTACACACTCAACTAAAATTGCTGTTGGAGAGGCAGAAGGTGAAGAGAACCAGGTCTGTGGGGCTCTTCTAGGTGTCTTACTAGTCCACATGACATTAGAAAATTCCACTAGATTCTGTTTATCCTTGCAGAATCTCTATGCTTATTATAGACCTAATCTCTGCTCAACTGTTTCTAGGCTTGACAAATGACCCCAAAGTGGAAAGTGGCCACTTATCTCTGCTCACTTAGGAAGCACTTTTCCCTCTCTGGTATAATTCCTTTTACATTACTTTTATCCATAGCTTTCTAATGTCTTAAAAAGTATGATTATTTAGTCTATCATCTTTTTTTAGCTGTTATGATGAAAATATTGTCTATATGACCTTCTTTCTCCTAACAAAATTGGAACTCCTTTTTAACTATTGTATACTGCTGTCTTTAGAATTCATTGTAGGATTGTTGTCTAATCCAAGCTTTATAACAAGAATCTTTCGGTATTTTAATAACTAAATCTTAGGTTGGGATGAAGAGTGACCTTTTTTATGGATTTCCATTGCACAGTGAGATTTCTGGTTTCTTTTAACCCCCCTTTAAAAAAAGAAACACAAATATAAATCATAAATATATAAGTAAAGATACGATATTTTATATGTTGAATAAATAACTCAATGAAAGCAGTTGACTGTGCCACTTTTAGTATAGCTGTTATACTCCTGTTGCTCCTGTCTTTTCATAATGTTACCCTTTGACTTCAAAGTGACTCTCGAAGAGTGTAAGAGAAGACATTAGGCCTATAGAATGAAAACCTTTCATAAAGTTCTAAAGATATTCTTGTTCAATAGTTAAAAATTTGAGTTTCATTAAATTGTGTCCATTACCTAAATACTAACATTGGATTGTTCTAAATGAACCTATTAGACCAGTCGTCAGTGTTCTGTTTGAAGTTGTAATTTTATTTTACACTAATCAATGTGGAAATGATTGGTGAAATTGTGATCTAGAGAAATCAGAGTGAACTTTTAGAAATTTTAAAGTATCCAATAGGCTAATTTATTGAAGTATTGCATTCTAAGATCTTAATAATTTATGAAAACATAAGGATATATTGTGTATGATTATCAATACATAATAATTTCAGCTTAGTACTATTTTTATTACCAGATCTTAGTGAAAGTTTTTTCAAGAGTTTGCCATGATTCTTTATTTCTCATTTGATCTGAGCAATCTTTGTTAAATAGTTTTCGGAATCTTTACTATACACAAATACGAATGAACTTGGAAAAATTCTGGAGTCCATTAGTGATCATGATTTTAATTAATTTTTTTTTAAGGAGGAAGATATTTTGGATCTTCTGGAACAATGTGAAATTGATGATGAAAAGCTGATGGGCAAAACTACCAAGTCTCGAGGACCAAAGGTACCATCTCCCTTACTTCCTATCAAAGTAGGATCTTCTATGGACAGTTGATTTTCTTTTCACTTTTCTGACTCTATGAATGACTGATGCCACGTTCATGAAACTTTGTGGACTACAGAATTAGATGACATTATCTTGTATTTAGGAGAAACTTCATTTTGTTAGTTTTTCTCATTTTCTGATTCTGTCCTTAATCGAGTGAAAGCCCTATGAGTCAGGGTCAAATGAGACCTAGAACTGGTACCATCATTATATACTCAGTACTAAGTTTTCCTTATACCTCAAGACATATAATTTTCAGAGATGCGTAGGATTTTAGATAAGACAAATCATGACTCTAGAGATACTAATGAGGAGCCCCATATTTTACTAGCCCTGCAACATTAAATTTGTGTAAGGTAAAACAGTTAAAGTTTATAAGAATACATAGAAATCGATCATGCTGGCAAAAATAGGCAAGTGTTTGCTTTACTTTCATCTGCTCTGCTTCATCCATGTGTTCTTTTGTTATATGTCAAAGGCTTTGCAAGTAAAGTAGGAAATTTGAATTCCTAAAATCTTGGAAAGATTTTCATTCTACTTTTTTTCACTTTACATTTGAGCAGTACTAAAACTATCACTTCATCCTCATAGATATCCTGCTCTGTCATGCATTCATGATTCTTATTACATGCCTTAGTAGGTTCTCAAAACCATTAGTTAGTAGGTTCTCAAAACCATTAGTTAAATTTGTTGAATGTGTCCACAGGGACCTTGTTGACTAGTGGAAGGGCAGATAGGTGAACCAAAAACAAAGGTATATTGTGGCAAGTACTGCAATTAAGAGCGTGAAAAGTGCTACATTAACATAGAGAAGAAAGGGATTGGTAGACTATGGATGGCTTCATAAAGGAAGCACCATTTGAGTTGCGTCTTGAGTAGTTCTCTAAACATACAAGAAGGGTAGAAGGACATTTAGGGTAGAGAGAACATTAAAGGCAAAGACATGGAGGTATAACACTGCACACAGTATTGGAAAAACAACCAGGAATTTGGTATGACTCAAGTGAAAGATTCTTGGAGAGTAAATGGATATAAAACGAATCTGGTGAAAGATATGTCTCTAGTGAAGACCAGAAACATGAATGTCAGGCATTGTTCTTTTGAATTATGTGTTCTATATTAAAGAACTGTAGAAGATGTTGTTGGTAATTCCTTTGGAACAAATATATTTTTAGAGTATGAGTAAAAGTGAATACCTTCATGTTATTGCTTCATTTTGGAAAATATAGGGAAGTTTCTAGACTTTGTATATTAATTATTTAGCAATTTGGCAAACCAGATGTGAGGCAACCTGGGTGCACAATATTTGTGGAAGATTTGCAAATGCAAAGGCTCTAAGTCACCCTTCTACTGTCTTATAATTTTGTTTAGCTTTGTCAAATAAGGCTTATCATTCAAATAAAAATATTACCTCCAAGAGGACAGAATTCACACTGTGTATTTTTCAACCCCTCTTATTCCAGGCAAATAGTAGGGGCTAACAATGGAAGCACTAGTGGTAAAAAACCCGCCTGCCAATGAAGGAGACATAAGAGACACACGTTCAATCTCTGGGTTGCGAAGATCCCCTGGAAAAGGGAATGGCAACCCACTCCAGCGTTCTTGCCTGGGGAATCCCATGGACAGAGGAGACTGACAGGCTACAGTCCACGGGGTTGCAAAGAGTCAGACACGACTAAAGCAACTTGGCACATAGCACAGCACAACAATGTATTTCTTGAAGTGAATTGATTAATTCCTGTAGTTATTAACACTAGAAATATTTCGAAGTACTGAAAGTTACATAATCAATCTGAAATAAAAGTACTTTTAAAACTTCTAACATCCTGTACACTGAGGGTCTGGAGTATACTAAATTTCAAAACGGCCTTTCCTTTTAGAGGGATGTTAGTAGTTAGTAGTAGTAGTTAAGTCGCTAAGTCACGTCCGGCTCTTGCGACCCCACGGACTGTAGCCTGCTGGGCTCCTCTGTCCATGGGATTCTCCAGGCAAGAATACTGGAGCGGGTTGACATTTCCTTCTCCAGGGGATCTTCCAGACCCAGGAATCGAACCTGGGTCTCCTGCATTGCATGCAGATTCTTTACCAACTGAGCTAGAGGGATGTTATCACACACCAAATATTGATTTCCAATGTATTTACTGGTAGAATAATTGAAGGTAATCAAGGTTAAATGAAACTGGTACTAGGAGAAACAAAGTTTCAATTATTTAAGAATATAAGAAATATTAATTAGCTATTAAATACATAAATAAGTGCTTATTCGCTCAGTTGTGTATACATAAATAATATCACATAAAGTATTATCATTGTTCTTCAGTCAAGTAGAATGTATTTGGTATTGGTTTTATATTTTTAATATGCAACCCAGTTCATAATACAGTTGGACATAAAAATGAATGGTATGGTTTGTGTTAGAACTCAGTACCAGTTTACAAATTTCATTTTGTAGTTAAGGCACTGTTTGGAGTTTATTTGCTATGACTTCTTATTAATTACTACTTAAACAATGTATTTTTAACTAGTCCCAAATGCATGTATGAAACAAAGATTTAGCTGTCCATTTCTGTTTGTGATTCTTTGTAGACTCAAATAGCTCATTATGTAGTCAAGTTCCTTAAGAAACTTTAAAGCTGTTTGCCTACCTGAAGGAAGGTACTACTAGCAAGCTTCACTGTGCCATTGTTTCTTCTGGGTATGCTAGACTTCTGAAGAAACATCCTTTCTCTAGAATTCATATTCCCCAAGACTATCAAAATGTTTGAAGATTGTGTTACTGGTAAATGTTTTTCTGTGTATCTCTTTGAACATGGTTAGCTCTCAGTAAATATTAAACTATCAAAAGAAGAACATATCTTAAACACAAGTTGGTACTTTAGTGTATTAAATTAATTCCCTGCTTTATTTCTCATCCTTTGCTAAGACAGTGACTTTAAGACTGTGCTTTGGCTTACTGTGTATTCTAGGCACTTTGTGAAATGCTTTTTCTTTCTTTATCTTTCCATCCTACACTGCTACATGAGAAGACATACCTCATTTCCATGAAATCCCAGGGTAACCAAGGATTTCATTACAGGGTATGCTAACATCAAAACATTTTTTGTTTGATTTAACAGAGAACAAGAAACTAGTATACAACTGCAGGAACCTTCCCTAGCAGGAATAAGAGGCATATAGCATGTGTAATTGTCTCTTAAAATGACTAAGTTACAAAACTGTCTTTGCTCTACTTGGCTGTGCACATTCTTTCTGAAGTGAAAATGCCCCACTTCCCTTATGATTTATTCCTTCAGCTGTCATCATTGGAAACACATTGACTGGGAGATTCAGCGACAGGTGATTCTGATAGAGATACTGGAACATGATATCAGGGCATTTTGAATCTTTACAAACTTACCCATCTACATTGCACTTATTTTCTAAAAGAATTATGTAATACTGACATTTTTATATTGTATTTCCTTTTAAAATTAGTGTGGGCAATGAAAAGCAATGTTGCTCCATTATGACCAGACCATATGTGTCAGAGGTAGGAATCCTCCAAGAAAAGACATGAGCCAATTGGGAACGTGGAAAACTAACTAAAAATGTTGTTTCTTAAAAGTGTCCATAATGAAGTTAGACATGTGAGGAATATCTTGCTTCTTGTTGCACATTATTCAAGTGGATACGCTCATAGACTGTTTTAAGATGTGGCCTGTTTTGTTTATAGTGAATTATCTTACTTACAATAGCTTATTGGACTGCTGCTTTCTCATTTTATTTTTTGCCTCTTTTGCTTTTCTTTTTCTTCCTTCTCTCCTCCTCCATTCTCTCTCACAAACACACATGCACACATACACATATACACATTTATTGAGTGATTTTGAACATTTTGTTGGTCAGCGTCTGAGTCTTACTCTTTGCAACCCCAGTGGACTGCAGCACAGCAGGCTTCCCTGCCCTTCACTATCTCCCGCAGTTTATTCAAACTCGTGTCCATTTAGTTGGTGATGCCATCCAACCATCTCATCCTCTGTCTCCCCATTCTCTTCCTGACCTCAGTCTTTCCCAGCATCAAGGTCTTTTCTAGTGAGTTGGCTCTTCACATCAGGTGGCCAAAGTATTGGAGCTTCAGCTTCAGCCTCATTCCTTCCAATGTATATTTAGGGTTGATTTCCTTTAGGATTGACTGGTTTGATCTCCTTGCAGTCCAAGGGACTCGCACGAGTCTTCTCCAACACCACAGTTCAAAGCATCAATTCTTCAGCACTCAGCCTTCTTTATAGTCCAACTCTCACATCCATACATGACTATTGGAAAAGCCATAGCTTTGACTATATAGACCTTTGTCAGCAAAGTGATGTCTCTGCTGTTAAATACACTGTCTAGGTTTGTCATGGCTTTTCTTCCAAGGAGCAAGTGTCTTTTAATTTCATGTCTGCAGTCACCATCTGCAATGATTTTGCAGCCCATGAAAATAAAACCTGCCACCTTTTCCTTTTCCTCATCTATTTGCCAAGTGGGAAACTAGACATAGTAAACTAATCATGTGCATAGGACTTTCTGAATTCTAACAAAATAAACATTTCCTTCCATTTTAGCCTCTGTCTTCCATGCCTGAGAGTACCGAGATCATGAAAAGACAGAAGTACTACAGCAGTGGCAGCAGCTACGGCAGTAGCAACAGCTCTTCAGAAGCCGACGACAATGAAAAAGACGAGGACCAAAATAAGAACAGAGAAAAGCAAGTTACATATAATCTTAAGCAGTCCAACCACTACAAATTAATCCAACCATCCAGTAAGTTAAATTCTTCTAGCTTAGCTGTTACGTGAAGAAGTATGGAACTGAAATCACTGAACTCAATAAAAGACCTTGGGCCAAATGAACCCTTGTGTGTGAGGAGACCTAGATTCTACCCCACTTCCTTCCCCAACCAGACCTCATTAGGTCTGGATCCCACAATCCCTTTCAGGGTCTGCAAATGGGAAACAAAGGGAGTTTGACTTAAGGATCTCTGTAGTCTTTTGTTCCATATTTCAAAGTCTTCGTTAAGTCCTACATTTCTGCATGAGTCTTTGAACCTGTGCCTCATGGTTGATCGGTTGATCTGCTGATGGCATTCTCTTTTAAGCCCCAATATTCTCTCATTCCGTTCCCCACTCTGTCATTCATTTTGTTTTATATTCTCCCCTATTTCAAAAAATGTGTGTCTCTCTCTAGGTATTTGAATTGAATGTATCTGTGAGCCACACAATTGTGAAATAGTTGAAGTTTTGTTCCCTCCCATTTCATCACGGGTAAGCACTTCAGTCAGGACTTTGGTGTACAGGAAGTATCCAGGAGAACCACCAACCAGCTTCTCTGTTTCCTTCCTTCCTGCCGCCCTTTTCTGCTTTCTTCCTTTATTTCTTTCCCCATTTTCTCTCTCTTTCATTCCTTTTTCAATCCCAAATGTCCAGTGTTGTGTCTGTGATTCTTCTTTCATCCCCAGATGTCCAGCTTGGTATTGGTGTTGCCCAGGCTCGTTCGGATGCCGCTTCCTGATGTTGTCTCCCATGCAGGACTTTTCTTAACCTCTGTCACTCATCTCTCTGCCTGCCTTGTCCTCCACTGTCCCAGAGCTCCACAAAGGGACTGGTTCAGTCACTCAGTAAACACATTTCTGAGCCTCTGTTGCTCTGTCTGCAGCAATGGCTCAATATGGTAGTTTCCTGATAAACTCGGCCTTCCATACTTATGGAGAAAATGCATAAGCAATGTAGAATTAATATATGAAGACTTTTAATGATCTTTCTTTTACTTTCAAATTATTCCATAAAAATACGTCCTGTCTTTGAGAGCTTATATGTTTTGAGGGGAAGTAGTGTATTATATTTCATTTTTTATTTACTCTTTTAATGTATGTTTATTGAGCACCTGTTTCAGAGTTTGTAAGCTCTTTTATCCATTATTTCCTTTATTTTAAAGACTCCTTAAGTACTTTCAGCATGTCTCTGTGTAAGTATGGCTCTGTTTCTCTTTTGGAAGCTGACATTGTTCTGCCCAGATTTAATAGGTTTTGGAGCCCCTTTCCTATTGGCTAATGTGTGTATCCCTAACAGCATGAACTGACCGAAGATGGAATAGGGATGAGAAAAACTACTAGGGTTTTTGTACTCAGATTCTTTTTTCTTCTAAGACCAGTATTTTTAATAAATTGAAATTAGACAAAGAGTGTACTAAAAATGTTTTTAAGTATAAATTTACATTTTAAAGCTTGTCTAATTTACTTAATATCTTTCTCCTTATTAGTTGTATTTTGTTTTCATAGCCATTAAGAATTGCAACAAAGGTTTCAATTTCTTATATTCTCTTTTTAATCTTACACTAAGGAATGTTATAGCCACAAGCCTTCCTTGAATTTTCTCTCCAAAGAGATGTTGATAACTGAGGATAAAAATTCAGATTATGTACAATGCTTTCTGTTGTAGAGGGTTAATATAGGAAATTTAAACTTGTTACAGTACCAAAGGATATATTTTGATTTGATATATGGTAGGGAGAAGGCAATGGCACCCCACTCCAGTACTCTTGCCCGGAAAATCCCATGGATGGAGGAGCCTGGTAGGCTGCAGTCCATGGGGTCGCTAAGAGTTGGACAGGACTGAGCTACTTCACTTTCACTTTTCACTTTCATGCATTGGAGGAGAAAATGGCAGCCCACTCCAGTGTTCTTGCCTGGAGAATCCCAAGGACGGCGGGGCCTGGTGGGCTGCCATCTATGGGGTCGCACAGAGTTGTACACGATTGAAGTGACTTAGCAGCAGCAGTAGCAGCAGTCCTATGCAAAACTGTATGAAGTATTTTTTTCTCAGATAATTTATGCATGAATGTTTCATTTTTTGTTAGTCTGCCTAAATATCATTGACACATCTAACTACTTAGTTATTCTGTCTGAATTCTAATGTATGCAGAAGAAAAAATGAAAATCTTTTGTGATTCAAGAAAAAGTCTTGTTTCCCTTCTGCAGCTATAATCAGATTATACATATCCAAACCATCATCATAAGCCCTTGAAGAAAGCAGGGCCAAGGTGTATGTATTAGTACATGCTTATGAGTATTTCTTAGGAGAAGATTGACCAATGGTGTGTTTCCCACACAGTCCTTTTTAGAAGCGCCATTCTTTTAAAAACTAGTGTGACTTTCAGAAGGAGATTAACAGTTGGAACAAATTATAGTTGAATGAGTATACTTTTTTATACTCTGCAGAACTAAATAGGACTATTAGACTTATCATCAATTCAAAATATCCTTTAGAAATACATCTCTAAATATAAGGCTTAAGTCCATTGCCTTTATAAAGGTTTACATTTTTTCAACAGCTATTGAAGAGAAATATTTGGGTATTGAACCTGCCTTCATGTGAGTTT
Organism: Bubalus bubalis; assembly: GCF_019923935.1. Classification (NCBI taxonomy): domain Eukaryota; kingdom Metazoa; phylum Chordata; class Mammalia; order Artiodactyla; family Bovidae; genus Bubalus; species Bubalus bubalis. The sequence goes on from NC_059162.1 coordinate 60,016,542, forward strand.
TATGAAATTATTTAATTAATGAAGAGTGATATATTTCCTAAGCAGGGAGAAAATATACAATGGAGGGTATATAGAACATATGTGCTAGGAAAGTTATAGATGTTGATAGTATTGAATAACATTCTATTTCTTTGTGTCAGGCATTAAAATTTGTCAGGAATAATTGGTTCTCCCTTTAAATGTTCTCAATTTGCACAAGCATAGAAGATATTCTATGATTTTTTTAGTTGTTCTGATAACAATCGTTGATCCAGACGTTTTTTCTTCATTTAAATATTTTACTATGGTAATTCAAATCTAATTTTTAAAATTCGTCTGTCCTGTGAATAAGGACTTGTCTGTCTAGTACTACTTTTATAATAACCAGCTATATAATCTTTGTTTTTCTTCTATTATTATTATTGCAATAATTGCATCCTTCCTAGGTGGCGCAGTGGTAATCACCCCGCCCTCCAATGTAGGAACTGCAAGAGACGCGAGTTTAATCCCTGGGTTGGGAAGATCCCCTAGAGTAGGAAATGGCAACCCGCTCCAGTATTCTTGCCAGAAAAATTCCTTGGACAGAGGAGCCTGGCAGGTTATAGTTGGATACAACTGAGCACACCATCACACATTATTATTATTATTTTCATGGGCCCTAAATTTGATAACATCAGTTTATCCTGGCCATTCTCCCCTATTCATTTGCCCCTATGAATCCTGCTGTAAAATATTCTGTTTTTAACATCTGCACAGATTCTAATAAGTGACCAGTCTATATTATAGAAAAAGGGAGCGTGATGGCATTAAGTCAGGGTTTAGAACTGAACTTGGCAATCTTCTTGTCATGTGACAAGTTCTTTCTGAGTCTCCACATGATAGAGATTTGTACTTCAGAGGGTTTCTGTGAGAGCAAAGATAGTAGTGTCCCACCTAGCATGATGCCTGCTTTGTAGAATGTGTTCCATACATGTTAGCTTTCTGTTCTTCTGGTCCTTTTGTCAAGTTTCAAGAATAGAACACTAAAGTACTGTTTAAGTATTATTCTCACAAGAGCCATTCTTTATACATGACAGGGGTTCTGCACTGCGCTCACTGTTTAAATTGAAGAAATAACTCCAAATTTATATTCTCATGGTGATGCCGATGCTTTGACACGTACTGCCACCCTTCTAGGGCTTCTCTGGTGGCTCAGCTGTAAAGAACCCGTCTGCCAATTCAGGAGACGTGAATTCGATCCCTGGGTTGGAAAGATCCCCTGGAGAAGGAAATGGCAACCCACTCCAGTGTTCTAGCCTGGAAAATCCCATGGACAGAGGAGATTGGTGGGCTATGGTCCATAGGGTCACAAAGAGTCAGACATGACTTAGAAACTAAAAAAACAAGTCACCCTGCTAATCATTAGTTTGTATAGATAAAATACAGTGGAGGACTTCTACTAACTCTGCTACTGTGCGATCCCTTTTCTTCATCATCCATAGGCTCCATAAGGCGTTCAGTCAGTTGTCCTCGGTCCATCTCTTCTCAGTCACCATCCTGTGCAGACATCCGCCCCTTTTCTGCTCAACAAGTGATATCAGCATCCCGGCTGACTTCAGGGTCTCGGTCACATTCCTTAAACCGTGCCTCCTCCTACACGAGGCATCTGCCTCAAAGTAATGATGCCAGCTCCTCTGACTCTCTGATGGTAAGTCTTCTGTTTTGCTGCCCTGAAATGAGTGCTGTACTCAGGAATTAGGTGGCAGAGGGATTAGCTGGGAGGAGGATAGATTGAACATCAAATCCTTTCTATTGAACTCATGGTCTCCTGGAATTTGGATTATTCCTCTTTCTTCACCTATAACCAAGTATGGATTCTTAAAAGGCCAGCTTCACTATAGCACAAAACTTGAGGACGAACACTGAGAATATATTTATTTTCCATTTGCTCATGGAGTAGGGTAATTTTGCATTGATTGTACAGTGTGTCTGAATTTGGGGAATTTTGCTTTATGGAAAATTTTCCTTAATGGGACTATTGATAAATAAGTTCAAAAATTAACTATTGGTAAACTATCTTTAGAGCACTGAAATATGGAATTTTTAAATAATGTTTTCTGTATATTAAATTAGCATATAGTATTATATATATGCATATATATAATATTTCCTCCTTTAGCATAAATCTTAGAGATTCAGTATTGAGGAAGTCAGTGAATTTTTTTGCAACCAAGTTTTCTAGTAAATGCTCAAATATTGGGTTGACCAACAAGTTCAATCAGGTATAAAACCCAGATGAACTTGTTGGCCAACTCAGTAGATACCTCCATGTACCTTCACATAGACCAATGACTTATTTAGTTTGTTTATTTAATGTGGATGTGGCTTCCAAAGGAAAGAATATGAAAAGTATAAGTGAATGAATTTCACTTGGTAACAAGTTTCTTTCTGTTTTTTTGCTAATCAAGAATTGCCTGAGATATGTGTAGAAAATGAAATTTTTTAAACACTCATGTTTTTGTTTGGGTATTTTGAACTACATAAAATGCAACTGTGGAAGCATGAAAGACACTCTTGGGAAATCATATCCATTTAATCCTAAGATTTTAATGCTAAGAACAAATGCAAAAACAGTATTTTCTTCCTTTTTCATCGTTATGTTTTCAATTGAAAATGCATCGTTTTTACCTAGACATATCTTTTAGATTATAGTTACACAGTGAAATAAGAAAATAAGACCCCCTCCAAATATCTGTATTCTTTCAAATTTAAGAGTGAGTCTTTGCGGAAACTGAGACCAAAAGAACAAGAAGATGATCTAACAAGTCAGACCTTATTTGTTCTCAAGGATATGAAGATCCGGTTTCCAGGAAAATCAGATGCAGAATCATTAATTCTGATAGAAGATGTGAGTATTTGATGTATATAAAATTCCAAGGAGCTCATACATTTTTATTCTTCTTCCTAAAATATTAAAATTTGTTTCCTGATGTCATTATCTCCAGTGACATAGTAAACTTAAATGACCTCCACAAGCTTTAGAAGATACAGGGGTTATTTGAATTATTATGATTCATGAGCAATTATATCACATTTATAATCAGCAATGCAAAATATCTTTTAGTGTATAGTCCTATTTTAATGATGCTTCATCAAGTTGAAAATAATTAGTGTTAAATAGTTATTTGTTCCGAATGATTAAAGACACATCAAGTTAAGCTTGCTTCTATAAAGAGTTTCAAAGATTTAATATGGAATGAGATAATAAGGGGGAAAGTGGGCCATGGGCATGAAGTAAATATTTGAATATGATACCTTGAATGGTGTAAGTCGAATTTGGAAATGGTTTACGTTGTGTGTATTTTCTTGTTACATATGCATTTGCGCCACCCAGTGGAATGTTCTAAAATGGCAGCGTCCTAAAATTCACATTAAAGTTGGTAACTTACTCCTGATTTAGAAAGAAGGTCCAAGATATTAAAATATTCGAGTGAAATAGCATTTCTTCACCCAAAGTTCTATTGATATTTCTTCACTGAAACATCCTTTCAAATTGTCATTCTTAGAAAATTTCTCAGTAATAGAATGTTGTTTTCTGGTTTCTGGGGTTTTTTTTTTTGTTTGTTTTGTTTTTCACCCGGAGAAGGCACCATCTAGTGGCCAGTTGTAGGATAGAAACCACAGCCATGCAGTTGGCTTTTTTTTTCACTTTTTAGCAGTACTTTACCTGGTGGGCTACAATCCATGGGGTCGCAAAGAGTCGTGCACGACTGAGCGACTTCTGTGTGTGTGTGTGTGTGTGTGTGTGTGTGTAGACCTATGAGTCGGACACGACTGAGCGACTTAGCAACAGCAGCACTAGCAGCAGCAGACCTATCTAAAGCATTGTCTAGAAACAAAACAACCGAAAACAATAATAAAAAAGACTTTTGTAGTTAAAAATCAATAATGACAATTTGTATTTTGCAATCATAACATAGTTATAACCAAAACCCCCAAATATTATGCTTTGTGTTTGTTATATATATATTTTTAAAAGTGAAAATGGTATCTTGTTTACAAATGAGATGCTATTTGTTACCTCAAGGGAGAAGGAAGAAAAATGAACATTAGTTGTAAAGCATTATGCCAGATATATTTCTATTGGCATTGTTATCTTATTCAACAGAGTAGAGGTTGTGTTTTTGCACCAGACATTTTGTTTATATTTCTTAAGATGTAAGTTGTATACTACATTTTTCAGTCAGGTAGGTGAAAAATTAGATAATCTGAGGGTAAAACTAATGTTTGTGGATAACTGTGGTTGTTCTGCGGAGAAGGCAATGGCACCCCACTCCAGTACTCTTGCCTGGAAAATCCCATGGACGGAGGAGCCTGTTAGGCTGCAGTCCATGGGGTCGCTAAGAGTCGGACACGACTGAGCGACTTCACTTTCGCTTTTCACTTTCATGCATTGGAGAAGGAAATGGCAACCCACTCCAGTGTTCTTGCCTGGAGAGTCCCAGGGACGGGGGAGCCTGGTGGGCTGCCGTCTATGGGGTCGCACAGAGTCGGACACGACTGAAGTGACTTAGCAGCAGCAGTGGTTGTTCTGTAAAGAACATGTGTATAGGCTTATATAATTGATATAATATATTAGACATTAGATTAGTTACAACATGTTTACTTATGCAGCAACTATTTTAATCTATTTGTTATAGTGTATATAACTAGAATATATATTCAGATATTTTGCAAATTTGCACCAAAAAATAAAAGGGGATAATAGAATCCTAATTATATATAGGCTATTTTCTAATGTGCTATTCAATATTTTGTTATTATAAATGATGCTGTAAATACAGTTCTTGGAATTAAAATGAAAAACCTATAGTTTTGGCTTCTTCCCAGTCCTTATATTTCTGAAGACATTTGAGTTTCATTAATTAAAGATTGTTTGCTTTTTACAGCAAGAAGAGAAAAACTTTAAATTTAGATGGCTTCTTTACCTTATGTTAAAAACATCTTTGCATTCTTTTTTTTTTAATGAAAGTAGGCATCCTTTATTTCAAATAGTATCATGGTGTTTTCATTTCACAAATTAATTACATTAAATTTCTTAATATTTCTTCCCTCAAACAGATCATTGATAACTGGAAGTATCATAAAACAAAAGTGGCTTCATATTGGCTCATAAAATTGGACTCTGTAAAACAACGAAAAGTGAGTAATGAATACCCCCAAACAGGTTTTTGCTCTTTTGGATTATGTATTAACCTAGGATCATTAAACCACATTCATAATCAAACTGTACACATGCTCTTTTGTTTACTAGTTTCCTTTACAAACATTTGTTATCTACTATGTTTCAGGTGCTGTTCTAGGTTCTGAGGATAAACAAGTGGATTAAAAAAATACTATTGTCTCATAGAGTTGTATTCTAGTTAAGGTGTTTGATAATAAATCAATATATAACAGAATGTATGGTGGTATTAAGTACTGTGGAGAAAAATAAATCAGGATTAAAAATTGAGAGAAGATGACCTAAATGAAATGAGAAAAATACTATGTAGACATCTAGCTACATTGCATTAGACAGAGGGAAGAACAGATACAGAGGCCTGGGGTATAAGTTAGCCTGATCTGTCCATGAGACATAGGGGACATCATTTATTTCCTGATTGACAGGATGGTTGGTTTGTGCTGGTCAGGAGTGTGTGATGTGTTGGTGACAGTTGAAGTTGAATAGATAAGCAGGATCAGATCACAGCTTTACAGGCTGTGGAAATACTTTGGGTTTTATTCCAAGTGATGGAACACCACCAGAAATTTTTGAGCAGAGAAGTTACATAGTATGGTTTCTAATTTAGAGGGATCATGAGAGCTACTTGTGAAGAACAGAACGAGGGTAAATGGAAAATGGCAGAACAGAAGTAGAGACTAGATACTCCATGGTTTTTAGAGTAACTGAGCTGAGAACTAATGGTTGCTTAAGCTAGCTAAGCTAAGTCACTTCAGTCATGTCCGACTCTGTGTGACCCCATAGACGGCAGCCCACCAGGCTCCCCCGTCCCTGGGATTCTCCAGGCAAGAACACTGGAGTGGGTTGCCATTTCCTTCTCCAATGCGTGAAAGTGAAGTCTCTCAGTCGTGTCCGACTCTTTGCGACCCCATGGACGGCAGCCTACCAGGTTCCTCCGCCCATGGGATTTTCCAGGCAAGAGTACTGGAGTGGGGTGCCATTGCTTAGCTAGGTTGATAACTGAATTCAGTGTACACTGGAGAAAGAAAAGGGCTTTATTTTCCCTGTTGTTTTGTTTTGCTTTGGTTTTGAACATACTAAAGTTGATACACTGATTAGACATCTAATGCAGATGTTGAGTGTGTCATTGTATATATGAGTTCAGAGCTAAGGCTGTATATAGAGATACAAAACTATTAGAAAAGGCAGAGGAATCGGAGATCACATTGACAACATCCATTGGATCATCGAAAAAACAAGAGAGTTCCAGAAAAACATCTACTTCTGCTTTACTGACTATGCCAAAGCCTTTGACTGTGTGTAGATCACAACAAACTGGAAAATTCTTCAAGAGATGGGAATACCAGACTACCTGACCTGCCTCCTGAGAAATCTGTATACAGGTCAAGAAGCAACACTTAGAAGTGGACATGGAACAACAGACTGGTTCCAAATAGGAAAAGGAGTACCTCAAGGCTGTATATTGTCACCCTGCTTATTTAACTTATATGCAGAGTACATCATGAGAAATGCTGGACTGGAAGAAACACAAGCTGGAATCAAGATTGCCGGGAGAAATATAAATAACCTCAGATATGCAGATGATACCACCCTTATGGCAGAAAGTGAAGAGGAACTCAAAAGCCTTTTGATGAAAGTGAAAGTGGAGAGTGAAAAAGTTGGCTTAAAGCTCAACATTCAGAAAATGAAGATCATGGCATCCGGTCCCATTACTTCATGGGAAGTAGATGGGGAAACAGTGGAAACAGTGTCAGACTGTATTTTTTTGGACTCCAAAATCACTGCAGATGGTGACTGCAGCCATGAAATTAAAAGATGCTTACTCCTTGGAAGGAAAGTTATGACCAACCTAGATAGCATATTCAAAAGCAGAGACATTACTTTGCCAACAAAGGTTCGTCTAGTCAAGGCTATGGTTTTTCCTGTGGTCATGTATGGATGTGAGAGTTGGACTGTGAAGAAGGCTGAGCGCCGAAGAATTGATGCTTTTGAACTGTGGTGTTGGAGAAGACTCTTGAGAGTCCCTTGGACTGCAAGGAGATCCAACCAGTCCATTCTGAAGGAGATCAGTCCAGGGATTTCTTTGGAAGGAATGATGCTAAAGCTGAAACTGCAGTACTTTGGCCACCTCATGCGAAGAGTTGACTCATTGGAAAAGACTGATGCTGGGAGGGATAGGGGGCAGAAGGAGAAGGGGACGACAGAGGATGAGATGGCTGGATGGCATCACTGACTCGATGGACGTGAGTTTGAGTGAACTCCGGGAGTTGGTGATGGACAGGGAGGCCTGGCGTGCTGCGATTCATGGGGTCGCAAAGAGTCGGACACGACTGAGTGACCGATCTGATCTGATCTGATCTGTGCTATTTTAGTAGCTATAGTGAAGCTGTTGTATCCCTAAATAATGCAAACTATCACTTCCCCTTTCTGAAATGTATTGCTAATAAGGTGAAAGTTGACAGTGATCAAATGATGACTTTGAAATTAGGTACTTTCTTCTGAGTAAACTGAAGCCATAATTAAGCATTAACTCATTCAACAAAGGACAACTCAGTGTCCTGTCACGTGCCAAGTGCTGTTCAGGAGAATGTAGCAAAGCTGGTAGCAGAGGTAGATTGAAAACATTCTGTAAGCCCAGGATTCCTGTTCTCCGAGTCACTGACTGTACGTAGCCTTGATTCATTAAAAAAGGAACCTCTTATTGGAATGCTGAATCTTTTTGTAAGTACAATGTATTTTTTCTAACCTAGATGATAGATAATTAAGTTGGTAATTCAAACAGATAGCCCAGAAACAGATTAAAATATTCATAAGATATTAATACCTGATAAATATGACATTTCAAATCAATGGCGTAAAGATAAATTTCCCCATAAATGATACTAAAACAATCAATGATTTGTAAGAAAATGAAGTTGGAGCATTCTCTCTCACCCTATTCAAAAATAAATTCTAGAAAATGCTGTTGTTTTTTACATGTGATATGATTATACAGAGTGATCAAATGATGTATGTGTCTGATAGTAGTACTATTTATGAATTAGGTGAAACTATTTTGTGTTTTAAGGGTGTCATGCTCAATTGTGTTTATAAATTTCAAGTAAAAATATTTGACAACAAGAAAGCCAGTGTAATAATAATAAGTTGCAAACTGTATTGAAAAAAATTTAAAAGCTTTTACATGTTGATATTAGACTAAAGGGGTCTGAAAATTTGTCTGTTGGGTTGTAACATGCTAACCATTCATTGGACTATCTGTTTGATACATGTGCTATTGCTTAAGAAACTGCATCAAAGAAAAATAAAAAGAAACCTAGAAATGTGGATCAACTTTGGAATGTAGAATTGTTGTTGTTCAGTCACTAAGTCATATCTGACTCTTTGCGACCTCATGGACGCGAGCGCACCTGGTTCCTCTATCCTCCACTATCTCCTGGAGTTTCCTCAAATCCATATCCATTGAGTTGGTGATGCTATCTAACCATCTCATCATCTGGCACCCGCTTCTCCTTTTGCCTTCAATCTTTCCCAACATCAGGGTCTTTTCCAGTCAGTTCTATGCATCAGGTGGCCAAAGTATTGGTGCTTCAGCTTCAGCATCAGTCCTTCCAATGAATATTCAGGCTTGATGTCCTTTAGGATTGACTTGTTTGATCTCCTTGCAGTCCAAGGGACTCTCGAGTCTTTTATAGCACCACAATTCGAAAGCATCAATTCGTTGGCACTCAACCTTTCTTTATGGTCCAACTCTTATGTCTGTACCTGATTACTGGAAAAACCATAGCTTTGACAATATGGACCTTTGTCAGCAAAATCATGCCTCTACTTTTTAATATGCTGTCTAGATTTGTCATAGTTTTCTTTCCAAAGAGCAAGCATCTTTTAATATCATGGCTGCAGTCACTGTCCACAGTGTATTTTGAGCCCAAGTAGAATTAGGTATTATTAAAAGTTACCCACTCAGAGGGCCAAGAACTTAACTAATTTAACATCTAGATGTGCATTAATCAGAACTATATTTCTTTGGACTATGATTATAGTCAATAATTATTGGATGGCTATATCAGTTCAGTCCCCTGGAAAACAGACATATGACAGAGTTAGAAGTGAAAGAAATTTCTGAGGAAAGACATACAAGAAAGATAAAGGTGGAGAGAGTTTGAGCAGGCAGGAAGAGCCTTCTGACTGGAGCTGGTCTGACACCAGTGAATGGAAAACAGGAGGACTGGGGAGGAAGAAGTTCAGACTAGAGAAGTTCTGAGTAAGACCTGTCAGGCTGATTGGGAGCCCAGAACACAAGTTGCTTGTGAGAGCGATCACAATGGGCAGAAATAGCTTCCCTCTGGTATCCCAGCCATGCTCAACCTTGGCCAAGAGCAGTCTGGGGAGCACCTAAACTTGGCTTGAAGTTGTAAAATCATTGATCCTCAATGGGGATGCTGTCAGCTAACTGCACTCTTAGAGATTAGTTGATTCAAATGGCATATCTCCAAGGCTGCCACAATGGTTGTGTGTGATAAAATTTAGTGTGACAAACATTTATTGGTTGCCAACTTTGTACAAGAACTATACTGGACACTGTTGGGGATTTTGAGAGTTGTTCATTCATTCATTCATTCATTTGCTCATCAAAACATGTACTTAACAATATTGATTGAGAGACTACAATGTCCCAAACACAGTTCTAAATATGGAATGCACAAGACTCATTTAAATCTCTTAATTTCATTAGAAACTATTGTTGAAATATATATTTTACTTTTTCCATTCTAGTATCAAAGCTTTTGCTAGTTGCTTATTAGAATGTCGTGAAACTCTCAGATTAGAATGCCACACACACACAAACGCTTCCACATACCTTATTTAAAAACTTCCTTAATGGGTGTAAAATTTAAAGGTCAATGATGTGGGACTAAACTACTGAAAATAATCCTCACTAGGTGAAAACTGAATCAGCTAATCTTACTTAATGTCATGTTGTGGTAACTTCACACTAGCGTAATGTAGCCTTCTCCCAAGAATGCAGTTGTAAGGAATAGACCTGAAGTATGAAAATATGACAGTGATGGTGGGTGGTGAAGAATGCCAAATTTTCTGAAGAGCTTTTTCTCTGATATCAAGTAGTGGTAAAAAGGTTGTATTATACTTACATTTATTTTAGGATTCTAAGAAATCCTTGTTTATCAAGTATTTCTTCTCTAAATAACAGTTTTAAAAATACCTACAATAGCTGCTTCTGCATGGATTTTGATGTTCTTTTTTTTTAATTTTATTTTATTTAACTTTACAATATTGTATTGGTTTTGCCATATATCGAAATGAATCTGCCACAGGTATACATGTGTTCCCTATCCTGAACCCTCCTCCCTCCTCCCTCCCCATACCATCCCTCTGATGTTCTTATTTTCTATCTCTTTTTCACTTGGGCTCACACGGATGCTGTACAGGCCGTTCATTTTGCATCAGCAAAGATGCCTTTACCCTATAGCCTTGGCTGCTGCATGCATCATTAGTGCAGCATGTAGTGATTTTAATGTTATTTCTAAACCTCCCTCACCTCATGCCATTATTTTAATTTAGGACCAACTGTTCAGCCATATGGAGCAGTTTGTCATTCAACATCTGTATGTACTTGCAAAATATGAATTTGTCTGTGTGCTTTATGCTTTCAAATGAGCTATATTTCATATGGAAAAGACATACCTTTTCATTTTATTAATGCTTTCATTGACTGAATCTCCCATTTATTTTTCCCTTGGAGAGCTTAATGTTGGATCATGATGCTTTTAAAAGTCACAATGTCAGGAAACGGATACCATATTCTATAAGTTAGCCTCACTTGAGTCCACAGATAAACACAAAGGGCACCTTGCTGGCCACTTGTTTTTGTGTTTCACAAATTATTCATCTTCCATCCATTTGCTTCTAACCCCAAAGCACCCAGAAAACCAAATAGCATTGCAAATAGTACTGACACTAATTTACCTCATTCCAGTCTGATTTCTTGCCTGTTTTCTGCCTTCCTAAAAGTATTCAGTTGGTGTTTTGCTAGAGGTGCAGGCATTGTCTCCCCATCTGTGTGGCTTTTTAAGCAAACTGGTCCCTGATGGATTCCATGGCTCTGCTGGAGGGCACGCCTGCATAGCCTTGTATGTACACAGTGACTCCACCCATCTTCTCAAGTATTGCTTGACTGAAGGTGAATCTGAATCTAAGCAGAGACAATTTGATTATCTTCTGATATTGCTGTTGTCCCCTGGACAGATCAAATTAATTATGAAGTATTGCTGGGTAGTGGTTAAGAACAAGGGTCCAGCTACAATGCTATCCATTACCTAATTGTGTGATCTTGGGTAAGTTACTTATCTTTTCTATGCCTGAATTTTCTCACCTATAAAATGAGATCCAAACATTTTCAAAACTAAAACATTTTTCAAAACTATTAGGTAGCAAAATCTAACCCACCTGAACTCTTTCAGTGACAATAACATGACAGGAAGTTATTTTTGTTTGTCTCTTGCTTTGAGTATTCACATGTTTTCCTGTAGAAATATAATGCTTATGATTGTGGAATCTAGCCTCAAGATTTTTGGAAAGAAATTATGGACAAGTCATATCTATCTCAATGTTTTTATTTTGAGTATTAAATGAATTGCTATCTGTAAAAGTGATTAGAACAGTGCTTTGTCCATTGTAAGCCCTCAATAAGTGTTAGCTCTGATTTTTACCTTGTGGACATAGGTTTCAGTTCCTTGCAAGGAGCATTTTCACTAAGACAAACACCTACTAAGTGCTAGACCTGTCTTGAGCCTTGGGGACCTGGTAGGTATAATTCTTTTTTTTATGTAGCTGACAATCTCCATTAACTCACAGGAAATTAAAATAAAGTGAGATAATTATTAATAGTAGAAGAATTGGGCATTAAGGGACCATAAGGTATTCAGTGACAGGTAAAGGTCTCCCTGAAGAAGTAATGTTTGAGGTAAAACATGGAAATTCACCAGGTGAACACAGGCAGTGGAGAGTCTATATGAAGACTCAGAGGAGAGATGAAGGGTTTGGGCTCTTGATCCCTTGGTTTTTATTCTCTTATGGTTTCCAAATTACAGGTCTCTCTAAACCACTCCTTTCTCCAGGACCAGAGCTTGAAATTGAAAGGCAAAGGAAGCAAAAGAGAATGTATCTTTCCAGTAGGCACTCTGGCAAAGAAGAAACAAATTTGTGGGTTGCCCAGACCATGCTAGTCCCACAGTCAGGGAAATCACCCGTCAGGCAGTGATGTTTGCTGGCAGCAAGAGGCCCGAAGGCCTATCCATCTTCATGTTGGAGGAAACATTAGAAGTGCAGCAGCTGCATTCCCCACCCCTAACTCTCTGACCACTTTCTGAAGTTGCTGCTTTTAGCCATGTGTTTTGGCTTCCCAGGTGGTTCAGTGATAAAGAATCCACCTGCCAATGCAGGAGATGCGGGTTTGATCCCTGGGTCAGGAAGATCCCCTGAAGAAGGAAATGGCAACCCGTTCCAGTATTCTTGCCTGGGAAATCCCATGGACCGAAGAGCCTGGTAAGCTATAGTCCGTGGGGTCACAAAAGAATTGAAGACTTATTAACTAAAACAACAAATAATAACAGCAAGGCTAGTATATTAGGCCATCATGCTTTAAAATTCCATCAAAATTAAGAATAAAACATAAACAGAGTAGTGGCCAAGAGAGTCTCCTCTAAGTGATCTTCTAGGGCCATACCTGGCACGGATCAAGCAGCCTGTACATGAGATTCACCCTCCTCTTTGGCTCTTATGCATCATATGCATTTCACTGTGCACATATTCAGAAAGAAATGAAATACCTAGCATCTCAAATGCTATGTCACTTTGTGTGCATGGGTGCTTAGCCACTTCAATAGTGTCCAACTCTTTGTGACCCCATAGACTATAGCCTGCCAGGCTCCTCTGTCCATGGAATTTTCCTGGCAAGAATACTCAAGTGGGTTGCTTTGTCCTGCTCTAGCGGATCTTCTCCACCCAGGGATCAAACTTGCATTTCCTATCATTTCCTATGTCTCCTGCATTGCAGGCAGATTCTTTTACCACTGAGCTAGTGGGGAAGGCTTCTGTTACTTTAAAGTTGAATAATTAATAATAGAATACAAAATGAAGATAGTTAACATTTTTTAACACTTTAATTTCATTTATTATATAGAACTCATATTTATTCTTAAAACCAGTTTATGGATTATCTTTGCTACTTTTTAAAATTCTTCCTGCATTATGACTTTTGGGTGAATTATTACTCACTAATACATAGAAAGGAGGAAGAAAAATTGAGAAGAGCATTGATTAAAATTCACCATTTACTGCTAGTATTGATTCTTGTATCACATCAATCATAAGTCCTGTTTTCCACATTAAAAATATAAGAGGTTAAACTATTAGCTCAACTGCAATTGTAAAAAAAAAAAAGGTATGAATTAATGTCTGATGTGCATATTTTATCAGTATTATTGTGAATAATTCATATTAAAAATTTAAAATCCCTCTTCATAATTAAGGTTTCATTATCTGTAATAACAAGGTTTTCTGGGACAATTTTTTTCACAAGCTGCTTTATTACAGATGGCATTATCTTTCCTCATTCTTCTCCCCTTCAACCCACACACCCCTGATCCCTTTGCCGTTTACATACTGTTCCCACTTCACAGTAAAAGAAGCTGAAGCAGGGACGGCACTGTGGTGTTTACACAACTAGTGTGAGAAGCTGTAGTTGATATTCTTCTATAAATAAAATGTTATTTGGAGATATTTTTTCCTAAATTGATTTTTAAACATATGTTGATTCTAAATTTGCCTTCATCAGAGAGAACTAATATCACTTCTTTAAATATGGCTGTTTTAAAGAGAAACAAATTAAATTCTTCTATCTGCTTCCAATTCTCTTATACATTTGTGCCTATGGGAAAAAATCGTATCTTCTCTCAGCCTTTATGTTTGAAAGTTGTTCTTTTTTCATCTTTTACTGTCATATTTACAGTCAGTTCCTTATATTAGATGAATAAAATAAATGAAAAATTTACTTTGGTGGATTGAAATTAGGATACTATATTTGTGATATTTACTTTTTAAGAAAACATTTCATTGGAAATTTGTGAATTGAAAAAATATTAAATATGTCAAACTAGACAAAGTAGCTTTCTGGGATTTATACTTTTTTAGAATATCTAGCAGCAGCAGGATTTTAGTTGTGTAGAATTAGATTAATCCTAGCCATTGTTTTGTGATACTCTCTCATTACTGGTCCATATATGGCCTGCTTTTATTAAATAGTGTTCTTAAGTTACTGTACCATTTGTGAACCCAACACCCAGATTAAGGATTTTGGCAATAACCTATGATCTTATCAAATGACTCCCTTCCTATCCCCCTGGCCCTTCATGTCTCAGGTAGCCATTTTCTGGAATTTGGTATTCCTCAGTCCCCCCCTCCTTTTTTTAATATGATTTTATTATATCTATGTGTATTCCTCATAAGTATTTTAAAAATTTAACTATTTCTCTTATATAAAAAGTTTCACCTTGTATGTATTGACTGGTATGTATTTTGTAAAAACTTAACCTATAATAATTAAGATGCTCTATGTTATGTGCCCTTTTATTTCATTCAACTGCTGTATAAAAGTCTTAAGGGAATGAGCCTATGACTATATATTTATTCACTTTCTCACTGATGGAGGGTTAGGTTTTCTTCAGGTGTCTACAGTTATGACCAGTTGTATGAACATTCTTGTACATGCTCTTGCTTTTAACCTATGAGAGATTTTCTCTTAGGAATAAACTTGCTGGGTCATAGGATATATACATTTTCAACTTTAGGAGTTAATGCCCAGCTAATATTTTCTAGTTTGTACTCCTGCCAATTTTGTTTGAGATACTATAGATCCATATTTCTCCAATACTTGGTATTGTCAGACTTTTAATTTTTGTCAATTAAATGGATAGAAAATGATATCTAATTATACTCTCAATTTTTATTCTTTATGTTTACTGGGCATATTTTTCTTCTTTTGTGACTTATGTATTTTTGTCCATTTTTTTCTGTTAATTTGTTGGTGTGTATATTAACAATTGGTTAGGCATTCATTATATATTCCTGATACTATTATTTGGTTAGATGTATATGTTTTGAATGTATTTTCCTAGCTTGTAACTTGATCTTTTATTGCCTTTAAGATATCTTTTGATGTCCAGAGTTCTTAATTTTAGTATAATCAAAATCTGTTAATATTTTATATTCTATACTTTTTTGTTATTTAAGTAATCTTTTTCTAACCCATGATAAAAGATATTCACTTATACTTCCCACTAAGATATTTAATGGCTTATTTTTCAAACTTCAAGCCCTAATCACTGTAGAGTTGATTTTTGTGGACTGAGTAAAGTAATGATTTCAGCTTCAGCTATTTTTTCAAGAATATTACTATTTAAAAAAATCTGTTTATTGATTTACTTTAAATTTAACTTAAATTTAATTTTTAAATTTAATGTCTTCTTACTCTAATGGTCAGACTTGCCACTTATGTCATATATCAAAGTTTCATAAATACTGGATCTATTTCTGGACTTTTCATTCTGTGCTGTCTTTTAGTGAATAAGTGAGTCAGTATGTGTGTGTGTAGTCATATTTGAATTAAATATATTCATCTTTGAATTTTAGACACATACCTATACACCTAGATTTTTAAATATTTTGGTTTTTGCACTAGGTTTTGGACATAGTAAAAACAAGTGTCCGCACAGTTCTTCCACGTATCTGGAAGGTACCTGATGTTGAGGAAGTGAATTTGTATAGGATTTTCAACCGAGTTTTTAATCGCTTACTCTGGAGTCATGGCCAAGGTCTGTGGAACTGTTTTTGTGATTCAGGGTAAGTTTTAAGTTATTTTCTATTACTTTCATTTTTTTTAATCTTTTACTATTTAATTATAAAGATAGCCCAATCAAATGGCTGAATTTCTTTACTCTCTTAAAATGTGGTTTAGTAACTGCATATAAGTTTCAGTGCTTAACTATAATTTATAATATTTAAGCTGATGTAGATGAGATGGTGGTTGTGAACACAATACCACTAATTTGAATTCAATGGAGAGAAAGTATTCCCAATGAAAAAACTCAATTACATCAGTATCCTTATGGTTCTTCTGCTGTTTCCTTTATGTAACCATCTTCCAAAATCATGGCTACACTCCTGCTCCTTTCCAGACTTTCAGTCCTGTCAAAGCTGTTGTGACTCACTGTCATTTCGTCCTCAAGGTATCTAAAGCCAAGCATTCCCTACCTCCCTTTTATTTGTAAATGGCTTCCCTTCTGGACTTCCCAAAATCCCATTATTACTCTCCCAGTCATACAGGTTTGGTATCTCAGGGGCATCCATGTCCTTTTTCTCCTTCATTGTCTTTTCAGCCATGGGCTAATCTTGTTAGTTTTTCTATCAAATCCCCACTGTAGCTACTGTAGATTATTTTTCATTTTTCTTAACAGTTCTCAATTATTTAATTCAAGATTGTTCTTCATTGTTCCTAACAGTTTTCTAGTATTTACTTGATAATTTAAATACTTTTGTAGATATAGTGCTGAATTTGATACAGTCCCTGCCCTCAAGAGGCTTCCAGGGGTAGCTCAAACAGTAAAGAATCTGCCAGCAGTGCGGGAGATCTAGGTTCGATCTCTGGGTTGGGAAGATCCCCTGGAGAAGGAAATGGCAACCCACTCCAGTATTCTTGCCTGGAGAATCCCATGGACAGAGGAGCCTGATAGGCTACAGTGCATGGGGTCACAAAGAGTCGGACATGACTGAGTGACTAACACTGCCCTCAAGAGACTTAAAAACGATAATAGCTAATGCTATACCACTTATTCGGAGAAGGCAATGGCACCCTACTCCAGTACTCTTGCCTGGAAAATCCCATGGACAGAGGAGCCCAGTAGGCTGCAGTCCATGGGGTCGCGAAGAGTCAGACACAACTGAGTGACTTCACTTTCACTTTTCACTTTCATGCCTTGGAGAAGGAAATGGCAACCCACTCCAGCGTTCTTGCCTGGAGAATCCCAGGGACGAGGGAGCCTGGTGGGCTGCCGTCTATGGGGTCGCACAGAGTCAGACATGACTGAAGCAACGCAGCATACCACTTATTATGTGCCAGGCATTGTTCTAAGCACTGTGCATGTACTAATTGATTTAATCCACATAACATCTCTTTGAAGCAGGTTTTATGATTATCTTCATTTTAGAGATAAAGAAACTGAGGCACATATAGGTACTAAGGACCTAGTGCGACTGAGATTTGAACTCAGGCAGCCTGGCCCCAGTCTTCATTCTGTTAATCAATAAACTCTGCTGTCTCTAATAGACAAAATAAGATACATGAAAAGTCATGATTATGAAAGAGACACAAAGTATTGTAGGATTTCAGATATAATGAGCCTTTAAGGGAGAAAGGCTAAGTGAAATTGATAGATTCCTAGGCATTTTTGCCTCTAGTTTTTTGTTTCCCTTATCCATCCTAATGTCACAGTAATTTCCTAAAATCTAATCATTTCCTTCATTTATTGTTAATGTCTAGATTTCTTATTTAAAGATACAAGACTCTCTAATATGCTAAATCTCTTATTATTTTTCCTGTCGTCTCTCTCATTACTCTCCTACTTTTTTTTTTAATTTTATTTTATTTTTAAACTTTACATAATTGTATTAGTTTTGCCAAATATCAAAATGAATCCGCCTCCCCCCAAACAAATTGATTATTTTTCAAATATCTTAAAATTTTTCTTTTTTCTTTCTTCCAACTATTAATGTCAATGAGTATCTGATTGGACTGCCTTCTACAAACCCATTTATCCAATCTCCTCTCCATTATTTGAATCCCATGTAAAGACCCAGACTATGTCTTTTTTGGGTAAAACCTTAACAGCCTTTCTAGTCTGAAATGATCTGAATGTCCTCTGTTTAAATATTCAAATCATCTAGTACTGAATCATTTATACCATTTGTAGACTTATTCTCACCACCATAATTTTCCTCAGCTATCATTCACCAGCAGGGAGAATCCATAAGGTGCTCTGGATGGTGATGAAATCTGAGAATAGTCTTGGCTATAAATTATTTCTACTGAGACTTAAATAAAACATTTGAACTGTACTCCATGACCCTTGGAGAAGGCGATGGCACCCCACTCCAGTACTCTTGCCTGGCAAATCCCATGGACAGAGGAGCCTGGTGGGCTGCAGCCCATGGGGTTGTGAAGAGTCGGACACGACTGAGTGACTTCACTTTCACTTTTCACTTTCATGCATTGGAGAAGGAAATGGCAACCCACTCCAGTGTTCTTGCCTGGAGAACCCCAGGGACGGGGGAGCCTGGTGGGCTGCCGTTTATGGGGTCGCACAGAGTCAGACATGACTGAAGCGACTTAGCAGCAGCGGCAGCAGCCATGACCCTTAGTTGCTGACTATCTACAGAATTTCTCTTATCTTAAATCATAGAGATTTTTCTTTCTGTTTGTTGATCCATTGGTTGGAATGTTGAACATGAATTTCAGCTTCTCTTCACAAATGGAAGACAGTGAGATAGTCAGCTATTGAAATGGGTGCTGGCGACTCTATTTTGGTAATTTACTTCGACTCCATTCAGAATCCTTTCTTCTTGTACCTGGAACAGTACTCCACTCACATTTCTCTGGTGGTGTCTATTACTACTGGTAATGATAATGAAAGTAAATAACATTTTTTGAAGGATTACTAAATGTCTGATACTGTTTTATATATTAAATATTTTTAGAATTGCCACTATAATATTTTTAGTAAACTATTATTATTATTCTCATTGTATAGATGAAAAAATTGAAGCATAAAGTATATAACTTGCCCAAATTTTCATAGTGAGCTTGCATTTAAACTCAGGTTGTGTGAGTCAAGAGTCCAAGTTCTTAACTCTCTGCTTTATTCATGCTTCTCAAAGCAGCATTGCCAGTGGTTGCCAAGCTTGCTGTGTTGCAAGCCCTGTAAGCACTAGCCAAATCCTCAACCCATCAAACTGAGCAGATGGAGCAGGAATAGCTCTGCATCGGATTTGATCTCCTCTCTCTAACCATTTCTTTAAAAACTTGGTGGTTTGTAGAGATGAGTTTTATACCAGATTTCATTTTATACCTTTACAAGTGACATTCCTCGGGTTCCTTAATTTAATGAAGTCAGATAATTCTGTGTGTGTGTTTGGTTGGCACTTTGAATCCAGGATAGTTCTACTTTTTCTTTGAATCATGTCCAGTCAATGTATACTTTAACCTTTGATCTAACAACCTAGCGGTCTAGGTAAAAAATCTACTCTAAGCTTAGTTCTAAAGGAATGATTTTAATAAAAGGTGCAGCTTTCACAGTTAGGTATAAAACTCTTGGAAAAAATATAATCCAAATAACTCTGAACCACCTTGATTCCTGCCACTGCCTGTCTCAACTCCCAATAATAAATCAAAATGAATAAACCATTCCCTGTCCACATCTCAAAACATCAAATAATGTGGATGTTTGTCATTGGTTTTCTGACAGTTGGCCCAGGGGTTTTGCTGATGCACTGAATAGAAAACATGCTCACCCTTTTCTCTTGCTCTTTCAGGCTGCTGAAGCCCATGCCCAGGGACTCTTTTAATCACAAGCAGCCTGGGAGTGCTATTCAGAATGATGCTCCACATTATGAATGTGTCCTCTCCAAGGGAATAGCTCTTGGAATTTTCATAAATAAAATTATCCACCACATTTTACTGAGATAGGGCAAGCCTGGGTGCTATGGGACTTAAACTTGGGCCATAGAGCTCACAAGAGGTGTCCAAGGGAAGTAACATTGCAGCTTAGACTTGCAGGAGGAGGAAGAAGAGGAGGCAGGGGCCTTATGGGAGAAGGAATGTATTATTTGGAAAAACCCCATCTTCACTCAAAATCCTGGTGTGTAAACCTTAGAGAAAAGAATCTAGTTTAGACTGTTTAGTCAAAGACATTTTCTTATGGAAATTCATCATAGAAATGCTTTCTATTTTTATTTGTTTTATTTTTTAACAATCTTGGGGGAAGAAATTGTAAGGAATATTCTAAGGCAAGGGTCTGCTTCTAGGCTGAATTATATGCCTATGTGAAAATGTATGCATATCATATATGCTACTTATTAATAAAATGATGTGACTGTTACCGTCCTCTATCACTTTAGTTGGATGTTGTGTTGTTAGTATTTTTCAGCTCATTAATCTTTCTGAGCTGATATCCAGTTGGTGATGTCCAGTTTTTTGTTTTTTTTTTACTTTCTTCTTTTTGCTACTTAACTTTGGGATCCTCGATCATTCATTAGGGCTCCAGAGGAAAAAGAAATGAATGTTTGTTGTTTTTTTTTTAGATAGCTGCTTTATTAAATATTTTTCATGAAAAAGGTGGTGAAAATTATTGGATTACTGGCTAATATGTGGCTTTTCAAGTTTCTGGATTTCATTAATGATTCCCCTTTGTTACCAGGAGGTTATTCAGTATTCTGTATCTTATTGTTATATTATTTTAAGATGTCATTTGAAGTTGTTACTTTTAATATTTCTCTGAGGATTCAGGAGTGCCAGAGAGAACTTTTTAACCATTTAATTTTCCTTTCTGAATTCGTGGATTTTGGTCCTCCCATTTCCTTGGAATTTCGATTCAGAAAGCAGGCAGATAAGACCCTGAGTTCTTTGATAAAGGCATTAGTGTCATAAATTATTCTCCATCCTTTCACTTACTTCAAATTTTTTGTGTTAGTATTGAAAATTGAGATACTGTAGTGTTCTAGAGGGATTTCACATTACTCAGCTGTGCCAGGTGGCAGGTTAGGAGATTGGGGACACAGTTCTTAAACACAAGAAGAATAGGTTTCTTTTCTGCAGAGGGGTACCATTAGCCTAGTGCCAAGCAAAGCAAGTCCTGGTCATTTTCTTTTTTATTTATGAGTGACTCTGGCATTCTGACACTTAAATATGGATTAATAGTGTAGAATGTAGCCTTTGGTCAGTGGTAGTGAACATACACAGCAAAATTCGGTAGAGAACCTTGTCATGTTTATTTTCAGTTTTTAAGAAACAATGACAGAATGAAAAGCCAAAGCTGCCCATATTATAACTCACATATTACTCAGAATGTTATGTCAAATTAAGGTGTTATATTGATAAAAGAAGCTCATTTGTCTTTCTTCCATTTTGTTTGTTCTTTTCTTACTTCAAGTCAGGAAAACAAAAATTACCATGATGTAAGTGATCTGATAGTGAATCTAATCAAATGGCTCCAAAGTATTAAAATAGAAATATATTCTTATTCAGAAGAGAGGGTGGTGATGGAGGTAGGCTTTTATGGAAATAACTAGAACCCCAGGGAAGAGAATGTAAAAGTGCTCAGTCAAGAGTCAGAACATTTTCTTTGTGTATTTACATTCATATGAAACTGTAATTTCTCTGAACCCAGTCATGTAAGACTTGCTAGGCCAAGACATAAACAAGTTCCCTTATTAATTTGCATTCTCCAATATTTTTCTTGATCACATAAAGTAAATTGGTGACATATATGTGTATATATATACAAATATAGATATATAGACATGTATGTCATATCTAGTTTTTCTTACATTTAGTAATAAAATAAAAATTTAGAGTTAACTAACATATTACTGTTTCTTGAATGAAAATAACATTTAATCCCTTTTAAATAATAAAAACTGTATTATATAATTAGCCCTGAACATCTCAGAACATAGAAGAAAGTTTATTTCTTTCAGTCTACTTAATTTGAATCTTATTCCCTTTAAGAAAATATGTCATTCACTGATGACATGCTGTCTTTTTGGGACCATGTTTCTCCTGAAAAAATAAACAATAGACTTTCTACTAAAAAATACCTTTATGAGTTCCTACAGCATTTTTAAAAAATTCCAAAGATATCAAATATCCACAGAAGATTGAAAATGGAGTCTTTGAATTTCCCATTGGGAAATGCAGTTCTTCAGAAAAATATTTTTCTTAATATATTTTTTCTTTCTTAAAATCTAGTCTTTTCTTTCTCTGAGGATTAAGTGAATTGGTTTATGTAAAATGAGACTTGAACCATTACCAAGTCTCAAAGCAAACTTTCCCCTTGAAGCTTGAAAGGAGTTTCAGTTACACTAAGGAAATCAGTCTCTCTCTCTCTTTTCCGATGCTGGGGGGGTAGTAACATGTTTTCTCATTTGGGTCATAACAGTCAACTTAGGAATTGTGAACACATATATATGTGTACACACACACACACGCACGCGGACACACACACACACGTGCGCTCACTCAAGTTTACCAAGGCACTGTGTACTACCGCGTGCTGTGTGCTAAGCTGAGTGTGCTGAAGGACACTGCCTTTGGAACTGTGACAGGGCAGCACTTGTTGAGATTCATTACTTCTACAGTACAGAGCGTGTGCTCTAGGAATATCATGGACATAATTACATATGAACATGTTTTGAAAGCGGTGGTCATAATCATGGGATTAATCTAAATTTTGTTGGTTCAGAGAGATCACAAATTAAGTTACAGTGACCTTTTAATCTGTGGGATCATCATTAATATAAAAATAAATATAGCTTCCCAGAAAATCTGTATTTCTAGAATACCTAAGTTTTGAGAAATTAGTTCAGTGTTTTACAATTCCTTCAATGTAAAGTAACTCAGTTTTTAGGAGCTGTTGGGAAACCATCCTGTTAGCTACTCAGAGCTGGCATCAGTTAAATCTTTAAAGATAGGAATTCTGTGCTGTATTTTTTTAACATAAAGATTACCTTTAATTTGCATATTTACTAGATAACTTTAACCATCTGTAGTCATTTCATATATGTGAGGCCATTTATACTTTTTCTTTATTGGTTTGTTGCTAGGTAAGTGATATTATTGGTTGCCATTTTTAACAGCCACATGAGGTCATATCTGTTTCCATGCCAACAGATCCTCTTGGGAGAGTATTTTCAATAAAAGCCCGGAAGTGGTGACTCCTTTGCAGCTTCAATGTTGCCAGCGCCTGGTCGAGCTTTGTAAACAGTGCCTGCTAGTGGTTTACAAATATGCAAGTGACTCAAGAGGATCACTCTCAGGCATTGGTACTGATTGGGGTAATTCCAGGTACTTGTTTTACATTTCCTAGATCCTGTGTGCTTTATATAAAGTAATGCTGCAACATACTTTGAAAGTGAAAGTCTCTTTTTGTCTAGATGGCTAGAGAAAAGCTAAAGACTAAAAATTTATACTTGCTACTATCTACAAGATTCTTTTAACTTGAACAATCTTTACCTTTAAAAGACTGAACAAGAACAACAATCACAAACCTGAAGGTTTCAAAAATAACCAACGTGGAAATGATATTATGTAACTTAACATACTTTTTTTTCAAAAGCCAAGTAAGAGCATACAAAATGGTAATAAATTTAATTTTTCCCTCAGCAGTTATATTTTGTCTTTTTCCTCTATCCTAATATAGTTGAGAAGATGCCTTTAGTTTCATTTTTAATGTTCAGTATGGCTCTACTATTCCCTTTATCACCAAATAGATCTGTGGGAGGTGGATTTTAAGATCCATTTAAAAATTGGACGTTTATAAATATTGTCCAGTTAAAATAGGTAGTTTTCTAAAAATATGAAGATATTGTTTACTGCAAAGATACACAGAGTAAACAAGAAGTACATTTTAGCACTTCTCAAGACAATCGTTATTTCCCATTAGAATTAAAGACAAATGTCTTGGCTCAGATGGTAAAGAATCTGCCCACAATGCAGGAGACCAGGTTTGATCCTTGGGTAGGGAAGATTCCCTGGAGAAGGGCACGGCAACCCACACCAGCATTCTTGCCTGGAGAATTCCATGGAGAGAGGAGCCTAGCATGAGATCTCAAAGAGTTGGCCATGACTGAGAGACTAACACTTTCACTTTCATGTGACTTTTAGTATGTGTAAGTTTTTGTAGTACTATTAAGAGAGAAAAGTATAAACCATGATTTTGAAAAACTACGTGATAGTCAAAAGATAATAGGATCTGGTAACAATTGAATGGCTTCCCTGGTGGCTCAGTGGCAACCATACCACCTACCAATGCAGGAGCGTGCTGAGTCATTTCAGTCGTGTCCGACTCTTTGCCACCCTTTGGACGGTAGCCCATCAGGCTCCTCCATCCATGGGATTCTTCAGGCAAGAATACTGGAGTGGATTACCATGCTCTCCTCCAGAGGATCTTCCCAACCCAAGGATTGAACTTAAGTCTCTTTTGTCTCCTGCATTGGCAGGCAGGTTCTTTACCACTAGTTCTTTACCACTGGGAAGGGACCGTCAGCTCAATCCCTGTGCCGGAAAGATCCCTGGAGAAGGATATGGCAACCCACTCCAGTGTTCTTGCCTGGGAAATCCCATGGACAGAGGAGCCTGGTGGGTCCAGTCCATGGGGTCATGAAAGAGTCAAACATGACTTAGTAAACAACAAACAGCAGTAACTGAATAGATGGTGAGGAAAATGAACTACCATAGCTTGGGTTTTCTTTTTGAAATATCTAGAAATTAATCTGTTTATTAAAAAATCATGGAGATATAATATAGCTAACTTTCTACAAAATTCGTCTGCAACAGCAGAATGGCTTGGAATGCTTTTCACAAAAAGTATTGAGAGAGATATGTTTAACCTTTGTTTGTCTTGTACCTGTCATTACACTATTGAGGTATAATGCAGTATCTTTAACTCTCCCCCTGCAAACAGAAGCTGATTGATTTTAAAAATGATGGAGGTAAAGTTAGACATTAATATTTAAAATACCAAAGCTGTATTTTGTAGTTTTAATGGTTTGACAGAAGCAAATTATTGAATAAAGCTCATATTACTTTTATTAATATTCTCATATGATTTAAAAAAAATGATGGCCATCTTTAAGACATTACAACATATAAGTGAAGGGCCTTCTCTTTAAGAATGATACTCTGGGATCATGATCAGGAAAACCTTTAATTCTGCTCTGAGAAGGATGGTTTCAAACTCTTTAATATCACTCTTAAAAATCCAGATTTCATAACCTATTTTCTGTTGAAGGATCATGGAACTTTTATGGCTAAGCAAAATAAGATGAGTTTTGCTGGCTATTCTGGAGGAAGAAATTATACCTTACAGTTGCTTCAGTTTTTAAAATTTTCCTCCCCTTCTTTTGATTGGAAGAAATATTTCTCCCCTTGCGATCTTGAGTTATGGACCCTGATAAATGTTCAGCATGACCCCAGTATAGTGATTATAAGCTTCTTAGGGGAGAGAGGTCAGTAAACACATCCTTCATTCCTTGCCAAGCTCAGAACCATTTGAGAGAGAAATGTAGGAGTCATACAGATGATCATCAAAATGTAGCTTCATTACTGAAAAAAGCTATTGAGAGACATGATATAGATGAGAGTCACATGTTTTCTAATGTTGAATTCTAGAATTAAGTGTATCCATCCAGTCAAAGACAGAACTCTATCAACCCAAACCTCCTACTAGCACTATCCATGAAGTCTTATTCTATTAGTGTTGGGAGGAGAGCAAGTAAAAATACATTCTTTCTGCAGATAGGCTGATACAAAAAGAGAAAGGGGCTGAGCCAAGCCTGATTGATTCCTTCTTTTAAACCTACAAACCAAATAATTTACTTCTGGTTAGAGCCCAGAAAATATATACTGATCAAAGTTTTACTTGGAAACACAAAGAGAGAGAAATGAACACGTCCTTCCAGGTGGCTCTAGTGGTAAGGAATCCGTCTGCCAATGCAGGAGATGCAAGAGACGCAGATTCAACCCCTGGTTGGGAAGATCCCCTGGAGGAGGGCATGGAAACCTGCTCCAGTATTCTTGCCTGGAGAATTCCATGGATAGAAGAACCTGGTGGGCCCCAGTCCATAGGGTCACCAAGAGTTGGACATGACTGAGTGACTGAGTACATCTAATATCAAGCTATTAAAGTCCAAGTTAATGTCAGTTCAGTTCAGTTCAGTTCAGTCGCTCAGTCGTGTCCGACTCTTTGCAACCCCATGAATCACAGCACGCCAGGCCTCCCTGCCCATCACCAACTCCTGGAGTCACATTAATTAAAAAAAATGGGAAAAATGGATACACATTCTTTCCCTTGTATATTAGGAACCTATAGCATTTTACTTTATATATAGGAGTCAATTAATTTGGTATTTATTAATAGATGGACAGAATTCCAGTAAACTCTTCAAAACTCTAAAGGATGATGCCATCAAGGTGTTGCATTCAATATTTCAGTGAATCTGGAAGACCCAGCAGTGGCCACAGGACTGGAAAAGGACAATCCTCATCCCAGTTCCCAAGAAGGTACACTAAAGAATGCACTAACCATCAGATAATTTTACTCATCTCCCATGATAGTGAGGTCATGCTTCAAATCTTTTATGCTTGGTTCAGCATTACATGAACCAAGAACTTCCAGACGTCCAAGCTGGGTTTAGAAAAGGCAGAGGAGCCAGGGATCAAATTGCCAACATGTGCTGGTTCATACAGAAGGCTAGAAAATTACCAAAAAAAATCTATCTCTGTTTCATAGACTACACCAATATTAAAAAAAACTAAGATCATGACATCCAGCCCTATTACTTCATGGCAAATAGAGAGGGAAAAGGTAGAAGCAGTGATCAATTTCCTCTTCTTGGGCTCTAAAATCATTGCGGATGGTGACTGCATCCATGATGCAGCCATGAAATCAGAAGATGTTTGCTTCTTGGCAGGAAAGTTACAACAAACCTAGAAAGTGTGTTGAAAAGCAGAGACATTACTCTGCCAACAAAGGTCTGTATAGTCAAGGCTATGGTCTTTCCAGTGGTCATGTACGGTTGTGAGAGCTGTATTGTAAAGAAGGCGGAGCGCTGAAGGATTGATGCCTTCAATCTATGATGCTGGAGAAGATTCCTGAGAGTCCCTTAGACAGCAAGAAGATCAAACCAATCATCTTAAGGGAAATCAACCCTGAATATTAATTGGAAGGACTGATGCTGACGTTGAAACTCCAGTGTTTTGGTCATTTGATCTGAACAGCTGACTCATTGGAAAAGTCCCTGATGCTGGGAAAGATTGAGGGCAGAAGGAGAAGAGGGTGTCAAAGAATGAGATGGCTGGATGGCATCACCGATGCAAGAGACATGAACTTGGGCAAACTTTGGGAGATGGTGAGGGGCAGAGAGGCCTGATGTGCTGCAGTCCATGAGGTCACGAAGAGTCAGACATGATTGGGCAACTGAATGACAATAACAACAATAGATTGATAAATTTTATTTATAAAGTATACCTAGTAAAATATAAATTTATATTTATAAGTAAGTATAAGTATAAATAGAGGGATTCCCTGGTGGCTCAGATGGTAAAGCATCTGTCCGCAATGTGGGAGACAAGGGTTTGATCCCTGGGTCAGGAAGATCCCCTGGAGAAGGAAATGGCAACCTACTCCAGTACTCTTGCCTGGAAAATTCCATGGATGGAGGAGCCTCGTGGGCTATAGTCCATGGGGTCACAAAGAGTCGGACACGAATGAGCGACTTCACTTTCACTTTCATCAGTTCACTTTCATAAGTATGCCTAATATAAATAATGGAGAGGGTATACCTAAATATTTCATGAGGAAATATATATTTGACTAATTTATCTGTAAAATTAGAACATAAAGCTCACATCAGTCATGTTAATGGACCATCTTTATCTTGCCCACACATTTGTAGGATATTAATATTTCTTAAGAATATATTAAAGGTATATGTGGCTTAAAGGTATATGTAGCACCTGTTACATGGAAAAGAGTGGCCTTCAACCTTGCAGTCTCAGAAAAATAGCAATTTAATAGACATACCAAGAACTTCCCTTGGAGAAGGCAATGGCAACCCACTCCAGTACTCTTGCCTGGAAAATCTCATGGACGGAGGAGCCTGGTAGGCTTCAGTCCATGGGGTCGCGAAGAGTCAGACACGACTGAGCGACTTCCCTTTCACTTTTCACTTTTCACTTTCATGCATTGGAGAAGGAAATGACAACCCACTCCAGTGTTCTTGCCTGGAGACTCCCAGGGACAGCAGAGCCTGGTGGGCTGCCATCTATGGGGTCGCACAGAGTTGGACACGACTGAAATGACTTAGCAGCAGAACTTCCCTGATGGTCCAGTGGTTAAGACTCCTCGCTTCCAGTGCAAGGGGCATGGGTTCCGTCCCTGGCCAGGGAACTAAAATCCTGCATGCTGTGTGGTGTGACTAAAAAAAGAAAAAAAAAATAGCCATACCAACTGAGAAGCCATTTCTCAGAGGTGGACTCATAAGTAAGCAAATCTAACTGATATTCACAGCTGGATCATTCAGTCTACCTCTGTCTCTATATCTGTATGCATATCTATATCTATATCCATATATCTAGGATACTAGAGTCTTTAGGACTAGCTCAGTATTTCACGATAGCTAGCCTTATTTTAAAGGCTTTGGGATTGCCAAACAATTTTTAGTCTCAGCATCTCTGTATTTCTATCTTTTATGTACTGAGCCTTCATATAAGCTCATTTTTGTGGCTAAAGTCATTTTTTAAATCTCTGAGTTAGAGCTTCTGCCTTTAGCAGTAGAGCACTAGGTGTTCAGACAAATCCTCCCTCTGATGTTCACAGGAAAAGCTGGACAAAATACCAACAAAACATTTTCTGTGAAAACATCGGAGAGTCAAAACCAGGTACTTGTTAGTACTGAATAGTGCTTTTGACAGACACTCGGACCTAAAAGAAAAAAGTAGGAGTTCAGGACCTGTCAAAGATTGGGGCTTTGATAAACAGCATAGATTCCTACATGTAATAATATCCCAAACATTTTGCAAAGCTAAAGTTGACAGAATTACAGGGGAAAATATACAAATCTACAACCATTGAGGGAGATTTTAATATATATTTCTTAAAAGATTTAAAAACAAAGAAAATTTTAACAATATGATTAACAGATTTTAACTGTCACATAATAGTGAAGTCAATCAGAATATAATACAGTAAGCATACCTGAATCTTTTAAAAAAATCAACTAGTGGAATGATGAAACATCCAAAAAATTGAAAATCATGCAAAGTATCATCACAGGCCTTTAAAAGTAACAAAATCCATCCTTTTTGGAAAGATAAAAAATAAAATCATAATGTATGTAAATGTACTTAGGTACAAAAATATTAGAAATAAAAACTTGCAGTATGTACATAAATCATTATCACAGGGAGACTTATAGACTTAAAAGAACATATTAGGGAGTGTAAGGCAAAAATTAAATGATCCATCATCTTGAATGATGACATCATAACTTTCAAGTAAACCCAAAGAATACAGGAAAAGGAAATAATAAAAACAAGAGCAGAAGTTAATAATATAATGAAGCAAACAGAATAAAGAAGATCAACATGGCAAAAGTGGGTTTTTAAAAAGACTAATAAAATTGATCACTGTTGGGACTGATCAAGAATATAAAAGAAACAATTAACATCAAGAATAGAAATAGAGACATAACTACAGATACTACAAATATTAAAAATTTCATGCTGATAAATTTGTTAATTTATGTTAAAAAATTCCTTGAAAAACACATATTACCAAAATGACACAAGACAATATAGAAGGCTCCGATACCAAAGGCTACCATACCTTTGATACTAAAACCTGACTAGGATATTAAGGCAAAGGATAACGAAAATTCAGTCTCACTCTTGAATATAGATGCAAAAATCTTACATAAATATTAGCAAAATGAACCTAGAAACCTTAAATAGGATAATGTATCATGACTAACTTTTGTTTATTGAATCTATTTAAAGGTACAATTAAAATTAAAATGTGATCAGTGTAATTTTAGTAGAATAAAAAATCATTTAAAATACACAGACAAGTCATTTGATAGAATTCAATATATATTTTTGCTTTAAAAAATGATTAGCAGGTTAAAAACAAAAGGGGAATTCCTTAATCTAATAAAAAGTAACTACAAAACCCCTACAAGCATATACTTAATGGTGAAATGTTGAAGGCTTTTCTTTTGAGAAGAGAAACAAGACAAGATTACCTATTAACTACAACTTTTGTTTACCGTTATACTTGACCTGGCTTACTCAAGGAAGCAAGTCAAGAAAGTAAAAGGCATTGGATTTGAGAGAAAGAAATAAAACTCCTTATTAATGGTTGTGATGACATTCATAGCATTCATAATCTAAATAACTCTACAGATAAATTACTAAGAAAACCTACTAATTTTGATGAAATCAAAATGTGAATAAAATCAATATTTTTTCTATATCAATAGCAAACAGATTAGATAAAATGTCATTTTTAATAGCATCAAAGAATAACCAATACTTCAGAATAAAAGTAACAAAAACATGTAAGACCCTTATGCAGAAAAATGTAAAAGATGTAAAGTTATACCTTATATTGATATTGAAATCAATATCAATATGTCATTTCTTCTCAAATAGTTCTTCATATCTATAAATTCAACATATTCCTTACATAAATCCTAACAATTTTTTTGCAGAGTGAAGAATTTGACTAATGTTTGTTCTAACATTTATACAAAAAAACAAAGGGCCAAGAATAGACAAGATATTCTTGAAATAGTAGGATTGATTTATTACAGTGTACTCAGAATTATAATAAAGCTATAGTGTCTGAGAGAAAAAGTTGGCTTAAAGCTCAACATTCAGAAAACTAAGATCATGGCATCCGGTCCCATCACTTCATTGCAAATAGATGGTGAAACAGTGAAACCAGTGGCTGACTTTATTTTTCTGGGCTCCAAACTCACTGCAGATGGTGATTGCAGCCATGAAATTAAAAGACGCTTACTCCTTGGAAGGAAAGTTATGACCAACCTAGACAGCATATTAAAAAGCAGAGGCATTACTTTGACAACAAAGATCCATCTAGTCAAGGCTATGGTTTTTCCAGTAGTCATGTATGTATGTGAGAGTTGGGCTATAAAGAAAGCTGAGGGCAGAAAAATTGATTCTTTTGAACTGTGGTGTTAGAGAAGACTCTTGAGAGTCCCTTAAACTGCAAGGAGATCCAACCAGGCCTAGATCCTAAAGGAAGTCAGTCCTGGGTGTCCATTGGAAGGACTGATGTTGAAGCTGAAACTCCAATACTTTGGCCACCTGATGCAAAGAGCTGACTCATTTGAAAAGACCCTGATGTTGGGAAAGATTGAAGGCAGGAGGAGAAGGGGACGACAGAGGATGAGATGGTTGGATGGCATCACCGACTCAATGGACATGAGTTTGGGTAAACTCCGGGAGTTGGTGATGGACAGGGAGGCCTGGCGTGCTGCAATTCATGAGGTCGCAAAGAGTTGGACACGACTGAGCGACTGAACTGAACTGAACTGAAGATAAGGCACTAGTACCAAAAGGATGGACAAATAGACCAATAGAAGCATTCAGAAAGGCCATGGACTTCCCTCATAGCTCATTTGGTAAAGCATCTGCCTGCAATGCAGGATAGACTCGGGTTCAGTTCCTGCGTTGGGACGATCCCCTGGAGAAGGGAATGGCAACCCACTCTAGTATTCTTGCCTGGAGAATCCCATGGGCAGAGGAGCCTGGCAGGCTACACTCTATGAAGTTGCAAGAGTTAGACACTACTTAGCAACTAAACCACCACAGAAAGGCCATAAATAGACCCAAGTTTATATAGAGACTTGATTTATGACAAAAGGGGGACACTTATAACAAATGGGTTACAGTTTGTTTAAACAAATGGTTCTGGGGCAATTGAGTTTCCAAATAATAATTTAAAAAGAAACTTGAATTTACCTACACCATATACAAAATCATTTCCAAATTATTGAGTACACAGATGTGAAAGGCAAAACTAAAGATTTTGGGAGAAAATATAGGAGATTTTTTCATGACCTTGAGGTATGCAAAGAGTGTAAAATATCAGGCCAAGAAAGTACAGATTATAAATGAAAAGATAAACTTTACTATATTAAAATTAAGAATATATGTTTATTAGCAAACACCATTAAGGTGAAAAAGCAAGCCTCAGAATGAAAGTTGGTATTTGCAACCTGTTTAACCTACAAAAGATTGTTATACAGACTGTTTAAGAACTACAGATTTCTAAGAAGAAAATAGGAGACTCCGTGGAAAAATGGGGAAGATACTTGAAGAGGCATTTTTAAAGGCACTAAGTATTTGAAGTGTTCAAACTCATACTCAGGGAGACGTGAAACCGATCTTTCAGACCATGAGTTGATGAGAATGTAGAGTAATGGAAACTCTCTCACACTGCTGATGATAGTGAACATCATTACCTTTAAAAAAGTTTGGATAACCCACTAAAGTTTACCATTTTCTCAGTTATCTTATTCCCAATGATTCTAAGCAGAAATGTATGCCCATGTGCATCAAGACCATATTAGAATCATCACAGTAGCATTTGCTTATAATGGCTAGAAATTAGAAATACCTAAAATGTCCTGGATGTTCATTGGAAGGACTGATGCTGAAGCTGAAACTCCTACTTTGGCCACCTCATGCGAAGAGTTGACTCATTGGAAAAGACCCTGATGCTGGGAGGGATTGGGGGCAGGAGGAAAAGGGGACGACAGAGGATGAGATGGCTGGATGGCATCACTGACTCAATGGACGTGAGTTTGAGTGAACTCTGGGAGTTGGTGATGGACAGGGAGGCCTGGCGTGCTGTGATTCATGGGGTCGCAAAGAATCAGACATGACTGAGCAACTGAACTGAACTGAACTGAAAATGTCTATTCAAGGAAGAATGGACAGTTTTTGTAATGTCCACTCAATGGAATATTTGGCAGCATTGAAAATGAACAAACTGCATGCATACACAGCAATATGGATGAGTCTCTAACAGAAATTGGGCAAAAGAAGCCAGAGGCAAAGGACTACATACTTCATTTATATTTAAATAAAAAAAAAAAAACAAACAAACAAGAAAAACTGAATTATAGTATTAAAGAATATGTACTTAGGTGGCAAACAGGAAGTAATTGCCACTGAGGTCTGGATAGTTCAGTCACTCAGTCGTGTCTGACTCTTTGTGACCCCCATGGACTGCAGCATGCCAGGCTTCCATGTCCATCACCAACTCCCAGAGCTTGCTCTAACTCAATTTCCATTGAGTCGGTGATGTATCCAACCGTCTCGTCTTCTGTCATCCCCTTTTCCTCTTGCCTTCAGTCTTTCCCAGCATCAGGGTCTTTTCCAATAAGTCAGTTCTTCGCATCAGGTGGCCATAGTATTGGACCTTCATCTTCAGCAACAGTCCTTCCAATGAATATTCAGGATTGATTTCCTTTAGGATTGACTGGTTGGATCTCCTTGCAGTCCAAGGGGCTCTCAAGAGTCTTCTCCAACAACACAGTTTAAAAGCATCAAATCTTCAGTGCTCAGATTTCTTTATGGTCCAACTCAAATCCATATATAACTACTAGAAAAACCATAGCTATAACTGGATGGACCTTTGTTGACAAAGTAATATCTCTGCTTTTTAATATGCTGTCTAGGTTGTTCATAGCTTCCAAGGAGCAGTGAGTGAGTGAGTGAAAGTCACTCAGTCGTGTCTGAGTCTTTGTGAACCCATGGACTGTCCATGGAATTCTCCAGACCAGAATACTGGAGTGGGTAGCCTTTCCTTTCTCTAGAGGATCTTCCCAACCCAGGGATCAAACCTAGGGCTCCCACATTGCAGGCAGATTCTTTACCAGCTGAGCCACAAGGGACGCCCAAGAACACTGGAGTAGGTAGCCTATCCCTTCCCTGAGCTATCAGGGAAGCCCTCCAAGGAGCAAGTGCCTTTTAATTTCATGGCTTCAGTCACCACCTGCAGTGGTTTTGGAGCCCCAGAAAATAAAGTTTGTCACTCTTTCCATTGTTTCCTCCTCTAGTTGCCATGAAGTGATGGGACCGGATGCCATGATCTTCGTTTTTTGAATGTTGAATTTTAAACCAGCTTTTTCACTCTCCTCTTTCACTTTAATCAAGAGGCTCTTTAGTTCTTTGCTTTCTGCCATAAGGATGGTGTCATCTGCATATTTGAGGTTATTGATATTTCTCCTGGCAATCTTGATTCCAGCTTGTGCTTCATCAAGTCCAGCGTTTTGCATGATGTACTTTTCATATAAGTTAAATAAGCAGGGTGACAGTATATAGCCCTGACGTACTCCTTTACCAATTTAGAACCAGTCTGTTGTTCCATGTCTGTTTCTAACTGTTGCTTCTTGACCTTCATACAGATCTTAGGAGTCAGGTATGGTGGTCTGGTATTCTCATCTCTTGGAGAATTTTCCACAGTTTGTTGTGATTCACACAGTCAAAGACTTTGGCATAGTCAATAAAGCAGAAGTAGATGTTTTTGTGGAATTGCCTTGTTTTTTCTATGACCCAACAGATTTTGGCAATTTGATCTCTGGTTCCTCTGCCTTTTCTAAATCCAGCTTGAACATCTGGAAGTTCTTGGTTCACATACTGTTGAATCCTGGCTTGGAGAATTTTGAGCATTACTCTGCTAGCATGTGAGATGAGTGCAACTGTGTGGTAGTTTGAACATTCTTTGGCATTGCCTTTTTTGGGATTGGAATGAAATCTGACCTTTTCCAGTCAGCTGTAACCACAGCTGAGTTTTCCAAATTTGCTGGCATATTGAGTGCAGCACTTTCACAGCATTATCTTTTAGGATTTGAAATAGTTCAGCTGGAATTCCATCACCTCCCCTAGCTTTGTGATGCTTCCTAAGGTCCACTTGACTTCACAGTTCAGGATGTCTGGCTCTAGGTGAGTGATCACACCATCATGGCTATTCAGAAGTCTGGATAGTGGGTAAGTTTATGGGGCAGCAGTATGTGGTTCTGGGGTGCTAGGAATATTCAGTCATTTAACCTGGGTAGCAGTTATATGAGTAACCACTTTATAATATTCATTTACTAGATGTTTATTTTATGTACTTTTTGATTGAAAAGTTTTAAAAATCAAGTTATATACATGATACTATTTTGGTCTTAGGTTAAGATAGCTTGGTACATCTATCTTAAAACAGGCATGGTCTTGCTAAAGAGGCTGATGTTGAGTGAGTACTCAGTTGTTCAGTTGTGTTCAACTCTTTGCGACACCATGGACTGTAGCCCACTAGGCTCATCTGTCCATGGAATTTTCCAGATAAGAATACTGGAGTGTATTGACATTTCCTTCTCCCGGGAATCTTCCTGACCCAGGGATTGAACCTGTATCCCTTGCATCTCCTGTCTTGACAGACAGACTCTTTACCACTTTGCTACCTGGGAAGCAAGGCTGATGTTAGTAACACATAAATAATAATATTTCACCTATATGCACTATTCCATTTGGTCCTTACTCTGTAAGACAGGCATGGCAGAAACTATTGGATTCTTTTCACCAGTGAGAAAACTGAAGCCCAAAGAAGTGAAATGGCTCATCCAAATCCATGTTGTTAGCAAATGACAAGAGGTGGGATTTGCAGTTAAAACCACAGTACAATATTCTGGGTGTTATATTTAAAATACAAAATAATAAATGTTGGTAAGTATATTGAGAATTTAGTACTGGTTCAGAATGTAAAATCGCATGAGTGCTACAGAAGATGGTGGCAGTTCCTTAAAAAGATAAATATAGAACTACCATGAAAAGTGTGAAAGTATTAGTCGTTCAGTTGTGTCTTACTCTTTGTGACCCCATGGACTGTAGCCTGCTGGGATCCTCTGTCCATGGAATTCTCCATGCAAGAATACTGGAGTGGGTAGCCGTTCCACATGACCCAGCATTCCCTCTCCTAGGTACATACCCTGAAGAACTGAAAACAAGGACTCAAGCCAATACTTGTACACCAATGTTCATAACAACATTATTCACAGTAGTCAAATGGTGACAGCCACCCAAATGCCCATCAACAGAGGAATGGATAAATAAAATGTGATATGTTTATATGTGTATTACTACTCTTTGCTCTTTTTGCATGTGTGCTCATTTGGGTCTGACTCTTTGTGCTGTGCTTAGTCACTCAGTCGTGTTTGACTCTTCGTGACCCCAAATACTGCAGCTAAGCTCATCTGTCCATGGAATTTTCCAGGCAAGAATACTGGAGTAAATTGTCATTTCTTTCTCCAGAGTATCTTCCTGACCCAGGGATCGAACTTGCATCTCCTGCATTGGCAGATTGATTCTTTTATCACTGAGCTACTTGCATGTTTATTATTATGCCTATGTAAAATTGTAAATATAAATATAGTATTATATAAAATTTATAAATATAAAATATTATTCTATGTTAAAAGGTTATACTTAGTATAAAATACATTATACTATGTATAAAAATATAAAAGCATAAAAATATTATACTACGTAAAAAGGAATGAAATTCTGATACATGTTATAGCATAGATGCATCTTCAAAGCATGTTAAGTTAAATAAGCCAAACATAAAAGGAGAAATATGGTATGATTCCAATTATGTGCAGTATCTAGAACAAATTTATTGAGACAGAAAGCAGAATAGAGGTTATCAGGGACTGGGAGGAGGAGGAAATGGGAATTTAGTGTTTAATGGGTACAGAGTTTCTGCTTGACATGATGAAAAGATCTGGAACCAGGTTATAGTTTTGGGTACACAACCATTTTACACAGCCAATATTACACAGTGTGAATATATTTACACTGAACATGGACCTAAAAATCATAAGGAGTTTCATGTTATATATTTATTTTACCACAATCAAAATAGTTAAAAAGAACACAGCCTAAATAAAGTGATATAATTTATTTACCTTGTCTTCCCCAAACCAGGAATCTGAGTTTACTCTGGGTGGGGAGGGGGCAGGTGTGGTCAGGGGTCCTGGATCTTTCTCCAGGAAAATCTCAGAGGTGTGTATATTTTAAGTTTCAAGGTTAATTAACTTACCAGTCTTGACATGTTTCATGTTCTAGAGATTCTCCATGGTCAGCAATAAATTGGTACATGACAAACCAAACAATTCTATGTCAAATAGGAAGTAGATAAATGCATATTTTACATTTATATGATGGATATGTGAAGATGAGTATCCCTCATCTCAGAATTGAGGAGTAAGGGTATGTGTATGAAACAAAGAGGATAGTTTGTGTTATTTCTTCCTGGAATGAGTTAGCTACGAGTTAGCTATATTTGTATTTCGAGAGTAAGCTACAATAGAAATAAAGCTGGAGACTTCACATATTTTTGTGCTTTAACAGACACTCTTTAGATACTATCTATAAAACCACTTTCTAGAGATTCTTCTTGCTAAAAAATCAAATTGTATTATTTAACTTCATTGCAGAGAAAATTTAAAAATAATCTTTGATATTCAGCTACTGTGGGCTCTCCCAAGAGATCTTAATGGAGATATTAAGGCAAATAATCCATTGTGTTTCACTGTAATGCTTTAAAATATCCCACAGCCCTTGCTTTAGGGAAGCAAAGTGTTTCTTACAGTGTGATTTTATATGCTTTTTTACGTTCATACTGAATTTATTTTCCTTTTTACGTCTTTAGTTTCATTTTAGCCTTTTCTGCTTCTATTAAAAGTTTAGTTTTGTGGCTAATATTTTTCTACTTTCTAAGTTTGTATACTTCATATTTCTGAAAAATAAATGTAATCATTGTATTTGTCAGTTTTAAAATTGGAATTCATACACAGAAATGGCAATATAGTATTTTGGGGGAGCAATAGTTCTGGAGTGAGACCAAATGGATCTTTATCTTGGCTCTAGTCACTTTTGTGACTGTGGGCAAGGCATTTAACACCTGTACACTTTGGTGTATTCATCTATAAAATGGAGCTGATAATAATATATACCATGCTGCTGCTGGTGCTAAGTCACTTCAGTCGTGTCCAACTCTGTGCGACCCATAGACGGAAGCCCACCAGGCTCCCCCGTCCCTGGGATTCTCCGGGCAAGAACACTGGAGTGGGTTGCCATTTCCTTCTCCAATGCATGAAAGTGAAAAGTGAAAGGGAAGTCGCTCAGTCGTGTCCAACTCTTAGCAACCCCATGGACTGCAGCCCACCAGGCTCCTCCGTCCATGGGATTTTCCAGGCAAGAGTACTAGAGAATCATTAAAAAATAAATATTTTTAAAGCAAGTATAATGGTGCTGGCACACACACACACAAATACTTTTTAAATACAAAATAGTGTTAAATAAAATAGTATAAGTTCACTGTAACCCTGGACTTTGTACTTTTATTTTTTCACCTGTGTAAATGGAAATCTTTAGCTCAGAAGGCAATGTGAATGTTATTGTAATGCCAGTAATAACTATTGCTTGGAGAGTCTTTAAAAGAAAGTTGGTAAAAGTTACTGTTTACTATAATTATTATCAATGTAACCCGGATGTAACCAATTTTCAGTAGGAGAGAGAATAACTCTCAGGTAGTATGAAATAGTGGATTTTGATCAAACACCTTAGTTTCCTTTGCACCTTTGCCCTAGATAGAAAGGGCACCCTGTTTCTTTCAGAAGATATCATATCAGTCATCATGACACACTAGCTCTTGACGTAATAATTAATTCATATGAATTACCCAAGTGATATTAAGAAAATGATTTATATAATCTATGATGTGAGAAATCAATTGTTTTATTATTCATCACCCATTGTGCACTTTTGATTTAATTTAGTTTGTTGTAGATTATTTTACTGCTCTATTAACATAATGATTTGAGCAATTATTTATAGTTTGTGATATTAAGTAATAGATTTAGGGGATATTATCAGATAATTCAGAATGAAATGATGTCTCTAAATATTATGTGGAATTCTACCATTTTAATCTGAGTGCTGTATGCAGTTTGATCATAATGAATTCGTATTCTTCTACAAAATTCATGTAACAACAATATAAATGTAATTTTCCATTGACACAGAAGTTAGTAGTTACCAGTATTATTTAATAAAGAATTGGTAGCTAATAATATCTTTGGTCCTCGGTTTCTTCATTTGTCTTTGGAAGTATGATACTGTGGCTGGAAGATTCTACAGTCACATGAAGAAAGAAAATGATTTGATCTCTACCTTTGTTTCTTTTTAAGACAAATTATAAATCTCCTGTTGTTACTTCTCTTAGAAATTTTTTATAGATATCTTTGTCTTGACTTTCTAGCCTGTCCTCATCATCATCTGGACTTAGGCTTTTAATAGTGATACTTGTGTTTGCTCATGTCGATTTCCTTAATCATTTCTCTCTCGACATATAGATTGGAATGGCCTAATGCCAGTCAAAGGCTTTCCAGAGGAATAAGATTATACAGGCACACATTCTTATTTGCAACTCCTAAATCTCAAAGCTCTGAAAACTGAAACTAATAGAAATAAAATAAAAGTAACCCATTTATTGGCACATCTAAATTGCCACAAAGTTGTTTATAGTCTTTTTCCAATTTATTGTGACTGTTCCTGCATTTCATTACAGAAATATTAATGATTTGTTTGCACAATGCTGCCCTAAGACTCTGATGAAGATGTTGCATTATATATAGTATATACACCATATTGTCCTAAAATCTGGAATATTCATATATTCTGAAATACATTTGGGTGCAAAGGTTGCATGCAACCTGTAATCATGATTGTTTCTGGTATTCTGTAATCTAAGCACCCAGTAGTCTAGGAGTATAAAATTTATAATTTAGTTATAAATTTTAATCTTTAACTTTTTCTTTCAGATTAACTACAGTCATAATACATCAGTGATATATTATGGAATTAAAATCAATGGTTTCAACATCCTTGAAATAATTATTTTAATGTGGTTAGCCAAATGCTCATGTTACATGATGTTACATGTTTTTAAGAAATATTTGACTGGCTACACATATAATTTACAGAGATTATTAATGAATTCCAAATAAACATGAGTGATGTAAACAGGTTCCTAGCTTGTAAGTTCATGGCTCTTTATGGGATATCTTGGGATACTAAGACCACATTTTGCATCTATATGCAGCTCTTTGAGTCAGGCTTCATGACCCTTTCCTGCCTCCCCTCCTCAGGAGACGAAATCCTTTTATGTGGATTGCATTGTTACAGTGTCATTTCTCATGTAAGATGTACAAATTATTAACCACATAACACTTTAGTGGGAGATATTAATATTAATTTGTTTGTAAAAGTCTAATTTTTAAACTATTATTTTTAGGTATTTACTGCCAGGAAGTACACAATTCTTCATGAGAACACCAACCTACAACTTGAAATACAGTTCACCTGGAATGGCTCGCTCCAATGTTTTGTTTACATCCCGATATGGCCATTTGTGAAACAGAAGGGAAGATCGCCATGGGTTATGCATAATAGCAATTCATATTTTTCCCAATTTAATATTGAAAAGACAGTGACCCTTAACTACTGTTTTATGTATATATGACATATATATGTGTGAAAATATGTACACACATGTACTCAAATAACACATATATTTATTATAATATATGAAAGAAGAATTAGCAGGAAACTGGATATAAGATTTAACCTAATAAACCATGTTAAAATTGTTTACACAAATATGTGAATGTCTAGAATTTGCTAGGTTTATAATTAATACCTTCCTACTAGAAATGTTATTTTTGCTGCAGAGTATATAAAACAGAATTGATCTTGAAGATCCCATTACAGTGTTAAATTATTTTCTAGATAATACTTTTGACTTAAAAAGAACTAATAGTATATTACTTTATTAATTCTCGTATATATCTAGTAGCCATTTAAAATGAAAACAAAAATTAGAAGCTTGGTGTTGCTTGATGATAGGATTAAGTATAAAATGGATTTGTCATTTACTGTAGCACATGGTAGCATGCTATTGATATTAAAATCCCACCTGGATTCTCCAATATTTTTATTCCTCAGTGTGGGAATCTAGCTACTTGTGAAAATGATAATGTAAATGTTCAGTAAGGCTCTAGTAAGATCACAATACTGTCTAAAATGGAAGACAATCCAGTGGGTTAAAAATTAAACTTACTAGCTTATATTTTTACTTTTTATTGAGAGTCACATAAAGGGAACAGAAAATGGTGGTAATAGCAAAATCTTTCCATATGGTTTTTGTATCTCTTACCACTCATACCACTTACGTTTTCTTTTTTGAAAGTATACCTCTGATGGGTACATATGGTCAAATACAATTTCTTCTCTTCAGAAGGGGAAGAGCTGATGTTTTAAACTTATTTCAATGTTACAGAATGAATATGTCACATTATTTTATAAGTCTCTCAATTTTGAGACCAATGTACATTGCAAAGACTAATACAGAGTTTCATATTGCACCATAGAAAGTCATCTAAATTATTACAAAAAGAAGATTCTGATTACTATTATTAGTCATGGATGTTCTCTTGAGAATTTCAAAAAAATCAAAATATAGTATGAAGTTTTCTTCTTGTCCAAAGTTATTATGCATAATTTTCATAGCAGTTTACTTCCTTTTTTGCTTACACTTTCAAAAACTATGAGTGAGCTTTCAGTTTTCTAGACAAATATAATAAATACCATGGATATCCTTCGAGACTGTGATATTCACCTTTTAGAATTTTATTTTAATTTCTCCCAGTAGTTTTATTTTTCACAGATGGTAATTATTTGCAACATTCATGAATGGTTTACCTCCTTTTACCATCCTGAAAGCTTTTTCCAGTAAATCGAGAAATGGTCCCAAAGCAGAAGGAGAACTGAGAGGGCAAACTGGCCTGCTTTAATCCACAAGCTGGATAACTGGCAACCCAAAGTTGTAAGTTAGATATATTTTGTTTTTAAAGCCATAATCTGAGGCTGTATTTGGATAAAATAGGTTCTTCCCTAAATTATTGCTGGTTACTGGATTCTTTATGACTACCAAACACTCATATTCCAATGGATACTCTTCCTTGGTAATTGCATCCCAAAGGAGAGTTATTGTCTTTGTGGGAAAAGAAGATAAGGATGTCAGGATGAAGGAAATCACAGTGTAGCTCTGAGTGTTTATGACACCATTTTGTGAATTCCTAAATATGTTTAGAATTTTGGAGAATAAATAATGCTGAAATTGGGATATTAATAAAATCATTGTAAGAATAATCAGCAAGTAGGCCTTTTCATGGAGCAATTTTAGTCATTTTTTTGGTTCAGATTCATGATTTGTTCATGAATGAGACACAGTTTCAAAGGTCTGATGTATGGTATCAGTCCAGTTTCTTGGCCACTCACTTGCGTTAGCTTAAATCACAGTGGTGACTTAATTTGCTAGAGTGAAAAGAATGTCTAACATGTCTCCCCCTAGGAAAAAATATTTTAAAAAGAGTAACTTTACATGTATGAAACTACCCAGTTAGTTATTAACAATCAAATTTGATTCCTCTAGCTACCCAAGTCTGACTTTTTTTGAGTGCTAGAATTTTCTTGCCCACATTTGCCTCTTTAGACTCATCTAGTTCTGATATGAGGAAGATGTGAATAAAAGCCACGTGCCCATTATTTATGTATACTACCTGGTACCCTGTGGACTATGGTTGTGTTCACGCTTATTCCTTAATGAGAAACTAAGAAGACACAGTAATAAACTGTGAAAATCTCTAGAGGCCATAGAAATGTTTTAGTAATATAAAATATTTTTTAGTTTTTATTATAAATTTTTTATTCATAGAGTTAAAATATATCAGTATAAGTGATAGTATGGGTCTGACTCTCTTCTAGGAGAGAACATACTTTTTTATCTGAAAAACTCCAGAAACTATTCAGTCTTACCAGAGTTTTTAATAGGGAGTTTGGTTTACTTGTGATGAAAGCATATTTTCATTCTGTTATTAAAAGATATATCCCTGATCATTCTGTGACTGATGCTTTCCAGAACTGTATATGATTGAAGTTATTCCAGAACTGTCCAAGAAGCAACCTTTTAATGTTAAATTATCATATATGAATATTGTATGAGATTGCAGATTAGTTTTCACTGTAATAATCCAGCATTGTAATAGTATTTGCTTCAT
Organism: Bubalus bubalis; assembly: GCF_019923935.1. Taxonomy (NCBI): domain Eukaryota; kingdom Metazoa; phylum Chordata; class Mammalia; order Artiodactyla; family Bovidae; genus Bubalus; species Bubalus bubalis. Next base: position 60,059,842 of record NC_059162.1, read on the forward strand.
GTATTCTGTTGAAGGAACTATTGTGATTCATATTATGATTATTAGCAACAATTTTTATTTTACCTTGCATGTGTAAAAATTAAATTATAGTAGGATCAAATATGAAAATGGCAATAGGAATGTTAGATGCAAAGATCTATACACATTTTTTCATATATCTGAATTAGGTCTAAATACACAAAACTTTTTTAAGTTCTCCCCCTAAAACTAATATGAACCAAACTCAAGCAAAAAACCCCAGTCTTCTCATCCAATACTTACACACAGCTAGATGATAGTGGCTTGTAGACATCAAGAAAAAGATTTCATTCTAAGTCTTTTTTCATTAGAAAGTATATGATTATAGACTTTAGTTATCAAACTTTAAATTTCATGTTTTAATATAAATTAATCCAAATGCTTTCTTCTTTAGCATGACAAAGTCATTCCATTTAAAAATTCTCTTTAAATCTAAACTTCCACATTACTTGACATTTTCAAAAGTACCAAAAATTGATAGTTGCGTAAGCTCTATTATTTGTAGTTTTCTTAAAGCATTTGATTAATTCTTATATGTATATTCTTTAAAATATAATAGCAAATATGTTGAGAAGAGTGACAATAAATACCTTCCTTTTCTGTTCTGTAATACTTTTCTAACATTTTGAGTCCTAGTTTACTTGGTCCTAAGGGTTAAACGATAAGAAGTGTAGGTACAATTGTTGTATTCTTATGACCTGGTGATTTGTGAAAATTTCTTTTATCTTGAGATCGAAAAAATTAATAAAGCTTTCCAGAACTGAATTCGTTATCTAAATATTTTGGACAAGTGCTACTTACAAATAAAATTTGAAAAGTGTATTAATCAAAATTTTATTCCTTACACTGTTTTTTTTCTTTCTTTTCTTCTTTTTTAAACTTTAAGTTCCATTTAAAGTTTTGACCTTTGCATGGACTAAGTCAAGAAAAGAGAAATTCTGCTTTTTAAAATATTGGTTTATAGTGGTATATTTTTGCCTCAGCAATAAATTGGCAGGTGACCAAAAATGTTAAATTAAAATTAACTGCACACTTTGAGATTGTTGCCTTTCTTGGTGTTTTTCCTTTTTGCCTAATTATGAGTGGGTATATGGTATTGAAGGAAAACTATGCAGGTGAAACAGTTTCTATTAACTGGACTGTATTAACTAAAAAGAGCTACACAAAGTTTTTACTTTATCCTCACCTGCCAATTTGAAAACTATTGGTAAAATCATTATTCAATAGGCCAAGATTTTCTAAATTAGTAAGACTTACCTTACAAAAGTTATCAGATAATGCTGATATTTCTCTTTCAAAGACTAAAACAGCAGTTTTAGTCCTGAGCTGGTTGGTTCATATAATAACTAATATACATACTACAACTTTGAATATTAATAGATTGGCTGAAGATTTTAGGTTTGAAGATTAGTTTGAAAGCAATACATTTGCTCCCGTGAATCATGATGCAGATTATCCCCATGTGTTTTACTGCCTGTCTATGAATGCAAATGTTGTTACAGAAAATATGCTTGAAATGTCAACACAGCGTGCAGTTAGTATTGCATCATCATGCTTCAGCATGTGATACCTGTATGATGACATATTTCAACTACTCAGATATGTTACTGTAATAAAAATGTTTAACATAAGAAAGCTGCATATGTCATCAAATGCTTATTTCTGTTTCTCTCTCTCTCTCTCTCTCTCTCTCACACACACACACACACACACAGAGTGTTAAGTAGTAGAAGAGACTGGTTCTCAATTAAGCTTTCAGGGTGATGAAACATATTTTCACAGTAAATTTCTTCTGCCGCACTGACAGTAGCACTGTGAGGATCACTTTGTGCCCATGTGCTCAGTCATGTCTGAGTCTTTGCAACCCCATGGGCTGTACCCACCAGGCTCCTCTGTCAATGGGATTATCCCGGCAGGAATACTGCAGTGGGTTGCCATTTTCTCCAGGGGATCTTCCCTGGAGACAATCCCCCACAGGGATTGAACCTGTGTCTCCTATGGCTCCTGCATTGGAAGGCAGATTCTTTACCGCTGTGCCACCTGGGAAGTCAGGGATAACTTTACCTGCTATTAAAGTCAGGTCAGGTAAACAAAATTGGTGTCAGTTCCTCTCAGTTAGCTGAAAGGAGACTGGCCTAAAATTTATAAATGGCATTTTTAGTATCGTTGAATATGACACAGCATCTTTCTAGCGTCATTAATTATGACAATAGGATTACTAACCCAAATAGAAGTACATCAGCATCTCAGCTATGATGTTACTTTTTTCAGGAATTTATAATTTTGTCATGATTAAAACACTGATCCTCAATAAAAAGCATATCCTAGTAGTCTTATTACCACTATTACCATTGTCTATAACATGATTATATACAAAGAAATTGAAAAATCTATCATATGACAGGAACTTTAATGCATGTATACATTATTTTTTTGAGTTGACAACCCAACAAGTGACATAGACATTGACTTTTTAAATATATTTTAAAAAATTTGTTCTCTTACAAAGTAAAAATATTCTGTAAAAGCTTTAAACTTTGAATTTTTTATTTTTTTCCAATGACAGATATACATGAGGCCAATGTGGTTAGTTCAGTATCTCCCTATTTTATCAAATAATTTGTAAGATCAATATACATATAGTAAATGATTGAAAATCTTGTAAAACTCTAAATAAGTCATCCTAAAATAATCTCTAAAAAAAGTGCTAAAGTCCCATTACTTTGGCCACCTAATGGGAAGAGCCAACTCATTGGAAAAGACCCTGATGCTGGGAAAGGTAGAGGGCAAAAGGAGAAGATGGTGGGAGAGGATGAGATAGTTCAATAGCATCACTGACTCAATGGACACGAGTTTGAGCAAGCTCTGGGAGATGGGGAGGGCAGGGAAGCCTAGCAAGCTCATGGGGTCACAGAGTCGGGGAAGGGCAGGGAAGCCTGGCAAGCTCATGGGGTCACAGAGTCAGACATGACTTAGCGACTGAACAACAAAAAAATAATCTCAAGTGTTAGAAAAATTTGTGTAGTGCCTTAACACAAAATTATCACTTAGCTCTATTGTAGAAAGTAAGATTAATATTAATAGATCTTTAAACTGATTTATCAGAAAGTTCTCTCTTAATGACTATTCATATACACATAGAATATGGTGATGAAATATAGAATATAGTGACAAAAATGTCCATCACCAGGGTCTTGTAAATGTGGAAAACATTGGGTGTATAAATGGGAATGTGTTTCTTTTTACTTCCAAAACCTCTCAAGAGCCTTTAGTGTTCTAAGATGCTTCAAGATTCCCCAGCAAGGGACTGGAACATACAGTAGTTTTTAAACTGATTTCACTATGGGATCTTTTATTGAAAGGCACCTCCCAGGACAATTCTTCTATTGACTAACATTTGAAAAACAACTACCTAAATGAAGTCATTCACTAATAAAGGATTCAGGCTATTTATTTACTAAATATACACTGTGGTATAATTATGAACACTGACAAATCTAGTGCAAGAATTTACTTGCACTTGTCACTTGAGAATTTGGCCATTTCCAAAGGAATATTTGACCAAGTGTTTCAGCTGCAATGTCTTGACCTGAGAAAGATGGCCATACATAAATAGTCTTAATGGTAAACATGAGCTATATTAGATATTTGAAATGTAATCATGATATTAAAAGTAATATAAAATGCTTAAGATGTAGTCAGAATGTGATTCAAGTCTTTATGAGAAACTATTGATGATGTAGGGGCTTCCCTGATAGCTCAGTTGGTAAAGAATCCACCTGCAATGCAGGAGACCCTGGTTCGATTCCTGGGTTGGGCAGTTCTGCTGGAGACGGGATGGGCCACCCACTCCAGTATTCTGGAGGAGCTAACATGATAAAAGTTTGTCTTCACTGAGATTCTAACAGTAACCATATGCAGATGATAAGAGCTTTATATAACAGACAATATATTAATACCTAGAAGCCCTTGCTGGCCCTCTGAAAGAATCTTCTTATATAAACAAAAAAAGGTCAGTTTGTGACTGATAGATTTCCTGCAAAGCTGCTGCTACTGCTGCTAAGTCGCTTCAGTCGTGTCTGACTCTGTGCGACCCCATAGACGGCAGCCCACCAGGCTCCCCCATCCCTGGGATTCTCCAGGCAAGAACACTGGAGTGGGTTGCCATTTCCTTTTCCAATGCATGAAAGTGAAAAGTGAAAGGGAAGTTGCTCAGTCACGTCGGACTCTTTGTGATCCCATGGACTGCAGCCTACCAGGCTCCTCTGTCCATGGGACTTCCCAGGCAAGAGTACTGGAGTGGGGTGCCAAAGCTAGAATTTATTAAAAATGTGTTACATTATTTGTGAGAAACAAAATTTATTGAGCCATTTTTTCCTAGTGTTTAAGTTTTCCTTAAGCAGTATGTTAGACACTTCAAAAGCCTTCAGAAGTTATGTGTTTCAGTTATTTGTCCTTTAGGAAATATTGCCAAATTAGCTTCCCTCTTTACAAATATTGAAAGAATACTGCCATTCAGTATATTTAGGGAGTAATACACTGAATGGTACTATAATGACCTAAACTGAGCTATTTTATGTAGTTATCAAAAATACTGAAACTTTGGCTTGGAAAGTAGTGTCTAGACTGTTGCACGGAAATGACACTCACCATTTTTATAGCTTTACAGCAAGGCAGCCTATAGTATTTTATGTAGTAATAGAAATATACAGTAAGAGTAAGCGAATTCCAGATTTTGTACTAAGAACAGGTGCAGATGAGCACAAACCACCTAAATTGGCACTGTTGTGACAAAAGCTTTCAAGGATAATAACAAAACTATGTAAATTTAGCCAAGCTCTGTTCTATTACAGATGCTGCTGTTTTTAGTGTTAGAATAACATAACTTTTAAAAGATCAAGAAACACAAAATTAATTTTTTAGACTGCAATATGCTGTTATCAGTAAAAACATTAATATATTGTTATATTTATAATATATCTTATTTGATGGAAAATATGTGGCAATGAAGGTGAAAATATATAGACTATATAAACCTGAATACAAACCTGAAACCTAAGAAAATACGATTTCACATAATACCTCATTTTCATTAAATGATGAAAATGTAAATTCAGAAAATCACTTAGGCTAAAAATAGGTATATCATCAAAACCTAATACCATTTTAACTCAAATTGGTATTTGTTCAACAAAAGTTCTACATCATAATGTGATGTACCAAGGAAAACTCAAATTTGTGGAAGAAAATGAAGGGATTTTTTTTAAAAGCAAATCTAGCTAATCCGTTATGTTTTTGACTCTTTGCAACTGAAACAATAGTCTTGTTGTTGTGAAACATTTACTACAAATAAAGAATAAGTAAATTCCTTAGAATTAGCTTGGTTTTTTATTTTAGCCTCAGGTTTCTCAGTCAAAGATTACTTATATTTGTTTTTCCTTAATTTTTTTCCTGACTACTTTTAATTTTTTATATTTCATCTCCCTAGTTCCACTTATTCCCTTGTGATTATTTTCACTCTAAAAATACTAAGTAATCATTGCCTAGTTTGGTTGTTTTAACTAAAACATCAAGTTCTTATCAAAAATGTATAGAAAGAGCAAAGGCAGATTCCACTTCTGCATTATTATCTATACTTTGGATTGATATTTTTTCCCCAGCATTTTGGTCCGCATAGTATCCATTTTCTCTGAGCAGCAAGTAAATGGTTTCACTTCTCTCAGTTCTGTGGGTACTCAGAATCTCCAGAGAACATGCATCCTGATAAACCATGAGAAAGCCCACTTCTAGAGCTGAAATTTCTAATATTGATCTTATACATACTAGAATTTTTCACACCAGTTTGCACATCTGACCTAGGTACTTCATTATTAAATAGGGGATTATAGATTTCTTAAAGAACTCCATGGCACCATAACACCTTTACAAGTAATCCCAAGGTTTGGGAAAATAAAATGAAGCTCCTTACATAGGTTGGAGTCTGCTTTATAATCTCCCTTAGCTTCTTCTCTCTCATCTATTGTCTTGTTTACTTTTCTTGTGTAAGAGAACATCCATTGCAACAAGAAACAGATGGTGTGAGTTCCAATCCTGGTTCTGCTGTGTGAGACAGGGTCTTCATTTCTTAAAAATAAATACTGATTTTATCTATGTGAGAGTTTTTTTGTGAGGAATATGCTGCTGCTGCTGCTGCTAAGTCGCTTCAGTCGTGTCTGACTCTGTGTGACCCCATAGACAGCAGCCCACGAGGCTGCCCCGTCCCTGGGATTCTCCAGGCAAGAACACTGGAGTGGGTTGCCATTTCCTTCTCCAATGCATGAAAGTGAAAAGTGAAAGTGAAGTCACTCAGTCGTGTCCGACTCTTAGCGACCTCATGGACCGCAGCTTACCAGGCTCCTCCGCCCATGGGATTTTCTAGGCAAGAGTACTGGAGTGGGGTGCCATTGCCTTCTCTGGTGAGGAATATAGGAAGCACTAAACTATGTAGTATTGTCATTTTATCATTGTATAAAAAAATAATTTCACTGATGATCAGAAGACTCTTCTTGTGATCTGTGTCTGTCGGGGTGTCATCAGGATGTCAGTATCTGTAGGAATGGGATGAAGGAAACTTGTTACCAAGTGCTGATCATCTTCATCCATTCTGTAAAATCACCTATTATGTACCCACAAAATCCACTCTCAAGATCACAAGTAAGTTAAAATTATTTACACTGGGATTTTAGACCAAGCTAAACCAAAATCCCTAGATATTGTTATCCTCAGTGAAGTAAGATGCTGGTTGAAAGAGTGGCCTCAGATACCAGATGACCTGGGTTTCCTTGCCTATGAGTCTCAGTTTCTTCATAGTAGCATAGGGCTTTCCCTTATAGTGCTGGGAGGGAACTAATTGGCCTAGTCTTCATGGGAAACAGTGGAAACAGTGTCAGACTTTATTTTCTGGGGCTCCAAAATCACAGCAGATGGTGACTGCAGCCATGAAATTAAAAGACGTTTACCCCTTGGAAGGAAAGTTATGACCAACGTAGATAGCATATTCAAAAGTAGAGACATTACTTTGCCAAAAAAGTTTCGTCTAGTCAAGGCTATGGTTTTTCCTGTGGTCATGTATGGATGTGAGAGTTGGACTGTGAAGAAAGCTGAGTGCCGAAGAATTGATGTTTTTGAACTGTGGTATTGGAGAAGACTCTTGAGAGTCCCTTGGACTGCAAGGAGATCCAACCAGTCCATTCTGAAGATCAGCCCTGGGATTTCTTTGGAAGGCATGATGCCAAAGCTGAAACTCCAGAACTTTGGCCACCTCATACGAAGAGTTGACTCATTGGAAAAGACTCTGATGCTGGGAGGGATTGGGGGCAAGAGGAGAAGGGGGCGACAGAGGATGAGATGGCTGGATGGCATCACTGACTCAATGGACGTGAGTCTGAGTGAACTCCGGGAGTTGGCGATGGACAGGGAGGCCTGGTGTGCTGCGATTCATGGGGTCGCAAAGAGTCGGACACGACGGAACAACTGAACTGAACTGAACTGAACTGATGCAAGGTTCTGAGCCTGGTACATGCCCCCCAATAAATGTTCTTTGTTGTTATTTTGTTTCCATGTGATGCCTTTTTCCTCCATCCCAGAGAAGCACAATTCTGTGGAGATATTTTAGGATTGCAAGCTCCCCAACCGATCATGGCACTCTGGGCCATGATCAAGGTCCTCCCATCACCTATTTCTGGCTTTGCAGTCTAGCTCATTCCTCTTCTTGTGTAGCAGGTCAGTTTTGAACAAGGAAACACTGTGGCTGTTCAGTTCCCCCAAAGATCCTCTAATTGAGATCTCTGGAAACATTGAATAAAAGGGGAAATTGAGTTTTCTTTTTTTTTTTTGAAATTGAGTTTTCTATAAGGAACAGACTTAAGTTTTTGTTTTTTGGAAATACTAAGTATAAATATCACAGAATTACCATGCACATGCCTTCTCTGAAACGGGTGTAGAGAAAAATCATAAATAAAGGCTATATATGGGCTGCTGTTGGAGAAGGAAATGGCAACCCACTCCAGTATTCTTGCCTGAAGAATCCCATGGATTGAGGAGCCTGGCAGGCTACAGTCCAAGGGGTCCCAAGAGTCGGACATGACTTAGTGACTAAACCACCACCACCGTGGGCTGCTCTTGGTTTTGCTCAACAGAGCTTGATGAATGCTGTTAGCACCACAAACAGCACTAGGCCTACTACTGGCCAAGTGCCGCTGAATGGAGCTCTGGAGTATACAGAGCTCACATTCCAGGTAGGGAGATGCACAGGTCTCTGCTAGGTAGCACTAATGCAGACAGGTGGTACAAGGAAGATGCGAGGGTTTTATGTGTGCAAGAATAGCAGAAACCACGTGCATGCTGTGTGGGAGAACTGGGAACAGTGTCACAAGAGGGCAGTGGAGTTAGGTCTTGACATATGAGCAGGATTTCAACAGCCAAAAGGCGGGTTCCATCACAGGGAGCATCAGAGGTGAGAGGGCAAGACTCACAGAGCTGAGAAATTCAGTGTAGCTCAATGTGGGTTGGGGTATTGAGTGAATGAAGAGAGGTGTGTGTGTGTGTGTGTGTGTGTGTGTTTTAGTTGCTTAGTCATGTCTGACCCTTTGCAACCCCATTACTATATAGCCTGCCAGGCTCCTCTGTCCAAGGGATTCTCCAGGCAAGAATGAGTGGGATGCCATTCCCTTCTCCAGGGGATCTTCTCAACCCAGGGATCAAACCCAGGTCTCCTGCATTGAAGGCAGATTCTTTATTGCCTGAGTCATCAGGAAAGCCCAAAGAGAGGTAAGTTGAGGCCAAATTGCAAAATCCTTAGATGCTACACTTAAGAGTCTGGATTTTCTCCTTTACACAGCAGAGACAATGGGCATTAAAAAAAAATCAAGTAGTAAGAAGATGGGGTCTGCGATTTGTGGAGTTGGCTATGCTGGTCTGGTGGAAGGAGGAAGACTAGGCTTGGTGGAAAGTAGTTATAACTGTGACTGGAGTTAGGACCAGGGCCTCAGCTGAGGTGTGTGGATCCAGAGTCAAGAGAATTTCTGAGGGGAATCTTTCAGACTTTTGGACCTATTTTATAAGAGGCATAAAGGAGAGAAATCAAGGGATTATCTACATTTTATTCATTGTTGTGAAAAATTTAGTGTAAAAAATGTGTGTTTAATATGCAGGCTGAAGTTGTTCCTTTCAAGCCTGCTTTCATTGGCTGTGACATGTAATTCCATTTTGGACAAACAGCTATCAAGTATCAGCTGTATGTCAGGAGCTATGCTAGATACCAGAGAAACAAACGATTAATAAGACAGTGTGCTCACTTTTCATGAGCTGCAATTCCAGTACAGGAAAAAGTCATCTATGCAAATAATTATAATGAAATGTAATAAGGATAAATAACAGAAAGATATGCAAGGAACTCTATGAAATGCATTCTATTTTTGTTAGCATGGAAGGTCTCTATAATGTGAGGGCTTAGCTCTGGTTCCCTGATGGAATTCCCTTAGAAGCATCCAGGTACAATAAGTACTTTGCTTAACAGAAAGCAGAATTGATGTTTAATATTTAGATTACAAATAGGAGTATATAGTTCAGTTCAGTTCAGTCACTCAGTCGTGTCCGACTCTTTGTGACCCCACGAATCCCAGCACGCCAGGCCTCCCTGTCCATCACCAACTCCCAGAGTTCACTCAGACTCACGTCCATCAAGTCAGTGATGCCATCCAGCCATCTCATCCTCTATCGTCCCCTTCTCCTCCTGCCCCCAATCCCTCCCAGCATCAGAGTCTTTTCCAATGAGTCAACTCTTCGTATGAGGTGGCCAAAGTACTGGAGTTTCAGCTTTGGCATCATTCCTTCCAAAGAAATCCCAGGGCTGATCTCCTTCAGAATGGACTGGTTGGATCTCCTTGCAGTCCAAGGGACTCTCAAGTGTCTTCTCCAACACCACAGTTCAAAAGCATCAATTCTTCAGCACTCAGCATCTGGTCCCAATCACTTCGTGGGAAATAGATGGGGAAACAGTGGAAACAGTGTCAGACTTTATTTTCTGGGGCTCCAAAATCACTGCAGATGGTGACTGCAGCCGTGAAATTAAAAGACACTTACTCCTTGGAAGGAAAGTTATGACCAACCTAGATAGCATATTGAAAAGCAGAGACATTACTTTGCCAACAAAGGTCCGTCTAGTCAAGGCTATGGTTTTTCCAGTGATCATGTATGGATGTGAGAGGAGTATATAGTAGGAAAAGGAAAATATAAAATTTTTCTTCAGAAAGGATTCCTGGATTTTCTACAGTTTCATTTTAGTCCGAATGATGAGAGGTATAAAATGCAGTTGCCAGGAGGCAGGACTCAGAGGTGGAACTGTCAGTATTTGAATCCCAATTCTACCGTCTCCTAATGGCTTGACTTTGAGTAAGTTCCTTAACACAGTGTTTCTCATTTTCCTTATCTGTAAAATGGGGATGATAACGATAGTGTCGATAGGGTGTTTATGAAGATTGATGTGTGTATTTCTGAAGTCATCAAAGAGAGAGATAAAGTCTTATTTTCATTGCTTATGATAGATTACCTTCAAAATAGGTGTTTGGAGGTCAGGCTTTTATTTTATTTAGTAAATACCTTATTGATTTGATGCAGTTTCAAAAGTTATTTTTATTGTATGGTTCCAAAATAAATTCTGATTATATGTTGTATTTAAAGCTGATTCTCATATATCTTCAACCTAATGACTTGTAACAGTGAAAATTGCATTCCCATTGATTGTTCTTTGCAGTGTGATAATTCTTTCTCTCTGTGTTACTGATATGATGATCTTCCTGCTCTTCTGTCAATAATATTAGCAGCAATCTTACATCACTAGATATTCTATTCTGAAGTTTAAATGATAGAGAGACAACTCTTGCTGCTTTAATGGTTATATCTTCTCTAGAATCTTTTCATCTAAAATATGCTCTTGTTATTGGTTTTCATTATGAGGAAATACATGGAAAGATTAATTTAAAAGACAGCGTTTCTGTCCTCAGTTTCTGGCACTATTTATCAATTCCATAGCTCTGCTGTCATTCTTAGTGACATTGTTAGAGCTACTTCACTGAACTATTGCTCAATTAGTCTCTTTATTATTTATATGTAATCATTAATTAATTAATATTATATTCTTTTCAATAAAATAGTCACCGTGAGGTATAATATCATCAAACAGATGCTGGGGGCAGAGGCAGAACTGGAATTATAATAATCAATCAAACTTCCACTTGATAATCCTCCCTGCACAGTGAGCTGTACCTAAAGCAGGCACAGGCTACCAGACCATGCAGTGTGAGTTCCTGGCATTGCCTTTGACATCTGTGAGCTGCAGAAGACTGATATTTCAGAAGTGAAGTTTTCTTATCTCATAGATGGGCTTCTCTGGTGGCTTAGTGATAAAGAATCTGCCTGCCATTGCAGGGGTCTCAGGTTTGATCCCTGGGTTGGGAAGATCCCCTGGAGAAGGAAATGGCAACCCATTCCAGTATTTTTACCTGGGAAATCCCATGGATAGAAGAGCTTTGCAGACTACTGTCCATGGGGTCACAGAGAGTCCAGCGCAACTTAGAAACTAAACAATAGAACAACAACTTTATAGACTGAAGGTCCTGCTCTACAGTTTTAAACACCATAACAGTTCTTGAGGTTATTTCTGTAAACTTATGGGTATGTCTTCTAAGGGAAAGGACAGCTCTCAAAAGTCCCTGAGTGTTGCCTTCCAAAGATGAGAAACTCAATCAGCAGATGAGGGGCTTGGCTGATGGAACACCATTTTCAAGTTTTGTCAAACAAACTTTGGCCTGTATCTTTGATGTCTTCATTTACGTGATTGAACATCTACTTTATTCTGTTTCATATTTAAAATACAAAGGCACATAAAATATTTTTTCACTTTCGTTGAGTGTGGTATTTTGATAAGTTAAATTTCCCAAAGGTTACTGAGCCCTATTTGGCTAATGCAGGTTAAAGTATGACTAGAGTGCCTCTCTGAAAAGACTCTTGATTTGGAAGAGTAGAAATGGTAATTGTGAAGCTTCTATTCTAATAATAAAATTCTATATGTTGCTTGAGTTTTAAGTGAATTAAAAAGAGAAGAAAATATGCTTGGTTATTCCAAGATTCTATAATTTAATTTAACATTATTTTCACTTTAACAGTGTCTAGTAGATAAACTTACCCTGACAGGTTCCTTATTCAGTATTTACACGCATTGCAATTAGGAAAATTTTTGTTTTGTGTCAATTTGTTAATTGTATATCAGCTGTCATTGACCAATGTAAAAGATGGTTGTGGCATGCTCTTCAGCAATTCTAGTGCTATGCTGGTAAATACATAGAAAAAATGGAACCGTCATTATAGTGTTTACCAGTTTCTGTAGTGGAAATACTTCCACGTGACAGATTTCTAATATCAAAATTATGTCAGTGAACATGAAATTGCGGCATTACGTTCACAGTTAACTTTTGCAAGTTGGTAATAGTTGGCTCTGGGGCTTCCCTGGTGACTCAGTGTTAAAGAATCCCCCTGCAATGCAGGAGACATGGGTTTGATCCTTGGGATGGGAAGATACCTTGGAGAAGGAAATGGCAACTCAGTATTCTTGCCACGGAAATACCATGGACAGAAAAACCAGGCAGGCTAATACCCATGGGGTCACAAAAGCGTCAGACACAACTTAGCAACTAAAAAACAACAACAGTAGTTGGCTCCAGCAGATCACTGACTCTGGTTTTAAAACTGGTAATCAGTTTTTTGTTTTGTTTTGTTTGTTTTTTATACCAATCAATTGGACTTTTTGCTACCACTTGTGCTTATACAGTAAGTTTTCTTTTCAAATGGGTCATAATTTGTTTCTGCAAATATATAAATGGATAGAGCACTTAGGAGCTAGCAAATACTTTCACCTTTCAGTAAATCAGATTTTCAAAGTACAGTTTCTTAAGTAGTTAGTATCCTCCTGTTCATTTTCTTTGGTACTCTATTTATTACAAAGTGAAATTTCCTGGGACTCCATAAATGAAAATGTTTGTGTGCTCCAACTGGCTTTTAATTCATGTCAATTTAGAAACTCAGAATTATTTAAAGTAGTCCTAGCTGTTCTAAGGTTAGCAATTAGCACTTCAATTTGTGCAAATGGTACTGAAAATGCTGTTTCAAAATAAACTGTTTCTCTTAACAAGAAAACCTTTTTTAAAAGTTTTAAAAATCAGTGGCAATCAATTTGAACAGTACCACTTTTTCGCCAAGAGAGAGCAACATAAGCACATTTTACAAAAATACATTAAGTGGCCATTTTACATTGTAGAATCATGTCCGTGCTTTACTTAGGAATCTATTACTTTACCTGCCTCTAAACATGATGGATGAGGTCCAGTGATTAGTTAGGGTTATGGCAGTTGATGAGTTTTATAGAGATCATATTTAGCCTTCAAATATTTTCTACGCACAATATGTTTCTTCATTATGATTTCATTTATCATCCATGTTTGAGTTTCTGAATATTGACATTGTTTGTCTGGTCAGAAATAATTTTCAACAGGATGTATTTGCTCCATCTGATTTAATGACACTAAGTAAAACTGTAAGAGTTTTACATGTGTGAATGGTGGATTTTTCATGTTTATATTGTTTGATAATAATGAAGGTATATAGTATCTGACTTTAAGAGAACTGGTATATCTGGAAATTTTCCTCAGGGAGATTTTAGTACTATTAAATGGAATGGCAACTCTGAACACAAACAATTGACACTTGACCAAAAAGTGGAACTTTCAAAGAATTAATTGTGATTAACTTTAATTGGAAATTTTGCTGGGTTTTGTGGCTTAAAGTCTTGCCATAAATATTTTAGGGACACTATTTCCTCTTAAGGTTTTCATACTTGAGTAAGACAATGTCTTTAGGTTGCAGTAACTAAATATTAAACTTATATTGCTTCCATATAACAGCAGGAGAACCTGCAAAACCTATCAGTTAAAATTTGATAAGAACAAATCTTAAAAATGTCAGTGACAAATGATTTATTATACTTATTAAATTCATGTTTTATGGATCTTTAGATACTTGTCAACCTCTGGGGGGCATTTACCAGGGTGAGGGCAGAAGCAGAAAAAAAAAAAAAGGTCATGGCTACAAATAAATGCATCAGTTCTATGCTTTTAGGAAAGTTATTTTCATGTGATTTTAAATTTAGGAAAATTCAGAAAAAAAATACACTCAAAGCATTTATTTATATAAGACTTACTTTTAGAAGTCTTTGTAGGGAGAAGCTTGTGGATTTTACAGATTCTGTGTAAATATTTGCATGCTTTCTGTAGCTTGCTGTTGGGACTGTTGACAGGCATGTGTTAGGAATGTTAATGCCACAGGGAGGCATTGCCCTGTGTCACTGTGCCCTTGAGGTCTGGTACTGCTCTTGTCCTTTCGTACTTAATTTTGAAAAAACAGTAATTATATTTAACATTCTGGGACTAACTCTGTACTACACATAGTTACCTCGGAATATAACAAATTTCATGTATTCAGTGAGTCATTTACTTTTTAAAAGATATACATAAAAATATCCCCAGATCATGTATATATGTACATACACATACACACATACTTATAACTGCAAAATCCCTATTTTAAAGCTGTAGCTTAGGAATTGTTCTGCACATTTAAAAATATTTTACTTCAGAGTTATTTATATAGAAAATTCCCCTAAAGAATTTAAAATACAAATTAAAAGAATAAAATTTTGACTTGCAGACCCATCAGTCAGTCAATCAATCAAAAAACTATTAATAGAACACACACTATGTTCCAGGCAGTCTGATAAGTACTGGAGATTCAAGGTAAAATATCTCCGCCAGTGGAAGGACAGCCCACCAAAGTCAAAGTCCTTGAAAAGTACAAGGTATGTTTAAGGAACAGAGAAAGGCAAGGGAGAAAAGAACAAGAGGCAGGGATTGACCCGTGAAGGTCAGGAAGGGCAGTGCAGATGAGAATGCAGAAAAAGGAACTAGTCACATGGGCTATATAGGCACGGTGTGGAGGCTGGGTATTTATTATTAAGTTCCACGAAAAGCCACTGGATGCTTTTAAGCAGAAAAGTGAGGTGCTAGTGTACCTTCGATGAAAGATCATTCTTACTGCTTTGTAGATGACATTGTAGGATGGAAAGAGTGAACATAGGAAGGACATTTGGGAAGCTGCTAATGTTAGTAGCTTTCATTAGGATGAAAGAGAAGATGAAGATGAAGAAAACAGGAGAAATCTAAAATATTTGGGATGTAGAGCGGTAAGACTTGCTGGTGTTGGGAGTCAGTAAAGGGAAAGAATCAAGGATGGTTTTAGATTGTTTTGACTTGAACACCTGAGTGTATGGTTTATTGACATTTACTGACGTGAAGAGGAAAGGTTTGTGGGGGACTGGGGAATTTAGAATTTATTTTTAACATGTGAGATTTGATATTCAGGTGGAATTATTAGGAAGATTGTTGTATATAAAAATAGCTACTATTTTCTTATCCATTTTCAAATGAGAGAACTGAGGCACACAAAGGTTAAGTAACTAACCCAAGATAATCCAGCTTAGTTTAGTCAGTGGATCTAGGATTACAATCCAGGAAGTCTGGCTCAAAGACTACTCTGTGAGCCCTTCTCTGTCATTTTGGTGGTCAAAGTTGGAGATATTTAAAACCATGGTGTTGGAATAAATTCACTTTGGAAATGAAGGCAGATAGAGAGTAGAAAGACTCATAACCTGAAGACTCCTGCAGTAGAGGAAGTGCAGGAGATAAGAAGATAGCAAGGGAGACTGAAAAAGAGCAGCCACTGAGGTCTAAGGAAAACCAGGAGTAGGAAGGGTCATAGGTGCCAAGAGGAGAAATTGTTTCAAGGAGATGAAAGTTGCATAGACAATGGGGAGTGAGTTGAGCAGAGAGGTGAATTGGTCAACACGGGGCTGTCTCTGACCTTCACAAGCGCTGTTTCAATAGAGTGGTTGGAAAGGAAGCTAGTTTAAATTAGATTGACTATATTATGGGAAGTACAATACCTTCAAGGAATTAAGAATTAAGAGGGCATATCCTGTTGCTACATATATGTAATATGGATAGTGAATTTCATTCTGTTTGTGGCAATAATGTGGAGAGCGTGGGCTCTGGAGTCTGATAGACCTGAGTATTAATTCTAAATCTAATACTTGTTCTGTCATCTTAAGCCTTTTACAAGAGTTTTTAAGCCTCTTTTTATCTTAAGCTTCTCTGAGCCTCTTTGTTTATCTGTAGCATTTGTTTCATGCAATTCTTGGAAGAGGCTCTGCTGGTTACCTCCTTGCTTTGCCTTTTGTAAAATGCTATTCCCTTTACTTGAAATCTGTCACAATCTCCACCCGCCCCTAACGTCCTCATTACTAACTGCCTTTGTCCTTTATGTTAAGGCTTATATGCATTTCTAAAGTCAAAACCTCTACACTCCTAGTAAATTGTGTGGCAATTAATTAAAATAAGGTTCCTGTCTTTTCATTTTGTATCTCTAAATACCTATCTGATGGTGTGGCATAGAGTATATATTCCAAATATTTCAACTGAATTGAATCATTTTAGTCCAATGGTGTGAGTTGAGCATGAAGCCAGTGAGGATTTAGTCCCATGGTGTGAGTTCAGCATGAAGCCAGTAAGGATTTAGTCCCATGGTGTGAGTTCAGCATGAAGCCAGTAAGGATTTAGTCCCATGGTGTGAGTTGAGCATGAAGCCAGGAAGGATTTAGTCCCATGGTGTGAGTTCAGCATGAAGCCAGGAAGGACTGTTGGGCAAGGAGAGCCGAGAGAACTGGCGCTACACAGATGCACCAGGCCGTGGTGAAGTGGTACAATCCATTTTCAGTTTAAAGTCCAAACGCAGACATGTGACCAAAGAGCTTTCAAACTTCTCCCATCACACAACATAGAGAGAAGGCAGCTGTCAGAACAAAGGATTGAAGGTCCCCACAGAGAGAAGGCAGACATGCTTGTTGTGCAGCATTAGAGAGACAGGGAGCTGCAGCGGTTTACAGCTGTGGCCAGGAGTGCATAAAGTGGATTGGAAGAGGCGAAGTTTTCAAGAGAAACCAGTTGATAATATATTCAGTCAGTACTCTGGACATAAGACTAGGGTAAGGCTTCATAATAAACAGTCCCCAAATAAGAATGAATAAGGTGCACAATCTAATTTTTTGAAATTTGGAGTTTCACAAGATAGGGTGTAATTAATGTACATGTAAACTTGATCTCATTTTGTATGTGGCAGTTAATTATGTAAAGGCATGAAATACAGTGAAATGGTGATTGAGCCAGGTTTATTCTTATGTTATTTTCTAGGTATGACAGTATTTTTCTTCTTGTTCAAAATCTATACATTTCCTGATTTCTTTTATGGGCATTTCTTACTGCTCTCAAATTAAATACCTTTATTCTGGCCCACATACTAAGAACATGAAAGAAATGAGGTTAGGTCTAATGAAAATCATAGAGTGAAAAATTTGTTATCAGACAATGGGTAGAAATGAGAAATGAAGGTAATCATCCTCTATTATTTATGAGTTTTTATTATTATCATTATATTTCATAAGAAATTATTTTGAGGATATAATCCAAGCATCTAAATATGAAAACAACCTCTAAGTTGTTAATTCAGAGGGTAGAAAACTTGCTTTTCTATTGAGTTCTACTGACTTGTATAGGGAGAAATTTATCTAAGGGCTGTGCTGTGCTGTGCTTAGTTGCTCAGTTGTGTCTGACTCTTTGCAACCGCAAGGACTATAGCCTGCCAGGCTCCTCTGTCCATGGAATTCTCCAGGCCAGAATACTGGAGTGGGTAGCCTTTACCTTTTCCAGGGGATCTTCCCAACCCAGGGATCGAACCCAGGTCTCCCACACTGCAGGCAGATTCTTTACCACCTGAGCCACCAGGGAAGCCCAAGAGAGAGTACTGGAGTGAGTAGCATATCCCTTCTCCAGGGGATCTTTCTAACCAAGGGTTAGAACCGGGGTCCCCTGCATTGCAGGTGGATTCTTCACCAGCTGAGCTACCAGGGAAGCCCCCAATCTAAGGGTACCTAAGTAGTAAAGAGACATTTTAAGTGTAAAAATTAAGGTTTGCGATTAGGGAACACAAAAATCTAACAAATGTAACAAAAATAAAATAAAATATACTTTCACTTTACTCACTAAGTAAAGAAGAAGAAATATAAAGAAGTTTGAGGTGAAAGGAGGGGGACGACCAGAAAAAGAAATAAACCTCTCACAATCATGTGGACAGCCACCAAGAGAGGGAGGGAGAATCAGATTTCACCTCAAACACAGCAACGCAAGTATGAATGCAAAGTTTAACAGGCACACCCCATTTATCTAGATAAATTGAACAGAAAAAAAGAAGAGAACACTATATAAATACGCGAAATAAAAGAGATTATGAACTCCCTAAAGGCAAGGCTTGTTTCTCGTTTATCTTTGTGTCTTCAGTTCCTAGCACACCAAAGTAAGTTCTTAGTAAATGTTTGTTAAAATGTTAAAAAAAAGAAGAAAACAAATTTTTATTGAGCAATATCTCACCTTGTAGCCTACAAAGATACTTTGCAACTATAGGTATGAATAGAATATATAAACTGTAGTCACTCATCCAAGAGCTGTAAGAGATTTGTTGAATATTGAAGGTTTTTTCATTATGCTTTAGCTTATTGATTTGGAAAGCAATGGAAGGAGTTGTGACTTATAATTGTTGAGGTCAATACTCACAGAGTCTGAAATGGTCAATACAAATAGATTTCAAAAGATCCCGAAAAAATTTCCAAGCGAAATGAGATATTGCTTGTGAATATCTAGAGAAATGTGGGATGTACTATGAACACTTTTTATGGCCTGATAAATTTTAGCGATTTAATTTTGAAAACTGATTATTACTGAATTCAATATAGAGCCTCTTTAAGTACCTGTGTTGATTTGACTTTAGAATGCGTCATAGTTATACCACCTCTGCATATCCTCCTTCTTCTCTTATCAAGTTTTTGATAAGAAACTTATCTGATATACTTAGAGTTTTTAGCAAATAATAAAGTAGTCTTGTTATACTGCTGCTAAGTCACTTCAGTCGTGTCCGACTCTGCGACCCCATAGACGGCAGCCCACCAGGCTCCCCCGTCCCTGGGATTCTCCAGGCAAGAACACTGGAGTGGGTTGCCATTTCCTTCTCCAATGCATGAAAGTGAAAAGTGAAAGTGAAGTCACTCAGTCGTGTCCAACTCTTAGCGACCCCATAGACTGCAGCCTACCAGACCCCTCCATCCATGGGATTTTCTAGGCAAGAACACTGGAGTAGGTTGCCATTTCCTTCTCCAATGCAGACTTGTTATACTAGTCTTCATATTTGAGACCTTGGGAGAAAGTGCTTTGAAGGCCCACTATCCAGGAAAGCCCACTTCCCCACATGTTTAGTTGTGAAAGTTGTCACAATAGCTAGTGTGACAACCTGTGGTAAGATGGAAACTTACCTTGCAGTATTCTGCTTTTTTTAGGTTGTCAGGTTTTATTGTTGATGTTGTGTTTTCCCCCTAGGTAAACCTTGATATGTTTAGACCTTATCTTAAGAGAAGCAATGATAATGATGGTGTTTTGGCATGGAGGCTACTAAGGGCATTGGGTGAGAGTAACACTCCATACAACCCATGTACAGAAGCTGGGGGCAGGTAGCCCTTCCTGCTGCTGTCATATCACCACACTAAGACCCCAGTGCACTCTGTTGGAGACTCTCAAGTGACCTGAGCTTCCAGAGCATCAGTGGGAGGAGGTGGACTGTCCATAAAGGATGATTCAGACTGAGCTGAACAGATAGGCATGATAATAGTAAATTCCTGGATGTCATAAAAGAGCAGCCAATAGAATTTTTTAGCATCAGTGATGCATAGTGGTCCACTGGATGCTCTTAGAATGGACATGGGACAAGAGACTGTTTTATATACCTGGAGGGAAATGGCAACCCACTCCAGTATTCTTGCCCAGAAAATTCATGGACTGAGGAGCCTAGCAGGCTACAGTCAAAGGGGTTGCAAAGAGTTGGACATGACTGAGCAGTTTTACCTCATGGTGCTGATAACATGTACCTTTTGCTCTGGCAAAGACTGGGCAATTTCAGGGTGCATTTTGTTTTTCCTCTAGGCTCAGGTCTCTTTCTTGAGCCTCAGGGACCTCTTTCCTTAGTCACATCCCCTTTCATTATTGTCTTTCCTCTTCCAGCCCCCTGAATCTTTATCTCCTCTGGAGTGCAGCAACCTGACTCACTTTTGGTCTTTCTAATTAGTGTTTATGGCATAAACTTTATGTCCCAAATTCTTTCAGTGCTTTGCCTTTTTATTTCTTACCCAATTCCCCAAACCATGCTTTTGAATTAAAAAAAAGTCTCTTTCTTGCAAAAAAAAAAGTCTGGTTCTTGTGAGGAAGAGCTTTATCATTCACAATTTGATTTCTGCTATCAGTTTCACATATCTTTAAAATTTAAAAACTGAGGACTGACTGTTTGTTTCCCTTCTCTCTCTCTTCTCATGTTATAACAATACTGGTCTCCCAGAGACAAAAAAAGACTATTCATTATTGAGTGATGGTTCATCAAGATTTTGTGGGCTTACAGAGCCACCTGTGAAGGGAGAAGTGGCAGCATTAAGGCAGGCCTCTGCTCCCATCAGTCAGTGTCACACAAATAAGTATTTTTCATAGAGCAGGTTCTCCATGTAAGCAGGATACAGGTGCTTAGATGGGACATGTGTGTGTGTGTGTGTGTGTGTGTGTGTGTGAATCATAAGAAATTAAGTGGAGAGTGCCCATATCAGCCTGGGAGCCTGAAGTACCCACAATGACCCCAGCAAAAAAACTGACATGTGAATATACAGATAGCATATAAAGCATTAGGGACAGCCAGTACAGAACTATAAGCATCATTGCCTAAATAACAATATTTTGTCCCTTTTTTTGGACACATCTCTCCCTGCTCTAATTCTAGAAAAGCCACAGTAGATGGTAAGGAGAGAGAGAAGAACAGATCATGTCCAGCTTTTCTATTATAGATCCTGAACTCAGGTTGGGTCTGATCATGCTAGGAAGAGAATAAAAGTTTTGAATAAGATGTGAGATTAAAGTTTCACATTTAACAGAACATTTTATTACCTGGAAGTGAGTCATAATTACTGAAATTGGACTGATTTTTTTTTATACTGAAAATGACTGGAAAGTTATGCGAGCTGCTTGAAAAGTCATTCAGGTATGGGAGAGGGGAATCTGACATGTTGAAAGGCAGCGGTAGGAGGAAAAATACAGCTGCTTCCTGTTTGTACTCATTATGTTCAACCATTTCAATAGACTGGTTACACATCTATCGATTCTCATGTAGTCATAAAATGACTAATAGCAACCCACACTACATCCCAAATGTGAGAGTCAAAAGATGGAGGATCCCAGGCAGAGCGTGGAGAGACAGATTCCTCAGCTCACATGGACAGAGAGAGACGCAGCAGCTCACATCCATGTCTAGTGCATCTATGCATGGAACACTCACTCTCCTCCTTGTTTTCTTCAAGCCCCAGCCTGAATTCATTAACATTTTTCTTTTACTTTCCTGTTCATCCTATGTTTTCTATTTCTTTTGCAGGATCATCCTCACCATCACCTAGGCTTGACCTTGTCTTTGACACCTTGCACAGCTTCATCATTCCTGTTTAACAGGCAAGAAGCCTATAAATTTACCTGTGCAACAGCCCTCAAAACTCCTCTGGTTTAAGACTTTACTGCTTCTGAATTGAACCATTTATTGATTTATTCACAAGTGTAGGAAGGCCTCTGATAAAGCACCTAGCTAGAAAGAAATACTACTAGTTCTCTGGGCCCTCATGGTTGAGAGAGTGATGGACTTGTGAATAAATCGTTGCAATGCAATGTGGTGAGTGTGATAGTGGAGACAGTCCAGCTGCTATGAAGTCTGGTGAGGGGAAAAGCAACCTACTTAGCGGAATGCAGAAGACTCACCAGGGGAGGGGCATCAGAATTGGTCTTTAAGGATGAAATACAGAGACATGAAAAGAAAGGGGGAAAATCAGGCAGCAGGAAGGCATCAAGTAGAGGGAGACCACAAAAAACAATGAGAACTGCCAGTAATTCTTTACAGCTGGAGCCAGAGAGGGCCTTGGGAAGACGGAGACGGGGCTAAATTGAGACAGTTTACCATTTTACATTATTCCTTTAGAACACATTCCCAGGAACAAAATGATATTAGTATGTCTTCTGGGAGAGAAGGGGAGCACAGGACATTGCAACAGAGGCTGAATGGCCTTTAGGAAATGTTGGGAGGATGTATGGGTGGGTATGTGTGGGTATGTGTGGGGGCAGTGAGTATATGTGTGTGCACGTTTGTGTGGGAAGCAGGTAAAAGGTGGGTTAGAGGTCTGCTTTTGGCTAACCAAGTACATACCATGTCTTTTGTTTAATAGGCAGCAGGGAGTCATCAGGGGTGATAAGTAGGGTGGTGAGGAGTATACATACAATTTAGGAACATGACTCCAGCAATAGCAAGAAAGTGAGGCAGAAGGTATTGCTGTCATCTAGGTGAGGAGTAACGAGGACATGAGGTGGACAACGAGGATGGGTATGAAAAGAAGAGACAGACTGAATGAGAGGACATTGAAAGCAGTGGCTCCCAACTTGGCTGTGTATCAGATCACCCGTGGATTATTATAGCTATAGATTCAAAGGCTGGACCCTGGGCCACCTCAGTTAGAATTTCTTAAAACTGAAGACTAACCAAATTTGTGAACAACGGCACGGATTGGTCTGCCTTTGTCTTCTCTCCTACTTCGTTTTACTAGTAGCTCTGATCCTGTCTAACTAACTAGTTACTCTGAACATCTACCAGCTACTGTTAGTGCTCCACTACAAGTCCCTTCTCTGCCCCTTTACCTTCTCTGCCTCATTACCTTCTTCTGGAATGTCCCGTATCCTACTTCCCTGTCTGCCCATCCTTGGAGGACCATCTCAATTGAAATTTATCATGTAAAGCTTACCCACATTCCTCTTCTTGCCTCCCCCAGTGAATGAGATGATAATCCTGTGAAGCTTTACCTTCCCTCAAGCTCCAGAATAGTTTACCTATAATTCACAGATGGAACCATCACTTTTTACCATGCAGTAAAGTTGTATATGAATATATCTCATCTCTTTGATCAGGCTGTGAACTCCTTAGGTAAGGGATTGTATCTGGCATATGATAGGTGCTCAGTAGATAATAGCTAAGTTAATATTGGTAATCATTTTTACTAGCTCAAGAATTTATGAACACCCCTGCTTCTCAGTGGGGGGAAGACATACTTTTAGGAGATACAAAACAGTTTCAGTTGTCTTCCAGTTTGATCAATATCTTTAAAATTTGGCACAATTGAGGAATATATTTTATAACATTAAGATCTAAATATATAAATCTATTCATTCCTTTATTTTAAATAGGAATTAATTCCTTTTCAAAGAAAAACTGCAATCTTTCAATTGCAAAATTCTCAAAAATGACTCCCATAATTCTGTTTTAAAAAGCAGAGGAGAATCTCAGAAAAACAAACATAGCCAGGTAACTGCACCCACATTACTGTGACATGTTACAGCTCTCTAGGAAGCCGATATTAGACAGGACAGCTTTGCTATTTTCCAGCAGGCATCTTTATATTTTTTCCATGTATACTAAGTAACTTCCTTAAGGTTTACTGGAAAACTAAATTTTTTTCTAGTAAATTATGAGCAATATGGATGAATGGACATGTAGTATTTCATTTTTGCCTCATTATGCCTTAGATTTGGGATCTCCAGTTTTGTAAATGATAGCTATGATATATCAGGCCATCTTTACACATGCTCATGCTTGAATGCATCCTGCTTCTCCTCCCATATGGAACAATGTCAATCATTGATGTACAGCTGTTGTTAAGATACATCCTATGTCTACTGAAAATAACCCGTAAGTATTTGTTATGAAATAATGCATAAGATTGCAGGAAAACACAGGAGAAAAGGTCTTGGCTTAAAAAAAGGAAACAAGCAAGCAAAAAAATAAAAATAAAAATAAACCAATTGGCATATTTTCAGGTAGAGGGAGACAGGAAGTATTGCCTTTTCTCATGGCTCCAAGTTCCCCTTGCAGCTCCGGCTACTCCCTGGGTGACCGAGACTTTTGCCATCATCCTCCTGAACCTCAGTTTCGTCATTTGTTTGTAATTCTTGGAGTTGTGAGGAACAACAAATAAAAATGCCTTGAAAGTGTTTCACAAACCTACAGTACTCTGTAAAGGCTTAATGGTAATAATATACAGTAGGCCATCTTCCCTTGAAAACAGCAGGAGCATTTCCTTACATAATGACCTGACAGATGGGTTATGGTATCTAATCCCCTTAAACCCCCAAAGCTCTTTGATAGTGGATGTTGTAAAAGGCCAGATTAGAGCGCATGCTGCTCTTTTATTGAGCCCTTTCTTTCAGTGTCTATGCCATATTCAATTGCTTCCTTCTCTAAGTACATTCCACGTTAACCTACTACCTGCAGGAACAATTAGGAACAGAAATAGAGACTAAAGGACAGTGCACTCCAGTAGGAAAAATTAGTTAATGCTTGTTGTCCCCAGTATTAAAAATCCACTTTGGCCTTCACATGTGGCTTTTATCGAAGGTTTCTGCCCTCCTAATTCCTGACTATTAATCTCAAGCTGTGGGTATTTGTGAATGTTGAACACAGGCTGTGTGTGCGTGTGTGTGTGTGTGTGTATGTGTGTGTGAGATAGTCCTAAGTGGTGAGAATGGAGCTATAGTGATATTAATTCTAAACCAGTGAGGCTTACAGAAATCACAGGCAGTTTAGGATATTTGTAACATTAATGGAAGAGTTGGAGTTTTCAATCTGTTCAAAATGAGAAAAGGGTGATTACCAGTTATTTTGCTGTAACCTTAATTCAGCTCTTGAACCTGCATTGGACCAAGAAGCTTTTTATGTTTCCTCTCTATGCAGTGCTTGTCTTTTGAAAACTCTTTGTGACAATCCCTTAACTCAAATTCATCATCCTTCCTTAGTGACAAACTTTTCTTTATTTGTATGCTGGAAGAAGTGTAAATTGTGAAATCACCCAAAAGAAAAAAGAGGAGTGATAGTAGCTTGTCTGTGTGTGTGTGTGCGTGTGTTTGGCAGTTGAGTATCTGCCAGCACTGTATTAAACATTTTAAATGTACTATCTCTTTTAATTTGGGGTATTTAAAGAGATCAGGATGATTGCTCATAAACCTTTCTGAAGAGCCCCTGTACTTAATGCTGAATCCACCTCATCTCACCTTCTTAAGAATGCCACGTCTATGTTTGGGTCTTCTTTCCCTGCATTTTCGTGTACTCCTTCTTTTCTGAATCATGGTACAAAAGTGCTGAAATATCAGCCGACTTCATAAAAACAGCATTACTTAGACCCAATATTCCCTTCCTGCTCCATTTTTTTTTTCTGAGTCTCTTTATAGCAGAACTTCCCAAAAGAGTTATTCCTACTTGGTATCTCAAATTCTCTTTTCCTATTCTGTTTCTCATCCTCTTTATTTCTCTCTCTCTCCCTCTTTATAACTCTCACTTTTTTTCTTATTGATATATATATATATATATATCTGAATATTCCCCAACCCAATAGGCAATCACCATTTTTATTTTTCATAGCCATATTTGTTCTGTCTGTTCTGGATTTCATGGAATAATAAAGTATGTGTTTAGCTTTTTTTGGCTCAGCATAAGACATTTGTTTTTTTATTTTATTTTATTTTAAAATTTTACATAATTGTATTAGTTTTGCCAAAGACATTTGAAATTCACCCAATTGTTGCTTGTATCAATAATCCATTCTTTTTTGTTGCTGCTGAGTATTAACCCATGGTATGAAAATACCATGGCTGTTTGTTGTTTTTACTGTATTTTCTTGTTGAGATTTTTCATTGTTTCCATTTTTTGGCTAATATGAATAAGGTCCCTACAAACATTCTTGTATAAGTGTTTGTCTTGGCATATGCCATTATTTCTATTAGGTAAATATCTAGAATAGGAACTGCTAGGTAATCAGAGTAAATGTATGTTTCACTGTATAAGAAACTGCTAGTTTTGAAAGTGGTTGTAGCATTTTTATACTCCTGCCAGCAGTATATGAGAGCTCCAGTTGCTATACATTCTCACCAACATATGATTTTGTCAGTATTTTAATTTAAGCCATTTTTAAAAAGTGTGTGTAAGATGGTACCACATTCTGGTTTAAATTTGCATTTCTCTGATGAGCACTTTTTGTGTGCTTATTGGCCATTTGTGTATCTTTTTTGTAAATTGTCTGTTCAATCTTTTACCCATTTGAAAAAATTGGGTCATTTTTCTTTTTATTATTGATTGTAGTAGTTTCTTTTATACTCCGTATACAAATCCTTTGTTCAGTGTATACACTATAGGAGTTCCTTGCAGTCCACTGATCTGCCTTTTTATTTGCTTAAATGGTATATTTTGTCAAGGGCGAGTCTTCAATATTGATGATGTCTACTCAATATTTTCTTTTATGGTTAATGATTTTTGGTACCTTATTTAAGAAATCTTTGTATACCACAGATGATTAAAATATTCTTTATCTTTTCTTCTCCAAGTTTTACAAGTTTCGTTTTTACATTTAGTTTACATCTCAAATTAGTTTTTGTATAGTGAGATAGGGGGTGAAGTTTATTTGCTTTTCCATAAGGATGTCCTGTTGTTTCTGTTCTGTTTGTTGAAAATATTTTCCTTTCCTCATTGAATAGTCATGATATTATACTTTAGTCAAAAATATCTTCACCCTCACTTTTTTCTTTACACAGATTATTTTGTCATCATTATGCTAACACTACGTTTATACCACATAATCATGGTAGCTTTATAGTAAAGTCTTGAAGTCAAATAGTGGTATCAATATAGTTTTATTGTGCTTTTAAAAAACTGTTTGGCTGTTTTAAGTTATTTATAGAATCATATAATTTTATGACATATTTGTTAATTTTTTACAAAATTCTAGGGTTTTTATTGGAATTACATTGACTTTATACTAATTTGTGTAAAATTAACATCTTAGCATTATTGAGTCTTCTAATCTCTGAATATGGTTTATCTCTATCCTTTTATGTAAGAATTCTTTAGTATATCACAGAATGATTTGAACTTCAATATACATGTCTTGAGTTTTTTGTTAGATGTATTCAAAAGTATTATACATTTTGGGTGCTTTGTAAGTGGAAAACTTATTTTCTAGGTTTTTGATGATAGGATACAAAAATACAGTTGCTTTTATTTATTACCTTGTATCCTAATGCTTCCTGTGGTAGCTTTTTCACATTTCTGCCTGGGATGAGAACATCTGGAGGTTTTTCTTTTCCTACATAATATGGCTCCTCAATTTCTGGTGTTTGGGTTACCTGGGGTTCTTTCTGTGCTCAGTATTTTGATTGGTCTTATAAACCTATTATTTTATAGTTTATCTGATCTACCTTTTCTGGGTTATTATGGTGAGAGTGATAGTGTCTTGTAACTCTCTGTATCTAAGCCAGAAATATACTTCCTGTCTTAATCTCTTGTTCTGCCCACTAGAAATTTATCATTATTTTTATTCTTCTCAAGCAACTGTCTTTTGATTTTGTTAACTTTCCCTGATGTTTGTTTTCTATTTCTTTGTTTTCTGCCCCAATATTTTCATTTTCTTCCCCCTACTTACTTTGGTTTTCATTTGCTCTTCTTTTTCTAGATTCTTAAAGTAGAAATTTAGATCACTACTTTTACATATTCTTTCCTTCCTAACACATGTGTTTAAATGCATTAATTTCCTAACTAAACACTGCTTTAGTTGCATCACACAAATTTTATTATGTTGTATTTTTATTGCTATGTTATTTAGAAATGTGTTACTAAAATTAAAAATAAATGTCAATAAGGTCAACTTTGTTATTCAAATCTTTATCTTGACAGATATTTTGTCTAGTGTTTCCATCAGTTTCTGAGAGAGGAATGTCAAAGGAATCAGCTGTGATTATAGATTTTAGTTTATGCTTTTAATTCAGTTAGTTTTTTCTTCCTGTATTTTGAAATTCATTAAGATTATTATATGTGCATTGAAGGACCTCAAAAGAGTAAAAACCAATGGAATAAAAGAAGGTATTTGCAAATTACATACCTAATAAAGGATTAATATAGAGTACATAAAGCACTCCTACAACTCAACAATAAAAAAGAACAATCCCAACTAAAAAACAAATGGGCAAAGGAACTAAATAAACATTTCTCAAAAGAAGATATACAGATGACCAACAAGGATTAAATCTGTTCTATATCACTAATCTTTAGAGAATGTTATTAAAACCACAATGAGATACTTTACATCCATTAGGACAGTTATTACATACTTAAAAAAGAACAGAAAATAACAAGTATTGATGAGGATGTGGAGAAATTGGGACTCTCGTGTATTGCTGATGGAAATGTAAAATGGTGCAGCCATTGTATGGCTGGTCCCTCAAAAAATAAACATAGAATTTCTATATCCTCCAGCAATTCCATTTTTGGGTATATGCCCAAAAGAATTGAAAGCAGGGAATTGAATAGATATTTGTATGATCAGTTTTGTAACAGCATTATTCACAATAGCCTAAAAGTAGAAACAACCAAAATGTCCCTTGACAGATGAATGGATAAACGAAATGTGGTGTATACATGCAATGAAATAATGTTTAGTCTTAAAAAGGAAGGAAATTTTGACACATTTCACAACACGAATGGACCCTGAAGATGTGCAAAGTGAAATAAGCCAGACACAGAAGGACAAATATCATATGATTCCGCTTGTATAAGTGGTACTTAAAGTAGTCAAGTTTATAGAGATATAAAATAGAATGGTGGTAGTGAAGGGGTTGGGGCAAGGGGAAATGGCAAGTTATTATTTAATGGGTATAGAGTTTTTATCTGGGAAGATGATGATGTTCTGGAGATGAATGGTGGCCAAGGTTGGACAACACTGTGAATGTATTTAATGTCATGAACTGTACACCTGAGAGTGGTTAAATGGTAAATCTTATGTAATGTATATTCTCCCACAATAAAAATGATTTTTACATCTTTCAGATGAATTTACACTTTTAATGTAAAATGTTTCTCTTTATATCTGGTAATGCTTCTTGTCTTGAAGTCTCTTTTGTCTGATACTAGTAAAGCCATACTTGGTTTCTTATGGTTAGTGATTACATGACATATCTTTTGTTACTCTATTGCTTTTGATCTCTCTGAATCTTTATTTAAGATTCTTGTAGACATCTGTTTTTTTCTACATAGCACACAGTTGTCTTGATTTTTTAACCAGACTGATAATCTCTGATTTTTAATTGGCTTAGACCATATGTATTTAATGTAATTATTGATGTGGTTGATTTACATCTTCCATCTTGCTATTTGTTTTCAATCTGTCCCATCTGTCTACTTTTCTTTTTATTTTTTCCTGTATTTATTTTCTGTGTTTTAGTGTCATTTTATTTCACCTGCCAGCCTACTTTCATTCATTGTGGTGAACAAAGCCAAACATAGTTCCACCTCAAGGCTTTGCCCTAATTATTCCTTCTGCCTATGAAACTCCCCTTGCAAATATCTTACAGCTTGGTTCTTCCCTTCCACTATGCTCAAATGTAAGCTTGAGAGGCCTTCCTTCATTACCCTGTTCATTAATGCTCTTGCACCACCTTATTTTTTTATTATAATACTTTTACCACCTGACATTATATTTATATTTGCTAATTTTCTTTCTCCTCATATCAGGATGTAGGCAACAAAACCCAGATCTTTGCCCTTTGTTTTGTTCATGAACATATCATTGGCACTTAGAAAGGAGCTGGCAAACTGAAGTATACCAGAGATATTTTTTGAATAAATGAATTAAAAAGACATGTAAAAAAGATTTAGAAGAGGACATTTAATCGTGGTGATTAAAAGAGAGTGGACCATACCTATAATAATAGTGTCAACCAGATTAAAACACAAAATACTGAGGTTTAATTTAATTGTTAAAGACTGATGGTATAATATTGGAAGATAAGGAAAAAAGAAAGCTTTCAGAGCTTCTCAATTGTTTTTACTTTTGTGTTATATGTCAAGGAAGCTAATATTCAACTAAATATGACAGAACTGAAGTTATACAGAGAAAACAGATCCAAAGAGACAAAGAGATTTAAGAAAACCTAGATATCTAAATGATACTGTCCTTAATCTAGATGGCTATACTTTAAATGTCATTGTTTCTTTGATCTTGGGACATTCTAGGAACCTTCCAGGGTTCAGATTGGCTGAATGGGAATTAAGGAAACAAAGCAGAATACCTAAGAACTTGCAGAAGAGTTACTCCTATTCACAGTGAAGCTAGACAGACATACAAGGCCCCTAAATATAAAAGAAGATAACACATTTTAATTCTAACCAAGACTCTAGTGATGTTAAGAGGTCATTTGAAATGGTAGATAGGGCATGGCAATTGACAGGTCATATTGTTCATCTTGTTGTAACAGGTCAGTAACAGGAGTGTCAGAAGCAAGATCCAGTCTCCAGCTGGCAATAAAGAGAAGAGTTCAGTACCTCAAGCTTAGGAATTAGTGCCAGGCCTCAGTTCCAGACAAAAATTGGTCACAAGGGTAGTCAGGCATATGCTAACAAATAGTCCAATTTATATGTGCTCAATGTTAGAACAAAGAGCTAGAGGTCAAATCTCTTTTAGACACTCAAGAAACAAAATTTACTAAAGAATCATAGTGTATGAGAACTACAGACATACTCACTTCTTGGGAGGGATAATACTTTGCCATAATCACCTTAGGGTCTATTTAAGGCTATCCTGTCTGTAACCTCACATTACTTCCTGGACATCTGGAGCAGAGAACTTGAGAAATTGTGTGGGGAACAGAAGGCTAGAAACATAAATGCCATTTTGATTTTTTAAAAAATGGGACCAGTGAATTCTCTGAACCACAGAGCCATTCATTCATTCAGCCAACCAACCAACCAACCAACCAACCAGCTAACCAACATTTATTGTCTACTGGATGCTAGGCACTGTGCAGGGCTTTCAGGACACAAGGCGGTTATGGTACCCTGCTATCGTGGGGCTTTCCATTTACCTTTATTAGACCCAAAGTTAAAGTCTAGAAATTAACATAAAGCACAGGCAAAATTATAGGTGAGCCATTGAATGGATAGCTGGATTTACTAAAAACAAGACATGTTAATCTAATTCGTTCTTTGTCAGAGCTATTTTACTAGAAGATCTTGGAAATGTATTATTTTATTTTGACTTTTTCCTTTGTGTCATGATAGCTTAAATTGAGGAGACAAAAAGACTGCTTGGGAGTAAAATTAGACAGTGTCATAACAAGTTAAGCAACTATATAAAAATATTTCTGATGAATTCATCAATATTAATCTGATAGAAAGTTTATAACATTTCTGTCTTCAAACCTGTTCTGTACAACATTCTGTTGATAGTGTGCTTGAAAATATGAATGATTTTCAAATTTGCTGATAGGATGAAGCTGGATAGAATATCAAATATTTGATAAATAAAGACAACAAGAGATGAATTGGAAAACCTGTTCACCACATTTTATTGGCTTCTATTAGAAGTTTTCTTAGTCTTGTCTAATATGTTCAGCAAATGCTCCTTTAAAAACTAAATTCCAAGTAGATTCATGCTCCTGTCATCCTTAAAGATACTACTGTGTAGAAATTCTGTGGCCACTTTAATATAGAATACAAAATTACTAGCATGACTGAAGATATTGACAAGCTGAAGGGGTAAGCAAAATATAAAAAAGACAAGTTTTTATGAGTTAACTGTAAGATTATACATGTGGGTTCAAATAAAAAATTAAATAAATGACAATGGTACAGAATTATAAAAAGGAGTAGGGGGCTTAGCTTGACAACAATTTTTGTTAAAATGATTTGGAAGTCTTATTAGTGAGCCATATGAGATATGATAAACTAAAATGGAGAGGAATGGATGAATTTAATCCAGATGACCATTATATCTACTCCTGTGATCAAGAATTCCATAGAAGAAATGGAGTAGCCCTCACAATCAACAAAAGAGTCCAAAACACAGTACTTGGGTGCAGCCTCAAAAATGACAGAATGATCTTAGTTTGTTTCCAAGGCAAGTCATTCAACATCACAGTAATTCAAATCTGTGCCCCTACCACCGATGCTGAAGAAGCTGAAGTTGATCAGTTCTGTGAAGACCTAGAAAACCTCCTAGAACTAACACCAAAAAAAAGAAAAATGTCCTTTTTATCATAAGGGACTGGAATGCAAATGTAGGGAGTCAAGTGATACCTGAAGTAACACGCAAATTTGGCCTTGGAGAACACAATGAAGCAGGGCAAAGGCTAACTGACTTGTGCCAAGAGAATGCACTGGTCATACCAAACATCCCTTTTCAACAACACAAAAGATGATTTCACACATAGACATCACCAAAAGATCAATACTGAACTCAAATTGATTACATTCTTTGTAGCCGAAGATGGAGAAGCTGTATACAGTCAGAAAAAATAAGACCTGAAGCTGACTGTGGCTGAGATCATCAGCTTTTATAGCAAAATTCAAAGCTAAACTAAAGAGAGTAGGTATGACTTAAATCATATTTAAGCATATGAATATGCAGTGGAGGTGACAAATTGATTCAAGGGATTAGATCTAATAAACAGTGTGCCTGGAGAACTATGGACAGAGGTCTGTAATATTGTACAGGAGGCAGTGAACAAAATAATCCCAAAGAAAAAGAAGAGCAAGCAGGCAAAGTGGTTATCTGAGGAGGCTTTACAAGTAGCTGAAGAAAGAAGAGAACCGAAAAGCAAGGGAGAAGGAAAGTGAAAGTCAGTCAGTCGTGTCCGACTCTTTGTGACCCCATGAATTATATAGTCCATGGAATTTTCCAGGCCTGAATACTGGAGTGGGTAAAGCTGTTCCCTTCTCCAGGGGATCTTCCCAACCCAGGAATCAAACCCAGCCACAAGGGAAGCCCAAGAATACTGGAGTGGGTAGTCTATCCCTTCTCTAGCAGATCTTCCCAACCCAGGAATCGAACCGGGGTCTCCTGCATTGCAGGCGGATTCTTTACCAACTGAGCTATGCAGGAAGCTATGAGGGAAGCTGAAGAAAGAAGAGAACGGAAAAACAAAGGAGAAGGAAAAGGTACATCTAACTAAACGCAGAGTTCTGAAGAATAGCAAGGAGAGACAAGGCCTTCTTCAATGAACAGTGCACAAAAAGAGTAAAACAACAAAAGGGGAAAGACTAGAGATTTCTTCAGGAAAATTGGAATTATCAAGGGAATATTTCACTCAACGATGGGCACAATAAAGGACAGAAACAGTAGAGATCTAGTAGATGCCAAAGAGATCAAGAAGAAATGGAAAGAATATATGGAAAAACTGTACAAAAAAGACCTTAAAAAACTGGATAATTACGATAGTGTGGTCAAACACTCAGAGCTAGACATTCTGGAGTGTGAAGTCAAGTGGGCCTTAGGAAGCACTGCCCTTAATAAAGCTAGTGGATGCAATGGAATTCCAGTAGAGCTATTCAAAGACCTAAAGGATGATGCTATCAAAATGTTGCACTCAATATGTCAGCAAAATCCAGCAGTGGCCACAGGACTGGAAAAGGTAAATACTCACCCCAATTTCAAGGAAGGGTAGTACTAAGGAATGTTCTAACCCTCAGACAATTGCACTCATCTCCCATGCTAGTAAGGTCATGCTTAAAATCTTTCATGCTAGGCTTCAGCATTATGCAAACCAAGAACTTCCAGACATCCATGCTAGGTTTAGAAAAGGCAGTGGGACCAGAGATCAAGTTGCCAATATTCACTGGATCATAGAGAAACAAAGGAATTCCAGAAAAACATCTACCCCTGTTTCATAGACTATGCTAAAAACTTTAACTGTGTGGTTCGTAACAAACTGTGGAAAGCTCTTCATTTCAGTTCAGTCAATCAGTCATGTCCGACTACTTGCAACCCCATGAATTACAGCACGCCAGGCCTCCCTGTCCATCACCAACTCCTGGAGTTCACTCCAACTCATGTCCATCGACTCAGTGATGCCATCCAGCCATATCATCCTCTATCTTCCCTTTCTCCTCCTGCCCCCAATCCCTCCCATCATCAGGGTCTTTTCCAATGAGTCAACTCTTCGCATGAGGTGGCCAAAGTACTGGAGTTTCAGCCTCAGCATCAGTCCTTCCAATGAACACCCAGGACTGATCTCCTTTAGAATTGACTAGTTGGATCTCTTTGCAGTCCAGGGGACTCTCAAGAGTCTTCTCCAAAACTGCAGTTCAAAAGCATCTATTCTTTGGCGCTCAAATTTCGTTATAGTCCAACTCTCACTTCCATACATGACCACTGGAAAAACCATAGCCTTGACCAGATGGACTTTGTTGGCAAAGTAATGTCTCTGGTTTTTAATATACTGTCTAGGTTGGTCATAACTTTTCTTCCAAGGAGTAAGCGTCTTTTAATTTCATGGCTGCAATCACCATCTGCAGTGATTTTGGAGCCCCAGAAAATAGTCTGCCACTGTTTCTACTGTTGTTTCTCCTTCTATTTGCCATGAAGTGATGGGACTGGATGCCATGATCTTCGTTTTCTGAATGTTGAGCTTTAAGCCAACTTTTTCACTCTCCTCTTTCACTTTCATCAAGAGGCTCTATAGTTCTTCTTCACTTTCTGCTGTAAGGGTGGTATTATGTGCATATCTGAGGTTATTGATGTTTCTTCCAGCAATCTTGATTCCAGCTTGTGTTTCATCCAGCCCAGCGTTTCTCATGATGTACTCTGCATATAAATTAAATAAGCAGGGTGACAATATACAGCCTTGACGCACTCCTTTTCTTATTTGGAACCAGTCTGTTGTTCCATGTCCAGATCTAACTGTTGCTTCCTGACCTGCATACAGGTTTCTCAAGAGGCAGGTCAGGTGGTCTGGTATTTCCATCTCTTTCAGAATTTTCCATAGTTTATTGTGGTCCACATAGTCAAAGGCTTTGGCATAGTCAGAAATAGATGTTTTTCTGGAACTCTCTTGCTTTTTCGATGATCCAGCAGATGTTGGCAATTTGATCTCCGTTCCTCTGCCTTTTCTAAAACCAGCTTGAACATCTGGAAGTTCATGGTTTACGTATTGCTGAAGCCTGGCTTGGAGAATTTTGAGCATTACTTTCCTAGCATGTGAGATGAGTGCAATAGTGCAGTAGTTTGAGCATTCTTTGGCATTGCCTTTCTTTGAGATTGGAATGAAAAGTGACCTTTTCCAGTCTTGTGGCCACTGCTGTTTTCCAAATTTGCTGGCATATTGAGTGCAGCACTGTAACAGTATCATCTTTTAGGATTTGAAATACCTGTCTCCTTAGACACCTATATTTGAGTCAAGAAGCAACAGTTAGAACCCTGTATGGAACAACTGATTGGTTCAGGATTGAGAAAGGAATACAACAAGGCTGCCTACTGTCAACCTATGTATTTAACCTATACACTGAGAATATCATAAGAAACACTGTGCTGGATGAGTTACAAGCTGGAATCAAGATAGGCTGGAGAAACACCAACAACCTCAGGTATGTGGATGATACTACTCTAATGGCAGATAGTGAAGAGGAAATAAGAGTCTCTTGATGAGGATGAAGGAGAGTGAAAGAGCAGGCTTAAAACTATACACTAAAAGAACTAAGGTCATGGCATCTGGCTCCATTACTTCATGGCAAACAGAAGGGGAAAAGATGGAAGTAGTGACAGATTTTGTCTTCTTGGGCTCCAAAATCACTGTGGAAGGAGACTGCAACCACAAAATCAGAAAATGATTGCTTCTTGGGAGGAAAGCTATGACAAACCTAGACAGTGTGTTGAAAAGCAGAGACATTACTCTGTTGTGGTCTTCCCAGTGGTCACATTTGGCTGTAAGAGCTGGACTGTAAAGAAGGCAGAGCATCATAGAATCCATGCTTTTGATGCCTGAGGTGCTAGAGAAGACTCCTGAGAGTCAGCAGGAAGATCAAACCAGCAAGGAGATCAAACCCCTTGGATAGCAAAGATATCAAACCAGTTAATCTTAAGGGAAATCAACCCTGAATACTTATTGGAAGGACTGATCCTGAAGCTGAGGTTCCAGTATTTTGGTCACCTGATGCAAACAGCTGACTCACTAGAAAAGTCCCTGATGCTGGGAAAAATTGAGGGCAGTAGGAGAAGAGGATGTCAGAGGATGAGATTGCTGGATGGCATTACCCATGCAATGATCATGAACTTGGGCAAACTTCAGGAGATGATGAGGGACAGAGAAGCCTGTCATGCTGTAGTCCATGGAGTCACAAAGAGTCAAATAGGACTGAGTGACTGGATAACAATGAGATATAGTCACAAACTAATATGATCTTACTTTGCAAAAATGAAATTGCAGTATCTGAACTGTTCAAGGATAACTTGAAAGTAACACAGTCAACTTGAACAGAATCAGAGAAGGGAACCAGGAAGATTAAAGAAATGAAAACCTTGGCACAAGGAGGAAGATTGGAAAATCTAGAAATGACTGGCCTATAGATAGTTTGAAAGTGGAGAAGGACATAATAGCTACCCTTACATATCTGAAAGCTGTTGGGAAAAGAAGACTAGTTATTAATCATTTGATTAAATGGTGGAAAATTCTAAAAGAGATTGGAGTATCAGACCACCTGACCTGCCTCTTGAGAAACCTATACACAGGTCAGCAAGCAACCATAAGAACTGGACATGGAACAACAGACTGGTTCCAAATTGGAAAAGGAGTACATCAAGGCTGTATATTGTCACTGTGCTTATTTAACTTATATGCAGAGTACATCATGAGAAACGCTGGGCTGGATGAAACACAAGCTGGAATCAAGATTGCCAGAAGAAACATCAATAACCTCAGATATGCACATAATACCACCCTTATGGCAGAAAGTGAAGAAGAACTAAAGAGCCTCTTGGTGAAAGTGAAAGAGGAGAGTGAAAAGGTTGGCTTAAAGCTCAACATTCAGAAAACGAAGATCATGGCATCCAGTCCCATCACTTCATGGCAAATAGAAGGAGAAACAACAGTGGAAACAGTGGCAGACATTATTTTTTGGGGGCTCCAAAATCACTGCAAGATGGTGATTGCAGCCATGAAATTAAAAGACGCTTACTCCTTGGAAGAAAAGTTATGACCAACCTAGACAGCATATTAAAAAGCAGACACATTACTTTGCCAACAAAGGTCCGTCTGGTCAAGGCTATGGTTTTTCCAGTGGTCATGTATGGATGTGAGAGTTGGACTATAAAGAAAGCTGAGCGCCAAAGAATTGATGCTTTTGAACTGTCATATTGGAGAAGACTCTTGAGAGTCCCTTGGACTGCAAGGAGGTCCAACAAGTCCATCCTAAAGGAAATCAATCCTGAATGTTCATTGGAAGGACTGATGTTGAAGCTGAAATTCCAATACTTCGGCCATCTGATGCGAAGAGCTGACTCATTTGAAAAGACCCTGATGTCGGGAAAGATTGAAGGCAGGAGGAGAAGGGGACAACAGAGGATGAGGTGGTTGGATGGCATCACCGACTCAATGGACATGAGTTTGAGTAAACTACGGAAGTTTGTGTTGGACAGGGAGGCCTGGCGTGCTGCAGTCCATGGGGTTGAAAAGAGTTGGATACAACCGAGAGACTGAACTGAACTGAATTAAAGTTGGTACCAATGAATGTAAATCTATACACAGTTTAGTACATTTTGAGTCAAAGCAAGAAAAATTATATGATTCAAATCTTTAATTATGTGCTTATGGCTGCACTATTCTGCTCAATATAGACATCTGTTAAAGTTACTATATGCATGTTGGCCTGGCAGGGCATCCTGCCCCACAACAGTGTTTGATGGACACCACCTGGGCATTCCTTATGTGACTCTTCTTTTTCTTTGTTTTGAAATGATAGATCCATTTTGGATGTGTTAATTCTTTCAATTTAGGTTATTGGCAATTCCTATGTCATATTGGGCTCAGATCCCATCCATTTAAGTAGACTTGATATTTGTCGCTTTGTTTTAAGAAGAGTAACTCTGTTTTCAACTTTGAGATTTTTCAAAGAATCTTTAACTCTTTTTTTTTTTTTTTCTCTATTTCACATATACACCTGAGCTTCAATGGTCCTTAAGCCCACACATTTCGTCTTCATTTTTATATGAAATGGCACCTATATCAGCACATCCAACCATCATATAATCCTCACAGCCTACGCCCAATTAGTTGACGCTTTTGTTAATGAAGACAGGCTTTCTCTGGGTGCATCCAATTAGCATTTGGCTTTTAATTGAGGTATACTCAGGACAAAGTTAAAAGTTTGTCAAAAGTATCAAGAAAAAGCCACAGACTGGGAGAAAGTATTTGCAAAAGATATATTTGGTATAGGACTGGTATCCAAAATATATTTAAAAACTCTTAACACTCAACAACTAGAAAACAAACAATTTAAAAATGTGCCAAAGAACTTAGCAGGCACCTCACCAGAGAAGATATTCAGATCACAAACAAGCATATAAAAAATGCTCCACATATCATCAGGGAAATACAAATTAAAACCACAAGATACCACTATACACCTATCAAAATGGCCAAAATCTAGAACACTGACCACATTAAATGCTCATAAGAATGTGGGGCAACAAGAACTCATTCATTCTTAGCTGGAATGCAGAATGGCACAGCCACTTTAGAACAATTTGGTGGTTAATTACAAAACTAAACATACTCTTACCATATGATCCAGCAATTGCTCTCCTTAATATTTACCCGAAGAGTATGACAACTTATGTTCACACCTAAGCCCATACACCGATGTTCATAGCAGCTTTATTCATAACTACCAAAACCTGGAAGCAACCAACATGTGCTTCAATAGGTTAATGAATAAACTGCCATATATCAGATAATAAAATACTATTTAGCACTAAAAAGAAATGAGCTACCAAAGCCATCAAAAGACATGGAGGAACCTTGAATGTATAATACCAAGTGAAAAGAACTAATCTGAAAAGCTACATACTATATGATTCCTACTATATGACATTATGAAAAAGGCATAATTATGGAGACAGTAAAGATATCAGTGGTTTCCAGGGGTTGGGGTTAGGGGAAGGATGGATAGGTGGAGCACAGAGGATTTTCAGGGCACTGAAACTTCTCTGTGTGATATATAGTGATAGTTGCATGTCATTGCACATCTGTCCAAGCCATAGGATGTGCACCACCAACAGTGAACCCTAATGTAAACCATGAATTTTGGGTGATTATAATGTGTTAATGTAGGTCTATCAATTGTAACAAATGTACCTCTTTGAAGAGCGATGCTGATATGGGGGCGGGTATATGGAAATCTCTGTACCTTCCTCTTATTTTTGTTGTGAACTTAAAAGCCTCTTTTGTTAAAAAAAAAAAAGTCTTTAAAAATCTGAAAAAAATATTATAAACTACTGACTTATTAAAATATTATAGGCTACTGACTCAATGGACATGAATTTGAGCAAACTCCAGGAGACAGTGAAGAACAGGGAAGCCTGGCGTGCTGCAGTCCATGGAGTTACAAAGAGTTGGACATGATTTAGTGACTGAATAACAATACAACACCCTATAAAAAGCTGATCCCAAAGTAATGTGTCATTATTCAGGAGTATTTCCAGACAGAACGTTAAAAATTCACCAGTATTTAAGATGATGTTTTATACTGGACATGGTACAGTGAATAAATAGATTTGCAATTTCTTGAGGGTCAAGCTGGGTCAGATTGATTTTTTTTTTTCTCTTGCAGTATGTTTGGAAAGCAAGATATGCTATA
This sequence comes from Bubalus bubalis, assembly GCF_019923935.1. Lineage (NCBI taxonomy): Eukaryota > Metazoa > Chordata > Mammalia > Artiodactyla > Bovidae > Bubalus > Bubalus bubalis. The sequence continues at coordinate 60,099,886 of NC_059162.1, forward strand.
TCTAGTTTTGCTAATGATTTTTTCCATTACCTAATTGGCCTGTAATTGGCCTGCTGTTTATTAGGGGATGTACAATATGAGGTAGTCTCAAGTTGTGAATTTCTACATAAGAACTAACATACCTACTGACTCTGGGTTCTCCTCATATAGCTAGAGAATTGATTCTCAATTTTATCAAATCATTTAAAGAGAATATGAAGTGTCATTTGACAAATGGTTAGTCTCTTAGATATAGGGGATTTAGCTATATGTTTAGGTTAGGGGATTTAGCTATATGTTTATACAGGGGATTTAGGTAAATGTCCAAATAACATCTACTTAAAATGCCAAAACTATGAATTTTAATCTTAGCAAATAAAATATTCAGGCATGTGAATGCATGGATATTATTTTAGTCATAAAAGGGATCCACTATAAAGAGAAAATAACACAGGAGACAATAGTTTTGTGCTGTGCTTAGTCGCTCACTCGTGTCCAACTCTTTGCAACCCCATGGACTGTAGACTGCAAGGCTCCTCTGTCTATGGGGATTCTCCAGGCAAGAATCTGGAGTGGGTTGCCCTGCCCTCCTCCAGGGGATCTTTCTAACCTAGGGATCGAACCCAGGTCTCCTGCACTGCAGATGGATTCTTTACTATTTGAGCCACTAAGGAAGCCCAGGTGAGACAGTAGTGAAAGTATGTCAAAAAACACGTCAAATCATGAAGTTCATTTCCAGGAGAACTGAGTTAGAATCTTGTCTTCACTCTATTTTATTAGCTGAATAATCTTGTGTAAGATGCTTAAGTTTCATTGCCATTGCCTATAGAATAAGAATAAAAAGTAGTATTTCTATCATATTTTGTATCAATAAAATGTCAGTGGTGTTGCTCTAAAAAAGTTGTGGAAATTGTTCCTTTGAGTAGCAGTCTTGTTGCTGCCCCTTCTTAATATCTCTTCACTAAGTTGTTTACTGGATGGAACAAAATGTTGACTGTTTTCAAGTTTCAGACATGGAGGCAATCCCCTAAAATGAGAATAGTAGGCCTCCCATTCTAAAAATTGTCTCCCAAAACCCTTGCAGATCATACTAAGAGGTGGCCAAGCTATGTGAAGAGTTTTCTACACCATCCCACCCCTATCCCACTTAAAACCAAATTAAATAGGGGTAGGGTTGCCAGATATAACTCAGGACATTCATTAAACTTGAATTTAAAAGAATAAATCATTTATTTAGCATAAACATGTTCCAAATATTTCACAAAGGACAAATATTGGATGGAGTGTACTAATCCTAAAAAATTATTTATTGGTTATCTGAAACTTAAATTTAACTAGGCATCCTACATTTTTATTTGTCAGATACAGCAACTCTAATAAAAGCCATTTATTCTCTTGATATATACTGCTGACCCTGCCCTCAAGCATGTCTAAACCTTAGTTATGCTGATTTATCCAGGAGAAAATGTCTATAATCCTCCTGCATTGTAAACCATAGTAGAAACAAAGTTTCATTCTTTAGCTGAAAAAAAAAAAAAAGAGAGAGAGAGAGAGATGACAGAACTAGCCCCTCCATTTATTTGAAAAAGTCAAGAAGAATAATTTGAGAAGTTGTCATCTTAGAGGACAATGCATTCTTGGAGCACCTACATCTCGAAGCCGCTAGATCATTTGAAGGGAGAGCTAAGGGAGCCACTTAAATTTGTATGCAGGGCTGGAAAAAAGGGAGAGAGGCTTGGGTCTTCTCTCCAGGTGGCCTTCTGTGTATGAAGAGGATTTGCTGATGTGAACAAAGGAAAAAGAAATTGGCAAGAGATGAGAATGGAAATATTGCCTCAGCTACACCACTGTCTGGCCTAAGAGGGTTCTATGAGATTCTTCCTCTTGGACCCTGTGGGAACAAGCTGGGCTTGAACCGTCTGGCTAGGATGCTGACCAAGTGCTGGAAGAAGTGACACCAGTCACAAGAGGGCTGCGGTGAGTTGTACCAGGTGCTAATAGAGAGAGAGGATCTGAGGAAATCATGGCAGAGACAAACTCGCCTACAAGAAAGTATGAGGCAGGGACTGAGCCTTGTGGTGTCCAGATTTATCAATACACCACTTACATTTGCTTTCCATGGGATTCTTATCTGCAGTCACAACAGGATCACAGTAATAGTGAAAAACAGTAATCTGTGGCTTAGCACCTCCCACTGAAGTCACTGGAGCCTTCGTTCCCCAAGTACTTCCAATTAATGAAAGAAGTACCTGTGTTTTCTTGTCAAGTTCTTCTATTCTGCTGATCTCCAGTATTGTTATTTATGCTCTCACACTCTCAGCAATGGCAAGGATGTTCTCAGGTATTATCTTCTGCTATTTTCTTCCTTTTTAAAAAATCTTTTTGAAATTGAAGTATGGTTGATTTACAATATTGTGTGGGTTTCAGGTGTACAGCTTAGTGATTCAGTTATGCATATACATGTATCCATTCTTTTTCAGATTCTTTTCTCATCTAGATTATTACAGAATATTGAGTAGAATTTCCTATGCTATACAGTATAGTATGTGTATTAATCCCATCCTCTTCTGCTATTTTAAAATGGTTTAGTTCCAGTTGTCCTTCAGTCTTGCACAAAGAAGAAGTCTTGTGCAAGACTTGCACTTTATTTTCTTGGGCTTCAAAATCACTGCAGGTGGTGACTGCTTGCTCTTTGGAAGAAAAGCTATGACCAACCTAGACAGCATATTAAAAAACAGAGACATTACTTTGCCAACAACAGTTCATAGAGTCAAAGCTATAGTTTCTCAGTGGTCATATATAAACGTGAGAGTTGGACCATAAAGAAAGCTAAGAGCCAAAGAATTGATGCTTTTGAACTGTGGTGTTGGAGAAGACTCTTGAGAGTCCCTTGGACAGCAAGGAGATCAAACCAGTCCATTCTAAAGGAAATCAGTCCTGAATATTCACTGGAAGGACTGATGCTGAAGCTGAAGCTCCAAAATTTTGACCACCTGATGAGAAGGACTGACATTGGAAAAGACCGTGATGCTAGGAAAGATTGAGGCAGGAGGAGAAGGGGATAACAGAGGATGTGGTGGTTTGATGGCATCACCGACTCGATGGCCATGAGCTTGAGCAAGCTCTGGAAGTTGGTGATGGACGGGGAGGCCTGGCGTGCTACAGTCCATGGGTTTGCAAAGAGTCGGACATGACTAAACGACTGTACTGAACTGAACTTGCAATTGGAAATGGGGAAATACTCTCTTTTCTCTCTTGCTTTGCTCCTTGCTCATCTCTGGTGGCTTGATCTTCTACGTGACTCAATATTTATAATCATTTTCCTTTAAGATGATGTTACTGGAATGCAAAAGTAGGAAGTCAGGAGATACCTGGAATAACAGGCAAATTTGGCCTTGAAGTACAAAATGAAGCAAGTCAAAGGCTAACAGAGTTTTGCCAAGAGAATGCACTGGTCATAGCAAACACCCTCTTCCAACAACACAAGGGAAGACTCTACACATGGACCTCACCAGATGGTCAATACCAAAATCAGAGTGATTATATTCTTTGCAGCCAAAGATGGAGAAGCTCTATACAGTCAGCAAAAACAAGACTGACCGGGGGCTGACTGTGGTTCAGACCATGAACTCCTTATTGCCAAATTCAGATTTAAAATGAAGAAAGTAGGGACAACCACTAGACCATTCAGGTATGACCTAAATCAAATCACTTACAACCATACAGTGGAAGTGAGGAATAGATTCAAGGGATTAGATCTGATAGACGGAGTGCCTGAAGAACTATGGGCAGAGATTCGTGACATTGTACAGGAGGCAGAGATCAAGACCATCCCCAGGGAAAAGAAATGCAAAGAGGCAAAATGGTTGTCTGAGGAGGACTTACAAATAGCTGAGAATAGAAGAGAAGCTAAAGGCAAATGAGAAAATGAAAGATATACCCATTTGAATTCAAGTCAAAGAGTTCCAAAGAATAGCAAGGAGAGATAAGAAAGCCTTCCTCAGTGATCAAAAGAAATAGAGGAAAACAGAATAGGAAAGACTAGAGAACTCTTCAAGAAAATTAGAGATACCCAGGGAACATTTCATGCAAAGATGGGCTCGATAAAGGACACAAAAGGTATGGACCTAACAGAAGCAGAAATTAAGAAGAGGTGATAAGAATACACAGGAGAACTGTACAAAAAAGATCTTCATGACCCAGATAACCATGATGGTGTGATCACTCACCTAGAGCCACACATCTTGGAATTCGAAGTCAAGTGGGCCTTAGGAAGCACCACTATGAACAAAGCTAGTGGAGGTGATAGAATTTCACTTGAGCTATTTCAAATCCTAAAAGATGATGTTGTTACAGTGCTGTACTCAATATGCCAGCAAATTTGGAAACCTCAGCAGTGGCCACAGGACTGGAAAAGGTCAGTTTTCATTCCAATCCCAAAGAAAGGCAATGCCAAAGAATGCTCAAACTACTGCGCTATTGCACTCATCTTACATGGTAGCAAAGTAATGCTCAAAATTCTCCAAGTCAGACTTCAATAGTACATGAACCATGAACTTCCAGCTGTTCAAGCTGGATTTAGAAAAGCCAGGGGAACCAGAGATTGCCAACATCTGTTGGATCATCAAAAAAGGAAGAGAGTACCAGAAAAACATCTACTTCTGCTTTATTGACTATGCCAACACCTTTGACTGTGTGGACCACAACAAACTGTGGAAAATTCTGAAATAGAGGGGAATACCAGACCACCTGACCTGCCTCCTGAGAAATCTGTATGCAGGTCAAGAAGCAACAGTTAGAACTGGATATGGAACAATAGACTAGTTCCAAATTGGGAAAGGAGTAAGTCAAGGCTGTATATTGTCATCTTGCTTCTTTAACTTATATGAAGCATAAATCATGAGAAATGCCAGGCTGGATGAAGCACAAGCTGAAATCAAGATTTCTGGGAGAAATATCAATAACCTCAAATATGCAGATGACACCACCCTTATGGCAGAAACAAAGAAGAACTAAAGAGCCCCTTAATGAAAGTGAAAAAGGAGAGTAAAAAAATCGGCTTAAAACTCAACATTCAGAAAACTAAGATCATGGCATCCCATACCACCACTTCGTGGCAAATAGTTGGGGAAACATTGGAAACAGTGAAAGGCTTTATTTTTTGGGACTCCAAATCACTGCAGATGGTGACTGCAGCCATGAAATTAAAAGATGCTTGGTCCTTTGAAGAAAAGCTATGACCAACCTAGATAGCATATTAAAAAGCAGAGACATTACTTTGCCAAAAAAAGGTCCGTCTAGTCAAAGCTATGGTTTTTCCAATAGTCATGTATGGATATGAGAGTTGGACTATAAAGAAAGCTGATTGCCGAAGAATTGAGGCTTTTGAACTGTGGTGTTAGAGAAGACTCTGCAAGGAGATCCAACCAGTCCATCCTAAAGGAAATCAGTCCTGAATATTCACTGGAAGGACTGATGCTGTAGCTGAACTCCAATATTTTGGTGACCTGATGCAGAGAACTGACTCATTGGAAAAGACCCTGATGCTAGGCAAGATTGAAGGAGGGAGGATGGGGATGACAGAGGATGAGATGGTTGGATGGCATCACCTACTCGATGGACATGAGTTTGATTAAGCTCTCAGAGTTGGTGATGGACAGGCAGGCCTGGCGTGTTGCAGTCCATGGGGTCGCAAAGAGTCGGACATGACTAAGTGACTGAACTGAACTGAATCTGAGTGCCACCAAACCGAGGAGTACTTGAAGTCATTCATCTTCTGTGACCTCCCCACCCCAAAACTGCATTCCTGGGTCAGCTGATTAACTTCCACCTTGTCTTCTTGGGATGGCTTGTTTTCACCATCAGACCGTAAGCATCATCCACTTCATTTTCTCACTGTTTATCCAGGTGCACTGCTTGGGGTCCATTGGAAGTCTCATTCCTGGAGAGTTCAGGATGTCAGTCCTCCCGGTCATGTGTCAATCTCAGTATTTCCAAAGCTTTTTTGATACATTGCACCTTCTTGCAAATGAGACCTGGTTGGCCTTCCTTGCTAGCTTCTGGGGCAAGGAAAACTCACTAAACTTTGCTGTGTATATTCAGTTAAAACTTTGTTTCGGTGCCCCCTAAGAGAGCTAACAGTTTGTGCTAATGGAGAAAAAGTTCTGAAGAAAAGGTGGTGTGTTTATAGCATTTCAAAAATATTCTTTCAGTTTATTTTCTCTGGTGAATCATATGTTCATAACTGAGCTTTGGTGAATCATATGTTCATAACTGAGCTTTACCATGTTGGCAAATACCAAAGCTTTGCTTTCCAACTGCTTTGAAAAATGCTTAAAGGTACAAGTTATTGCTAACAATCATATACAGTATTTTGCAAGATTATGTTATTAATAGTTCAGAGCTTAATAAAAGGGAAAGGGCCAAGCAAAAAATGTTTGACAAAAATATGGAAATTGAGCATTTGACAGGATTTGTTTTCAAGCTTTTTGTGGGGAGATTTAAAAAAATCCTAAGTACTCCAACTTTTGAGCCTTAAGTGTGCCTTAGTTTTAAGAATTTTTTTTTTTTTTTTAATCTGGTAAATGGGAGTGTAAAGAAAGTCCCTCCCAGTTTCTGGACAAGATGAAGTCTTCCCTCTCAGGTTCATGGAAGGTTATGCCATGAAACCTGTGAAAGATGCTTCCATACTAATTATTCTACTTAAAAAGCTGTCTCTAGTCCTTGAGATTTTTAAAGACAATGACAGCATTTTCAGGATTCAACCATTTTTGAGATCAAAGTCCACATCCAGGGTCAGCCTAATTTGAGCTTAGCAATCAAAGATTCACTCCCCAACTATAAATTTCACTTTCCTGTTGTAGAACCCCCAGGAGTATATCTGTCAAAAATGGAATATTTAGATTAATTGGGGCTTTGTGATAGCATCTGGCCCAGAAGGACCTAATCACCCCAGATGTATGGATTGTCCTTTGGAAGACCTTCAGGCATAGTGGTTCCAAACTCTTCTTCAATTCTTTTCACCATCTAAATGTCCTGTGCCCTTTCTTAATATTTTTTTCTTCTAGTGAAGATATGGAACAGCTGGTCCATATTTGTATAAAAATTTTAAATTTATGATTATCTTATCACTTCCATACTCTATTAAAAATGAAATCCTAATTTCTTTATTTAAAATATTCCTTAATAAAAAAATGAAATCCCAGCTCCGTATACATTTAGTAAAACTTGCTACTTATTGAACCCATGGGGAACACAGTGTTTTGAAAAATGACATTTGCTGCTTAATAGTTTCAAGTCTCTTTGAAATGAACAGTTAAGCAGAGCAGTTTGCTTGCAAGAGGACCATCTTCATGGAGACATAGGTAGATGTGAATATGTGGCCAGTTTCCAGAAACTGTATTTTCTCGGGGTGGGCTCAGAGATCTTAAATGACATTCCATTCATACTGTCATCCCCAGGCTCCCAAATTTACAAAAAAAAAATACAAGGTATGACTCTGTATTTAATTAATGCTTTGGAACTGGTCAATCCCGATATAAGAGAATTAATTTAATGAACAGTGAAATACTGAAAGACCAATTAGAATAACAATAAAGTCATATCAAACACTTCTAAACTGTCACAATTTTTAATAATTTTGTAGTTGCTTCATGTATGGGTGAGATTTTAAAAGTCAAATTTTAGTTTATAATAACAATACATTCACAGCTGTGCAAACTGGCTTTCCTCTTCTTTCTCAATTTATGACCATTCAATGAGAAGAACTTTATTTCATATCTAGAGACATTTTAATAAAAGCCTTCAGTTTTTATGTCCTTTCTTCAAATGTTTAACAGATGACCATGTATCATTCTTGATTCTTAAAGAGACAGCTTGCTTCAGGTATATGAAAAACACGAACTTAATGTAAAACAGCAATGTATATTTCTTGGCCAGAGGCTGAGGACAGAAAAAAGCTTGCAATCATGTTAATGGTGGACTCCTGTTCTTTTAACAGAATTTTCCTGTATCTAACAATACAGTGAAAGCAACCGTATAACTTACTGAGTGGTTCTTACATGTTGATCATGGTAATAAGTCTGTACCAGTATTTCACAACCCTAGGAAATAGCTGTTGCCTTTTCTACTTACAGTTCTATTAAATCATTAAACTTCCAGAGGAAAAGTGACCTGTCCAAGGTCATTTGTTTAATAAGTTGCTGAGCTAAGATTTGAACCCAAGCTATCTGACTCCAAAGTCATGCTTTGTTAAGCCACCTGATTGCACTTCATTTCCCACTAGAGAAACATATCAGCTGTTCACTCCTTGAGGTCTTTAAAAATCTCTGCTTTTCCATTTTAAAACCACAAAGTCATGTGCAGGTAGTTTAAAAGAATGTTGAGCTCAGCCATCCTGAATGTCAAGATCTTGTCTTTTCTGGGAAGTTTAGTCTGGTCACCAGTGTTTCAGAGATGCATATTAGTTGCAGCAATTATATTTCTCCATGAACAGAGCTCAGAGAACAATACCTAAAGCTGTGTTTTTCTTTTAAAAAATGATTTATTTTATGTGTATTTATTTGGCTGCACCAGTGTTAGTTGTGGCATGTGGGATCTTTAGTCTTCACTGTGGCACGTGGAACCTTTACTTGCAGCATGTGGAATTTAGGTCCCTGACCAGGTATCAACTCAATCTCTGTGCACTGGGAGCATGGAATCTTAGATACTAGAGCCGCAGGGACGTTCCTGTTTTTTCTTTTTTTATTCCTTGGAAGAAGACTGACTTTTCCACTTATTAAAAAAATGTTGAGCCTTTCCCTAATATATGCAGAATTGACCCCAGTCTATCTTATGTTGACCTTTGCTAACGAATTTCATTTGTCTTTATCCCAGAAGGACCTGCTCCCTGAACAATTTGAATGGTCCTGATGACATATGGTCATTTAACATAACTCCAATCTGTTGGAAGATGACTTGAAGATAGGGGTGCTTCAAATATCTTGCCTGTCTAAAACATTTTCTCTTTCTTTTCCTGTGTGATTGTGTGTGTGTGTGTGTGTGTGTGTGTGTGTGTGTGTGTGACCAAAAGCACTTAAGTCCTGTGATTCATATCAACTGCTACTCTGGGTTAGAACCATCTTTAGCTTATCATGTCTATGGTTTGCTATCCAGAAAGTTCTTTCTCTCTTTAAATAATGGAATCAAAACAAAAATAGATAAGTTAGAAGTTATTTTATAATATCCACAGTCCTATTACTAGATACTCTGTGTATCAGGAATTACCTTCATTGCTTATAAAATTTTAAAGTCCAATATATTGTATGATTAGGATTACCTGTAATTTAAATTAACGTTGAATTCACAAAATTAAAACTCCCTACTTTTTTCTAAATCTGGCAGTTCAATTTACAAATTTACTTGTTACAAATTTAAAATTTTAAATAACTAAGAAGCATAACTTTGAGGGGGGAATTGGCTAAGTGTTTACTTAACTAATTCTCTTTAAATAGACTCATTTACAAACTTGGTTTTAAACTCAGTTATTAATGTAATATATTCTTTCTTTTTAAGCACTTGAGGTACTTTACCAGATAAGTTTAAGCCTCTAATGAGCAAAACTGTCTTGAGAATTCAAATATGTCATTTCCATCTAATAAATTGTTAAATTTACAAATATAGTAAATCTAATTCTCTTAAACGTTCTAATTCTGTTTACAAACTTAATCAAAAATCTTACACCTCAACCTGAAATCACAAGTCAATTACATGCTTGAAATTGGAATCACAAGGCTAATCTGTCAGACTGCCTCCTATGCCAATTTTAAACCATTGTAAACACTTTAAATACAGAATATACACAGATTGTCCCAACGATGAAACATCTATTCTTGAACTTGACACAAAAGTATTAATACTTCATCATCTTCATAATTAATTCTAAACCATCCTGGATTTGGAAAGACACTTACTAAGGGAATAGTTTTTTCATCTCAGGTGTGGAATCGGGCTTTGCATATTCAGAGTTATTCTTTTTATCTCAAATATGGACACCTGGAACCCTTTTTAGTTGTTGCTATGAAAACAGAACTTCAAGTTACTTTCTATGCATGAGGTTGTTGTATAACCCATATTTCCTGGGTTCAAGATATGTTTTATCTAATTGGCTCAGCTGATCTGTTTAGGATACCAGCCTTATAATGCATTCAACCAGGATGTAGCTACCTGCCAAAACTTTGCTCTTTATTTTTTAAATTTCCTGATTAAATTATGGATCCTTCTTGCCTTTTTGGGCCACAATACCTATGGATATTTTAATAACATTTATTGGATTCTGCTTATTTCTTATCTACATATCTGGTTCTAAACATAGCCATAAAGACATATTCATGACAGACACATTTTGGAGGGAATACATTGCAAACTGGAAACTAGTTTTAGTAAATTCTTGCTCAAAAATTAATATAGAAGATCATAGAATACTCCTTTACTTTATCTGTGTCAAATCGACAAATTAGTTTTTCTTTTCAATGAGTTTGTGAAACTATAAGAAAGAGAAATTTTCTAAGAAGCATTTCCAGATACAGCAAAAGCAACAAGAAAAGGTAGATAAATTATACTTCATCAAAATTAAAAATTTTGTGCATCAGAGAATACTATAAAGAAAGTAAAGATACAGTCTTATAGAATGGAAGAAAATATTTGCAAATCATACATCTGATAAGGGCCTAGTACCCAGAATATATAAAGAATTCTTACAACTCCACAAGAAAAAGATAAAAATACACTTAAAAATGGGCAAAGGACTTGAATAGACATTTCTCCAAAGTTGGTACACAAATGTCCAACAAGCACATGAAAAGACATTCCACATCATTAGAATGAAGGAAATGCAAATCATTAAAGAAGCATACCCATCAGAATATCTACAATTAAAAAAATACAGAAAACAATAAGTGTTGAAAAAGATGTGGAGAAATTGGAACACTTGTATTTTGCTAGTAGGTAAGTAAAATGATATAGTCGCTGTGGAAAATAATTTGGCAATTCCTCAAAAAATTAAATTTAGAATTACCATATGACCTAGCAATTCTACTCCTAGATATATATCTAAAATAGATATTCAAACAAAAACTTGTACCTGAATGTTCACAGCAGCACTATTCATGATAGCCAAAGGATGGAAACAACTCAAATATCCATCTACTGAAAAATGAATAAACAAAAAGTGGTAAATCCAAACAATGGAGTATTATTCACTCATAAAAAGAAATGAAGTACTGTTCTATACTACAAAATTGGTGAACCTTGAATATATGCCAAGTGACTGAAGAGGTCAAAAGACAAAAGAGGTCACTTATGGTAAAATTCTACTTATATGAAATGTTCAGAATCCATAGGAACAAAAAACAGGTGGTTGGTTTTCAAGAACACGGTTAAGAGGTTTCCTTTGGGTTATGAAAATGTTCTAGAAGTTGGTAGAGGTGATGGTTGAACAATGTTTTGATTGTGTCAAATGACGCTGAATTATACACATTAAGATGATGAATTTATGTTGTATGAATTTTTAACTCAATTAAAAATTTTAAAAAATGCAAAAACTTTTTCAACAAAGTCCCATTTTTTTCTCTACTAAGGATGATATTAAGAATCAGATGATTGCCTGCATTCTTTCTCATAGCTTTACTGGTGAAATTTTGTCACAAAGATGGAAGTTCTCTGTGTAAGAGGTGAACAAAATAGACACAATGTGCTCCCAGCTATGTAGGAGCAAAGTTTCCTGACCCTTCTTATGAGATGACTGACAGTGATGACACCAATTATGACTTTTCTTTATGGGGCCACCAAGAAGCCAACTTCCTCTATTAAACAGAAACTTTACTAAGCTTCAAGATTTAATTATCCAAGACTGAGATCAATAAAATTTTCACAGTATTCTGTATATGACCCACCATCCTCTTTTTTTGGTTTTAACATCTGTAAATCATCTTCTGTTAATGAAATGGCTCAATTCTTGTAGTATTTTGCTCTAGAAACATTTATAATAAAAACTTGCTGCTACTGCTGCTAAGTCGCTTCAGTCGTGTCCGACTCTGTGTGACCCCAGAGACGGCAGCCCACCAGGCTCCCCCGTCCCTGGGATTCTCCAGGCAAGAACACTGGAGTGGGTTGCCATTTTACAATGCATATAATCTGTGGAACAAGCTTACAAAATAAGTGGCATTATTTTCATTTGATAGGAAGGAGATCGAGGGACAGAGAGATGAAGTGAATTGGCCAAGTATGCTTAGCTACTAAGAGGTGGAGCTGGCAGTCAAATTCAATCTCACTCTAAAGCCCAGAGATTTAAACTAATGCTTTTCTATCTACCTCTCTTAGAATCAGTTTATCAAACCTACCTAGTATGTTCTAGGTGAAGAAAGATGTTGCAAAGGAAGTCTGTGCTCTTTAAATCCATGTGCTTCTTTATAATTTCCAGCTCTCTTTGCAGTTGTGTTGATGTCATGTGACTAATTCTGGTCTATTAATTGGGAGTAGAAGTAACTCGTGTCACTTCCAAACCAAGGCAATTAAGAACAAGAGTGTTTTTCTTGCTCTTTCTCCCTCATTGGCTAGGCTAAAAAGGAAAAACTTTGAGATGGTGAGAGATGCAAGATGAAAGCAGTCTGGACCCCTGAGTCACTGTTAGAGGAAAGTTATCCCCCTGCCCTCAAAAAAAGCAATCAGATCCACATTAGATTTTGACATGAAGGAGAAATAAACCTTTACTGTGTTAAGCCATGAGTTAATTTGCTACCTGATGTGAAGAGCTGACTCTTTGGAAAAGACCCTGATGCTGGGAAAGAGTGAAGGCAGGAGGAGAAGGGGATGACAGAGGATGAGATGGATGGACGGGATCACCAACTCAATGGACACGAGTTTGAGCAAACTTCGGGAGATAGCGAAGGACAGGGAAACCTGGCATGCTGCAGTCCTTCAGGTCACAAAGAGTCAGACATGACTTAGCGGCTTAACAGCAACAAATATACTACCAAAGCATATCCTAGTCTCTTCTACCTATCTCAGGATTGTCATATGATAAATGACCTAAAGTCTTGACTCAAGGAACAGGATTTTTCTAAAGGCTTTCTGGTGTCTCCTTAGTGATTGTTAAGGGCTGAATTGTGTCTCCCTCCCAAGTTCATATATTGAACTCAAGGACCTCCAAATGTGACCTTATTTGGAAATAGTGTTGTTATAGACATAATTAGTTAATATGGGGTCAATAGCATGAGCTCTAGTTCTAGATGACTGATGTCCTTATCAAAAGGAAAATCTGGACAGACAGGCACTCACACCAGAAAAATGTGTGAAGAGGAAAGTATAGATCGACGAGCCAAGGAGGGCCAAATGTTGCCAGTCAACTACCAGAAGCTAGAATTGTTATTATTGAGTCCCCAAGTCATGTCTAACTCTTTGCGACCCCATGGGCTGCAGAACATCAGGCTCCTCTGTCTTTCACTATCTCCCAGAGTTTGCTCACATTCATGTCTATTGAGTTGGTGATGCTATGTAACCATGTCATCCTCTGCTGTCCTCTTCTCCTTTTGCCTTCAATCTTTCCCAGATCAGGGTCTTTTCCAATGACTTGGCTATTCACATAAGGTGGCCAAAGTATTGGACCTTCAGCTTCAGCATCAGTCCTTCCAATGAATATTCAGGGTTGGTTTCCTTTAGGATTGACTGGTTTGATCTTGCAAGAGATCAAATTCAAGAAAGCCCTTAAGGGGCTCTCAAGAGTCAAGAAGCTAGGAGAGAGGCACTAAACAGATTTCTTCTCACCATGCTCAGGCAAAACAAACCCTGTTGGCATCTTGATTTTGGACTTCTAGCCTCCAGAAATGTGAGACAATAAATTTCTATTGTTTTAAACCTATTCTATTGTGTTTCACAGTCTGTGAAACTTTTTATGGCAGCCCTCATAAACTAACACAGCGATTCCCATAAGCTCCATCTCAGTGGAACTGCAGTTGGGATACATTCAGATCTGGGCAGACCAACCAGCATGGGAACAAGGCACACTCAAAGCTGTGATTCTCCACTAACTCCATTAAGAACTGCCACAAGCCTGTTAAGAATCCTTTGGGACACTGGATAAAATGGCCCAGATGAAAAAATAAGTTTGTTTTAAAAGAAAATCTCTTTAAAAACAAACAGGGAAAGGATCATAGGGTGGGAAAAAAAAAGTTCAAACAGTTATAGGAAGTGTATTACAAATACATGGCATGGATAGAGCTTGAGGCCAAGCAAGACAATTTTAAGGTCTGAAATTGAAATTTCTCACTAATAAATTTTTTACCCAGTGACAAAGGGCAGTCTTGAAAGGGAGATCTCTCTAACCTCTGGGAGCTTGTTCAGACACTGATAGCAAACTCAATCTTCCTGGGCCAGGCAGAGGTCAAGTCCCAAATAGAATCCTTTTTTTTTTTTTTTCTCTCTCTTTCTGCCTGTGGATTCTGGCAACTGCCCTGCTGGCTTGAACTACTCTCTGCCTCCTAAGTGGGATACTTGGGGCTGGGTGCCCTCATGTCAGCAACTCCTGCTGAAAAAAAAGGAACAAACCTTCTCCTATTCCAGCCTCAGTAAGTAAATATTTTTGTGCAACAGTATCCTTATTCAAGAGGTCTATCTGATCATGAAAAGCCCTGCCCTATACACCTGGGCCTAAAAATTGCCAGAAGAATATTTTTTTTCTCTGAGCAAAAACTATAAAGATGGTTAACAGATCTCCCCAGATGACCCCAAGTGATATGCCTTGAATCCGACCTGAGCAATCCACCTTGTGTGCAATTTACAATCTTTATTATTTTCCTCTCACCTAACTTAAGTAGAAGTAGCTTAAGGGCTAGGAATCATGGCTGGTCCAGCTATTTATTTACATAGGTGACTTTTATTCTCCAAAGAGAGAGTTTGGAAAAGTGACTGTGCTTTACCTGCTACCACTTAGATTCCCTGTCTATGCCTTTCTTCATATACCCTCCAGCAAGGTTTGTTTAGTGAAAGCTGTAAATAAGTAAGATATAGATTGCAGGGGGCTGTTACAAACCAATGGCTAGCTCCTCATGGCAGGGACTTGCAGGAAGCATGATGCAATATAATTGCTAACTGGGATCAAAGGGGAAGAGAAATCATTTGAACAGGACTTTGGTTCCTGCTCCAGGAAGTACAAGACTCCTTGCTTACCACACCGCCCCCACCTCCCGCCCCTGCCGCCCCCACTGTGTGCTTCCTTGTGCTAAAGGGGGAAAATCTGAGAAATGGAAATAGTTGCCTCTGTGGGAGTGCACTAGGTCTCTAAGTTCAGGAAATACTTGCTAAAATATTGGGTTGGCCAAAAAGTTCATTTGGATTTTTCCATATGATGTTCTGGAAAAACCTGAAAAAACGTTTTGGTCAACCCAATAGCAATCCTCACCCTTCCGTCAATCAACAACCACTTAATGAGCACGTGTGTTTCATTAATTCAGTTATTTGTAAAAAGCGATGACAGGGGCTATAGAGAGATAAACTTGAAGCAAATAGAGTCCTGACCTCAGAACTTTCATAAAGAAAGAAGGAAAGATCAACATACAGGTAACTAATGCAAGACATACTGTGATGAGTATCCTAATCCAGTTCAATTTTATTTAACAAATGCTATTAGATATTGGAAAGACAAAGATAATGGAAAGACAGTAAAAATAAAAAGAATAAAACGATTGCAAATTTATTTGCATGGGGCTTTGGCTAAAGGATGGGTCTTTGGCTGATGCAAATGGGCATTCCAGGGTGGAAAGGGGGGATGAGGCTGCTAAGTTGGACACAGACTATTGAAGGAGTGATGAGATGAGGAGGGTGGAACCTAGGACACAGGTGGTAAGGAAGGCGGTGGGGAATGTGACCAAGTACCGGGCACATGTTGGAGGCGATTTCCAAGAGTGACACAGAGATCTCTGCTCTGAAACTAGAGCCTTCAGCTTATAGAATTTGAGGGACTTTTTCTAAGAAAAAGATATAGAAAATTATGAATGCAAAATTCCATATGTAAAATAAAAGGTTATTTTACAATAAGAAAAAAATCCATCAAACTATTGGAATCTTGTCGGTGAGATCCCTACTCTCTGAGATCTCTTTAAGCATTTTATCAGAACTGCCTACATGGAAATGTTCATGACTGCAACCTGGCTTCCTCCCTCCTCAGTAGGATGCCCTGTGTCTCCTAGCATGTTCACCACTCCCAGGAGCCTGTTCTAATAAAGAGCCCTGGAGATTAAACCTCTTTAGTGTCACAGTAGATCTACCTATGCTGAATCTCCAAATTTTGCTGATTCCTCAGTAAAAAGTTTGAGTGTGAACCCTGACTGTGGCATGGGAATTGGGTACCACAACTAGTCCCCTCTAAGTCAGGTGCTTCCTCTGAGAAGAGCATCTTTCCCTCATTCCAAGACACATGGTTAGAATAGGAAAGCAACAGCTCCTTAAAAGAATGGAAATGAATAGAAGTTTGTGGTATGCAAAAAACAACTATGGTAAAGTTGTAAAAAAAGATAGTGGAGAAGGGAGAGGCTCTATGTGGGAGGCCCAGCTGGGAGACTGTAGGTCTGAAGAACTAAAGTCTTGGACAAGGCTGATGACATTGGGAATATAAGTGAAGGACCAGCCATGATTACTGTTACAAAGAAGGATTTAAGAAAACTTGGACCTTACAACATTCACCAGCATTATTACATCTATTACAACTTAGCACATCACCAAACACCAGTCACTATGCCATTCACTATTTAAGTACAGATCCTGCTGTTTTGAGTTTTATTTCTTTTCCATTTGGTGACCTCCAAGTGAACCATGAATATATCTGTGACCTGTTCCAAATCCCATACACATATGTCTGCTCACCAATTTTCAGGCTAAAGGTGTTTTCCTTTCTTTTTTTCAATGAGGTCAGCACACATACCATCCTTGTACATCGAGGTGGCAGAAAACTGTGGTTTGATTACTCCAAATGATCTCCTAGTTCAATCTTGGTCTCTCTTTGCAACGGTAATATTATTATTTCTTGAATACTAGTCTCTGGCCTCCTTATAAGTAACAGTCAGGTCAGCTTCTATATGCAATGGCTCCCATGCAGGCTATAAAGCCTTGATATACTTAAACTAGTCTTTCACCAAAAGTTAGCAATAAACAACTGGTCTATAAAGCTTTCCAAGAAGCAAGAGAACCCCCACTTGGTTGCTATAATTATGACTTCTCTCTTCTTGATGACCTTTGAGGAATATAGTTAAAAAGCAGAGATGCAACTTTTCTGTTTTTTCCACTGTTTATTTTGCACAGTAAATTGCCAGCTCTGTGTTTGACACAAGAGTCAAACCCTGCTGGGCCTCTTATCTCTAATTCTTGAGAGAGCAGCAAAGCATATACCCTTTAATTCCCACATAATCAAGAATTTATTTTCTGCAAACTACATTTTATCTTTTTCCCTTTCACGTGGCTATCGGTGTTTGGAGTATTTTCAAGTTGTTTGGGAATGTGCTTAAATCAACAAAATGGGTAATATATTTCTGCACACAGTGTAAAGACAAAGAAATGGATACTCCAGGGAGGTTAAGGGAAAACCTACCTATGGCTGGCTTGTTCTCCTGGCCTGTGATACTATTAGTCAAAGAATGCTTAATTAGCAATACATTTGTAAAAATAAGTGCCACAATCCTAACTCTGGCAAGCCAAGTATCGCTAAAGTAATTTTGTGCATCTCAAAAACTTCACAATCGAGGGGAATGAAACTTTTCTCACTACTTGAGGTCTGTTTTGGCAATACCAGTTTAGCAACTGTGACTCTGAATGGCATTGAGTGTGGAGGGCTTATTCCTCAGGGGAATTTAAGAAATGGAATAATGGATTGTGCTTTGAGTAGTTACGCACTCAGAGATGGTTAAGATGTTAATTAATTTACACATCTGCAAATCTCAGTTCAAATATTTAGTTTTTTTGTTAATTAAAAAAATTAAATCAGTTGATTTACAAAGTTGTATTAGTTTCAGGTGTACAGCAAAGTGATTCACTTATATATAAATATTTTTCTTTTTGTCCTCTATACTATTAATAGATACCATGTTATGGGCTGAGAACCTGAAGCTGAAAAATATATGGTCTTATTTATTTATGCTTATTTATGCTTTCTTTCGGAGAAGGCAATGGCACCCCACTCCAGTACTCTTGCCTGGAAAATCCCATGGATGGAGGAGCCTGGTAGGCTGCAGTCTATGGGGTCGCTAAGAGTCAGACGCAACTGAGCGACTTCACTTTCACTTTCACGCATTGGAGAAGGAAATGGCACCCCACTCCAGTGTTCTTGCCTGGAGAATCCCAGGGACGGGGGAGCCTGGTGGGCTGCCATCTCTGGGGTCGCACAGAGTCGGACACGACTGAAGCGACTTAGAAGCAGCAGCAGCAGCACACTTTCTTTTGGTGCATGTTCTGATAGAGAAAGAAGCATTGTTCATGGATTATCATAATGTAGCCTGGGAAACTCAGTGGTAGCAAAGTGTATCATACAAGGTCACATGGGATAAGGGGTACTTGACTCAGCCTTCAGAGAGTGGAGGAGGAGGACAGGAAGGTTAAAGGAGGGGCAGCTGGAACTAAATATTTGAAATAGAGTAGGACCTGGGGAACAATGAGGGCAAAGGCTGGGAGGCATGAAGCAGCATGGAGTGTGTGGGTAACACAAGCAGCTTGAATTTCTAGTGACTAAAGAAACAAGATAATGAATAGAGGAGATAAGAGCAGAAAAGTAGACTGAGATAAATCCTGGAGGTGCTTGAATATCATCCTGAATAGGTGAAGCTTGGTCCTATAGGTAGTGGTTGGGGAATGGAGTAGTAAAAGTCATGAAGTGAAGGACCAGCATGCTTTAATTTGGGTTTAGCAGCCAGAGTGGAATGGATTTGAGAATGACCTCAAAATTCCCCAAGCTAGGCTTCAATAATACATGAACCATGAACTTCCAGATGTTCAAGCTGGTTTTAGAAAAGGCAGAGGAACTAGAGGAACCAGAAATCAAATTGCCAACATCCGTTGGATCATCGAAAAAGCAAGAGGGTTCCAGAAAAACATCTATTTCTGCTTTACTGGCTATGCCAAAGACTGACTGTGTGGATCACAACAAACTATGGAAAATTTTGAAAGAGATGGGAATACCAGACTTCCTGACTTGCCTCTTGAGAAACCTGTATGCAGGTCAGGAAGCAACAGTTAGTACTGGACATGGAACAACACACTGGTTCCAAATAGGAAAAGGAGTTCGTCAAGGCTGTATATTGTCACCCTGCTTATTTAACATATGCAGAGTACATCATGAGAAACTTTGGGCTGGATGAAGCACAAGCTGGAATCAAGATTTCTGGGAGAAATATCAATAACCTCAGATATGCAGATGACACACCCTTCTGGAAGAAAGCGAAGAGGAACTAAAGAGCTTCTTGATGAAAGTGAAAGAGGAGAGTGAAAAAGTTGGCTTAAAGCTCAACATTCAGAAAACTAAGACCATGGCATCTGGTCCCATCATTTCATGGCAAATAGATGGGGAAACAATGGAAACAGTGACATACTTTATTTTCTTGGGCTCCAAAATCACTGCAGATGGTGACTGCAGCCATGAAATTAAAAGACACTTACTCCTTGGAAGGAAAGTTATGACCAACCTAGATAACATATTAAAAAGCAGAGACATTATTTTGCCAACAAAGGTCCATTTAGTGAAAGCTATGTTTTTTCTGGTAGTCATGTATGGATGTGAGAGTTGGACAATAAATAAAGCTGAGCGCCAAAGAATCGATGCTTTTGAACTGTGGTGCCGGAGAAGATTCTTGAGTCCCTTGGACTGCAAGGAGATCCATCCAGTCCATTCTAAAGGAAATCAGTCCTGAACATTCTTTGGGATGATGTTGAAGCTGAAACTCCAATACTTTGGCCAACTGACTCATTTGAAAAGAGTTTAATGCTGGGAATGATTGAAGGCAGGAGGAGAAGGGGACGGCAGAGGATGAGATGGTTGGATGGCGTCACCAACCATGGACATGAGTTTGAGTAAACTCCGGGAGCTGGTGATGGACAGGGAGGCCTGGCGTGCTGCAGTCCATGGGGTCACAAACAGTCGGATACGACTGAGCGACTGAACTGAGGCTGGAGGTCAAGGGACATTGCATTAATCCTGGAAGGAATGGATGAGGATGTGGGAGAGGACAGTAGGAGAGAAGACAGACTGAATGGGTGGACCTAGAAAATGTTCTGGCATTGAAGCTCAGGGGAAGGTTGAGGTTGGAGATGGGATGTGGGAATCACCATGGTGTAGGCTGAGATTCAGAGCAGCTTAATTGTAATTAGTATGTTCACATGGAGCGTGCTCAGTAAGAACAAGAGGCTAGGCTCAGTCCTCTGGGGAATATGATCTCTTTGAGTGGACAGAGAAAGAGAATGTCAGTGAAGGAGACTGATACATAGGAAAAGTGACAATCAGCAGAGTGTGCTGTGACAGAAGCCAGGTGAGCAGAGCTGGAGACATTGTAACAATGATGCTGAATCCTCACCTCTGGCACTGTGCTACTTAGGCTAGCATTAATTAATCCATCCAACGAATATTTACTGGGTCCCAACTATGGATCATGTCTGTGAATGTTTATAGTATTATAACATAATTTTCCTGAAGTAGCAGTAGTGTTAGTTGCTCATTTGTGTTTGACTGTTTGCAACCCCATGGATTGTAGTCCAGCAGGCTCCGCTGTCCATGGGATTTCCCAGGCAAGAACACTGGAGTGGATTGCCATTCACTTCTCCAGGGGATCTTCCCAACCCAGAGATCAAACTTGGGTCTCTTGCATTGCAGGCAGATTCTTCACCATCTGAGCCACCCGAGAAGCCCATAAATTTTTTTCTGAAACTGACTTGCAGATAATTAACCTAATGTAAGCTACGAAACAAGTTTATTGGATTTCACTCTGGCATGCACTTCTCTAGTGTTTTGTTTTGGTCCCATTATTGTTTTCAGTTTATTTCCACTTCTAACTTTAAGATTTTTTTTTATATAATACAAGAAGGCAGAGACTTCCATCTGAGCCTGACATGCAGAAGGGCAATGGCAGAGATGTTGACTGCTGGTGAAATAAATGCTGTAGAATGAGGAAAGCATTTGTTCTCTCCGTTCTTGGAGTCAGCAGGCTGGACTGTGTTGGGAGAGACTGGGGGGTTCCTCAGTGTTGAATGACAAAGATTGCTATTCATTACAAACATTTCCCCTCTCTCCCTGTGCTTCTAGTTCCTATAATAGTCAGTGTAAACGTGTCATATTTTTTCCACACCGTTATGTGCAAACATAGCTTAACACCTGCTTGGTTCCTGATGTGTGATGCTGAAACCCAACTGAGGTTATTCTTCATGTCAGATTAGCAGTGGATTTGGCTTATTTTTATCATTTCCCCACGTAAGAGAAAAGAACTGGGTCCATTATAGGTAGTCAGGGGTGTATTATTATTCACATAGTTGCTTTTTACTCCTTGGTATGTTGAAGTCCCAGGGTTTCCCAAGTGGCCCAGGGGGAAAGAATCCACCTGCCAATGCAGGAAACGCAAGAGACATGGGTTCGATCCCTGGGTCAGGAAGATCCCCTGGAGTAAACTGCTCCAGGATTCTTGCCTGTAGAATCCCATGGACAGAGGAGCCTGGTAGGTTCCAGTCCACAGGATCGCAGAGTCTGATGTGACTGAGTGAGCATGCACTGGGAGAAGCGAGGGGGACGAAGCATGTTTCAATATAATCATAAACATCAGTAATCATACATCAAATCCCAACATAATTAGTGTATTTGAGCACTTGTAATTTCATAATGACCAATGTCTTATTAATTCGTGAAAAACATGGTTAATGTAATAGTCTCAACAATATGCCCCATTCTCCTATCTAAGAGTTTATGTACACAGATTTGTTCTTATGGTTAAAAATCTTATCATCACATTCTCTTCTTACTCTCAAAATACCATTTGGCTTAAAGAACTGATGTTTTCTCTGGTAACTTCCACATGGCATCTGCTTGAACTACCCTTCACACTACTGCATTAATTGGCTGAATGTTTATCTCTTTGCTCTTGCCTTTTGGAAACTGATCTTTTACTGGTTCTCTTTCTCCTAAATCTACAACCTCAGCTTGCTTCATCTAGCAATATCATTGTTTTTCACTTGTCAACATGGTGTAGTGGCAAGAGCATGGGACTTAGAGTCCATCAGGCCTGGGTTTGAGTTCCAGCTCTAGAACTTTCTAGACATGAGATCTTGAACAATTTACTTCAACTCTCTGTGAGAGGCTTTCCAACTGTAAAATGGGTTAATTAACGTTAGCCATCTCATAGGGTTATTGCAAAGTGAATAGCATTGTGGTGTATCATCCTGCACAAATGCTTACCAAAGTCTTCTTTTTTATTATATAGTCTTCTTACTATAGTGGGAAGCACACAGCCATTAAAATCAGATGGACTTGTTTGAACTACATCCCTGGGTAAGCCAGCTGCCTTTCTGAATCTCAGTTTCCTCATCTGTTAGATGAAAATATCAGTGTCTTAGAGTGCTGACATACTATTTCAAAGATAGAGATAAAATATGTAAAAAATAAGTCATGATGTGTTCTTGCCTGGAGAATCCCAGGGACGGGGGAGCCTGGTGGGCTGCCGTCTATGAGGACGCACAGAATCGGACACGACTGAAGTGAATTAGCAGCAGCAGCAGCAGGTGCCTAATAAAGTGATAAAAACCTGCATGTGTGTGTGTATGCTCATCCGTGTCCTATTCTTTGTAACCCCATGGACTGTAGCCTATTAGTCTCTTTTGTCCATGAGTTTCCTATGCAAGAACACTGGAGTGGATTGCTGTTTTCTCCTCTAGGGAATATTCCTAACCCAGGGATTGAACTCGAATCTCCTGAGTCTCCTACATTACAGGCAGATTCTTTACCTGCTGAGCCATCAGGGAAGACCAAAGTGAAAAATATTGTTTACCAAATCTTGTCAAGGATTTCTACAGTGACTCAATCCCCACACCTAAAGCATCCCTCCTTAAAATCAATCTCTGGCTCAATCTACAAGTATATTCAGTATAATAGAAGGCTTTAGCACATATAGAACATCTGGTCTCCTGGACTTGTGTTATATACAGTTTACTAATCATGGAATCCCTTCCTATTATTTCTCCTTAGGTACAGGTATAAATGTTTTAATAGAAAATATTTTATCTCTAAATACACTTGAAATTGTCTGTAGTTCATGCCATATTGTTTGCCTGCATTGCGGCACTGCTGGGAGTGTGCCCATGCATGCCTATGCTCGTTCACTCATTCGACAATACTTGTTGTCCATCTACTATGTCCTAGGCAGTGCTATAGGTGTTTGAGATGATCAATAAACAAGACAGAGAAACGTGCGTTTCTTTGTGAAACTTATATGCCAGTGGAGGTAGGAAGAGAAACGATGAAAGGGGTTAGCAGACATATTGATAAATTTTATGAAAAAAGGAAATACTAAGGAAGATTAAGGGGATCAGGATTCTGGGGTGGAGTCCCAATTTTCCATAGGGTGGTTAGAAGCAACCTCATTGTGAAGGTGACATTTAGTCAAACATTTTTAAAAAGTTACTCAGAAACAACTCAAAAGATATACTACATTTTTTCTAACTTAATAAGACCCCAATATTTCTGACTTGATTACTACATCCTACCTTGCCTTTGTCTTACTTGGATGTCATGGTATTTCCCTGTTCTCGTTATGTTCTCCTATTCCCAACCCTGGTTCTCTGTCACTGACAATCCCACATTGCCGTAAAATGATATTCCGAAACTATAGATTCAATTGTGTGACTCTCCTCTCCAAAGGATCCAGTGGTTCTCTAGTGCTTTCAGAATCAAGCTGATGCCCCTTGACAGGACTCGATGTTCCTGGAATGTTGCTCCAACACCTCTTATGCCATCTCCCTCATTAGGGCAATAATTCAACCACTCTGGACTTTCTATGCTTTGCATTTGCCATCATTCCTATCAGAAATACTCTTTCCCACGTTTTATGCTTATTAGAAGTTGTACTCATCTTTCAAGTCCCAGCTCTAATCAAATCTGCTTTGTGGAGCCATTCTGTGCTTCCAAGTGAAGTTAATTGCTCCAGGCCTTTCTCTATTTCCTTGGCCCTGAACATTATATTGTTAGTGGATTAGATAGTCACCGTCTCTTGAACCTGTCAATTTTTTCTCTACAGACAATTGTTCTCACTTATTATGAAACTTTTTAGAGTTTAGCACACTTCTTGACCCACGGCATCACTGACTCGATGGACGTGAGTTTGAGTGAACTCCGGAAGTTGATGATGGACAGGCAGGCCTGGAGTGCTGCAATTCATGGGGTCGCAAAGAGTCGGAGACGACTGAGGGACTGAACTGAACTGAACTGAGACAACCCTGCTTACTTGAATCAGTCAAAATGGACAAGCCACGTATCAAATTTAAGTTCTGGTTTCCTCATCTTAAAATGGGCTAATGACACATGTTCATGTAAAATAGATAGGGGTTAAATGAAATTACATGAGACAATGGCTCATTAGTTGAATGCTTCTTGGGTGGCATGTAACTTGCTTTCAGTAAATATTCTATGAATCTAACTTTGTTTTCTAAATTGCCTTTTAATGGTGATGAAATTCCATCACCCATCTTTTTTAGTTCTTTTCATTGCATCATGGATTCATAATAGTCACTATTTTTTCTTTCTGGATTTCTGAAAGCACTTCTCCAGCTTTCTGTTTCTAAATGACTTTCATATAGTCTCTTTGGCTTAATTAATATTTTTTTTTAGAGTAGGTTTTGGTTTATAGAAAAATTTGCTGGAAAGTACAGAGAACTCTTATATACCCCACACAGGGACCCACTCCCTCACTATCTACATCCCCCACTGCAGTGGGTAACTTGTCACAAGTAATAGATGAACCACATTGGCATGTAACTTATCACCCAAAGTCCATAGTTTATATTAGGTTCACTCTTAGTGTGTACATTCTATGGGTTTGGACAAATGTATAATGATGTGTATCCACCATCATAACATCATACAGAATAGTTTCCCTCCTGAACAATCCAAATCTTTTGTGTCATTCTGATAGGATTCTTCTAATCTAAAAGACTTTTAGGGAAACTGAGGAAACTTGAGTGTGATCTGTTGGTTAGATGGTAGCAAAGTATAAGTGTTAATTTCCTAATTTTGAGAAATAATTGTAGACAGATAAATTATGGGTATTTAAATCAATATAGGAGAGTTACTTCTGCTTATAGGACATATAAATAAAGTATTTGCCTTTTCATACTGTTCATGTAGTTCTCAAGGCAAGAATACTGAAGTGGTATTCAAAAAACTAAGACCATGGCATCCAGTCCCATCACTTCATGGCAAATAGATGGGGAACAATGGAAACAGTGACAGACTTTATTTTCTTGGGTTCCAAAATCACTGCAGATGGTGAATGCAGCCATGAAATTAAAAAACACTTGCTCCTTGAAAGAAAAACTATGACCAACCTAGCTCAGTTCAGTTCAGTTCAGTTCAGTTGCTCAGTCGTGTCCAATTCTTTGCGACCCCATGAATCCCAGCATGCCAGGCCTCCCTGTCCATCACCAACTCCCAGAGTCTACCCAAACCCATGTCCATTGAGTCAGCGGTGCCATCGAACCATCTTATCCTCTGTTGTTCCCTTCTCCTCCTGCCTTCAATCTTTCCCAGCATCAGGGTCTTTTCAAATGAGTCAGCTCTTCGCATCAGGTGGCCAAAGTATTGGAGTTTCAGCTTCAACATTAGTCCTTCCAATGAACACCCAGGACTGATCTCCTTTAGGATGGGCTGTTTGGATCTCCTTCCAGTCCAAGGGACTCTGAAGAGTCTTCTCCAACACCACAGTTCAAAAGCATCAATTCTTTGGTGCTCAGCTTTCTTTATAGTCCAACTCTAACATCCATACATGACCACTGGAAAAACCATAGCCTTGACTGATGGACCTTTGTTGAACAAAGTAATGTCTCTCCTTTTCAATATGCTATCTAGGTTGGTCATAACTTTCCTTCCAAGGAGTAAGCGTCTTTTAATTTCATGGCTGCAGTCACCATCTGCAGTGATTTTGGAGCCCAGAAAAATAAAGTCAGCCACTGTTTCCACTGTTTCCCCATCTATTTCCCATGAATTGATGGGACCAGATGCCATGATCCTAGTTTTCTGAATGTTGAGCTTTAAGCCAACTTGTTCACTCTCCTCTTTCACTTTCATCAAGAGGCTCTTTAGTTCTTCTTCACTTTCTTCCATAGGGTGATATCATCTGCATATCTGAGGTTATTGATATTTTCCCAGCAATCTTGAGTCCAGCTTGTGCTTCATCCAGCCCAGTGTTTCTCATGATGTACTCTGCATATAAGTTAAATGAGCAGGGTGACAATATATAACCTTGACGTCCTCCATTTCCTATTTGGAACCAGTCTGTTGTTCCATGTCCAATTCTAACTGTTGCTTCCTGACCTGCATACAGGTTTCTTAAGAGGCAGGTCAGGTGGTCTGGTATTCTCATCTCTTTCAGAATTTTCCACAGTTTATTGTGATCCAACTTAGACAGCATATTAAAAAGCAGAGACAATTACTTTGCCGACAAAGGTCCATCTAGTCAAAGCTATGGTTTTTCCAGTAGTCATGCATGGATATGAGAGTTGGACTATAAATAAAGCTGAGCACCAAAGAATTGATGATTTTGAACTATGGTGTTTGAGAAGACTGTTGAGAATCACTTGGACTGCAAGGAGATCAAGCCAGTCAAACCCAAAGAAAACCCTGAGTATTCATCGGAAGGACTGATGCTGAAGCTGAAACTTCAATACTTTTTCCATTTGATGGGAAGAACTGACTCACTGGGAAAGACCCTGATGCTGGGAAAGACTGAAAACAGGAGGAGAAGGGGATAGCAGATGATGAGATGGTTGGATCTCATCACTGACTTGATGGACATGAGTTTGAACAAACTCTGGAAGATGGTAAAGGACAAGGAAGCCTGGCGTGATGCAGTCCATGGGATTGCAGAGAGTCAGACCCAACTGAGCAAATGAACTGAACTGAAATAAAGTATTTAGGATTCAGGATATCATTTTAGCAACTTACTCTCAAATCCTTTAGGGAAAATAGTTCTTCGTACTGTGTGCACAATTTTCTCCAAGTCTGAGATTATTTTTTAAAAGTTGGGAAAGGGGAAAAGAAGTTTCTATGGAGAAGTCCAGACATGTGAGCAGCAAACACATTACTGGGGGCTTCTTTAATAGTTATGGGAAATGCAGCTCTAGAAACGTGACAGGGGAATTTGCCTATGATGGTGCCAATACACAGCCAAGGCTGGGATTCTAGGAGTGGGGAGCTCAGGCCTGATATTGCAGTTTCACAGTGGGATATTTTTAGAGTGAATACGTACTTTCTCTGGCTGGCTCGTTCCTCATCTGTAAAATGAGGGGCTGATGTAGCTCCCTTCCAACTCTAAAATCCAATGCTGTGATTTCACCTTCTGCTATACAGCAGCTCACCAGCAGCAGCCTTTGCAGCCAAGTTCTCAGTCCTCTGTGTCTTGCTGCCCCGAGGAAGTCTCTGACTGATGTGGTGCTGCTTCAGTTGACAGTTTGGTCACCTTGGCTTGATTTAATTCTCCTCAGGCAGGAGAATTAGTGTCTCTGACATGCAGAACTCCAGGAAGGGAGTGCAACCTGGTCTAATAGTACAGTGATGACTTCAAGATAAATCCAGTCTCTCCTCTGGCTTGTATGATTCCAGCAGCGTGACTTGAGACTCAATTGCACACTGGCCACAGAGAACATTTCCTTGGAGGGTCTCCAAACGTGAACTCTGGACGTGATGGCAGAGCCAGAAGGTGACAAGCCAGATGGGCAGTGCTGGTCCATGATGAGAGCCCATCTCCCCACACCCTGGCCTGTCAAAGTTGGAGAACACACGAGGAAATGTTAGCAACCTCCACATGTATACATGCCAACCACACATAAAAATCAGTCATTCCAGTTGACATTTTGCCAATGGAAATTAATATGTCATAGTGTGCTGGGAATGCTCTCTACTTAATAATAACCAGACTTAAGAAAATGAGAACAATATGCAAGACTACTGAAAAATTAAGGGCAATAATCTGTATGTTATATTTTTCATATAGTGTAAATTTCCAAGTTCCAAAGGCTGCAGACTTTATACGTAACTTAACTGAGGAACTTTCCATCAGATGTTTGTTATTAAGAATCAGTGATGTAGCAGGAGGACTTAGAAACTTGAGAAAGAACACCAGCAGAATTTAAGAATTTCTTTACTAAATTAACCAAGTGCCTGGCACATAATTGGTGCTCAATAAACACTCAGTGAATAAAGATATAAAAGAATATATTTACCTGTAATGGTAACATTCATGGAGGTGGACTCAAGTTACTCAAGTAACAATATATTTAAAACATTTCACAATTCAGGTTCTCACAAATTAGGTAGAATTCCAAACCAGACAGAGAGTTAATAAAAATTGATTAAAACTAATGAGGAATATTTCCTGAATGAAATAGAGAGCTCAGCCTAAGAGATCTTTTTCTGTTTTCTTGAATTCAGTTTCTCTTTTTGTCTTTTTAGCTCCAGGTAAGACAGTTTTGGGAGCTTCCCTGGTGGCTCAGTGATAAAGAATTGCTTGACAATGGAGGAGACCTGCGTTTGATCCCTGGGTCACGAAGATCACCTGGAG
Organism: Bubalus bubalis; assembly: GCF_019923935.1. Taxonomy (NCBI): domain Eukaryota; kingdom Metazoa; phylum Chordata; class Mammalia; order Artiodactyla; family Bovidae; genus Bubalus; species Bubalus bubalis. The sequence goes on from NC_059162.1 coordinate 60,128,682, forward strand.
AAGGAAATGGCAACTCATTCCCGTATTCTTGCCTGGGAAATCCCATGAACAGAGGAGTCTGGAGGGCTACAGTCCAGGGGGTCACAAAAGAATCAAACATGACTGAGCGATTAAACAACAAAAACAGGACAGTTTTGGAGATATTGTCTCTTCTACACCCCAGCCCTCCAACCTGGCAGGTAGGGTCACCATAATATAGACTGATTTTTCCCTATGCTTGCACTGAAATGTCTCTAGTGCAGCTCAGCCTTGCTGCAGGGATGATGGCTTGCTTATAAAGCTTGGGTAATGAATAGCTCAAGATTTATTTTCACATTTATTCAGGACAATCTTCTCACTGTCACTGTGCCAACACCATCAGTACAACTGGATGTTGCATTGAAAAAAAAAAAAAAAAAGCATAGCTTTGGAGAAAAAGAAAAAAGTTTGAACATAAATGTCTGCTCTGCCACTTATCAGTTGCATGCATGACCTTGGGCTGGTTACTGAACATATTTGAGCCGCGTTTTCTGGCTCAAACAGTAAAGCGTCTGTCGGCAATGCAGGAGACCCAGGTTCGATCCCTGGGTTGGGAAGATCCCCTGGAGAAGGAAATGGCAGCCCATTCCAGTATTCTTGCCTGGAAAATCCCATGGACAGTGGAGCCTGGTAGGCTACTGTCCATGGGGTCGCAAAGAATCGGACATGACTGAGCGACTTCACTTTGCTTCACTTCCTCTCAATTGTTGTTCCAGTTAAACAAGAACACATCTGTACAGAGCCTGCTACCTAGTAGGCCTGTGGTATTAATTTCCTCCTAGTTAATTTCTAGGGGCCCACCTAGACTTTCTTTTTTTGTGCCTGCCTTTTTCTGTTCTCCCTTCTCTTCTGGCTCTAACCTGAGGCAAATAAATAAATCACTAGTTCACCCTACCTTGGACTCCCCTGGTGGTTCAGTGGTAAAGAATCTGCCTGCCAATGCAGGAGACTTGCATTCCATTCCTGCACTGGGAAGATCCCTGGGGAAGGAAATGGCAACCCATTCCAGTATTCTTGCCTGGGAAATCCCATGAACAAAGGATCCTGGCAGGCTATAGTTCATGGTGTCATAGAGTTGGACATGACTTAACAACTAAACAAAGCTTACCCTACAGTTGGACCATTCCTGTGATGTTGTAACTTGGTCAGCATCTCCTTGTTGATCTCATAGGGAAGGTGGGAGTTTGTGATTCTTGGAGGTGCCCCAGGATATCTTCAGCCAGAACAGAAGCCAGAAGTCTGTTATTTGAAACCCTGATGGTTTCAGCAGAAACATGTATGATTTTTAAGTTCACATTCATGCTTTAAATTCATACTCTTGCTCAATTTATACAGCTTCACATGAAAACTTTTCCCTCAGGGTAGACTCAAATTGCCTGGCCTCTTTCTGTGGGAAGTGAGACACCAGCCATTGCCACAGCTGATGCTCAGCATCATGGCTACCTCCAACCCCCTGAGTGGCTGTCACCTAACATTAGTACTATTAGGTGTTATGGCCTATTTTCAAAATAGGGCTAGAGTGATTGTTTAAAACATGTCAGATAAAGAACACAGTGAGGGCTACATTATTTTAAAGAATAAATGTGTTCATCACCTCACTCCAAATGTAAATTTCTATTTAAATACATGTATATATTAAAATGGAGAAGGCAATGGCAACCCACTCCAGTACTCTTGCCTGGAAAAATCCCATGGATGGAGGAGCCTGGTAGGCTGCAGTCCATGGGGTTGCCAAGAGTCGGACACGACTGAGCGACTTCACTTTCACTTTTCACTTTCATGCATTGGAAAAGGAAATGGCAGCTCACTCCAGTGTTCTTGTCTGGAGAATCCGAGGGATGGCAGAGCCTGGTGGTCTGCCATCTATGGGGTCGCACAGAATGGGACACGACTGGAGCGACTTAGCAGCAGCAGCAACATATATTAAAAATGTTTCAGAGTACTTCTTTCACGTGAATATGAAAACAATATTTCAGTGAATGCTTATGGCCATCCACTTGTCTGCATTTAAATCACTATTATAGACATTCTTGAAAATTAAAAAAAATGTAAAGAACACACCCCTCTCAGGGCTGTCCAATGTCTTCACATCTTACCTAGAATAAGATCAGGGTCTTGCTCCCCAGGGCCCAGGTGAGCCCAAGGGACCTGGCCCTGATTCCTCTGCAACCTCACTTTATTCTTGCCCTTGTTCACTGTGCTCCAACCCCATGGGCCTCCTTGCTGTCTCCTCACCACACAGAAGTCAAGGTCCCACCCCAGGTTGTTCACACCTGTGGTACATATTCCTGGATGCTCCTCCCTCCATGGAGCTATGTCATTCTACCTTCTACTCAAGTGTGATCACTGCAGGGAAGTCTGACTACTCTGTCTAAATTAGCACTGGGGACCATCACTCTCTGTTCCTCAATCCGCTTTATTTTTTGGAACACACAAGCACACATTGGTCGTTTGTTTACAGCCTGTCTCTCCCTTTGGAACTGGGATCTCTAGAATGCAGGGGCATGGTTTTCTTCACTGCGGTATCCCTTTTGCTGTGTTATCTCCAGAGCCTAGAAGAGTGCCTGGCCTGGAGAAGGCACTTGGTAGATGTTTGGTGATTAAATGAAGAGATAGTTTAATTTAGAACAGCACTGAGGCTGTTCAGTGATTTGGTAAGAAAAGGGCTGTGAAACCACTTTTGTTCTAAAAAGACATCTAGATGCCATATCTCCATAATAAGGACAAGAACAACAGCAATGTAATAGCTTCAATTTATTGAACATTATGATGCCTTGCTCAGTGGGAATCTTCAAGTTGTTTGTGATCATTCATGAGCTTATAATTTTATCACTTTGGTCTATGTAAAAATGTGCAATAGTTTATTAGAAGGTTATTACAAAGACAATGTGCAGTTTTTATGCTACTAGACTAAGCTCATCATGAAAATTACACTCCCATCTCTTGATGTACACAAAATGTTATGTCAGGTCCTCCTACAACTTCAGTCCTTTCCCTGACACATCCCCAACACCCTACCCCTTTCCCATCTCCTGGCAAGCAATTCCAAAGCATATGGTATCACAAGATTGGGATTCTGAAACCTGAGCACTAGAATGAGACAGATCTGATTCAAATGAATATGCCCTTGGACAAGTTATCTAAAGTCTCCATGCCTCAGTTTCCTCATTTTTTAAATGGGGAGAATTATAGTATATAATCATGGGTACGTCTTGTTTGATATATGCAAATAAAATAATACATAATGTGATTAACATAAAGCCAACACTCAAAAATTGTTAACATTAGAAAAGAGGGGGTGGAAGGATTGGGGGTTTAAGAAAGGCAGTTCTTTTCTAACATGAGATAAAGAAATAGAATATTTTCTTTAGAATATATAATCACAATTACGCCAGAAATTCATATGAAGTTGACAATATGCTAATTTAAAATGGTGGCAGATCTCTGCTCTGCAAAATGCCTTATGAATCTCAAATGCAATCGTCCTCAGAGCTCTCACTGGGTCAGCTACATGACTGGGGTTCTTTCAGGTCTCAGCCCCAGCGAGTGAGTCTTCAGAGTTTGTTTCAAGCCATTTTCTTTGATTTTTTTTCCCCTTTTTTTTCAGCACAATTTTCATCAATTGCTTTACAGAAAACCTTTTTGCTCCCCCCGGAACGGTGTGGGAGGAGTAGTTCCAGAATGACTAAGGCATGATGGGTTTGCCTGTACGTGGGTCAGATGTGAGAGAGCTGCCCTACGGGCGAGGGCAGAGCAGGACCCTTTGTGTTCCTCAGAGGGAGACATTAAGAGTTCATGGCCTTCTCTTAAAACACAGCCACTTCTCTTAAACTGCATGCAAAAGCAGGCATTGCTGACCTCATGTGGGTATTAGGGCAATTTCTTTAGTATTCCTTTTATTTAGCATCGGCTTTTATTTGGAGGAAGAATATATATTATTTCAAATGGTTACATACACACACACACACACACACACACACACCAGATACCTGTATATCTGAGGCTGAGTAAGATTCAGAGAGACCAAAATAAAGTAAAATAATCCAAGGACATATACTTGAAATGATCTTGAGTCAACTCAATAACAAAACTTCATCTCTCTAAGGTAAATTTTATAGTCCTAGAGGAGGTGTTAGCGCAGAGGTCTGCCATGTATATGTATGCGTGATTGAAAGTGGGGGCAGGGCCACCACGATAAAGAAGGCTAGAAACAGACACTAGTCCAACAGAAATAATTTTCTCTTTCTTGCATATCCTCCCACTCATAATAAAATATACTTTTCCATATTACACATCAGCTGTTTGCAATGTCTGAGACTGAGTGCCTGGGCTGTGATTTTTTCCCCCCAGCAGGAAACTAGGAAATGAGTCATAAAACATTAATACTGCCTTAAAATAACTTAGGATAGGGTGATCCCAAGATGAACTCGAGTTGAGCACCAGAGGGAAGGAAGCTGCACCTCCAGAGGAGAAATTTCATTAAAGAGGACTTGGCCTTTCCCACGGAGAGCTCCGGGTCTGACTTCTTGAGACTGGGAGGGCTGTATCATGCTGAGTGGGAACTCTGCACTCTGGCTGCTTCACGCATGTGGGGAACACTCGACTTCTCAGAAACAGAAATAACTGAAGAAGTGAGGCAAACTCTTGATTCTAAACAAAGGGATTCTAACCCATCAGCTGGCCCACTTATGAAGTATTTTTAAGTTTCCACAATCTCAACTGAATTCAGGACTTCACTAATTTGGACATGTAATAAGTAGGCTGGAATATTCAATAATGGTTAAGGGCATAGATTTAGGAGTCACACAGTCACACAGGTTAGAATCCTGGCTTTGCATTTAATTAGCTGTGACCTTGAATAATATATTCTTTCTCTCTCTCTCATTTCTGCTTTCTCTCATGCAGATCTGGGACAATAGTAATTATAAAGTCATTTTGAGAATTAAATGAGATAATGAATGCAAAATCATCCGTCATTTAAAAGTAAAGCCATAGTCACTTTCATAAATTATCATAATCTTTCACTCTACTTATTCTAAAAAGTCCAATTTTCCATTGTATCCCCTTTCCCCAAGTTATTTCTGGGAATACTAAAGAAAACACTTCTAGTTCTACAGAATACCCTTGGAGATTATTCTTCCTATAAAAGAGCTCTGTTCCAGACTTCTCCTGTAACCTCATACCATTGCAGAACTCACCTCTCTGCGGTTGGATCAGTTAAAATGAAGTCAGCTAGGCCACATAGTGCCTTTGTGTGAATCAGCAAAAATTGCCCTTTCCAGATAGGGTGAGGGTTTCAGGATCAGACAGACTAGACCTTTGGATGAATTAGAAAATAGAGTCCTATTTATCCAAATGAACTCAGCTCTACATCAGATTCACGGTTTGTTGAGGGGAGTACAGGGTGACTTCAGCCCCCATTCCTTTTACCAGTCAGATGCTTTTGTGCAATAAAAAATCAATAGAGGCATAAGTAACTCTGGGTAGTCCCTGGCTGCATGCAACAGAAAATCCCAAAGCAATACTGGCTTAAGCAAATTAAAGGTTTCTTTCCTGCTCATATAAAAGGAAGAAGAGCTTCTAGGGTGGATCTCACCACTTCATAGTGCCATTAGATTCCTGCATAGTTCCTGTTTTTCTGTTCCACTATCCTAAATAAATAGCTTCCATTGTCAAGGTCATGTAATAATCTACAATAAACAGAGAGCTCGAACTATCTTATCCAAGTTTGAAATAGAAGAATGGAGGAGGGGATGAAGATGAGCATCACAAGGATACTTTGGCATAAATCTTATTGATCAAAAATTGATCATATGAGAGATTTTAGGTAACTTATCCAGGGCCATATATGGTGATACTATTATTGAGTACAAGAGGACAATGGAATGTTGCAGGTAGACAATTGGAAATTTTTCAAAAGGCTTTTCTTGCTCCTAGTTATACTTTGCTCAAAAACGCTAACAGTCTGACTTGATAGATTTTAACTAAATGCAGAGAAGAATAAGAAAACCATACTGCAGAAAGCTGAAGGCAGTTAAGCATGTGGGTTCTAGAGTCAGATTAACTGGGTCCAAACATTGGCAGTATGATAATTTCTTGGCTGTGAGACCTGGGCAGCTTTTGTCCTAAACTTTCAGGATATTTAGTTCCCAATCTTCAAAATAATAGGGTTGTTAGGAATATTGAAGATGAGCATCACATGAGACAATACTCATGTAGCCCATTTAGTGCAGAATAGATGTATTCTCACAAATTTGCACTCTCAAAGGTATGAGAACAGACAGACTATGATAAACCTCTGGCCATGGTTTCTTGAAGATACCATTTATAAGAATGTTGGTCTATCCTTCCATTCTGCAGTGATGTTTATCAAGTCCTTCTTATTGTCAAAAGACTCACTAATCCCTACTTGCCTCTCTCTGTGTTGAAGGCCGTGCTGTTTCCTTCTTGATAGTAGAAACTTTCACTTCCTTTGGGGATGCTCCTAATCCTACCCAGAGGTGTAGTCTGAATTCCATTGTCCTGACAAGATGATCACAAAGGTAGAAAGTACATCACTCAAAAAGTAATTTTTTTTCCAACTTGAGTAATACCATGCATGAGTTCTAAAATCTAGTCTAAGTTTTTCCATATTTTGGAAACACATTTCTCTACATCAACAAAGACAACATAGAGCTCGATCTAATTTGTAATTATAGCAATAAATAAATACTTCATATCTTAGTCTAAAAGCATCACAGGGTGACATCACAGTTTTTCTTTTCCTAAAAATCTATGGATGGAACTTGCTTTGTATCAGTAATAGCAAGTTTTTTTTTTTTTTTCTGATCATAATCCCAACCTCCCATTCTCTAAAGGTCCCTGAGGTCTCTATCTGGAGAAACTGAAAACTGTCAACCACTTCCAAATTGAACTTCTGTTGCTTAAAGCAAAGAAAGGTCTCTTTCACTAGAGACCTCACTACAATATACTTAGTTCTCGCCAGTGATTAACATATGATAAGCACTAAAACAGTAGCTATTGTTCCTACCTGCATCTTTCCAACTACAAAAATTACTTTTCATAGCTTTGAATAAAGGGCTGGTGTAAAATAAAGTTGCAATATTGTAAAAATCATGATCATGTAAAAGTAAAGGTCCAATGTTAATTGCAAAAGACAATACATTCCTGTGAGTTTCCTTGTAGCCAGGACAAAGAAAGGAAACATTCCAAGCTTTATAACTAAGTATTCTCATTGTTCAAGTGAGCAATTTTTTTCACAGCAGTACACTCTAAAAGATATTTCCCCAATGGTCTACTATAGAAAGCACTGAGACATACTAATACAGTGTCCTTGAAAACTGATTTATAAAATCTTTACTAACAGGTTTCATATGTGTATTTGTTATGAAAACTAAGAAAAGCTAAAGGCATAGGGTTTTAGTGCAACTTAAGGCAATTCTAAAGGCAGCTAAGCTGAAGTGGAGGTCTGCCTGGACGGATGGGTAGATGTGAGAATGCAAGGGAGCTGGTGTAAGGCTTGTGTGTTAGGCCAGCTACCCCAAATATTCTTCCTTCTCCATTGTATGCAAACATATGACAATGAACTGTCTAGTAGCTATTTTCAGAGGATGTGGTAAAGACCAGAGGAGTTGTTGAGAGAGTTGAGGTATCTTTAAAACACCTCAACTTTATCTTTAAAATAAAAGGTGGAGGTATCTTTAAAAAAATAAATAAATAAAGTTTGCTGAGTGATTTAAATACAACTTTCCCTTTTAAAGTTTTTCTTATTGTAAAAATAAAATGCATACAATATATAAATGAAATTGGTTAATAAAGAAACAAATGACTTATGCTCCTGCAATTATATATTTGCATGCTAAATCACTTCAGTAGTGTCTGACTCCTTGCTACCCTATGGACTGTAGCCCTCCAGGCTTCTTTGTCCATGGCATTGTCCAGGCAAGAATACTGGAGTGGGTTACCATGCCCTCCTCCAGGGGATCTTCCTGACCCTCGGATCAAACCTGCATCTCTTGTGTCTCCTTCATTGGCAGGTGGCTTCTCTACCACTAGGATCACCTGGGAAGCCTCATAATATGATTATGTGGTGATTTTAAAATATATCCATAAGTTCTTTGATAATCCTCTTTTCAAAAGGGGGAAGCTGATTCCCCTCTTTTTAAGTGAGGGCTGGATTTAGCAACTTAACTCTAAGAAGTAGAATGTAGTGACAGTGAAAACACATGAGACTTCCAAGCCTATGTCATGGAAACCTGTGGCTTCCTCCTTGCTCTTGGATCACTTGCTCTGGAGGAAGACACATGCCATTATTTAAGGCTACTCAGGAAATCCTAGAGAGGCCCACATGGTGAGGAACTGATGCTTCCTACAAATAGACAACCAGAAACTGAGACCTCCTGCCACCAGCCATGTGAGTGAGCCCTCTTAGAAGCAGAACTCTTAGTGTCAAACTTTCAGATGCCTGCGGCACTACCCCTTGATGGCAGCTTGACAATGACTTAAATAGAGACCCTGAGCCAGAACTACCCAGTGAAGTCATTCCCAAATTCCTAACCTGCAGAAAAATCTGAGATCATAAGTGCTTGTTGTTCCAAGCTGCTAAGTTTGAGAAGTAATTTAGTTATAAAGCAACAGGAATTTATATAATCACCATTAATACTCTCAGTTTATTTTTTCAATTCTCTATTTCATTTGTCTCTGCTCTAATCTTTATTATTTCCTTACTTGTGCTATTTTTGGGTTTAGCTTGTTCTTGTTTTTCTAGTTCCTTAAGTTGTAAAGTTAGGCTATTGATTTCAGATCTTTCTGATCTGTTTCTGTGTCTCTTCTTGAATCTTTGAAGTAGCTGGTTGGCGTGTATTGTGAGTGCAGACTGCTCCAAGTGAGGTCTTGAAGACCTCAGACACTAATTTCAGTTGAGTTCTGCTGCATCATTACTTACAAGTACACCAAAATTCAGACAGCAGGGACCATGGTCCAAAACACTGGGAAGCAAGACATGAGCTTACGAGCTTTATGACCATGAGTAGGGTCAAGGCTCATTTTTGTCAGTTATAAATTTATGGACTAATAATTCTTACCTTATAAGGAGGGTAGTGAGGATATAATTAAATAGGTTTAGTAAAAGTACAAAGTAAAAATATAAAGATAGTATCTGTTCCTAGAGCATGAGCATCGTGGAGGCAGGAAACTGTGCCTTTTTCTCCTTTCAATGAATGAATTCTGTAGCAGCTTTGACTGGGCTTGAATTCTATATAGAAGCCATGTATCTCCAGCATCTAGCAAATGATGGGCACTTAGCAAATGTCAATTTCATGAAAGAACCAATTACTCTTACCTTGAGTGATGACATGTGTGACCTTTGATAAGAGTTCACCATCGTGTCCCTCTGCTATGCTTCCCACTAGTGTGGTTCCTTCATCAACAGGAACTCCTCCGGGTCAGTTCTTTCACAGACAGAGCCAGTACCAGCACAAATGTTTGCCGTTATCTTGGGAGATGCTGTCCTACTGAGGTGGCTGAGAAGATGCAGGAGAAAAATCAGGAAGAGGAGTAGCATTTACTTGTCTGTGTTTCTTCATCTGCTTCTTGTCATCTTTCTTGCCTCCCTAACTCTCTCTCTCTCTCTCTCTCATACACACACACACACAGACACACTTGCGCGTCTGCTCTCTTTCACTGAGAAAGACACACACGCACCTCCCGAGTATTACTTTTAGGCTGAAATCCAAAGTCTTCTCTTATCTGAAATTCACTGTGCATTTGCCACTTGGCAGAGCCTACAAACAGCTCAGTGGGTGTTTTTATAGTCAGCACTAAAAAAAATTGCCACACTACTAATAAAGTTTTCCTTATTGTTGTACCTGTTGGCAAGGGCAAATGTCTGGGGAGATTGACTGCCTGAAAGCTTCATTATGCTCCAAGAATATTTTTGATAGAATTTCAACAGCTCCTGAATGACTGTCAACTTCACCATGTGACTTACACCCCCTATACCCCTCCTTAATTGGTCTTCAAACTCACAAAAACATTCAGGTCAGTTGTTGAGCATCTGAATCTTTTCAAGTAATTAGTAGGTAGAATTACCAGATAGCAGACAGTGTTTGCTTGTGATCTATCAATCAGGGCTGCTTTAGGGGTAATTGTCATCTGGAATGGTCTTGTAACCATGTTCAGGTTAAAGTGTTGGGATTTCCCTGGCAGTCCAGTGAAGACTCCACGGGTTTGATCCAAGGTCAGGGAACTAAGATCCCATATGCTATTCAGGGAGGCCAAAAAGTTAAAAAAAAAAAAAAAGTATCAGTAGAAAGTTTATTACTGTCTTTTGTTTCCACTAGGTTGTGAGTTTTCCCTTTAAAATCCAGACTCAAAGTAAGACAGATATTTGGAACACGAAAATTTCAAGGGAAAAATTTCCCCAGCACCCTCAAATATAAAAAAGCATTTAGGCATCATTCCTCAAAGACTTGATAGTGTTATATCAATTCATGTATTCAAGGCAGATATATAGTATCTGATGAATGTAAGATGGACATTAAGCCTTTTACCAAGCAAAGTTCCACTTTGCCAGCTAGGTTGAGGATAAGCAGTGGTGCACATAAAGGTCTTCTAATGCTAACACTTGACTACTAATATTGGTGGCTGCAACAACCATTAGACTTCTTTCTTTTTGGCAACCCATGGACCTGTTTTTCTTAATTCTTCACTGAACTGTTTTTTAGCTCAAGATAGATAGATGTGCCAAAACGACAAAGTGTATATTGAATAGACAACGTGCCTAGATTTACAGAGCACTGGCTCAGGAACACATTTTTCCATTAGCAGAGCCTGGGTCTTGGCTGCAAAGTTTTGTGACAGCTCTTGGGATCAGTCCTGGGTCAAGGTGCTGTGAGGTCCAGCTGACTGCTTCATTCTCAGAAATACCTTCCCTCTTCGAAGTCCCCTTGATTGGAAAAAATCACTCCTTGCTTTATATTTAAAGACAGTGTCCCCTTTTCTTCCTTCTTTTCTTTTCCATTTTTTTTCTGACTCACATATAGAACCAAGATGTTGGGTTCCAGAAGCCCATATGCTAATTCACAGATGGTTTTGGGTGATAATTTTTTTCCTTGCCATTTGAATAATTTAGGTAATGTGTTTTATTTTTCAATACAGAATAAAAAACAACATTCTAAATAGACATCAATGTCATATGGTACCTTACAATGTCTTCAGGTACTGCAATCAATGTGGTTTGGATACAGATTTTACTATGAAGTTTTTCTTGGACTTACTTTCTTGAAGAGTTCACTTAAGGATGAATTCTAAAATGCTGCTGATACAACAGCTCGTATTTAACATCTTTTTCGAATTTATATCTAATCAAGATAAATATTGCAACAAATTCTCTTTATAGGTAAAAGAACAAGTGGTACTGGAAAAAAGAGTAACTTCCTTATAATCTTAGAACCAGTACATTCCATTAATATATTTTAAGAAAGCATAATCAATTTTTATTGGGGGAGAAACATAACAGCAAGGAGAGAAATGTGTTTTCACATGGACTTGTCATAGGCATTCAACATTTATTTGTCTTTAGTATATTATCATAGAAATGGAGACTGAAATTTGAGAAAGTAAACCCACTGGAAACTTACCTCCATAATGTGCAGATGATTAAAAGTCTTGCCCCCCTGCCACCCCACCGCATCTCTTTTATTAAATGGCCATCAGCCAATACACAAGTGATCTCTGTAACTTTGCATATAAAGAACAGCCAATTCATGGTATAACTAAGCTTCATTGCATAAGTCCTACTCTGTTGAGGATTTCTGATAAATTCTGAGGCAACCTGACAGATGTGTCATAATGTCTAATCCCTTTAAACACCCAGAGCTCTCGGAAAGCGGATGTTTTAAAAGAGCAAATTGGAAAGCAAGCTGTTTTTGTATTGAGCTTTCTTCTCCACTGTCCACACTGCCCCTGAATCCATTTTTCTGCAAAGTACCTGGGGAGAGGCAAACCCAGGCATTTACACAGTGATAGCAACCCATTCCAGAGTTCTTGCCTGGAGAATCCCAGGGACGGAAGAGCCTAGTAGGCTGCCGTCTATGGGGTCACACAGAGTCGGACACGACTGAAGTGATTCAGCAGCAGCAGCAGCAGCAGCAGCAGCAGGGAAGTGAGAGCTAGATGGTGTGTCTTTGCATCTGAAACCATAAAGATACAAAGACATGAACCTAAATGAGCTTGCCTTTCCCCCAACGAACCCCCGAAGGCCTACAATTTTATTAAGGAGATCTCTTTCAGCCCAGCTACTCAGTGGCAGCATGCTTGCATAACTGAGTTAAAGAAATGCATCCTGGATAGGGGTCTGGGAGGGCCAGAGAAAAAAGTGGGGATAGTCTCATAATGAAAGAAATAAGAGCTGCCCCCCCAAAGATCCTTTCAAACCTGCTCCGTGTTTTGGAGCTCTGTACCAGATTTCTGGATTGCATAAATCCATGCTCAGTGATGGCACGCTGCCAGATTCCATGGAGGCCGGGAGTTGCTTTCACGGAGAGAAGTGACACCCTCAGAATTGCACACATTTGTGAGGTCTGCTTCTCAGACATTTGGATTACTGCCACGAGGAAGGGAGGGAGGAAATTGGGCCAGTATGCATTCTGTTACAGACCAGCCTTTTGGATGACAGAATTCTTTCCAATCAAAATGCCATGGATTACTCCCTGCTGTGAGCTAATAGGGTGCTAATTAGCATATTTCATTTATTTACTTAACTGGGATAGAAACCATCGGGCACGTGGCCCACTTAGAATGGTTTCCTGGGGAAGCCATGAACTGCTCTAAGCACTACCTCCATGCACTAAGAAAATCAGTTCACAGAAGCAGAGCATTGGGCCCTCTCCCGCTGCCCTCCCCCTCTTCTTTCCTTCACCCCTCCCTTCACCTCCTCCAAACGTAAGCACAGAACACAGACCAGGGCTTGAGTCTGACCCGGTCTCACTTCAGTGAGAACCTGAAATGAGGAATGAAATTTGCACAGCCATTTCTATCTCCATGGATGATTTTTGGCAATCTTGAGGACCACTCTTGACTTGCTGCTTCACCTGTGATAATGACTCTTGGGCATCAGGGGACGCAAAGGCCTCTCCTGATCTCTTCATCACTCCCTCTTTCAGACCGAGAGTCAAACTCTCACAATGAGTGAAGATGGTTGCTGGGTTCCAGAACCCTGTCTGGACTGTTATTTGGGGAATCTTAAAACGCCTGTTTGCCATGGTTTTCGCCTTATTTAGGGAAGAACTCATTGTACAATATGTTTTAGATACTTAGGCATTCCACGTCTGCTCATCTTTCTAATGGCATATTTTCTTTGTTCAAGTGCAGACCATTAGCAACACACAATGAAAACAAAGCAGCCAAAACTCACTAAGCAAAGAGAGTTGGATGGGCATTTCAAACTGCTTTCCCTTGGTGTGGAGGCCCGTTGCATGGAGCACTAATGCTGAGAGGTGGGAGTGCAGGCAGCCAGTGCTCTCCAGAGAATTTTTGACTGGGCAAAGGCTCAAAAAGCAGACTCACTCAGTCGAAATATTTCTTGATAACTTGGTAGAAATACATAGGTGTAAAGGGTCTTGTGGTGTTTCTGCAGAAGACTGTTTTCCAAGGACTCAGTTAACAGCACCATAATCCACTCTACTGTCCAAGCCTGACAATCTCGGAGTCATCCTGAATATTTCTTCTTACCCTAGTAAGTCACTGAGTTGTGTCAATTTTACTTCCTGGCTGCTCTCGGCCTTTATAGTCTCTCCTCTTTTTTTTTAATTTGATCACTGCCTAGGTCAGTGTTAGGTCACCTGTCACCTAGACCTTAGCTACTCAAAATACATCCTATGGACTGGAGCATCAGCTTCAGTGGAGAGTTTGTTAGAAATTCAGGATTCAGTGACTTTCACTCCCAGGACAAATCAGAAAGTGCATTTTAACAAGTCCCCCAGGTGACCTGAAAAGTAAAAGTGTTAGTCACTCAGTCGTGTCACACTCTTTGTGACCCCATGGACTATAGCCTGCTAGGCTCCTCTCTCCATGGAATTCTCCAGGCAAGAATACTGGAGTGGGTTGCCATTCTTTTAACCAGGGGATCTTCCTGAACCAGGGATGAAACCTAGGTCTCCTGCATTGCAAACAGATTCTTTACCATCTGAGCCACCCGCAGGTTAAATTTGCGGATTACCTGAGTCAAGCCATCTAGTATCCTTCCACCATCCATTTCCTCTCATTACACTTCCCTTACACCTTTTTTATAGCCCATAGATCTGATTGTGTCATATTCTGCTTGAAAGATTCCATACTTCTCCATTAAACACAGAATGACATCTTGGAGCAGAAATGATATTGTAGTCCCTGATATAAGGTAGCCCCAAGATATAACTATAGTTTTGTGTACAGAACATAGTTTCTGTGTCACGGTTTTTTCATATGGTCTGAGGGTGGAAAATGTTTCTAGTCAATTCTAGGAGAACCCAGTCACTTGATTTTCTCTGTCACTTCACATTTAAACTCAGTCATGATTTGCTACTTTTTACATTTCACCTCACCATGGCATCAAAATTCCAAAGGACTTATAGTTTTGTGTTATCATCTGGAATTAAATTAACCATTTGTGGTGCCTTTCCCTGGAGCATGGCCACTGCTCCATGCTGGTGTCTGCTAAGCAGCCATACTCACATGGTTCCATCCTCTCCCTGCTTTTATAGTCTCTGCTGCTTTCTCTTGTGGCACTTTGTGAAAACCAGGGAATCCCCTTTGGGCCAGCTGGCTTTCTCTCTTTTTCAGTTAGTTTATGAACTTGTCTCAGGGGACAGAAAGATTTCTCTGTGTTTTGTAGATGAGAGAGCTGTAGTGTGGCTGCCTGGATCCTCTGGAACCTAGACTCCCCACAGCCATGTCTCTTTTTCTCTAGCATCAGTGCCTGCACACCTGAGGTTTCTAAATCTACTTTTGAGGACTTCTTCTCACTTTTGCCTCTCAAAATTTTGCACTGTGCCTATTGGAACCATTATCATCTGAAATGACACTTATCTTGGTATTTTCAGGTTCTTTTCAGAACACCCTCTTCACCTAAATAGTGTCTAGGTTCTCAAGAAATAAATGAATAATAATAAGATTCTGACATATACGTATAAAATGCTTTGTGCATTACACAGCTCTTTAAAATTCTCCTCCTCCCTCAACCCATTCAATTTACACAGGTAGGTAAGCTAGATGTCTCAGGCAATTATTCCCAGATGAAGAAACCTTATTTTAGAGATGTTAAATAACTTTCCTAGCATTACCTGATGCCTAAAAACTGGAGGGAAAAATAACCTTGAGGCCTTCTGACTCTGGATCTACCAATATTCCTTGCAATGTATCTTACAGAAAACTAATTTCTGGTTCTTCCCCTCAACTCACATGGTTTTTATGCAGATCACTTACACTCCCTGCACCCATGCCAATCACATTGTAAAATGCTTATGAGAATGATACTCTCTACTAGATAATTATGATGTGCTTTGAGCCCCCTGGGAGACAGAAAAACTCTAGGTAGCATTTGCATTTCTCAATTTTGTCCAGAAATTTTCTCCCCCTTTATTTCTACATATCTTATTTTCTCTCTTAGGTATTATGCAACCTGGCAGGCAAGAATTCTTTCCTCACCTTCTTTTATTTCTTCATAATAATTAGTGCAATATGGGGTAGATAGTTGGTAACTAGTGATTGCTTACCAGCTTAATAAATACATAGAATCTTATTCGTGTATTTGCTGAACCATGTGAAAGGCTCTATATCTCTGTGAAGTTTGCAATATGTCTTGTTGCTTTATTCCAAAATATCGTAATTTTAATATAACAAGCTGTTTCTTAATTTAAACCACTGGTACTCAGCTTCAGAGCTGCAGCTGTATCTTGCCAGAGGTAACATCAAGTGTTCTTGTTGAGGGCAACATCCTTCCAAATACAGCTGAAAATTTTCACATATTCAGCAGCAATTTATTATTCTCTCATTCAGGAATTTCTTACTTCAGTCGTTCTGACATAAATAACTTTACTAATGAATGAATTTACTTATTCCCTCACTGATTTGTTTCAACTTTTCTCAGAGTGCTTCTTTTGGAAATCCTACCTAATTTCTCAAGTCTTGATTTCATAAAGCCTAAAGCCTTTTCTCTTCATCTCAAATTGATGCGATCTTCTCTTCATAAAAATTCATCATATTCTAGCATTTACATACCTTTACCGTTTTCCTGATCAGGACTGAAGTTCCTCTAAGAGTAGAAACAGTATGTTGCTCTCTCTTGACCCACAAAATGCCATACATAACTGTCCAGTAACTCTCTGTGTTTGGTTAACTGAAACAACAAGACATTCTAATTTTATTTTTGAACACAAAAATGGTATTATTTCTTGCTGGAAATATTATGACAACTACTAATTAACATTTTAGTGTTATAGCCTACTTTTCCTAAGATTTCAACCTAACCACTGAACCTTCCAAAAATGCCAGTGAGTATGCTATTTGCAAGAAAATTACAATAAGAAGAAAAGAAACTCTGATCTCAGTTTTTTTTTTTTAGTGCTAGGTTGCTCTGGGCTTAAGTGATAGAATTTATGAGTCACTCTAAGTTGTTGGTCATATACTAATACAGTTATTTATATGCTTTCATTGCTAAGGTTTTAAATTGTAATTGTATCCACGTCTGGTATCCGTTCTGCTCCCCTGAGCATCCACCTACTATCTACTGGAAAATTGCCATGAATCTTAAGAACTAGTAAAAGGCAGTCTCACTGAAGCCCCAAATCAAGAAAATATTTTTACTTATAGAAGGAAAACTACCTTTTAAACTGGACACCATGAGTTATAAAATACATTACTCTAGTGAATACACTTCAAAATGAGATTGGGACTACATTTTCTTTCTTTTTTTATTTAGGTATGATTGACAATACTGTGTTAGTTTCAGGTGTACAGCATAGTGATTTGATTGCTTTTTTTTTTTTTTTTACAGATTATATTTCTCTATGTATTGTTATAAGATACTGGGTGTAATTCCCCATGCTATAGAGTAAATCTTTGCTACTTATCTACTTTTTGTATAGTAGTTTATATCTGTTCATCCCATACCTTTCCTCCCCTCTTGCCCTTTTGTACTCACACTTTTTATTTTTTTTTATCTCTGTTGGGACTACATCTGCAATGTTAGGAAACACACTGAATAACAGTTGTGACTATCTTCCATATATTATATAAACGAGAGAGGACATATTCAGGGCAACTAGTACACAAAGTAGTGTAGCTGTCAAGGCTGCTGAGCTAGTGCAGAGGTATAAATTGGCTGCGGTATCCTCGATTTACTCAGAGTAAGACCTGATAAGAAATGATGTGAAAGTAGGAACCAAACTCTTAGGTCTAGCTCACTTTCCAAAGGACCAACCTGGTCACAACATCTCTGAATCTCACTGTTGTGGATTGAATGTTTATCTTCTAGAATTTGTATATTGAAACCCTATCCTCCAATGTGATAGTATTAGGGGCTGGGGCCTTTGGGAAGTATCAATATTAAGATTAGACAAAGTCATGATGATGGAGCCCTCATGATTGTTATTATTGTTCTTATAACAGTCATGGGACAGCTTGCTTCCCCACTCTGCTCCCTGATGTATGAGGATGCAATGAGAGGTTGATGGTCTACATCTCAGAGGAAGGATGTAATCAGAACTTGTCTAGGCTGGCATCCTGCTTTCAGATATCTAGGCTCCAGGACTGTTAGAAATAAATTTCTATGGTTTATAAGCCCCTCAGTCTATAGTACTTTATTAGAGCAGCCTGAATAGACTAAGACTCTAGTGCCTCTTATTTGACAGAATATAAAGGAAAAAAAGAAACTATTTGGAAAACCAAAAGCATGCATCAAACCACATATATCTCCTCCCACCTTCTTTCTGGGGCTTAGTGGTATGTGTGGTTTTAGAAGAAAGCCGGATCATCTCTCATGAAACGTCCAGTGTGGGAACTTCTTTTAAATGATGCTCTCATTCCTCAGCTTATCCAAGGATTTCCTAAAGGTCATTCTGGGGACGTGTCATTTCCTACCGAATGTGATACAGGAGGAAAGGGAGGGGATTATAGGGCTATAAGCTACAGTTGCTGTTAAAGGGAGTATTGTATTTTGAGAAGTGCAGTGAGTTATATGAGTCAAGGATGTGGCCAGGTTTGCTGGCTGCAGGAGTTGGGCAGTGAAGTTATTCTTCAAGAATACAATTTATAAAAATTGTTATTCTGAGGATGGTGAGCAGTACATGGGAAATAAAATCTTGGAAAGTTTTAAACAGTTCCTTTATGAGCTTAAAAACCTTCTAGGAGCTGCAGTTTTATGTTCTATAGCACAACAATCCATGGAAGCAGAAAACTCTTCATTAATCAAGGATGGCAGTGGCAGGTTGGTGGAGGTAAATTCTCCCTCGTATTCTGATTTCCAAAATGTGGCTCTTATCCAGTATTTTGAGGGTTCTTGAACTTACGAAATTAAAAAGGAAAAGTGCTCAGAGACTGATAATCCTCCCCGCCTCTTGCCCAGGATTCTAGGACGATCTTGCCTGCTACAGTCTAATAGCCTTCAATGGGATGAGCTGAAAGGCAATATGATATTTTCAAGAATCAGAAACCCAGAAGAACACCAACTCAATTGGAAATAGACATTGTCAGAATTGAGTTCCCCATGCCCACTTCAGCATATTGGAGAGGACATGACATTTGGAGTGAAAAAAAATAAGATGCAGGAGTGGCCTATGAATCCAACCAGCTAATATAAAATTACTGGAGAAAAATTTGCAAAACAGCAGAGAGTAAGGGGATAGAGGACAGAGACCAATAAACCGTGAAGTGAGTGGGTGGTTTGGGTTGCCTCAAAGTCACTTATTGTTGTTGTTTAATCAATATGTTGTGGCTGATTCTTTGAGACTCCGTGCACTATAGTGAGGCTTTTCTGTCCATGGAATTCTACAGGCAAGAATACCAGAGTGGGTTACCATTTCCTCCTCCAAGGGGTCTTCCCTATCCAGGGATTGAACCCATGTCTCCTGCATTGGCAGGAAGGTTCTTTACCACTGAGCGGCCAGTAAGCCCCAGAGTTACTTACTCCAGACCTTAAGACAATATAGGCCAAACTCCCTCCCTAGAACTTTCAGTGAAAACATTATATGCCAGTGTTTTCAAATACACATGTCTGGGAGTTGACCTAAAGGTGATGGCAACAGGTAGTTGATAAAGGCTCTGTCTCATGGGGTATCAGCTAGACATGGCACATTCACATATCATCCAATAGGCCATGTCTTCTTGGTTTGAGTGATGATTTGAGATGTTCAGTGAGAACTGGATGGTTTTAACTTGAATGGTCACCCTTTACTCATCATCAGATATAGGTGAGGCAGCAGGTGTCCTGACTGTCTTATTTTGTAAAGACTATATCCCTTTGAAGCTACCAGATCACTGGGAGCTGGTAATGTTCACAGTGGTAATTATGAGTTTCTTGGAAGAAGTAGAACTCCGATTTTGTTTTAAAAGATCTGGGATCCATGTAGTGTGAATGAATAGCTTGATGGCCTCTTTCTCTGAGCTGGTGTCCATATACTTATTGAGCATCTTGTTCTTGGCTTTGGAGAGACACAAAGCTTTGGAGAGACTCCAGCACAACACAAATTTTGTATTATTTGTATAATTATATTGCCACATTGGGCCAAATCCTCAGGAGTTTTTGCTAAACAAACCTATTCAAGATGCTTCTGAGACTTGCCGTTAGAGCAGAGAAAATTCAGTTCTCAACAGAAGCAAATACTACTGGCATCAGACAGCTGAGAATAAAAGAAAGCCTGGATTTTCCAGAACCTGGGTCAAGATACCCTGACTAATAAAAGCCTAGAACAAAGGGACATGTGAGCAGCAAGTTATGGGAAGCCCTAGTTTCTTGCTATCTCAGCTGGAGGACAATGATTTCTTGGATTGGTGATATCTCAGGAAAAGAGCAAGGGGCTTAGGACAGGGTAGGAAACTGGTAAAATGGCCTAGAATTTGGTCTTTATACGTGCCATTTGATGCTTTTGAACTGTGGTGTTGGAGAAGACTCTTGAGAGTTCCTTGGGCTGCAAGGAGATCAAACCAGTCAATCCTAAAGGAAATCCGTCCTGAATATTCATTGGAAGGACTGATGCTGAAGCTAAAGCTTATACTTTGGCCACCTGATGCAAAGAACTGACTCATTGGAAAAGACCCTGATGCTGGGAAAGATTGAAGGCAGGAGGAGAAGGGGACGAGAGAGGATGAGATGATTGTATGTCATCACCGACTCAATGGACATGAGTTTGAATAAGCTCTGGGAGTTGGTGATGGGCAGGAAAGCCTGGTGTGCTGCAGTCCGTGGGGTTGCAAAGAGTCAGACATGACTGAGCAATTGAACTGACTTACCTGCCACTAGCCCTGAGACTGGCTATTCATCTGTGATGCAGGCCCAGGCAGCTGGTCAGTCTGAGCATCACCCTTCCACTTCTGGTAGATAGGGACTGGAAGACATTTCCTCTTGTCTCATTGGCCAAACTGGGTTACGTGCTTATCTTTGAACTGATCACTGTAGTTTCACTAAGGAAGATGAATTTCACTAATGGGATTAAGTTAATCAGAGCCCTTTATAGATATTTAAACCACTAATTACTTTTGCTAATTTGAAATAAAATATATATTGATACTTAAACATACTCATAATTTTTAGTATAGCTGCATTAAAATACAGAATAAATCTTAGTTGCCTATTATTTCCATGAAGCACTAGGTAAAGCATTAAAGACTTGCCAACTTGGCTAAATTATTTTGTATAAAATATATTGATGGCTGAAACCACCTTGAAGATTTTGAAAAACATTTATTTTCAAATAGATGCCTGGTTATCAAGATGTGACCTATGTGAAAACCTGCTTTGAAACAAGAGGATGGAAGAGATAAAGGTTAAAAGATCCTTTTGTCTCTACAATACTAGGAAAAAAATAAGAAATATTCTTCATTCTTCCTACCACAAAACAAATAGTAAAGCCACACAGTTTAACATAATGTCTTAGTCCATACAAGCTGTTATAACAAAATACTATAGACCAGATAGTTTACAAATGACAGAAATTTTCTCCCTCTCAGTTCTGGAAAGTCCTGATAAGAGTTCTCTTCCTGGTTCACAGCCAGTGCCTTCTCACTGTGTCTTCACATGGTGGAAGGGGAGAGGGAGCTCTCTAGAGCCTCTTTTATAAGGGCACCAATCCCATTCATGACGGTGCCACCCTCATGACCTAAGCACTTCCTGAAGGCTTCACTTCCTAATACCATCAACTTTGAGGGTTAGGATTTCAACATATGTATTTTGAGGGGACACATGCAGACCATAGCACATAGTTTTTCTCCTAGTAGATGATCTGATACTATAATCTATTAAGGTATGCATGCTCAGCTGCTCGGTTGTGTCCTACTCTTTGTGACCCCATGAACTACAGCCTGCAAGGCTCCTCTGTACCTGGAATTTTCTAGGCAAGAATACTTAAGTAGGTTGCCATTTCCTACTCCAAGGGATCTTCCCAACCCGGAGACTGAACCCACGTCTCTTGCATCACCTGCATTGGCAGGCAGATTCTTTACCACTGTGCCACCTGGGAAGCCTATTATCTTAGCAGGGAATGGGAATCCAGAGGGAACTGGGTTTTGATATCTCCTCTGCCACAGACAAGCTGGGTTATTTTGGTTAAATCATTTCAGACCTTTGAACCTGTTTCCTTATCTATAATATGTAGATAAAATGCCTACCCTCCAATTACCTCTGCCATGAAGATCAAATAGGGAGGTAATATGTCTAGAAGTATAAGATAATATGTCTAAACTATAAAACTGTCTAAACTGTAAAGGACTTTCTGAATGTATTCTTATTACTAATACTATTATTTGACTACTAAATTTATTCAAAGTGAATTTGCAGCCTTGACTAAGTTATTTAACATTTTTCACTCTTATTTCCTGTTTTTAGACTATGAGGGTTTAAATCATATGAGCTCTAATATGTCTTTCAGCTCAGCTTTGGGGTCTTTTAATTATATCTTTTCTGATAACTATTGAATGCTGCTTCCTCATTGGACAGAGAGGTAGGGAGGCATAGGTTTACAGTGGCCAGCTGTGGACAGTGATACTGTGAGTCAACTACACTATATTTCTGATACATTTCTTTGGAATTTTAATGATCGTAATTGCAATCAATGTAGAGTTTTCTTTGATGCCCTGAGTTGTTTTAGTTTTTACATGCAGCGTTGGGTATATAAAAATTTGTAAGTTCGTTTCTGGGCATAAATTTTGAGAGAGAATGTACGCAATTCAGAGAGTAGATGAGTTAGCCAAAGACATTCAATTTAGAGGCAATTTCAGGAACCGAATCACATATCTTGATCTCCATGGAGAAGGATTTGCAGTTATTATATTCTTAGTTTTAAAGGAATAACTGAATTAGTGAGAAAATGACCTTCAAAACTAATGAGAGAGGGTTGCCTTTGATAGGTTTTGAACTATCTAGACAGATAGGAAAAAGAAAGAAGATCAGAGAATTAGGACCTTGATACAGGGAGGTTTATGAACTAATAAAGGAGTGCTCTATGAGAATCTTACCTAGGTTTTCATTCCAGACAGAGCTTTCATTTGTTCATATTTCCAGACCATAAATACAAATTTCCTTGGCAGAGATGATGATGATGATGATGATGACTACTGCATAATGACAATAATTGCTAACATTCATCACTTGCTTATTCTTTGCAAGGCCCTAGTCTAATTCCTTTATATGTATTCTCTCCTTTGATCCTGAATAAAATTTAATGTTCTTTACCATCTGAGCCACAGGGAAGCCCATGGGTACGATTCTTTTCTCTTCATTCAGTTCACTTCAGTCGATCAGTCGTGTCCGACTCTTTGCGACCCCATGAATTGCAGCACACCAGGCATCTCTGTCCATTACCAACTCCCAGTTTACCCAAATTCATGTCCATTGAGTCGGTGATGCTATCCAACCATCTCATTCTCTGTTGCCCCCTTCTCCTGCTGCCTTCAATCTTTCCTAGCATCAGGGTCTTTTCAAATGAGTCAGTTCTTCGTATCAGGTGGCCAAAGTATTGGAGTTTCAGCTTCAACATCAGTCCTTCCAATGAACATTCAGGACTGATTTCCTTTAGGATGGACTGGTTGGATCTCCTTGCAGTCCAAGGGACTCTCAAGAGTCTTCTCCAACACCACAGTTCAAAAGCATCAATTCTTCGGTGCTCAGCTTTCTTTATAGTCCAACTCTCACATCCATTCCTGACTACTGGAAAAACCATAGCCTTGACTAGATGGACCTTTGTTGGCAAAGTCAAGTCTCTGCTTTTTAATATGCTGTCTAGATTGGTCATAACTTTTCTTCCAAGGAGCAAGTGTCTTTTAATTTCATGGCTGCAGTCATCATCTGCAGTGATTTTGGAGCCCCAAAATACAAAGTCTGCCACTGTTTCCCCATCTATTTGCCATGAAGTGGTGGGACCGGATGCCATGATCCTAGTTTTCTGAATGTTGAGTTTTAAGCCAACTTTTTCACTCTCCTCTTTCACTTTCATCAACAGGCTCTTTCGTCCTTTTCCACTGTCTGCCATAAGGGAGATCATCTGCATATCTGAGGTTATTGATATTTCTCCTGGCAATCTTGATTCCAGCTTGTGCTTCATCCAGCCCAGTGTTTCTCATGATATAATCTGCATATAAGTTAAATAAGCAGGGTGACAATATACAGCCTTGACATACTCCTTTTCCTATTTGGAACCAGTCTGTTGTTCCATGTCCAGTTCTAACTGTTGCTTCCTGACCTGCAAACGGGTTTCTCAAGAGGCAGGTCAGGTGGTCTGGTGTTCCTATCTCTTTCAGAATGTTCCACAGTTTGTGGTGATCCTCATAGTCAAAGGCTTTGGCATAGTCAATAAAGCAGAAATAGATGTTTTTCTGGAACTAGCTTGCTTTTTTGATGATCCAGAGAATGTTGGCAATTTGATCTCTGGCTCCTCTGCCTTTTCTAAATCCAGCTTGAACATCTGGAAGTTTACGGTTCACATATTGTTGCAGCATGGCTTGGAGAATTTTGAGCATTTTTTTACTAGTGTGTGAGATAGTTTGAGCATTCTTTGGCATTGCCTTTCTTTGGGATTGGAATGAAAACTGACCTTTTCCAGTCCTGTGGCCACTGCTGGGTTTTCCAAATTTGCTGGCATATTGGGTGCAGCATTTTCACAGTATCATCTTATAGGGTTTTAAATAGTTCAACTGGAATTCCATCACCTCGATTAGCTTTGTTTGTAGTGATACTTCCTAAGGCCCGCTCTTCGTAGGTGAGGAAAATGAGGCACAGAAGTGTTAATCACCTTATTCAAGAACATGCAATAAATCATGGCAGAGCTGAAATGCAAACTCGTATGACACTGAAAGCACACTTACCCAGCTGGCTCTATCACTTAATGCTACCGCCAACAATATGTAAAACTACTCCCATTTGTATTTTTACTATTCTAGACATGTCACCCATTAACTTACTTTATCTTCATTACAACCCTATGTAGTAGGTACTATCATCATTACCTGTAATCTTATAGATATGAAAAGAACAGAAGATGAGCTCTAGAGTTTGTCCTCTTAGCTATTGTACTCTTCCAACAATGTTTTTAAAAGCAGTAATGGAAAACTTAAAAATAATACATACAAGTACTTGAGAGATTTTTACAGGCTAGCTACAAAATACTTTTTGCACATTGCCTTTATTATAATCATACTAGGTGTGAATAGTTTTTAATCACATTTTATAAAGGATAAAATTGAGACTTAGAAAAATTAAGAAATTTTCCTATTATCTCATTAATCTATACTGTTGGAACCCAAGATTCAAGACTTTAGGTACTAGCCCCAAAGCCAAACTACAGCACTGAATTAGTGTCTATGACCATAACACTTCTTCACTCTTTCATTCAACAAATATTTATTAAGCACCTATGTATTGTGTGGAGTTTCCCAGGTGGCCTAGTAGTAAAGAATCTGTCTGGCAATGCAGGAGATGCAGGAGGCATGCAGGAGACATTCAGGAGACATGGGTACTATCCCTGGGTTGCGAAGATCCCCTGAAGTAGGAAATGGCAACCCATTTCAGTATTCTTGCCTGGAAAATTCCCTGGAGAGAGGAGCCCCAGTCCATGAGGTCAAAAAGAGTCGGACACAACTGAGCACACTGAGCTTGCACCTACACGTGTATTCTGTACCAAGAGATACCTTCTTATGTTTTCCCAGGTGTGTTGTAAAATAGAACATAACATTTTCTCAACCACAGAAAGCCTCTGGAAGAATGGATAAATGGTGGCAAAGATGTTCAAACAAAATGCAGTGGTAGTTTGACAATGATCATTCTAGGCTTGATCTCAGAAAATATTTAAATTAACTGTTTCCATTTTAAAATGAAATATTTAAGTTCACAAGTAGCAGCAAAAAAAAAAAAAAAAAAATCCCAGAAATGCGTATAAAAACTGAACAGGATGTTTTAATCACAAATCTTCCCACAAAGAGACCTCTCCCCATTTCAATAACTAAGTCTGTGAAAATCAAATGAGATTACCTACTGCAGTGTTTTGAAAGTATGTTGAATAGCTTCTCCCACTATTTCACTTGCAAAGTGAATGCTAATTGGATAAAGCCAAGGTCTTTGGGATGGGAAATCTTGCTGGGAGTAAGGAGTAACAACAATTATAAAGCCAGTTACTTTAAGGATAGCAGATGTCACACAGGCTGTCCTAACTGACGAGCCTTTGTGTGATCAACTGTATCCTTTCTCTTCTTTTGACCTTTTATTTACTTCTGATATTTTCTACCTGCTTGAATGCACTGGACTTTTCATTTCACGGAAACGAGTATCATGGCAAATATTTACATTTATTTTGTAGAGATAAAGCTAGTTGTTTTTCTTTTGAGTTTTAAGACCAGAAGTATTTCCTAATTGTGCATTAGTTGTGAATATACAAGTTTGTTGAAACTTCTGTAACTAACCAAAAATGGCAGAAGTACGGCTCCCTGGTTAAGGGTGTGTATCTATCTTCCTCTTAATTTTCAATGTGGCATTTTTACAGTGCAACATAGTACCTGCAAAAGTAGGTTTTCAATTTATGCTTGTTGAATTGGAATTCAAAATTTTAATTAACACAATTAACATAAAATGAAATGCATGCATCTTAGTTATTCATCTGGTGAATTTTGACAATTCTTTCCAACTCTGTAAGTGCTATCCCCACCAAAAAAAAAAAAAAAAAAAACCCCACAAGAATCATTTTCATCATTCTGAAAGTTTTCATGCCTCTTAGTCAATCCCTAGCCTATACATGAGTTCAACCACTTCCTACTTCTATCTCCATAGATTAGTTTGCCAGTAATTAGAATTCGTATGAATGAAAACATGCAGTGTATTTTTACATCAAGATTCTTTTTCTCATCTTAATGTTTTTGAAATTAATTTTTGAAATTAATTCAAGTTGTCATTTGAATTTGTACATCATTATTTTATTACTGAGTAGTGTTTCACTTTATGAACGTAATACAATTTGTTTATTCATTGTTTCATTGATAGACATTTTAATTGTTTCCAAGTTTCAGCCTATCGACTGTCTAGAACAAGCGTTTTTGTGGATAACTTTTATTTCCTCTTGGTAAATACCCAGGATGAAATTCCAGGTTATAGGATGAATGTGTATTTAACTTTATGAAAAACTGCCAAAAGTTCTTCAAAATGATTGTGCCATTTTGCATACCAACCAGTATGAAAGTTTTAGTTGCTCCTCATCCTCACCAATATTTGGCATTTTCAGTCTTTCAGATTTTATCCATTATAGTGGGTATGAAGTAGAATCATACTGTGGATTTAATTAGCATTTTCCTGATATTGAGCACTGATGGGTGCTTATTGACCATTTGCTAATCTTTTTTTGATAAAGCATCCCGGCCTTTTGCCTTTAAAAAAAAAAGTTAGAGTACAGCTGCTTTACAATATTGTGTTAGTTTCTATTGTACAGCAAAGTGAATCAGCTATATGTATACGTATATCCCTTTTTTTGGATTTCCTTCCCATTTAGGTCATCACAGAATATTGAGTAGAATTCCCTGTGCTATAACAGTAGGTTCTCATTATATAAACCATTTACTTTACACATAGTATAAACTATGTACTTTATACATAGTTCCAATAGCTTATGTATGTCAGTCCCAATCTCCCAATTTATCCTACGTTTCCTGTCCCTCTTGCACTACACCTGTATCTCTATTTCTGCTTTGTAAATAAGATTGTCTGTACCAATTTTTTTCAGGTTCCACATATATACCCTTTTTAAATTTGTCTCTTTTTTTTTTTTAAGAATAAAACTATCTCTATTTGCAAGTATCGTGATTTTGTATATAAAAAAACCACATGGAACATACTAAAGACATGCTGAAGCTAATAATAAATTTTAGCACAGTTACAGGATCAGAGGAGTTCTTTATATAATTTTTATGTGTCTACATGCCTTTTTCAAATGCGTATTCCAAATATTTTTTCCCAGTTTGTGGTTTGCCTCTTCATTTTCTTAATGGTGTCTTTTGATAAGCAGAGCATTTTCATTTTGATGAGTCTAACTTAACAGTTTTTTCTTTAAATGTTGTTGCTTTTTGTGTCTGTCCAACAAATCTTTGCCTAACTCAAGATTGCAAAGACATTCTCTTGTGTGTATATATTCTTTTTAGAAGCTTTATGGTTCTGGGTTTTTTGTTTAGGTCTATCATCCATTTTGGAGAAGGAAATGGCAACCCACTCCAGTGTTCTTGCCTGGAGAATCCCATGGACAGAGGAGCCTGGTGGGCTGCCGTCTATGGGGTCGCACAGAGTCAGACACAGACTGAAGCGACTTAGCAGCAGCAGCAGCAGCATCCTTTTAGAATTAATTTTTGTGTATGAAGTGAAATAGAGAACAGGGTTTCATGTTTATTATTTTTCATAATAATTTTTCATAGTCATCTAGTTGTTCCAGAAACATTTGTTAAAAAGATCTTTTGTCTCCATTAATTTTATATTGAGGTAAAAAATCTATTGACCTTAATTGTAAGGGTCTATCTCTTAACTCATTTTTTTCACTGATTTGATAGTCTATGTTAGTACCACACTAGCTAGGTTATTATGATTTGTAATAAATCCTGAAATCATGTAATTTAAGCCTTCCAACTTCTTCTTTTCAAGATATATTATTCTAGATCTATTGAATTCCATATAAAAGTTTAGAATTAACTTGTCAATTGCTTCAAAAAACTCTACTGAAAGTTTGAAAGGGATTGCATTGAGACTCTAGATAAATTTTGGAAGAATGGGTAGAAACATTATTGAGTCCTACAATCTATGATGTGACATCTCTCTCTTATCTATTTATATCTGTATTTTCTCAGCTGTGTTTTATAGTAGTTGGTATAGAGCTCTTGCACATTTTTATTAATTTTTTGTTTTGGAAGTATTTTATGTTTTGGAAATCATATTTCTAAAATTGCATGCTTCAATTATTCACTACCTGAATACAGAGAAGAAATTGATTTTTAAATATTGACCACTGTGTATTCTATATAAAATTCACTTATCGACTATTGTCATTTGTCATTTTTTGTAGCTTCCATAGGGTTCTCTAAGTACACAATTATATTACTTGTGAATTTTTCCAATTTTACTATTTTTCAATATTTATCACTTCTTGGCATTTATCTTCCTTTATTGTACTAGTTAGAACATCCAATATTATGTTGAAAAGAAGTGACAACGGCAGTCACATTTGCCTTGCTTCCAGTCTTAACCTATAACCATTAATTATGAAGTTAGCTATAGGTTTTTATTAGACCCATTTTGCAAGATGAGGAAATTCCCTTTTATTCTTAGCTGACTGAGATTTTTTTAATCATTGAGAGCATTGTTAAATTTTTTCTGCTTCTACTGTAATGATCTTTTTTCCCCCTTCCACTTATTCTGTTATTGTGGTGTTTTATACTGATTGATTTTTCAAATGTTGAACCTAACTTTCATTCCTAGGAAAAACCCACTTAGTCATGATGTATATATATATGTATATATATATATATGTTTCTGGATCTCATTTGCTAAATTTTGTTAAGGATTTTTATATCCATCTTAAGGAACAATATTGGTCTATAATTTTCTTCTCTTGTCAAATCTTTGTTAGATCTTGATTTCAAGGTTTTGCTGGCCTCATAAAACCAGTTGGAGAGTATTACTTCCTCCTCTGTATGCTGAAATAAGTTTCAGTAAGATTAGGATTATTTCTTTCTTGGTTGTCTGATAGAATTCACCATTGAAGTTTTGTTTGTAAAAACATTATTTATTGCATATACAATTAAAAAAAAAGATTTTAACTATTTATCACAGTGTACCTAACTTCCATAAAGTTAGCAGCTTAAAACATTATATATTTGTTATCTCACATTTTCTGTAAGTCAGGAATCCAGACATGGCTTAGCTGTGTTTTCTGCTTCAGAATATCATGGGGGCAATTAAGGTTTTGGTTAGGACTGAGGGCTCATCTGTGGCTCAATTGGAGAAAGATCTGCTTCCAAGTTTGCTGCTAAGTCACTTCAGTTGTGTCCATAGTGACCATAGGGTCACTTGTGGTCACATGGTATTCTCCAGGCAAGAATACTGGAGTGGGTTGCCATACCCTCAGTGAGGGGATCTTCCCAACCCAGAGATCCAACCCATGTATCTTATGTCTCCTGTATTGACAGGTGGGTTCTTTACCACTGGGGCCACCTGGGAAGCCCACTTACAAGTTTATTCTGTTCAGTTCAGCTCTGTTCAGTCACTCCTTCATGTCCAACTCTTTGTGACCCCATGGACTGCAACCCACCAGGCTTCCCTGTCCATCACCAACTCCCAGAGCTTGCTCATGTCCATCCAGTTGGTGATGCCATCCAACTATCTCATCTTCTGTCGTCCCCTTCTCCTCTTGCCTTCAATCTTCCCTAGCACCAGGGTCTTTTCCAATGAGTCAGTTCTTTGCATCAGGTGGCCAAAGTATTGGAGCTTCATTTTCAGCAATAGTCCTTCCAACGAACATTTAGAACTGATTTCTTTTAAGATGGACAGGTTTGATCTCCTTGCTGTCCAAGGGATTCTCAAGAGTCTTCTCCAACATCACAGTTAAAAAGCATCAATTCTTTGGCTCTCAGCTTTCTTTATGGTCTAACTTTCACATCCATACATGACTACACTGGAAGAACCATAGCTTTGACTAGATGGATCTTTGTCGGCAAAGTAATGTCTCTGCTTTTAAACATGTTACCTAGGTTGGTCATAGCTTTTCTTCCAGGGAGTAAGCATCTTTTAATTTCATGGCTGCAGTCACCATCTGCAGTGATTTAGGAGCCCAAGCGATGATCTTAGTTTTTTGAATGTTGAGTTTTAAGCCAGCTTTTCCACTCTCCTCTTTCATTTTCATCAAGAGGCTGTTCAGTTCCTCTTCACTTTCTGCCATTTTTATTTGTTTACTAATGCAATTTAGTTGTTTCCAGGTGGCACTAGTGGTAAAGAACCTGCCTGCCAATGCAGGAGATGCAGGTTCGATTCTGGTTCAGGAAGATTCCCTGGAGGAGGAAACAGCAACCCATTCTAGTATTCTTGCCCAAAAGAGCCCATGGACAGAGGACCCTGGTGGGTTGCAGTCCATAGAGTTGAAGAGTTGGA
This sequence comes from Bubalus bubalis, assembly GCF_019923935.1. NCBI lineage: Eukaryota > Metazoa > Chordata > Mammalia > Artiodactyla > Bovidae > Bubalus > Bubalus bubalis. Next base: position 60,159,550 of record NC_059162.1, read on the forward strand.
TATGACTAAAGCAACTTAGCACACACACACAGAAGCTTCATTTCTTTGCTGGCTGTTGTCTGGAAGTTCTACTCAATTTCTTGCTGTGTAAGCCTCTTTACCTGGTGACTTCATTAAAGCCTGCAAGAGAAAGTGTCTACAGAGAGACTGTGCTGGCAAAACAAGTGACAGCCCATCAGCTTTGCCTTATATTATTATTATAAGCAAGTCACAAATCCCACCCAATCCCAAAGGGAAGGAATGACATAAAATGAATACTAGGAAGTAGGGAGAATTGTTAGGTAATTGTTGGAGTCTGTCCATGACATATAGGGCCATTTTAGATTTACTATTTATTCCTACATTAGTTTTGGCAAGCTCTGTTTTTCAAGGAATTTTTCCATTTCATCTAAGTTGTCAGATTTATTGGCATAAAGTTATTCATGCTATCCTCATTATCTTTTTAAATATTTGTTGAATGATATTCTAATTTTCATTCTTGATATTAATGATTTGCATTTTCTTTCTTTTTTTTCTTTACCAGTCTTACTATGGATGTGTCAAATTTATAAATAATATTTTCAAGGAAATGAACTTGACTTTATTTTCTCTGTGATTTCCCATTTTCTAGTTCACTGATTTCCTCTCTTATTTATTGTACTGTTTCTTTTTACTTTTACTATCTTCTTTTCCACTTTTTTAAAATAGTTTTTTAAAGTAGAAGCTAAGATCATTAATTTTAAGCTATTTTTATTTTTCAAATGTAAGTCAAAATTTTAGAACTATGTCTGTGAACACTTAATGAACACCTTTCACAGAACATCAGAAGAGACTATGTAATTGAAAGTCCCTGAAGCTAAAATTTCATTTGGTTAAAATAATCCACCTCTTCTACTATTGGATTTAAGATGCACATCCTCCACCCTCCAAATTTTAGCATCTCTGAAAATGGAATAAATCTTATAAACTATGGATGTGGCACCTCATAACTGCTCTTAGCCAGGCAGAAGTCATGGCATAGTCATCATTGTCTATGTAAGCATAGACTTGGCAACGATGTATTACCAGCCTTTCAGTTGAGTCATTTGCATGTTTGGTACCTACATTGGTTTTCAGTGTTAAAATCACTATAAAATGATTACATTGTGATCAGTACTGAAACCAAAAAATAGTATATGTTCAGAAAAACAAGAAAAGAAGGGAAAATGTAGCATCAATGAAGCAAACCTTATAGGAAGACTGCTTGTAATTTAATGTTTCAGTTCAGTTCAGTTGCTCAGTCATGTCTGACTCTTTGCGATCCCATGAATCACAGCACGCCAGGCCTCCCTGTCCATCACCAACTCCCAGAGTTCACTCAAACTCATGTCCATCGAGTCAGTGATGCCACCCAGCCATCTCATCCTCTGTCGTCCTTTCTCCTCCTGCCCCCAATCCCTCCCAGCATCAGGGTCTTTTCCAATGAGTCAACTCTTCGCATGAGGTGGCCAAAGTATTGGAGTTTCAGCTTTAGCATCAGTCCTTCCAAAGAATACCCAGGACTGATGTCCTTTAGAATGGACTGGTTGGATCTCCTTGTAAAGAGAAACCAATTTATTTCATTGCAGTTTCCTTTTATATGTGTATTATAATTATATTTTGTAATTACTACACATGTAATATTATATTTACATGTATATTTACTCCAGTATTATAGTAATACTGAAGAAAAACTGTATCTAAATTGTAGCTAAAATAAAAATTTTAAGTGGTGAGAAAGCATTGAGTCATACTGTAATTGGGAGAATTATTTTTCCTAATGTATATTCTGTTGACAATGTCTCTATTTAATGAAATATAGGTAACCTATTTAGTTCTCACATACATGGCCTTGAAGTTGCTATTATTCATTTTCAGCGATAAGAAGATTGAGGCCCAGGGAATTAAATTCTCCATGGTAACACAGCAGATAGGTGGCAGATCTGGGATTAGAACATAGACTTCTGAGGCTTGAGTCTCTGCTTTGGGCTTCACTGATGGCTCAGATGGTAAAGAATCTGCCTGCAATGTAGGAGATCTGCGTTTGATCCCTGGGTTGGGAAGATCCCCTGAAGGAGGAAATGGCAACTCACTCCAGTATTCTTGCCTGGAGAATTCAATGGACAGAGGAGTCTGGCAGTCTACAGTTCATAGGGTTGCAAAGAGTCCGACATGGCTAAGCTACTAACACACTATTGCTTTGGCAGATCAGGAAGAGAGGAGAAATTTCTTGTTCAAGATCCTCATCAACTAAAAATATTAGATTTTCCAGACAGCTCTTGGCCTTGTCTCTCTCCTACTTTACCACCACTATGGATAAAGCCTAAACTTATTCAACTTGAAAGTGTTTCCATGATCTAACCTCAGCCAGCTAACTCCTGCTCTTCAGCAACATGGAACTAGCGTCCCTATATATGTCCATACCCAGGTCATTTCCTGTCCTAGTCTCCTATTTAATTCATCTTTCTTTCTTATTTTTTTAGATCTATTTTTTCTTTTGATGTGTACCATTTTTTTAAAAAGTCTTTATTGAATTAGTTACAATATTGCCTCTGTTTTATGGGTTCTTTTTTCTGGCTGTGAGGAGGCATGTGGAATCCTACCTCCTGACCAGGGATCAAACCCTCACCCAAAGCTTTGGAAGGCAAAGTCCCAACTGCTGGATCACCAGAGAAGTCCCGATTGATCTTCCTTCCACTCGTAAAAACTTCTAGCTATTTTTTCCTTGTCTGAAGTTATTCATGTTAATCCCTTGCATAAAAACTAGTTGACATAGTAGGCCTAATGGCTATCTTTTGAAAGGCCTGATTGCAAGGCTGTCCCTTGCGTGGTGTCTGGAAACTTGGACTTGGGAAGGGTTCCAGTCATTTCTAGAACCGATGAGTGTCTAAGCTGTTTATGGAAATGATACGGTTTATGCTGAACACTTGTTTTCCTTTTGGGATTCTGGAATATTTGTGCATTCTAGGCAAAGGATGCCTAAATGAGTATCCCCCAGGAAAATTCATGGGCTCCAAGTATCTAATAAGCTTCTCTGATTGGCAATAATTTGTATGTGTAGCCACATTCATTGCTGGGAGAATTAAGTTTGTTAGGAGAGGACTCCTGGAAGTTCATTTGTGGTTTCCCCTGGATTTCTCAACATGCATGCCTTTTCTTTGCCAATTTCACTTCATATCATTTCACTTTAATAACTCATAGCTATGAATATTTGCTAAGTTTAAGTTCACCTAGAGAATCATAAAATCTGAAGGCAGTCTTGCTGCTGTTGCTAAGTTGCTTCAGTCGTGTCTGACTCTGTGTGACCCCATAGACGGCAGCCCACCAGGCTTCTCCATCTATGGGATTCTCCAGGCAAGAACACTGGAGTGGGTTGCCATTTCCTTCTCCAATGCATGAAAGTGGAAAGTGAAAGTGAAGTCACTCAGTTGTGTCTGACTCTTAGTGACCCCATGGACTGCAGCCTACCAGGCTCCTCCATCCATGGGATTTTCCGGGCAACAGTACTGGAGTGGGGTGCCATTGCCTTCTCCGCCCCTGGAGTAGGAAATGTCAACCTACTCCAGTGTTCATGAAGTGGGAATACTGGGAAATTCTATGGACAGAGGATCCTGGAAGGCTACAGTCCAAGGGGCTGTAGAGAGTCAGACACGACTGAGTGACTAAGCAGCAGCAGCAGCTGATAGCTTATGGAACATAGTGAGGATCAGAGAACAAGACTTGTGTATCAGAGTCAGGGGAAAATGCCCACCCACCCCATGGGAACTTTTCTAGGGGAAACAGTTGTGAAATTTTACCCATTTTTAGGGAAATATGGCTGGCCTGAATGTCAGTGTTGCACCACGCTGGAATTTTATAATTATAGGGACATTGTCTTTCATCCACTGGTCTGTGATTTTCTGGAGGGAAGAAACTGTGTTATATTCATCTTTATATCTGCATGCCTGTTACACGGAGGTCAACTAATATTTGTTGAATGAATACCTTGACCAATCTGAGATAGTCTTTTGATTGTTAGTAGTATCCATAATTAAAATAATTGACAAAGAAGTTTGGAATGGACTTGGAGAACTATTTTTTAAAACATGTACTTACCTCCATAGTTAGTTATTAAATTGTTTCAACTTTCAGAAATGACTTAAGAAACACATACTGTGTATTATATTTTAGGTGAGAGTTTTGGGTATTAAAAAAAAAAAGAAAAAAGAGGGCTAATTTGATGTTAACATTAGGAAATTAAATATAGGCCTCAGCTTTGTCATTCTGCAAAATGGTGCTAAGGATATCTGCTCTTCTAAATCCACAGTCATGATAAGAAATAAAGTTGCCTAGGGTGATGCTTTGTGAGAAGGTGCTAGGTAATTTCAGGTGTTTATCAGTAACTTGTACTTCATTAATTCCAAAGAAAATGCATCTGTCACTTTTGTGGATTAGCTATTGATTGGAAACGTACACTCTTGTTCTGGTGTACCTCCTTTCTTTATACTTTCATAAAGATGACATTTGGATTTATTTTCTTCCTTCTTTCATTGTTTGCTAATGCCTTACTTTCTTCTCCCACAGTTATATAATCAACTTTCTATTTTTAATACTGTACTTCTGACAAAACCAAATCTGAGCTTTAACAGATACATTTCCATATCTTGGAAGTTACCTCAATGATTCACTCTGCTATGAACTGAATATATTATGCATCTTTTTGATTGTTCTTACTCTTTAAAAAGGATATTGAGTTTCTTGAGGTGTGATTTTTCAAGTTAAAATTAGAGCTAGGAAAATATACCTTCTTTGGGTGTGTTGGGGGTTGTACGGCAAGGAATGGAAGTTGTTGGTAACAGGATAAAATAGGTTCAGCTTTGCTTGGCCAACATTGTAATTATATCTTATATTTTCTAATCATAATGGGGGTGAATATGTGGGAATAGCTGGTAGGGAATTGATCAATGTCTGTGTCGTTCACTTTGTGAGGACTTTAGCTGATCTCAGTCTGTTCAAAACACCCTTCTTAGCTACTCTCCCTGAGTCTTTAACAGCCGTTATCCTGTTAAGGAGAAAATAGTGTGTGAGACCCTGCTTTCAGCCTTGGAAGGCTCATGGAATTAAACCCATCGAGATAATTGCTTAACTCTTCTCTTCATCTTAGTTTCTATACCAATTTTGCCTGAATCGTATATAATTTAAAAAATTATTGTATGTGACACGTGGAAATATTTTGGATTATTGTTTTAACAGTAACAAAAGCATCTGTTTCATAATAGAAAGTCCAAAATCAAGGTTGAAATATTCAGACATAAACTTGTAAAGAAACTCCTGAGATAACCTTTTTTAAAGAATAAAAACATTATTTAAATTTTTGTATTGCTCAAGCCTTATTTAATTTACCAAGATAAAAAAGATATGTCTAAATCAAGCTGATCATCTAGACTATAGAAGAAAAAAATCCACAGAGGTTAAATTATAAAATCAGTTTGGAAAGATTCGGCCGCCTCACTCTGAAGTGATCTTGCTCTCATGCTCTTTTTCTTCTCTCAGTGAAATAAACTATGAATCCTTAAATTATCTGTTTTCTAATCATGGGCTTTTAACATTAAAAAAAAAAAAAGCCAGCATACTTCTGGTAATGTTCTGATTTTAAATTTTGAGATATTTTAGGGGTTTTGTTCTTTCATCAGATCAATGCACTGTCCCAAATTTTGATTTTCTGATCCTATCTAAAGCGTTGAATGATGCCTAAGTATTATAACTTAGAATAATCCTTTTTAGATATATTTATACTGATACAGCTTTCATGGCTTTCTGTTGTACTCTTTTTATAAGTCCTACCTTCAAGATGTTTCCTTTATAAAAAAAAAAAACTACTTCCTAACATTCTGATATTGCAACAGAAACAAGGACAAGACCTAAACCAGATGTACACTTTGTGTGATGAGGAGAATATAGAGTAATAGCCAAAGGATGCCATCATTCTGCTTTCTGAATTCTACTGTTTCTTTTCACATTGTTATTGTTCAACTGGATAAAGAAGCAGGAACAAAGTCCTATTCTGTGAGCTCAGCATTTCTTCTGCAGGGAAACAGCTAAATGTTCAATATCTTAGTGTGAAAATAACTATTGGTAGAACAAAAGACTCAAACCAAGAATCTGACTCACACTTGGAAGAAATATTTTAGCAACAAAGTTCAGGGGGTATTATTAATAGGAAGCTGAATTCTTGCTGATCATAAACACGTGTCTGTGGACCAATAAAGGCTATTCTAACTACTATTGCCACCACCCCCCAAGATGTCTCATCCCAGCTTTTACATGTCTTTATTTTATTTTTTTATTGAAGTATAGTTGAATTAACATTTTATGTTCAGCAAGGTGACTCAGTTATACATACACACGCATACACACACACACACACATATATATATACACACACATACCTTCCTTTTCATATTCTTTTCCATTGTGGTTTATCACAAGGTATTGAATATAATTCCCAGCATTATACAGTAGGACCTTACTGTTTAGCCACCCTATAATATACCAGTTTGCATCTCCAGCCTTTACATTTCTGATTTCTGCTCAGAATTCCAACCCTCTGAGGCAGACTGTGGGCGCTAATAGCTCTAGAAAACTGAGCGGTGTCTGAACACACAGTGATTGATTCTTACTCTAATTGCAATAGCTTTGAATGAGAAGTTACCGTACGAGAAAGATTATTTATTTTAAATGGCAACCGAAATAGTCATATTTTCAAGAACACTCTGGCCTAATAACCATTTTTCTATGGTTGTGATATATTTGTAAGTGTTGAAAAAAAAGACAGCATCAGCAAAAGGCTAATTGAAATGTAAAGATATGCGTTTATTATTAGGTTCTTCAATTGGTTATTTTTCACCACTTGTTTTATTAACACACATCTTATGTTACACGTTGCTTTAATCTCCTTTATTAAGACTAGCTGAAAAGTCCTGTCATTATGTATCGTTTCAATGCCTCAGGATCCATGTTTTGTTGAATTTTCTATGCCAACTTCTTTTGACGTGAAAGTGAAATATTGTTGTTTGGGTAGATGTGCGAATGGGTCTAGGGTGGGTGTTTTATATAAAAACGATCACAGAAAATCAGTTATGTGAGCAAATTCTATCTTCAGGCAAAATAACACTTTTGCTGCAAATGATCTCCCTCTGTAAATGTTCTCTGATCATCACTTTCTCTGGGCTAATGTGGTCCTTTCCCATTGCTCCCCTCCCTTTCATGCCCCCCAACTCCAATAAAACCAAAAATACTATTGTGTAAATGGAGAAACACACATACTTCTTTCCAGAGGCACTTTTATCGAAAAGGGAATATACCCCACACTGTTTTACCACTTTGACGCAGCTTCGGTAAAGAAGAAAGAGTTAAGTTCTCGGTCTGCAGCTGATCCATGCTTAAGCAGTTCACTGGGGCATCATGGTTATAAATGTGATAGAGTATCCAGGGAGCCTTGCATGATTTTATACTATTTTTCATAAATAAGTAAAAATGCATCAGACGGCATTCCTACTTCCCAAGGAATGCACAATTAAGGAAGGCAGAGAAAAAACGAGATCGAGGATGTGGGACTCTGGCTTCAGTCCTGTGGAGGAAAATGCGTTCACTTTTTTCCTTTTTGTTTTGCTTTTGCTTTACTCAGTCCTCTGATTGAGTAATGACAATAGTTCAGTAGGAAACCACACAGGAAGAAAATCATGCCCCAGAGCACATCAGTAGTAAAAGTAATTAGTTCATTGTTAACATCAGGGTGCTGTTAACAAGCACACGGGCCCTGCTCTCTGGCTAAGCTGCTGCGTATTATGATAGCCGACTCCAAAATAAAAATTACTTTGTGCAGCAGGAAGAAGAGCGGGGATTATAAGCTTGGAAAAGACGAAATTTGGGGATCGAGGATATTTTTCAAAAGCATAATCAGAATCTACAAATGCAGCCTCGCCTCCCAGATCTGGTCATTATGCACCACATGTGTATTCAAAGCATGCATGCTTATGAGAGTCACAGAGACAGAGGAGAGAGCGAGAGAGAGGAAGAGAAAGAAGAGAGAGAGAGAGTGCGCCAGAGCGAGCTAGTGAGTGCGGGAGACTGAGCAAAACCATTATTATACACAGCACCTAGGGAACACAAGATCTAATTGGAGAATCAATAACTGAAACCCCATTTTAAATATTCTGCTCTATTAATTCTTCAGGTTAATAAAAACTGCCTGCGTGATGATATTTGGGGATATAGATATTCAGAGTTGGATTACTTTTGACAAGAGCGTAAGGAATCTATTCAAAGCTGATTTCCCCCCCTTTTGTTCACTGAGGACCTGCAGAATCTAGGATAAAAATGGCAGTTGTCCTGAGGGCACCCTGAGGCATGTCATTAAAATCGGAATTTGATCCTCTTTTCATGGTTACTTGGGACAATCAAGCACAGGAAACCTGAAAACTCATCAGTTTTCCAAAATATGACATGCCCTTGACTTTGTCAGTTTGGCTGCCATAGAGCAGCCCTGGCTATTTCATAATCCCTTTAGATGTCACTCTGTCTTCAGAAATGCATGCTGCAGATCTTCCGTGAAAGATGAGAGACTGGAACTTCCTCCTGGCGCCTTTGCCCAGTTGAAGCACTTGCTTCTCTGTTTCCCATCAAAGAGAAATTCCATCACAGTCTTCCAGTAAAAGGCCAGTAAAAGGCTTGTGTTTTAAAATAAATGAAGCAATTTACTAATTGTACTTCATGTCAATCTGAGAAGTGTTTTCCATCTACCCGTTCAAGCATCCCAGGTAATGGGTTATTTTGGATTTTAAAGCTTCAGTATGTGGTAGATTAAGGGACCACAGAGAATCTTAGAGAAAATTCATTGCCATATAAAATTATATGTCTTACTATTGTCCATTTGTTTCTGTTCTTTTGCTCTGTTTTTTAAGTGTTAACTTCCACTGATAAAAGCTTTCTTCATTTTATTGTTTGAGTCATGCAAAGTTGGAGACTGCACAAAACTAGAAAACTGGTGCCCTGGGGTTGCTAGGAAGATTTAATGTGTATTTCACAAGACAAGCTCCAGGAACCATAGTTTTCTTTTAACTATTAGTTAAATTCTTGAATGAATCTGTGAACCAAGGCTTCTTCTCACATTTTACCCTAATCCTTGTTTGTCCAGGATGAATGATAAGGAGAATCCCCATCTCTGAGCTATATGTATTGCCATGACCTGAGAGACATTTGAGTATTCCCAGCAGTGAGAAGAGCTTTTCAAGAGGAAAGGCCAAAACTCTAACCCCAGGGCAAACAGGAGGCTTTTCCAAGTAGGGAGCGTGTGAGTTAGTTTTTTTTCCCACATGCCTTAAAACTAACTCCTCTTTCTATAAAAGTGAAAATAAGAAAAGCGATTTGGCTACTGAACTTTACCTGCCCACTGAAGCTAGCTGCATTTTGATAGATGTTGCCTGTTGCAAATATTGTCAGGTCAAGACAGTACAGGGGCAGCCACTTGACCAGCCAATGTGTAGAAGGATAGGAATTCAGCATGGCTGGAGAGGCTAGGAAATTCTGGTTGTGCTTGGGTCTTTTACTTGGGACATTCCTCTGCCTATGCAGAATTTTACATAATGGAACTTCAGCTGGTCCAAGGTATTGTAAGTGCACAAAATTTCTATACAAGTTTAACTCCCTTGTTGCTATCAATTTACTACCCATCACATGATAAAATTCACCTTTGGCAGAGGTGCTTAAAAAGATCTGTTTCTACAAATCATCTCATTCCAGGGCTAGCTTTTTAGAGAAGGCAATGGCACCCCACTCCAGTACTCTTGCCTGGAAAATCCCACGGACGGAGGAGCCTGGTAGGCTGCAGTCCATGGGGTCGCTAGGAGTCGGACACGACTGAGCGACTTCACTTTGACTTTCACTTTCATGCATTGGAGGAGGAAATGGCAACCCACTCCAGTGTTCTTGCCTGGAGAATCCCATGGACAGAGGAGCCTGGTGGGCTGCCATCTATGGGGTCACACAGAGTCGGACACAACTGAAGTGACTTAGCAGCAGCAGCAGCTTTTTAGAACTTTTTGTTAGACTGAAGATCCAGTACTCAAGTTAAATAATGTGTACAAAATGGAATAACTTTGAGTAAGCAAGATCTTGTGCAATTCTTTAATATTGTTTCTTGTTATTAGCCAACTATTTCATGTAACCTAATCAGCTTGTCTTTTACTTTGCTTTGTTCTAAGGCTTTACATATGTTTCCCCTCCCACCTGGGATGCTTTCTCCTCCTCTACTTAGCCTGTTCTCAAACACCAGCTCTGAAATCAGCTCCTGCTAAAGGCTTTTCCTGATGTGTTCAACTTTCACTTTGTGTGCATTTGTGTGATGTTATAGCTCCTAGTTCATTATTGCAGAAACTTGAATATCTTGTAAATTAATGACTGTGCCCCCAAACCTTGGAGAAACATCCTGTTCTGATTTTGCCTGGTGGTAGTGCATGAAGGGACCCAGTGGCCAAGTTAGCCCTCCTGGGAGTATTTCTTGATAAACTCTTTGCTCATGTGGGTGGGTTATTGAACATAAGCAATTAAGGCTACTATCTTCTCTTCCTTTATGTTCTGTAGGATGCCTAATACTATGTCTGCTGCTGCTGCTGCTGCTAAGCCGCTTCAGTCGTGTCCGACTCTGTGCGACCCCATAGACGGCAGCCCACCAGGCTCCGCCATCCCTGGGATTCTCCAGGCAACGATACTGGAGTGGGTCGCCATTTCCTTCTCCAATGCATGAAAATGAAAAGTGAAAGTGAAGTCGCTCAGTCATGTCCAACTCCTAGTGACCCCATGGACTACAGCCTACCAGGCTCCTCCATCCATGGAATTTTCCAGGCAAGAGTACTGGAGTGGGGTGCCATTGCCTTCTAGTGTAGCTCAAAAAGTTCTTATAGCTCAGTAAAGTAGAACTGAGTATTAACCATATGCAAAGCACTAGAGGTAACATGGGGCTTCCCCAGTGGCTTGGCTGGTAAAGAATCTACCTGTAATGCAGGAGCCACAGGAGACACGGGTTCCATCCCTGGACCTGGATCCAGGAAGATTCCCTGGAGGAGGGCATGGCAACCCACTCCAATAGTCTTGCCTGGAGAATCCCAGGGACTGAGGAGCCTGACAGGGTACAGTCCAAAGGGTTGCAAAGAGTCCGATGTGACTGAGTGACTAATCATGCATGCAGAGGTAACGTGAAAATGACAGCATGCCACTCTCTGACGGTCACTTAGACTCTAGATCAGGGATTGGCAAAGGCATACAGCCCATGTGCCAATCTGGTCTGCCGCCTATTTTTTTGTTTTAAATAAAGTTTTACAAGTACACAGCTAAGCTCATTCACTAATATGTCACCTGGCTGATTTGGGGCTATGATGACTGAGTTGAGTGGTTTTGACAGAGACCACATGGCTCACAAGACTAAAATATTTATTATTTGGCCCTTTACAGAAAAAGTTTGCTGATCCTTGACCCAAATCTTTGCAATGACTTTAGGAAGAAGACAACTATTAGCTTAAGACTAGTGTAAAAACGAACCCAAATGAATTATTAACAGATAAATTATAAAAGTACAGTACTGAGCAACTAAAAAGGCAGCTTGTTTCCATGAGTAAATATTTAGGAACTTGTATTTTCAATGGAGGAAAAAAAAAAAGAAAAGAACAAAAATCCAAAGTCTAGAGGATTAAGATTAGCATTTCTTAAATCTACTTAGAACTAGTACTGTTTATATGTGACATAATCATTTCATTTATTTACTCAACAAAATTTGTTGAGAGATTGCTTTGTTCTAGGCACTGATGCCAGGGATTCACTGATAAGCCAAACTAGAAACAGATACTTTTCTTCCCATTTCTTCCATAAGAAAACGGAGTCGCTGTAATAAGAGGCTTAGCCAGGACTGGAACCCAATATTCTGACTTTGATTTCAGAATACTCAACTCAGTAGTCATTACCATGAGAGACACAGATTGGAAAAAATATATGTAGTTTACTATAAGCATCATCTTTCTCTCCAATGTAAATTTGTTGGTTTGTGATACCCTGTCTATTGATCCCCATAAATTTTCAAATATGAGATAATCTAAGTGTGACCCTGGTACTGATATTTATTAGCTGTATGAACACTGTTTCTCTGAATCTCACTTTCCTCATCCTTGCACTATGGTTGTTTGTGCTTAGTTGCTCAGTCATGTCTGACCCTTTGCGATCCCGTGGACTGTAGCCCACCAGGCTCCTCTGTCCATGGAATTTTTCAGGCAAGAATACTGGAGTGGGTTGCTATTTCCTACTCCAGGGAATCCTCCCAACTCAGGGATTGAACCCGTATCTCTTGTGTCTCCTGCGTTAGCAGGCAGATTCTTTACTGTTTCATTCTTAGAATATGGGTACATAATATCTAATTTGTAGTTTATAGAAGGTAATCCGATAGGACACTCTACTCTGAAACTAAAGGGCAAAATCCTGAGAAGTTTAAAGTTAAATATCTGAATTTTTAAACTTTATATTTAGAGAATCTTTGCCTAGCATGTGGTAAAGCATATTTAGATGTGAATTCATAAGTTTACTAACAAATATTTACTGAAAGCCACCATATGTAATCCAGCCTGGTACTCCCATTTTCTAGCTTGTGACCTTCTTGCTTAATGCTGAGTCACACTGTCCTTATTGTAAAAATGGGGAGAAATGATACTGGCCTAACAAAAGATGTTGTGAGAATTGACACAAGACATGTGAGGGCATCTAGCAAGGCCTCTACTTTGTATGAGGGGCTCCAGAAATGTTAGTCTCCTTCCTTCTATCTGTATCCACTTGGATATTAAAATCCAATCAGGATACTATTACTATGATTAGGAAGCAAATTAAGTTGTTAAAATATGAGAAGGAAGAAAATACCTAAATTTTTTAACCTATCCAGGCACACTGTGAAATAGTCATACTTTCCAAGGTGATGCCATTGATGAAATTGCAGGATACTCTACCTGATAAAAATCTGTTAGCACTTCCCACCAAAAAATCCTGTTTCTTTGCCTAGGTTTGAAATTTGAAGACAGAATAGCACCCATTTTATCGCTATAGTTGCCAGGAGCGATTGGACTGGACAGATTACACATAAAAATAATGTTTAAGGGTCAGGTAATTATTCTAGTGACTTGGGGGAATTATCTTGGTAATAAAAGAAACACTCTCTTATCTCTTCTTAATTCTGAAATCTAAACTTCGTTAGTGCCAGTCTGCTTTAAAATCTGAACACAGTGCTGCTGGCTGTCGTTCCATGATGTTAGAGAAAGTGTTGAACACTTAATGAATTCAAGGGTGTGTTTTTAGTGATGAGAAGTGCTGTCTTGTGTTAACAGTGTCAGTATGAGAGAGACTTGAAGGCACCAAAGACTATGTTTATATAGGTACTCTTTCATGTCGGGTGCTACACTTATTGCTTTTGATTAAGATGTATGATTGAGTTACTGGATATGACATTTGTTGAGAGAAGGAAGATTACCATGGCTGAAGTGCAAGAGAGTAAAGAATGAGGTGGTGGATGAGGTGTGAATGAAAGGTTACGTGTATTGATGTCCTGTTTATTTGATTTAGGGGTTTGAGATAGAATCAATCTATTTCATTTTTTAGCATGTTAGGAAAACTGTTTTAAAAATGTACCTCCCAATACATAATCAAAATATATCAAAATAGACTTTGGAAGTTAGCTTAAGTTGTAGAAAATTGTGTGTTGGGGCAGGTGGAGACGACGCTTGGGGACACTCCCCTTAGGAAAGCTTAGACTGCTGTTACATGTATTATTCAATTTATATTTACCATATTCCACTGCAATAGGTAAAGCCAGATCTTTTTCATGAAGCTTAAAGGCTTCAAATGAAAACCCATTTTATCTGCTATTTTCCTGGAACACTGTGAATGCAAACCAAACTCATCATCTCTGAGCACAGAAATTAAAGAATGAAATGGACTATAAACTGAAGCTGAACAATCTAATTTCACTGTTGCAGTTAATATGGTGAAAAAAACCCTCAAAACCATGGACATTTAAAGGGCAGAAAATAAATGCACTGTTTGAGGTTGAATTCTGTAAATAGCACCTGGATTTTGGCAGCCAAAAATGATGCTAGAATCCACAATGAAGAACTGAAAATTCTCCCAGAGCTAATCTTGCTCTGAATCTATACACTCACTGTCTCCGACCGTTTGCTAATTCTGCTTTGCTAAGAGTAAGCTGGGCATATTATCATTTCCATTTTACAAATGGGAAAAAGGAAAGAATGGGGTTCTAAACTATCCCAATTTATAAAGTGATTCAATGGCAGGGTCAGAAATAGAAAACTAGATCTCCTTACTCTTAGACCAGAGCTCTATTCGCTAAACCAAATTCCCACTCTCTGGTCCATTCTAAACTGGTTTGTTTATTTTCATCCTCAGATAAGCCCCAGCATTGGGGTTATTAGTGCTCTTCAAGTGGTCTGGGCTGGCTTCCCCCACCCGAAGCACTGACAGCCACCAGGGACTTAGGCTTCTTTCTGTTTTCTAATCCAACCCATCCACTGCAAAGCAGTCTTGTCCTGCTCTGAAGCCTGTCTGCCTCATTTTGTTTCAGAATGTATTATAAATTGACTAAATATTTCTCTCTAAATTAAAAAAAAAACAAAAACTTTAAAATGTGACATCTAATTTTTTAACTCTGTGGATCTTCCTTTTAGGACAAAATTTCATAGTTTACTAGGAAATGTTAACTCTTGTTACAAATGAAATAAAACAAATATCATCTTCGTTTTAAACTAATTCAGATGGTTTTCCTCGTTGGTTTAAAGCAGAAAACTTTTACTGTATGTTTGCATGTCCCTGGGTATGTATGTTTACATCTGTATCTAAACATACAGATATATACACCGAATCAAATGAAATGTTACTCTTTCCTCCTTTCTATTATTATTCCTTCTGCTCTGTTTTTCTATCCATTCCTTGTTAAGAGAATGACGTTTGTTGCTAGCAGTGTGGGAGAGATGATGGTAAATCGGTTAGTGAACTTTCCTGTTGAATCCCAGGACACAAAAACAAGTCTTAACAAAAACTTCATTTTTCCTTCTTCCCCTACACAAGATCATTTAAAATTGCATTCATTTTAGGATTTCTATTGAAACACATAGAACTGAAGGTCTGAAACTGTCTATCAGAATGGCCTGGAATTTAGCAATGCCAGCCTCACTCAAATGACTGCCTGCCCCAGATCAAGTGATCTGCCAGAGGGCATGGATGGAATCGGATATGAAGGCAGCCTATTGATTCTTTAGATTACCTCCTTGGGAAACTAATTATTGTTTAATCTTTATATGGGTAGATTTTTGTATTTGAAAATCTACTCTTTTTTGTCAACAAGAGAAATATTAGTTTTGATCCTCAAAGTTCTTGCTTCTGATTTTAAAGGGATATCACTTTGGTGGTCCATCCTTTATGGTATCAATAAGCTACTGGAAAAGGTGGCAAATAAATCCCATAGAAAGTAGTTAAAGAAGATCAAACGTAACCTTCACTGCAGAAGTAGAGGTGTCTATTCTTCTTTACTTGAAAAAAAGATCCTGACTTGGAGATGCCCTCTTCTTTTAGAGAGTCTGACATGTTCTTTTATTCTTCCACTAATATTTACATGAAAATCAACTTTTATTGTTTGCTGCAATGGATTGTGAGCTTTGATATATAGGGGGCAGATTTCAATTACAAATCAAATGCTTGCTTAGTAGATTCTTAACCAGTAATCACTTTAAAAGCACAAATAATACAATATACTTGGTCACTGGAGAAGGAATATTAATGAATTATGAACTTTTAAGTAACAAGGTTGCTAAGAATTTTAAGATAATTTAATCTTGCTACAGTGCATTCAGTTGAAATATGCTTTAAAATTACTATCCATCTTTGCTATTTGGGGGTTATTTCATTTTTCAGTAACGTGGGCAGAGATTTAAAGATACTTAAGAAAGATTATCCTTTGAAGTATATTTCATTTATCTTTCTTTTAAACATATGAAAAATAACATTTAAATTTAACTTGTCTGGGTCTTTGAAATTTCTGAATGCTTATATTTTATGTTCGAGTTTTCACAACAGAAATAAGTTAGTACCTTGGGTACAAATCTTATCGTGAAGAACTTTATGCTAACGTGGCAATTGGGTAATGAGGGGTTTGTAAACCGAGTCAGAGCATGTAATTCTCCTCATAGGTTGCTCTCTATCCAGATTTTATGACTTTAAGTACTTCATGATCAGTAAATAATAAATTCAATTTACCGGATAGAAGTTTTGTCACTTAGAAATACTCACTTGGAATATATATTTCTTAATTGGCATCAATGGCACATTTCCCAGGAAGCATAACAAAATGGATCATTTAATAGATGCCCAATCTCTCCATCCATCTATCTATCAGTGCGGCACATGATGTTTTGACTCTAATATGGTAATTATCTCAGGCTGACTTCAGAGCAGGAAGCTGCCTCCCACACAGCAGTGCTTAATTACTTTAGACTTCAGCTTGCCAAGTGAAAAATTGACTGTTTTTTTGCACATTGCATGGAATTGAAATGATTTCATTGTCATTTCATTTGAAATACAGCCTGACATCAGCATAGAATCATGGGAAAGATAATGCAAAATTTCTCTGAAATTCTAAAATGGTCTGAAAGCTGCCTTATTTTTTTATGAAGCTGCATTTCATTTTCAGAATGTTAATGAAGATCCACTTCATCATGAGAGAAGCAAACTTTCAGGAATTCACTTCTGTGAAACCATTGCAATGGCAATTCAGTGAAGGGCAATATTGTCAGGTAGCTACAATTGCGGGGGCCTAAGCCATTGAAATGGGTATTGACATAGTTAGTAGTAAAAATTGTTAGCTTGAGCATACCACTAATGAAATCAAAGGAATAATAACTGCCCCATTCAGAAAATTTAAGAAAACTTGCCTTTATGCGATTCTGTGATGTAAATAAAGTCACAAATAAAGGCATTTGTACAATAAAGTGGCAGAAATAAATCCAGGCTATCTTGTGTTGAAATTTATAAAAAAAAATTTTTTTCTTCAGATTTCTGCTGTCAGTCACATTCTACTAATTGAATAATTTCCAAGATACTAAAGACAGATTTCATGAATAAAATGTCCACAAAAATGTACTCTTGGATAGAGGCAGAAAGTAAAATTATGAGAGAAAGCATTGGTATTATGGAGCAAATCAAACCCAAGCTTTCACTTTGGCCAGAAGCACTCGGCAAGTAGCAGTGACACCTTTGCCATGTAAACCGCAGGGGAAAGTAATTAAATTTAACAGAAGCTGCCCTTGATTTAAAGCCACAAGGGAAGTAATTAAATTTAATACAAGCCACTACTTCTAAACAAAGATATATGGTATTTCTATCACCAAATGTTACCTTATTTTTTTCAAATGTGCCTGTAACTTCTAGTAGCCTGCTTGCAGAAACTAGTTCCAGAACATCTAATGGACAATATGATGGAATATTGTGAGCCATACTGGGCAGTAATGTAATGTGAGCACATTTGAGTTGCAATCTGAGAAATGTCAAGGTGCTCCCCTCTATGGCAGTCTGCTCAAAACCAATACCAGGCCTTAAGATGAAGACAAGAAATCTTGGGGAAAAAAGTAGACATGTGATTTTTTTGGGGGGGTGGTCAACTTCGATGCATTTTGTACATCTGTTTGAACTGTCCCCCAACCTTAGCCCCCAGGGTTGCTATTTTCTTATTGAGTTGATTCAGTATTCTGGTTTTGTAAGAAACAAAGTTCTCCTTCCCTATTAATAAAATGTGTGCTCTTGTCATCAGGGTTCTCCATGCCAGACCATGAAGCCCTACATGTTTTCTTGCTCATTGGGCCAGCCCAGTTGAAGCTGGTCCCAGGGCCACCATGGATATCAATGCAGAATGCTCATTTCAAATGGTGGTCTTTCCATTAAGCCTTATAACCTGGCTCTGATGTCTTGAAAGAAAGTTTGCTTTTTAAAATTTTGTGTCAGGATCCCTTTCTTGTCAGCTTATGCATCTTATGAGCTTTGTCCTAAGCCTCACAAAGGCCATAAAACCAGCATGTCTTGGTTTGCTCCTGTTTTATTTCAATATGATGTTAAGAATACCAACAATGAACATTTTTTGACACTTTTTACATAATCAGTTTGGAAGGAGTGATAGTGATTGAGGGTGAGAAGACTTACTTTTCTTCCTGAATTTAAACTTAAGAAGACCAGAGATATCTGCCCTTACTTATAGGGCATAAGCAGCAAAGAAGCAGTGGAATAGGTGTTATTCAGAGAAGTGGTATCAGTGACAAGTTTCAGTTGTCATAAGACATTGTTTACAGAGGCAGAGGGATGAAGAGTTGGACTCTGTAGACTTCTTGCTTGAATCTTGAGCAGACTCTCAAGCTGCATGACATTGGCAAGTTCCTTTCTTGGTTTTATTATCTATGAAGTGAGGGCAGTAATAATATCTGCCACACAGAGCTGTGGAAAGGATTGAATAGGTTCATACATATCAAGTGGCTAGAGCAGTACCTGACACACAGTAAATGCTATCTAACTGTTGACTCTCATTACATGAAGTATATGTAACAGTTCCCTGCTATTGATGGTGACAGTGCCACATAGTATCCAGTGTTATAAAAACCATGCCCCATGGTTTTATTTGAACTCCATATCCAAACTACATTGTAAACATGGATCCTTATATATTATGTTTTAAGTGGAAGCTATGCAGCCACAGCCCCTATTGCTCCAATAGAAGAGTAATGGTGGTCTAGTTGGGAGGTGGGGTGGGGATTTGGGGCTGAAGGTATAGAGGGATGGACTAGAAGATAAACCTAGCAAGGAGGCATGGTGGTGAAAGATGTAGCTCAGTATATCTTGCTACATTTCTAACAAAAGCCCAAATAATGCCTCACTAGCAGTTATGGATTATACCAGCTTTCTTGGTTAGCCCAGAACTGGCACCAGAATAAGTAAAATCAGTTACTCTTTCTTCCAGGACTGAACACATAGATGCAACACATTTATCAGCCATATCTTTTCCTGTCGAGTAGTCATTGGGTGGAAAATCATCGAAAAAAATTTTTCTTTGTCAGATAAACTTTTCACAATGGAGGAATGTAGTGAAGGTTTCTGAAATAAATCTAGTGGCACTGGGGAGTTTACAAATACTAGCATATTAATATACAGCTAAAATAATAATAAAAAACACCATGCTGCTAAAGATGTTTAGTATTATCAGCTCACTGCAGGAGTTTATTAGAAACTCCTGCTTTCTTTTATTAAAATTTCAATTGGCTTGGTGAATGAGATCCTATGTTAGTGTCATAAAGTGAGAAGCCAGAAGGAGAGGATATTGGCATTTAAGTGCAGATTTCATTTTAAAAACACTTTACATTATAAAAGAAGATTGCATATTGTAAATATCACATATAACGCTAGTAGAGTTAAAAGGAGTGTTAGTAATTTTTTAAAATTCGTCAAATTGTCTTTGTTTATGATGATATCTGGCAGATTTTATGTTTCTGTAGTAAAGCAAAGTTTTAAATTTATCCCAAGATGTTTTTAATTATAAGCAGCAAACATATTTTTCAGAAAGTTTCATAAAATAATACATAAGTATAATTTAATGGGAATCTTTTTTGGCAACAGCACATGACAATTGCTTAATTCTATAATTAGCTGATTATTTTCCTTCTGCATTTTGGAAGCTTTTGCTACACTAACTTGGTTTAGCTGGGCAGCTGGAAGGATTGCAAATCTCAGTCTATGGTTGAATGTTTGGGTTGGCAATGCTGTAGTAAATTATATGGAGCACCTTCTGAAGGAAGCCAGGATTTTCTTTCCTGGTATTAAATGATCATAGCTTCTTTACCTGGTAAAAAAATTGTTTAAAAGATGGCGGCAGGCAATGCTCTAAGGTACAACAGCTGGGGAGCCACGATGAAAATCTTGCTTCTCTGTCCCGGCATCTGGAGTCTTCATGGAAGTGAGAAGTTTGTAGGTTTGCAGCTGCAGCCCTTTCATGACAAGTTCAGTAAATTTTACACATGGTTGCTTGCTTAGAAAATATTTTCCAGATTTAACATGTTTACAGCATTGACATTTGAAGCTGAAGCCCCTTCCTTCTTGATTAGAGCAGAGAGTACTCACAGACTGCTTTCTAACTTTATGGGGTTGGAAATCTGGGACTGGGTCATTTACAATTTTCAAACAAATCAAAATGCACTTTGATCTCTGGTCCAAGTTTCTTTAAATGCAATGAGTAGTAATAATAAATTAGCCCAACTTAGCTATTTTCCCCTTAAATATGGTCATTTTTAATGTAATCATTTTATTGCATTCTAAAATCCAGCCAACCATATTTAATTCATCTTATTCAAAGTATATATTTTTTGAGAAGGAACATTAACTCAACAAATTAGGTAGAGACTGTGTGTCTGTGTGTGTGTGTTTGCATGTGTATATTTTTACATTTTAAACCACAACACAGTTTGTGAAAATACATATTAATAATAAAGGCAGCATTTTTTTTCCTTTACACACATTTTCTAACTGAAATCTCATTTGATTTACGTATTTTAGATGAACGGGATATTGTCAAAGAAATACATGGAATGGTTCAGCAATAACACACATTCAAAAGAAAGAGAATGTGATTTTGAATTTTCCAGTGTTAACTAAGATCTCTAATTTAAAACTTATTTTAGCAGATTAATTTTACATTAATAACATCAGTTCTGTTGAACATTTTGACCACAACTTTGGAATAAAATAAGAGATAATTAATATTCGTACCTTTTTTAGAACCATAAAAATTTAGTTGACTATTACCTTGCTCTTAGGTTGCTAGCAGGCGTGCAAAAGACATTCATATAATGTGATACATTTCAGCATCCTCATCTCCACAAATGTAAACCCTGTTGCTTTAAACTGGATTTACTAGAGGCCAGATGCAAAGTGCTAAGAATTTTCTTTAACATTTGTCACATTGAATACAGTGTATCTCCTTCATGATTTAAGACAAATGATGGCACATATCATATGAAAAAGTCTTTCCTAGAATAGTCTTTAGGTTATAATATTTCATATTCAAAACAAAAGCACCTCTATCCCTTCAACAAAACAAAGCAGCTTACAATTGTGAAACAATGCATTATACTGTATATATGATACTGCATATTATAAAATGATAATTAGGTACCAGTGTATCACTCCTCTAATTTGGAAAGGGTAAAAGCAGTTTGTTCTTTTTTGTGTACTAAGTTTACTTAATTCCTCGTCTCTAAATAAATGATAACTGTTTGCTTTGAGTAATGTTTAATTCAGCCCAAGGATGACTTATTTGAGCAGCCAAATGGTTTGTATTGATTTTGATCTTTATTATTTGTAGAAAGATATTTTAGCAAGTTTTTGAAAGAGAAAAGCATTTCAAAATCATATCCTTTTGGGATTAATTGCAGAGTCGAACATTTTAATTTTAACTGGGAGAAAGAGAAGAACGAATGAAAAAATATGAAGATCTGTAATGAAAAGCCATAAAATAATCTAAGTGAATCATTTTATTAAAATGGTAGTTTCACTATAAATAAGGAACCATAAAAAATACAATTTGTATATTCTGTTACAAAAAACCGCACTCTAGGCAGCCAACTACTAAAATTTTATATGAAAAAAAAATGCTCCCCTAAGGAAAATGTGCATATCTGCTGTTTCTTTTTAACAAAGATTGAGATGCTTATAAAGGACTTAGAAAAGAATTCTAAAAATAAAACCTCTTTGCCGTCCCTCACCCCCTCTACTGCACACGCTGTGGATGTGAGAGTTTTTTTTTCCCCTATTCACGCTGAATTGTCTGATTCCAATTTAAATTGCTAGTCAGTATTTCACAGCTTTGCACAACACTTTCTAACCTTTTCCTCTTGGGCATCTCTATTTGAAATGAAGCTTTACTGTCTCTCATATATCTGAAACAAACAAGTGTACCTTCTTGATGGTTTAATCGTAACTGGCTAAGCTCAAAAAAATGAGCAGCAAGTTCAGGAAAAATGCATGGGACACAACCAGTCAACAGAACCAAAACCCTCAGCAGAGATGCAAATGATATTTTATTATTTGAAACAGCTGCCTTGCAGTCTCAGACACTTATTTTTTCTTTACAGATTTTTCCTGAATAACTTTGTGCTGGTGTGGTATATTCTTTCATGCTTTCCCTGGTGACCATGGCTCTCATGCCATTTACCTTGCTCCAGGTAATTTGGAGAAATACCACAGACACATATCATTACAGAGTCTGTATAGTTGTTTAGCTGCTAATTGATTCTCAAAGGAAGCCGACAGATACTGTCAGTATTATGTCATATTTAAAATTCTTCGAGATAAGCGTGCTTATTTTAGTGAAATTAAAACTGCTGGATTTTCTGGATATTCAACTATAAAAAGCTTTTACAGAAGAGGTTATAATCAATATTGCCTTTACTAGCAAAAGAAAAGAAAAAGGAAATCTATGCACATTTTTAAGATTGAATTGTTTTTTTAATTTTCATTTTTTAAATTATTATAGTTTTAATTTATAGAAGTACTTGATGTCTATCATGAGAAAAAATCAGTCTAGAAGGTTTTAACCCATGATTCAAAAGGACTCATAGCCTAGAATCAGAATCTCAGAAGACAGTGCAATGAATACTTGTTCTAAAATGGTTTCATTTTTCTTCATTTTACCAGGTCACCCTGTTGTTAGTGTCTGTCTTGTAACGAATGCTGTGATATCACAGAAACTTGCACAGAGTGTCCTCACTTAAAAACAGAGTGTGGTGTCAATTTTTTAAAGGTACATTACTTCTATGAATGGGTTTATTAGCAGTACAACCACATTACAAGACAAGCTAAGCCATAAAAAGGATTAAGTGGCTCTGTGTAATACTGATTAAGTAACAGAGCAACACAGGCAAGTCGTGAGAGTAACTCGTGCTGCCAAGCCTTCTGAAACAACACAGTAATAAAAGTTTACTTTCCTTGCAGGCCCAGCTCTTTCCTCTGGGATCTTCTCTAACAATATTCAAACATTAGCTCTTCTACAGTCACTAAATTCTGCCCACATTAAAAATAGTCATCAACAACAAAACCCTTGATACAAATGAACTCATGTACAAAACAGAAAGAGACTCACAGACATAGAATGCAAGCTTATGGTTAATAAAGGGAAAAGATATAGCGGGTGAGAAGGATAAATTTGGAGATTGGGATTAACATATACACACTACTATATATAAAATAGATAACCAACAAGGACCTGTGTGTGTAAAGCACAGGGAACTTTACTCAATATTTTATAGTAACCTATTAAAAAGCAGAGACATTACTTTGCTAACATAGCTCTGTCTAGTCAAAGCTATGGTTTTTCCAGTAGTCATGTATGGATGTGAGAGTTGGATTATAAAGGAAGCTGAGCACCGAAGAATTGATGCTTTTGAACCATGGTCTTGGAGAAGACTCTTGAGAGTCCCCTGGACTGTAAGAAGATCCAACCAGTCCATCCTAAAGAAAATCAGTCCTGAATATTCATTGGAAGGACTGATGCTGAAGCTGAAACTCCAATACTTTGACCACCTGATGCTAAGAAGTGACTCATTTGAAAAGACCCTGATGCTGGGAAAGACTGAAGGTGGGAGGAGAAGGGGACAACAGAGGATGAGATGGCTGGATGGCATCACCGACTCAATGGACATGAGTTTGAGTAAACTCTGGGAGTTGGCGATGGACAGGGAGGCCTGGCGTGCTGCAGTCCATGAGGTCACAAAGAGTCGGACACAACTGAATGACTGAACTGAACTGAACAAGGGAAAAGAATCTAAAAAAGAATATATGTATGTGTGTGTGTGTGTAACTGACTTTGCTGTACACTTGAAACTAATAAGACATTGTAAATCAACTATACTTTAATAAAAAATAAAAGTAAAAATAAAAAATAGCTAAAACAACCCTCCCCCCCAAACATCCCTTTTTGTGTCTTCTTGCTTTCATAACACTTCTGTGATGTGAAAAAAGACGGGGTTCCATTTGGGTTCTACCACATACCCTTGAGCGTGAGCCTTCACCTCTTCTGTTTCCTTAGCTGTAAAAAGAAGGTGATAAGACTCCCTTAAAAAGTTGCTGTGAGGGTCAGTCAATGCCTATAAAGTGCTCAATGCAGTACCCAGGACATTTTAAGCATTAAAATATTGGTAACTCTTATTAGGGGAAATAATTGTTAAGTCCTTTTTCCCCAATGATAAATATATTTTGAGCAAGTAACCAGCTTTTGGTTTTGAAATCTACAGAGAAGTTCTTACTGCTTTGCTCTTATTACAACACTAAATGGTGGCAGGTACCCAAGAATACTTTATAATACTGTGCCTTGAAATTTAAGATAGGTGCAAAAGAAGATTTCAGAGACATACACCTTTAAAATGCCTTTTACAAATGAGTTAGTTGGGCTATTTGCTCCAGTAATCTATTTAATATAAAGAATATTCCAAAACTGAAGTTAACACACTGGATATTCTTTACCTGTTAGCTGCTTATGAGAAGGGTTAACTCAGTTCAGTTTTATGTGAGAAATTAATTTCAGGAGACAATTTCATTCATATCACTTGAAATGTATTCCATATGGGCTATTGAGAATTATAAATTCTAACTTAATAAAAAGGCAAAGCCAAAAAAAAAAAAAAAAGAGAAAAAAGAAAAAAAAAAAGACAAATGTCTGTTGGATTTCACACACTAAATCCATCTCACATTGTTTTTGATAGTTTTTCCAAGATCCCGAGGGAATTCAACAATAGGTTATATTGAGTGCAATTAACATCATTAATGTAGAAGCCAGTAAATTAGGGCAGATGTTGAGATTTCACAACTAGCCTGCTTTCCTTATATTGGAACATAATTCACTAGATGTGTTAGGAAGTAACAATGTCTCCTCTTCAACGCATCAAAATTATTTTCAGAAAATAGGGAAACAATGCCCATTAGCACATTGCCAAAATCTGGCCCCAAACAACTTTTGGAACCCTTGATTTCAAGCGTTTAAACCTAATTTTATGGAATTACCTTTCTGGGATATGCCACAACCCAGAAAGCTGGGGTGTTAGGTGGAGTGGGGTGCAGTGGAATTAGGGCTGGGCCCAACCTGGGCAATAGGATAAAGGCCACCAAGCAACGCTTTGTATTAGATATCAATCTGCTGATAACGGCTTGGCGAAGCTGCTTTTGATTCGGAAGGGCTTCTCTGCTTGAGCTGGAGAGAAGAAAAGAGGAAGGAGCTACAACGGAGTCAGACGTGGGGTGGGAGAGGGTGGGGAGGGTCCGCGATGATCTGCAGAGAAGGAAGCTTGATCGCGATGATCGGCAGAAAAGGAGGAAGTCGGCGGATGGCAGGCAGGTAGGTTTGGGAGGGGACCTCAGAGGCCGGGTCCTGCAACAGCTTCCTAGAAAACCGCTCTCCGGTTCTCTTGGAAAACAGAATAGCAGTAGAGACAGCCAACCCCAGACGACCTCTTCAGCCAAAGAAACTCTCAGTTTGGAGGGTATTTTTTTTTTTTTTTTTTTTTTTGTATGATCACAACACAAACTATACATTAAAACCTATTTGGGTAATTTCCCCTAGGAAGAAAGCTGACCCCATCCCTCCCTCCTCTAAAAGTGCTAAGAGTATCAAGATGCATTTGGAATGCTTTCTTAAAAGTTCCAGATCATTCGACCACTTCCACTGCTATGTCAGTGCTTCTGCTTCTATACAGAGGCTGGCAGCGGTGGGCGGGTCTGACAGCAGCTGGGAGGCGGCACCCAGGGAATCTGTGGCAGGTGGAGGTGGAGGAGGAGATAATGACCACTTGGAGACAACCTATTTAAGCAACTGTCTGCTCTACAATAAAAATTACTCAGTGGCTCTGAGCTTGAACTCTCAAAGGGAGGGTGCTGCGGGCGGCAGTTGGAGACTTTGTTTTAACCAAATGAGCAAACAGGAGCCTGGGGCTTTGTTGAGAGGAGGGCCTTCCTCTCTTCCTCAGGCTTCATTTGCTTGTGAGGCGACAGGGCTGCCCCCAGGGACGAGGTGGATGAGGCTGCTGCAGAGGAGGTTCCGGGAGGATTCTCAAGGGTTGGGAAGGGGGAGGCCTCAGTCAGAAAGTACAGGGAGGGCCTGGAGAGAGCACCGCTTGGGGACCACCTTTCAAAGCACACGGTCCAGAATACTTCTTTGTCTTTTTTGTATTATGCACATTTTCACAAAAATGGGAGCAATTGAGCCTCCACCACAGCCTAACAGGACAAAGTCTGAACTATGGCAACTGAGTAAAGCAGTGATTTTTCAGAGCCCAGGACCCAGGGGAGCCGAATCTTAGCGGCCTCTGGAGGAGAGAAGGGGGTGAGCAGCACTAGAAGGACCCAGCCCAATCAGACCCCAGGAGCTCCCCCAATGGCTGCATCTTCTCTGAGATTCCACCAGCATCCAGATGTCTGGATGCTCTAGGGGAACACTGGCATCAGAAACAGTGATCCTCATCTCCACATTCTCCTCATAATCAAAATGTTTTTTAATGTATGCTGTCTGCCTACTTCGGAGAAAAGGGTCAGCTGAAGAGCAAGAGGAGGCAAAGAGAGTCTGGAGCATTCTGGTAATAAAAATGAGGTCAGACAACACAGTAGCATTGCAAGGCATGCCTACAGGCAGGGTTTTCCGGATTGGTTTTTTATACCAAACAAAAGGCAAAAGGCCAGTTGACCTGTGACCACAGGAATTGGCGGAGGACAGCTCTGGGGCCAAGCTGGCCTCTGGAGGAGTTATGTTCTCCATCGCATCTGGGGCTGCTGTTTGAGGCTGTCCACCAGCGCATCAATCTCAGAGCATGTAAAGCTAGTGATTAGAAGACTCTGTCTCTGTAGCTCATCTCTTTGAACCAGTTCCTGGCTCAGAAAATCTCCCTGCTGGAGGAGCTGGGAGTCTTCTGTGGTCTGTGGGTCTCTCCTGCAAGCTGTCTGCTCGCTTTGTACTATCTCTGGAGTTTGTTCTGTGCTCTGCTTGCATCTAATGTATATTTATTCTCAAAGATCGGGAGCCTCAGCAGGCAACTGAAGTTTCAGTAAGTGAAGGGCTCTTCAGTCCTGGGGAAGATTCATTATCAGTACTTTTCTAGGCTCTTTGACATGGGAGATTTGGTGTTGATTAGCAGTTGATGTGGTGAGGAGAAGGCAGAATGACAATATGGAAACCTCTTAGGATATGCAAAAAAGTGCAGCCCACACAAGACTGCCATTCATTAGGTAATAAATGTGATGCCAGATTTTGCCAAACAGTAATATAGAGAATAAATACTCAAGACATAGACCAAAGTCCAAGGAGAGGCATTGAGTCCTGTTCATGGCTTTCACCACCTCCTAGGAACACCATTTCTCTAGATGAGATTTAGCTTTTAGCAGCTACGTTATGAGGCAGGGTTACTAATATGACTCCTTTGAATATGAAAAATAGAAAGAAACCCCTTTTTAATCTTTGTTTTTATGGCTGCAAACATGATTACATAGAGGAAAATCAATCCCAATGGAGCACAATGGATAATACAAAGTAATTGATTGGCCTTTATCATTTTCTATTATGGTATTAAAATAACACCATAACATCAAGCAGCAGCCACTGATACATAAAGGAAAAGAGGAGTTGATTATGTCTAAGGGTAATCAGGTCAGGGAAGTGTGAAGGTAAGATAAATAAGGTAAATACAAAAACAGAAAAAGTCTTCAAAGAAGCAAAAGGGAGTTGGTGGCAGAGAGTCGGCACAATAGAAGGGAGGTCTGCTGTTGGCAACATCATTAAGCAGTAAGCCACGAGAGACCGTCTACTGCAGCTGTGTGATTGCAGTATGTCTCAGTTGGTGTCCCAAGCCATGGGGGCAAAAGCTGAGTGACTTCAACTTCTCAGAAAGTGCAATAAGCCTTTCAGAATACAATGCCTGCAGCCTGACTGCCATCAGGCTATGAAATTCAAAAATGAAGGACAGGAAGCATTTAGCTCTTGGTATTTCCCAGGCACTAAGGCCACCAGCATGGTTTTGTGAGCAGCCACTTAGAAAACCTCCATTTGCAGCCAACTTTGCAAACTGCCCGCGACAAGTGAGGCTTTGTCAGCTCCCCAAATGCTGTGGTCTGTGTCCTAGTGGCAAGTAGCTGAAGCAGAGCCCTGGAGAAAAATTCCATCAGTAGAATGCCTAGATAGGTTATGCTGCGTTCTTGCCTGTTTTATCTCTCCATATATATTCATTCTCTCAACAAATATCACAAGAATACTGGAGTAGGTAGCCATTCCCTTCTCCAATATATTTATTCTCTCAACAAATATCCATACTTACTAATGCTTGCATAAATGTTACTAATTACATTGTTTGATATTAAAATATGACCAAATTTTAATTCTTACCAACATTTTTATTCTTTGAAAATACTTTTTGGGTCAAAATACATTATGCACATTGTGTCTGATCAATAAACAAATACACTCAGGGACTAGTTTATTCAACTATACAAGATATTAGTTCTAATCTCTTTGTCACTACCTAACTCTCTTATAATTTGAGTTAACATAATGAAATTTATGTTAACCATCCAGAAAAGCCTTGTTGTTGCTGGAAGTCAGTTTTTCACATTCACACTTAAAATACAGTATAAAAATATCATGTCCGCCAGAGTGACCCAGTCTTAAGGATAAGCAGTAATGAGAAATATAGCTTAAGGTGATAGAATAAGTCATCATGTGGGGTGGGAACATAAGAGAGCTGGTTAGCTGTGACACCCTCAAGAGATGTGAGAAGTAGTTTCTTACTCAGAAGGACTCTTGATAATATTGAATTTGTTTCTAACTTTTCTAAATCCTGGGGGGTTGAACTCCTTTGTTCATTCATTCACTTATTTATTCCAGTAATTGAATGCCTATTATGGGTCTAGAACGTAACTTGGTGCTGTGGTTACGGAGATGGCCTCAAGGAGCCCATGGGCTTTTAGAGAACATTGACATATATAGACAGATATATGAAAATGTCCTGGTTGACATGACACAGCTGCTATGAAATATGGAGCAAATGAGAGTGAGAAAAAGGCTTCACAGAGGTGAGCATGGATGGAAAAGTAGATTTCCAGACAGAAAAGAAAGATACGAGCATTTTAGGCTGCAGACTTTCATATGAATGGCTCAAAAGACAGAAAGAGAGGTGCTGTGGAACAGAGGGAAGAGCAGAATCGTGCACCTGTGCATGGAATGAATGGTGGGAGTTGGACAGGATGGCAAGTGAAGCCCAGATTCCCAAGGATCTTGTTTGCCATGCTAGAGAGTCGTCCCTAAATGAAATATAAAGCCTGTAGAGGTGTTTAAGCAGAGGCACAGTCTGATACGATCTTGGGGTGGTGGCATTTGGGTATAGGGTAGAGCATAGGTAGGAGTGGGGACGAGAGAGGCCATTGCACCATATAGTAATCTGTGGTCCTGGTTGAAGCATAATAAACCACCTATGCTCCATGCAGAGGGGATTGCATCAGAATTATCATGCCTTGTCTGTCAAATGCTCCCGGTAGCAAGTGACAGAAAACTGAAAGGTATCATCTCATCTAACAAGAAGTTCATAAAGCCATGGCTCTGTGTGTGGTCTGTCAGGGTCAAGCTCCATTTCTCAGCTGTTCTCTTAGTGATGCTTTCTCCTATGTGTTGTCTTTGTTCTTGAGCTGGAGGCAACATGACTGCAATGGCCCAGATGGTAAAAAATCTACCTGCAATGCAGGAGACCTGAGTTCAACCCCTGGCTTGGGAAGATCCCCTGGAGAAGGGAATGGCTACCCACTCCAGTATTCTTGCCTGGAGAATTCCACGGACAGAGGAGCCTGGTGGGCTACAGTCTATGGGATCACAAAGAGTCAGACAGGACTGAGCGACTAACACTTTCACTTTCTTTTCATCTAGACACACTGTGTCCAGAGGAAGAAGGACCATCTTTTTTTTCCTAATGTCTCTTCCTTAGGAATGAGGACACCTTTCCCAGAAATTCCTAGCAGGTATCCCTCATGTTTTATTGTCTATGTTAGGTCAAATTCCCATTCCTGAACCACTTACTGATAAAAACTCACAATGGACTTTGGAAAGTCAACTATTATGCCTGTCCCGCTTTCCTTTAAATATCTTCCCTTTGGACTTTGTGTCTCCCTCACTGAAATGATAATTTGTATGATAAGAATTACTTAATGATAAGTAGTTCTGTAATGGGTATTGAATTATTGCATGCCATCCTGGGCATAAATACTGCTTTACTTCTTTATCAAGATGTCATGTTAATTCTGATCCCTATCCTTGAGGACAAATGAGATGTCTTCCATCAGGCACTGTTCATAGCTTCCTTTCCTTCCCTCTTGCTGATGGATGGGATTCATGCTATTTACACAGATTCAGAAGACACAGGGAGGCTCTGGTCCCCAGTCTTCACTGTTGCGCTTCTTGCCAGGCCTGTAAGGTCTTCTCGGATATTGTTTTAGGTCCACACACCCTCTCAGAACCTGCAAGTCTCACCCTACTCTCGGGTCCTAGAACCAAGCCCCTTCTGGTATAATGGGTTACCATTGTCAGACAAATTCAGTTTAATTATCTCAATGAACATGCCTGATAGTGGTTGTCGGCCTGGATTCATCTCCATCTGGCAACTTCTCCCAAAGCCTTGAGGACCCAAATATCAACTGACTTTGGCTGGGGAGATTGCAGATGTGCAGTGGGGAGTTGATTTCAGTTCTTCCTGATGAGCCTAGAGTCCACCAAATAAGATGCAGTCAATTACTTAATTGTCCGTTCTATACTACTGAGTATTCTTAAATGTCTTTATACAGTGCATCGAAGGAATAAATACAACTGTCCTGGGCCAGGCTGAGTCTTAATTGGTCTCTTAGAGGTAGTCTGACTTTGGAGGCTCTCTAATCCTGCAAAACCAATATTCCCTTTTTGCGTTACCCTTGCTCCTCATGCCCCTCCCCTATCTAAAAAAAAACACACTTACTAAGTTTACTGATTTAAGAAGCCTGTTAGTGGGAAATGATTTGATTAATTAATTCACACCAAGTTTGAACAACTGACAATCCTGATTAAGGTGATATGCTTTCCAGGGCTATTTAAAATTTAAAAGAGATGTCTTCTAACCCAGATGAATCGAGCTCCAAAGGTGAAATTTCAGGCAATATAGAGGAACATAATTATTGCCTCAGAGTTGCAAGTGTGACCTCTTAAATCCACACCTTTTATAAACCTCTGCTGTAGAATATTATACTTTAATACTCTGCTGAAGAGCCTATCTTAACCATGAAACTGACTTTACCAGAAGACCAAGCCTCATTTATTGTTTTTTCCTCAGCCCTTCGCACAGTTTATAACACAGAGCAGCTTAATGCTTTTTGGTGGTTGCTTGAAGCGTTTTTTTGCAGTTAATCTGTTTTATGGGACTTATGTGCATGCATGCTAAGTCACTTCAGTTATGTCCAATTTTTTGTGACCCCATGGACTGTAGCCCACAGGCTCCTCTGTCCATGGAATTCTCCAGGCAAGAATACTGGAGTGGGCTGCCATGCCCTCCTCCAGGGGATCTTCCTGACCCAGGGTTGGAACCCATGTATGTTATGTCTCCTGCATTGACATGTGGGTTCTTTACCACTGAGCTACCTGTGTCTGTTTAGTCGCTAAGTCATGTCCAACTCTTTGTGACACTGTGGACTGTAGCCCACCAGGCTCCTCTGCCCATGGGATTTTCCAGGCAAGAATACTGGAGTGGGTTGCCATTCCTCCTGCAGGGGATCTTCCCGACCCAGGGATTGAATACCCAGTTCTTGCTGAGTTTTCTGCACTGGAAGGAGCATTCTTTACCACTGAGCCACCAGGGAAGCCCTTTATATGGGACTTGGGGCAAATCAAAAAAATAAAAAGTGACTTTTTTTTTATTATTTTGGACTTGGGAAATCAAAAAAAAATCAATTTCTTCTTCTCTATCCACTAAATAATCCATATTTTTCTAACTTTTCACTTATATTCTGTGAAATAAGACCTTTCATTTAGATTATGTAAATCTCTATTGTCCAATTTGGAGCTGCCTTAATTTCCTTATGATCTCCTCAAAATGAAGAATTCCCATCAAGGACTGGAGTTTTACTACTGGATGTTTAAGTGACCAGCTAAAGAATTTCCCTCCGTTTGCTTCTCAGTGCCACTGGATGCCCGGATGTGTTTAATAGAGATTTCTTCCCAGGAAAGATTTCTTTGGATTTCCGTCATTTTTCTTGAGATAAAATCCTCGACTTTAGCTTGAGCCCACAGTTTAGCTTTACCTTTGAAACGTTCATTTCCTTTGATTTGGAATATGGGTCGAAGTGCCTGCAGGTTCTAGGGGTGGTTTTTACTGAGAGCAGAGGCAACCCTTTTTCAAGCTGAACCACCAATAAGGCCTCACGTACTCAGTCTCCTGGTCTAGTGCACAAATGGTTCACGTTCGATGGTTTCCTGTTATGATGAATTAGTCTGCCCAACCTCTTTTTTTATGTATTTATTTTTATTTATTTATTTGGCTGTGCTGGGTCTTATTAATAGTTGTGGCTTGCAGGATCTTTAGTTGTGGCATGCGAACACATATTGTGGCATTTGAGATCCAGTTACCCGACCAGGGATTGAACCGTGGTCACCTGTGTTAAGCAGGAGTGTTAACTGCTGGACCACCAGGGAGATCCCTGCCCAGCTCTTTTTTATTTCAGCGGTCATTCCTTATGGCTTGGTGAAATGTTGGTTGCAGTAGTTGCCTCCCCTGCCATGTTGGTGACCGTGTGATTCAACTGGCCACTCAAGTTGCCTCCTTCTTCTCCTGTGATACTTCCTAGATGGCCAGATGACCCAGATTTAGCCAGTCAGAGTCATCCTCAGGAATTCTGCTGAATTTGTTAGGAAAGTCTCCCTGACTTCTCTTTGTAATTAACTGTAGGTCAACAGAAGCGTTGGGTTGATTTGCTGGGGACTGTTTGCACCATTAGGTATGAAAAATCTGGTGGTGCAAAAAGAAGGCAGTAACTAGGAATGGATGGATGGATAAGAGGGAAAGAGAGAAGGAGCACTGGGGACAATATCTGAGAACCTAAATCCAGCCTTATCTGAAAAGCTGAAAACTTCTCTTTTATTCTGGTTATTTGAACTGGGTTTCTGTAAATGACATTAAAAAGAATCCAGATAAACAAACAAGCATGTTCCCAGTTTATTTATCAAGTACAAAATTATATGAGCTTCATGAGATAAAGGTGTATATATTTTTAGCCATTTAAAAATTGTATTTTGAATCCACTGAACTGGGTATTATCACACATTTAACTTTGAACAAATAAAAAAGAGCATGTGCTTTGTGCTATATAATATACATGACATTACTTCACCACAGAGAAATTTCTGTATCCTACACTTAGGTGAATTCAGCTAACTAATAACTTTATAAAGCAACTGAGAAGTATTGGGAAGTAAACAAACTGAGGCTCAGAACTAAAAATGAAATTATACTTAACACAGAATTATCTAAGAGAGAGGGAGAACATGACAAGAGCAGAAATTTTAAGTCAACTATACAGAAAAAAAATAAGTGATTTCCTCATGTGTGAACAGGCATTGGTAGCTTTAGAAACATCCCTGTTTTCGGATCACAGCTTGGGTACCATTTGCTCTGGTAAACCCTCCTTCCTAGCACCCAGAACTTAAGCTTGGCCAGCACTTACTACATGAAACTGAAATTGCAGGTTTACTTCTTGGTTCCCCAATGAGACAATAAGCATTTGAGTGCAAGGACTGTCTCATTCATCAGCATATCCATCTCATCTCTCTCAGTGCCCTACACCTGCTCCATTCATCAGGGATACTGAGCAACGGGACATGTCTGCTGATAACGGCACAGAGTTGCCTGTGCATGGAACCTGTGGTCTGGGATCTTCATCCTCTGGGGCCAGCTACTATTCTTTTTTGATCATCGACCATATCCTTGATGTTGATTGTCATGTGATGTTATGTTTATTATGTAGATGCCTCAGCCAGAGTCCAAAGCTCAGAAGAAACATAATCATACAGTGGAAAGTGTATGAAGATTTTGTTATCTGACAATAGTGTCTCCTTCCTGTGCACAGACATGTTAAGCTGCTGTATTGTTAGACTCGGCTTCCAGGGTTGGAGAGGAAGAATATTTTCAGTGTGCCAAGACTGGCTTCAGTCAGTTCCTACAGGCTTAATTTCACTTACTTCTCCTAATTACCCTATGAGTATTATTCTATTTTATGGATGATCAAATTAGACTAAAAGCAAGTTCCCCTAAAAGAGAAAGCTTATAGTGAGACTGGATTTGAATCTAATTCAAACTTCCCAGACTGTGGCATTTTGTACAACCCTACTGGGAAGAGCAACTTCAATCCTGGGATTTTTCAAGCAAAGGTTAGACTGAATTAGTTTATTTAGAATTATATAGTCTTTGACAAAGCTCAGCCAGTAAAGAATCTGGCTGCATTGCAGGAGATGCAGGAGACATGGTTCAATCCCTGGGTCAGGAAGATCCCCTGGAAGAAGAAAATAGCCACTCTAGTATTCTTGCCCTAAAAATCCCATGGACAGAGGAGCTTGGTGGGCTACATTCCTTGGGGTCACAAAGAATCGTAGACAACTGAGTGACTGAGACATACATCGACAAAAAAGCAAATTTAATTACACTCATTTTTGTATTATCAGCAATAGAAAGGTTACAGAGAAAGCAGATTACCTGCAAACTTTATGTTTCTTACAAAACTCATAAATAATATATGAATAGCTGAAAGCTGCCATCAAACTACACTCTCAGCTGTAAAAAGAGGCTGGTTATAAGTGAGGTGTGATGATTACCATGTTAGGTCAACTTACTTCTCCAGAGTTTATGGCAAATGATTATTTACCAGATGGAATTTTCTCTAAGAAATTTCATTTACTTTATTTCCTCTTATCCATTTTTTTCATAAAGTTGATTCTACTTAAAAATAACTTCTGGGATATTATTTGAGAGTAAAAGGTAGACTTAACTTGATTCCAGAGGGAAAACAAAAGATTGTCTAAACATCAGCTTAATCCATAGCATGGAATGGAAGCATTATGTCTATCTATTCTCTGTGAGGAAGTCTGGGGGAGCAGAATAAGTAGTGTGTGGGAAATCCAGAAGGGACCTCTGTTGCAGAGTCTAAATTATGAGGTGTTTTTAGGAAACATGTATTTTATCCCAGGTCAAGGCCAGCTGGGGTTGGAAAGGCAGCCTCCAGTGATTTGACATTTCCCTGATGCCTCCTGGAGGAAATACTCATGTTCCTAGAGGGGAGTGTGCTCTGGGCTGGCAGCTCATGTCTTTTTTCAAGGCACCATTACCTATGGCAGGTGATGAAATACTCTGTAAGTTTTGACATGGGGAAGGTAGGACTAATTCAAAAGGGTCTTGCCCTCCTAGGCTAAGATGACTACCTTCCCTGTGAGTTTTTATAGACCCCTACCTCTTGTATACTCAGTCACACAAACATAGAGAACCATTCACACCCACATGTGTGTGCTCATATGCACACATATACAGGCTCAGGCTCTCACCTACCTATAGGTACTGTTAATTTCTAAACTTTTGCACTTTTAAAAAGTCTTTAAATTTTGGTGTTTTGTAACAAGGGAAATAATATTTTGGAATTATTAGGCTATATAGTTTCTTTCCCCTTAAATTTTGTTCTCTTGAAGTCGCCTACCTCCAAGGTTAAGCATGACTCATATGTTCATTGGAAGGTGTGCGTTAGGGGATGTACCATGCAGAACAAAGGAATCAAAACTATGGTTGCTAAGAATTGAATATTTGTGTCCCCTCAAAATTCATGTGTTGATACCTTAATCCTCAGAATGGTAGTATTTGGAAAAGGGGCCTTTAGGATGTAATTAGGTCATAAGGGTGGAACTTTCATGATGGGATTAGTGTTCTTTATGAGGGATAACATGAGAGAGATTGCTTCCTCTTTCTGCTATATGAGGATACATACATTGGGAAGATGGTTGTTGACAAATCAGGAAGAAGCCTCTCACCAGGAATAAAATTGATCTGGCATCTTAATCTTAGTGCACGTGTGGTAAGTTGCTTCAGTCACGTCTGACTCTTCATGATCCTATAGACCATAGCTCACCAGGCTCCTCTGTCCATTGGATTCTCAAAGCAAGAATTCTGGAGTGGGTTGCCATGCCCTCCTCCAGGGGATCTTTCCCACCCAGGGATCAAACCCTCATTCTTTACCACTAGTGCCACCTGGGAAGCCCATCTTGATTTTAGACTTAATGTCAATGTTGACTCAGTCTCCCAGTCTACAGTGATTTATTATACTGTAATAAACTGTCAAAGTCTGAGCTGGCTAAGAGAAAGATGAAAGAAATGGTCTGGTTAAGGAGGAAAAGAATATAGAAATATTGCTATCTCATGAGATGGTAGACAAAAAAGTGGAAATAAGGAAATAAATGGTAAAACTTGTTCTGAGCACCTGATCTAGATCTAGGTCACCAAATGTGGGTCACTGACCTCAGCATAGCTTCAGGTTTGGCTAAGACGACCGAATTTTGGAGTCAGGCATCAAGGGAGATGGCCTTGTTCCTCAAGAACTCACCAGCTACAGCTGCTCACTTCAAAGATGAACACAGTAGGATGTTCGCCCTGGGTACAGTCAAAACTAGATCAGATAGCCCACCATGGACCCTGCCCTTATACCAGCATGAGACCAAGGGCCTCGCCAACCCCATGTCCTGAGATATATCCTCTACATCCAAGCCTCATTTGTTGAAAGAAGAGGGGAAAGAGAGGAGCTGCTCCATTAAGGAGTAAACTTTGAATGAGTGAACAATTATCGCAAAGAAACTATGTAACAGAGCAGTGCTGAAACATCATAAATAGGCAAATTTAAAGTTAAAGACTGTTGCTCCCCACCGTCCACCCCCATCAGCTAGCCAGCAGAGTGAGAATTTTTGAGAAAGATTCTATCACTTGTAGAAAATAAAGAAGTTCATTTTTCTCTGCACATTTGATATGTTAATTGTGACCCTCCAGACATAAAAGCAATACCTACAGCATAGTTTTGGCATTCCTGCTAGGACTAATGTTGTTTTCTGGGTCTGTCATTTTCTGGGCCCAGGGAAACATCACGAAGAAAAACTTCTTAATGTGACCTGATGTCTTGTTTCTTTAACAGACTCCCAGTTTGGTTGGTGCTTGTTTGGGAAATGAAAAATGCCTTTTGGCCTATATTTCCCTGTGCAGATAAAGATCCTAATTGTGCCCTTACAAGCTGGTACATAAATCTGTGTCAGGTCTCTCATAATATTATATCTGCAAATGAGATCTTGGAGGTATTGTTTTCTTTTTCACTTGATGACAGAACAGGATTCTTCATTGGAAAAAAAATGGTAAAGGATGATTGAGTTCAATTCAGCCTAAGCATTTGAGTTTGCATATTTTAGGGGAAAGGGGATCAGAAAACAGAGTTTTCAGACAGACCAAGAAAGCTAATTGAAATATCTGGAAAAATCCCTTTGAGACTGAAAGCATGCGATATACAACAAAGGCAGCGAGAAGTCTCAATCTTTATGTTTTTATAGTTTCTTGATTGCAGTGGGGAAACTGAGGCACCAGCAACCTATAATCCCATCTTGGTCCTTGTTAATCCCTGGTATTATTTGCCAAGATACTGAAAATCCTCAAAACAGTGAGAAAAGAAATGTTAAATACCTGAAACACTCCTTACAAATTTAAGAGAATCTGGAAGAAAATAATCAAAGCATCTAAAATAATTGGATTAGGAGTTAGTAGATATTACCCAAATCTCACTTTTATTGTGGCTTTTTTTTTTTCCTGGCAGGATATTTACTAGTGTTAATAAGAAGCCTTTATATGTATTAGTATTTTTATTCCAGATAGCTCAGAGGCTCCACAGACATTCTTTTATTATTTCTCACAACATCTCTATAAGGTTTTTGGCAAGAGGATAGGTATTACCCTTGTTAAACCTGATGCAGGAAAAAGCAAGTGTTTTCAAATGCAATTTACAGAAAAGCACCTCTTAGGCTGAAATCTAAATTGCTGGTAAGGAACTTTCTCTTGGGAATGTTTTTCTCCCTTTTCCCCTTTAATTTAAAGTATGAGACTGTCATTTCTGTCATTAGTTACTGCAGTAACTTTTTCCTCTTCAGACCAAGGTCAAAAGTCTCCTGCTGTTAGTGTATCCAGGAAAGTGCTTGAACACACACAGCCGCATATCATGCATATTTATGCTGCACAAGTATTAGAGTAAACATAAGAGGGATGAATTATTAAGGGCGAAGTAAGACTGATGAAATGCTGTTAGCTTGAATATTTGACTGATTTGTACATTTATAAGCTGACATGAAGCAGTTGAAAGCAAAGGAAACAAACTTGGTCTTCATGCTAATTCCTTAAAAATGATAAGTTTTAGGAATTGAGAATGAATATATACTTCCCCAATGGCTCAGCAAGTAAAGAATCTGCCTGCAATGCAGAAGACACAGGAGACACAGGTTCGATTCCTGGGTCAGGAAGATCCCCTAAAGAAGGAAATAGCAATACACTCCAGTATTCTTGCCTGAAAAGTCCCATGGACAAAGAGCCTGGAAGGCTGCATTCCATGGGGTCACAAAGAGCTGGACATGACTGAGCAACTAAGCATAGCACATATCCATATATGCTCACATATAGGATTATACATTACACATTAGTGACTTATTTCCAGAAATGCAACAAGAGTTTCTATTTGTATTTATCAGGGTGCCAGGGGCCCATGAACTCTGCCAAGTAGGGGCTCCCATTGGTCCTTGGTTCTTCTGTAGATGTTTAACTGAATTGGATTTTTCTAAAATTCAAGAGTTAGTCTTTACTTCCAGAGCCACCTCCACCCAATCATCAGAGCCACTATCTAGAATGAAGTTTCATTTCTAGATCTTTGGCTCTGATGTGGATGGTAAATGTCATTGCACTCCCCCCACCCCCCCAGGCCCCGCCCCCAGGCTTCTTAGAGGCAATCTTCCTTCCATGTTAAGTAGCCTCAATTGTTTGGCATTTAAGGTTCATCATACTTTACAAAGCCTGCAAGTCAACTCTGTTGGAGACTAAAACTGTGGTTAAACAAGCCCCAGTAGATTTCAAGGGAAAATGGTATGTTTTATCTGCTAAGCCTGCTCTGTCTCCTCTCTGATTGGTTCGGAGTGGCTGGACAGAGGCTGCTGAGGATTCCAGCCCACTGTAGCAGTTTGTTCTAATTGCTGCCAAACGGTGGCAGAGCTGGAAAGCTGCATAGTGCGAGAAGATATCTCCCCATCCTCTTTCAACAGCTCTGTAAACTCAGGTGGTAGAATGAAATTGTGACTAGGGTTCGGGGGTGACAATGGGCAACTGGAATGAATCAGTAAAAGGCAGGCATGGAATTTTATGCTCAGGAAGTTCAATTCAGTTCAGTCGCTCACTTGTGTCTGATTCTTTACAACCCTTGCACTGAGGCATGCTAGGCTTCCCTATCCATCACCAACTCCTGGAGCTTGCTCAAACTCATGTCCATCAAGTCAGTAATGCCATCCAGCCATCTCATCCTGCTTTCAATCTTTCCCAGCATGAGGGTCTTTTCCAGGGTGTCAGTTCTTCCCATCAGGTGGCCAAAGTATTGGAGTTTCAGCTTCAGCATCAGTCCTTCCAATGAATATTCAGGATTGATTTCCTTTAGGAAGGACGGGTTGGATCTCCTTGCAATCTAAGGGAATTTCAAGAGTCTTCAACACCACAATTCAAAAGCATCAATTCTTCAGTGCTCAGCTTTCTTTATAGTCCAACTCTCACATCCATACAGGACTACTGGAAAAACCATATTTCCATAGTTTTCACTAGATGGACCTTTGTTGGCAAAGTAATGTCTCTGCTTTTGAATATGCTCTCTAGGTTGGCCATAACTTTCCTTCCAAGGAGTAACCGTCTTTTAATTTCATGGCTGCAGTCACCATCTGTAGTGATTTTGGAGCCCCAAAAAATAAAGTCAGCTACTGTTTCCACTGTTTCCCCATCTATTTGTCATGAAGTGATGGGACCAGATGCGATTACCTTAGTTTTTGAATGTTGAGTTTTAAGCCAACTTTTTCACTCTCTTCTTTCACTTTCATCAAGAGGCTCTTTAATTCTTCTTTGCTTTCTGCCATAAGGGTATTGTCATCTGCATATCTGAGGTTATTGATGTTTCTCCCGTCAGTCTTGATTCCAGCTTGTGCTTCATCTAGCCTGGCATTTCTCATGATGTACTCTGCATATAAGTTAAATAAGCAGGGTGACAATATACAACCTTGACGTACTCCTTTCCCAATTTGGAATCAGTCCCTTGTTCCATGTCTGGTTCAAACTGTTGCTTCCTGATCTGCATACAGGTTTCTCAGGAGTCAGGTCAGGTGATCTGGTATTCCCATCTCTTTCAAAATTTTCCATAGTTTGTTGTGATCCACACAGTCAAAGGCTTTAGCATAAGCAATGAAGCAGAAGTAGATGTTCTTTTGGAACTCTTTTGGTTTTCTTATGATCCAACAGATGTTGGCAATTTGCTCTCTGATTCCTCTGCCTTTTCTAAATCCAGCTTGAACATCTGGGAGTTCACGGTTCACATACGGTTGAAGCCTAGCTTGGAGAATTTTGAGCATTATTTTGCTAGCATGTGAGATGAGTGCAATTGTGTGGTAGTTTGAGCATTCTTTGGCATTGCCTTTTTTTGGGATTGGAATGCAAACTGACCTTTTCCAGTCCTGTGGCCACTGCTGAGTTTTCCAAATTTGCTGGCATATTGATTGCAGCACTTTCACAGCATCATCTTTTAGGATTTGAAATAGCTTAGCTGAAATTCCATCACCTCCACCAGCTTTGTTTAGAGTGATGCTTCCTACGGCCCACTTGATTTCACACTCCAGGATGTCTAGAGAAAAGCAGTTCTCATTTCTAATGTTGCTAGAGTCTCATTTGTGCTCCTGCCTCTTGATTATTTTGCTTTCTGTGATGGAAGAGGTTGTAAGTTGTCAAAAAGAAAAAAAGAAATATTATGAACTGAACTGGGGTCCACTCACCTGCTGTGCTGCTAAGCCAATCTACTGACACTGGGCTGTGGTGAAGGAAAGTACAGTGTTCACCGAAGGGCACCAAACAAGGAAAACAGGCAGCTGATGCTGGCTTTCAGGAAAGGGTTTTTATAAGCGGCATTTCAGGTGAGTGTTGTAGCTCATGGACTTTTTCCTGATTGATTGTTGGTGAGGAAACAGCATGATGTTTGGGGAGTTGTAAGCATCATACTTTTGGTTCCAAGCAGTCTGGGGTCTACCTGCTCATGCTTAGCATGTAGTCATCATTCTCTACCTGAGGGGTGGGTGTCTTAATTTCTATTGAACAACTCAAAGATCTGTGTCAGATTGTTATGTATATTCCTTGAGAAGGAACTAAAACTCTGTTTTATCACTCAACCATTGTTTCTTGATGGCTTTTCCTTTGTTTCTGCATCCTCCTACTTCCCTTATTAGTAACTGCTTGAGTTTGTTCTCTGGAACGCCCCACTTTTCTTTCATATTCCTCCATCCTGAGGGGAGCAAGGGTG
Organism: Bubalus bubalis; assembly: GCF_019923935.1. Taxonomy (NCBI): domain Eukaryota; kingdom Metazoa; phylum Chordata; class Mammalia; order Artiodactyla; family Bovidae; genus Bubalus; species Bubalus bubalis. Next base: position 60,201,334 of record NC_059162.1, read on the forward strand.
GGATAAGAAAGGGAATAAAGTTTTGGATAGAGAGGATTATAACCTTCACGGGGGAGCTCAGTTTTAGAGGGATTCAGTTTCAAAATCACAAAGACATGCCACCAAAAGTCATAATGTGGAAAAAGCTCTGCTCTTCAATTTTGCACAAAACAAATCAGAATCCTTAAAAAAAAAAAAGGTGTATTGTTGTCTGAAGCGAGCAAAGAATTCCTTCCATTATGTTCTTCAGGAAAATGACAGCAGCAACCAACAACTTATTGCTTGATATGATTTGACTCAAAATTTATTTTTCAAGTTGACAGACTTACGGCATCTGGAGGGGTAAAACCATATACCCACCAAATAGCCACATTGCACAAAGGTACATTTAAATAGAAGATTGTCACATTGTCCAGGTACTGCTTATCACTTAAAAATAATTATTTCTCCCCTATTGCTTATAATAACTACTTTAAAGCTCAAAAGTGAAATCTATTTCCTCACCTCAATTTTCTCTCCTCCATCAGGTTTGCATACACTGTAGGACTTCTGGAGACTGCTGGGCTGCTGCCATTGATCTTTCTTTTCCCTGAGGGGGGAAAGAAAAGTAGCCTTGAAATTTTTCCTTTGGGGAAAAAAATATCACACTTTTACAAGATAACCAGATTTTCTCTTCTTTCTTCTGATTTGGGTTATTTTATGTTATTAAACAATCTTATACTAATGTAACAGTCATTTATATATCCATTTATATATTAGTACACTTAAATATTTATCTATTCATTCGTGGAATATTTTTGTGTCACTCATGTGCCAGGCATTTTTTAAGGCTAGGTGAGGCTGCACAGGTTATGTCCTCACCGTCATGGGGCTTTAGGTCTATTGGTTTCCATTAAATTGCAGAGAAAATGGTGCTATTCACTGTGAACTTGTTTGTTCTCATATACATATAAAATGATAAGAATATTTTCACCGAAGAGAAGATTGTGATGATAAGGAGCTTACCCTTTGGATCCACTAATCTCAAAGATAATATACTAATTGCTTTGTTTGGTTCTCTCATTGTGTAATGGGCTTTTAGAAATATTGGAGGATTCTGAAAGGTGAAAAGAAGGAGTAATATATATTTAGATTTTCAGAAGTTATGTAGAAGACTATGAATTCATATAAAATATTGATTTCTCAATCAGTTTACCTGAAGAGAATTTCAATCATTTTATTATGTATGTTCTCGATAGAATAGTGCCATCTTGGACCTGGTGATTTTAAAGCTTTGGGGAAAAGTTCAGTTCAGTCAGTTCAAGCGCTCAGTTGTTTCGGACTTTTTGCGACCTCGTGGACTGCAGGATGCCAGGCCTCCCTTTCCATTACCAACTCCCGGAGTTCACTCAAATTCATGGCCATTGAGTCGGTGATGCCATCCAACCACTTCAGCCTCTGTCGTCCCCTTCTCCCACCTTCAGTCTTTCCCAGCATCAGGGTCTTTTCAAATGAGTCAGTTCTTCACATCAGATGGCTGAAGTATTGGAGTTTCGGCTTCAACATCAGTCCTTCCAATGAATATTCAGGACTGATCCCTTTAGGATGGGACTGGTTGGATCTCCTTGCAGTCCAAGGGACTCTCAAGAGTCTTCTCCAACACCACAGTTCAAAAGCATCAATACTTCGGCGTTCAGCTTTCTTTATAGTCCAACTCTCACATCCATACATGACTAGTGAAAAAACCATAGCCTTGACTAGATAGACATCTGTTGGCAAAGTAATGTCTCTGCTTTTGAATATGCTATCTAGGTTGGTCATAACTTTTCTTCCAAGGAGTAAGCGTCTTTTAATTTCATGGCTATAGTCACCATCTGCAGTGATCTTGGAGCCCAAAAAAATTAAGTCAGCCACTGTTTCCATTGTTTCCCCATCTATTTGCCATGAAGTGATAGGACCAAATGCCGTGATCTTAGTTTTCTGAATGTTGAACTTTAAGCCAACTTTTTCATTCTCCTCTTTCACTTTTATCAAGAGGCTCTTTAGTCCTTCTTTGCTTTCTGCCATAGGGTGGTGTCATCTGTGTTATTGATATTTCTCCTGGCAATCTTAATTCCAGCTTATGCTTCATCCAAGCCCAGCGTTTCTCCTGATGTACTCTGTATAGAAGTTAAATAAGCAGGGTGACAATATACAGCCTTGATGTACTCCTTTTCCTATTTGGAACCAGCCCGTTGTTCCATGTCCATGTTCCATGTCCACTTCTAACTGTTGCTTCCTGACCTGCAAGTTTGGGGAAAAGTTCAGCTTTGTTAACTAAAATGTACAGTTATGCATCCTGGTCTCTGACTTCCTCAAACACTGTTGAATTCTGTGCATCAAGTCAGTTGACCCTTGATACTGGGACCCGGTACTCTGGTCTTGGTGGTAGCCTTGGCTTGCCATGTGTGAGATTTGGTGAGCATGGGTTGATTCTGATCTGTGGTTTAACTGAAAACAAATTTTCTGATGTGCTCTGAACTCCAGATCAGAGGAAAGTTTCATTGCCAGGAGAGTGAAGGGCAAAAGGAGACCAATACTCTTCTGACCTCTCACTTTAAAACTGCTCACCCCTGTTTTATTGCTTTTTCAACTCTGCATCAAAACAAGGAACTTTAAAATCTCAGCGAAGGAGGAGAATTTCGCTTTTCAGGGGCCAGAGTAACTTTAATTAAAATTGGGTTTCATTTTGGAATGTTTTGCCTTGCATTTGAAACAGAAAGAAGAGAGGGAGACTGAAAAATAGGGCAGTTGATCATCTCCCTAATGGCAAAAAGATCAATTAATTTACAATGAGAAGAAAAAGAACTACATTACAGATTTACAAAATGTTCATTATCTATGGACTTTAGATATGAACCATCATCAGCCTAATATCCAAGACAGAGATCTGACAGCTCCAACCCTGAATTCAGGGACCAGTTGATAAATTAAAAATCATTTTAAAATTTAATATTAAAATTGATAATTGCTCTGTGGGAAATAGATTTTTCTGAACTTAGACCCTTTTCCTGCAGTGCTGAGCAAATGCAAAGCAATAAACTGTCTATTTGTCATAATGATAGATGGGCAAATCCTACTTTTACCCTTGTTCCACGGTTCTCATACATTTCAATTACGGAGAATAAGTGCTACCATTTGTATCACATATCTATATTGTCTTACATAGTTCTTTAGGGATTAAAGAATTCTCTTTAGGAGTAGACAAATGTTCCCCAGCATACCCATACCACTATTGGGAAGTATTGCCCATCCCTTCATGTAACGTGGCAGGTGGACTAAAGAAGAGTGTTGGTTATTATTTGTTTCTTAGACAGGTAGCATAGAAAGTGGTGTCTGGAATAAGTGTTAATTTTCTAAATCCAGGGAACCACTAATTCATGGTAGGCCTACTGAATTCTCTCTGCCTGGCGAATGCTGATGTAGCCTTCAAATCTCTTCTCTGCTTTTCAATGATTTCCTTTGCCCTGTGATTTTGAAAGTGTTAAAGAAAAAACTATTCATGACACTTGTTACAGGATGGTAAGGCAGACTTGCTTCAGGGGGATGGTTGTGATAGGATGGACTTTGTAGCAGGAGAGAGAGACTGGGCTCAACTCCAAATACAACAAAGAAATAGGGGGATTTATAGCCAAGGAGCAGGGTGAGTGGGTGGAAAGTTACTAAAAAGAAACCTCAGGAATAAGCGGGTATTCTGGCTAAAATGACCTAACAGAATTCTTGCTAAAGGCAAGGTTAAAAAGACCACTGAGGGTAGTGGAGGATGAGGAACCTGATTAAACACTTAGGTAAATTCTCAGGTATTGAGAATGGGGGATTCTGTCTAAACTGACTTAGTAGGATTCTTGCTATAATTAAACAATGCAGAGATGAACATGAAAGGCCAAAAGTCAGGGCTCTTGGAAAAGAGAGTTTAGAGAAGCCTGACTAGAGTTTGGGAAAGGACAGACGCTTTGTCAAGTAAACTAGAGTAAGTGAGGTCTACTTGCCATTCCACTGATGCTAGGTTTGTTTATGACTTGCTTTAAGCCATGGACATATTAGGGGATGTGAGACTGGCAAAGTCTTTAAATATGCTTGTGAGTTTGCTTGTGACCACTTGGGCTCCTTCACTTGTCATTAGGAGAGCAAGTTCTAAGTAGCCGTTGGCTCTTTGCCCAGAGTCCCAGAATGAGGAACACAGAACAGATATGTCTCTAACTGGAAGCTTGTAGCCGACCCGAGTCAAAACAGAGTCTGAAGCAGAAGTGTCCCAGACAACCTGCAGACTTGTGAGTGAGAATAAGAAATCCTTATTGTTGAATGCACTAAGTCTTAGGGTAGTTTACCGACCAGCATTAATTGCAGCCACAGCTGCCTAATACAAAATGCTCTAATTAACACTTCCAGTGGCCTCAAGACTTTGATTTGCTGCTAGCATTTATCACAACTGTAATCCATCTATGTTTTGTTAACCAGTATAATTTAGCACAGGGCATGTACTAAGTTCTTAATAAATGTGTGTTGAAGAATAAGTTTCTCTATATTTCATATCATGCCCAGCTGCCTTGCTTCATGTATAATGTTCTTAGTAAGTCATCTTGAAAATATGGGACTTTGTTTCCAGCTGTGTCTATTCTCAAGCATTTATGATCCTTAGCAGTTGATAACACAGATTAATAAATGTGGTGAAAAAGAAGTGTTTAATGAGTGCAAAGTTTGGGAACTGAACCCAAACTTACAGTGATGTCATTAGGGGATGAGGAGTGTAGATGTCCCAGTGAACTTCCTGGGGAAGAAATGCTTGAGCCACTTTAGAGATGTCCAGGCCAAATTCCGAAGCTAACAGTAGTTGTTAAGCATTTGCGGTAACTGTTTTACATATGCTGTCTCACTTGAGATAGATATCCTGATTATACCTATTTTACAAGTACAGAAAGTCAGGCTCAGAGACATTGAGCAACTTGCCTGAGTTCACAGAGCTACTAAGTGAGGGAGATGGGATTTTTATTCAGGACTGCTTGACTCCAATATCAGCTTGTAATATCAGCCAAAAAAAGTCATCAATATACCTGCTGAGTCCTAGACCCAAGTTGCTGTCTCCTGAGATCTTTGACATTTCCCTTGTTTGGCTCATTATCTCCTATCCTCCTCCTTTTTTCCCCCCCTCTGAAACAAATTCATTCATAACTGTAGATGTGGGTGAAGAGAGAGGTGTTCTTGTTCTTTGCAGTGGAGAGAAGAGAATATGCAGGAAGGGGGCCTCTAATTAGCTGGTCCCAGCCCTTCACTAGGCTAGCAGGGTTTCTTTATTTTTAAGGCTTCAAGGCAGGGGCCAGGCTAGGCAGAGAACAATGAGCAAGTCATAGAGGTAAGGCTTTTAATGATACATTCGTTAATGAAATGGCACTCCATGGGTTCGCTTATTAGTAACTTAGCTCAAACAGCCATGTCCTACTGCCAGCTTGCCACTGACGACCCAGTGTGACCTCAGAATTGTCAGCTCCACCTAAAAAAGAGCACATGTAGCAGAAAATAACAGAAGCAGCAGCATAACTTGAGTGGAAAGATTAGCAACAACAGAGAAAGCTCTTGAATCTCTGTATTTCTAGTTTGCTGTGAAATTATGCCACCAGCGCAGCTATTTGAAGAACGGGCTAACCTTGCGGTATTTGGGTTTGTGTGTGATTTGTAAACAATAGGATGACTTGATTGAATGTTTTCAGAGCCTGGATGACAGTGTTGGCACTAGAGGAGGGACTAGCTCAACTCCATTCTCGACTAATTACATAGTGTGGATCTTCTTTATGTTTTCCAGGGCAATGGGGTTTTTAACTTTATGTTTGGAAAATGATTTATGGGGAAAACACTTGTATACAGACCTTGCTTGATGACTAGGGAATCAAATGATATGTGGATGTGAAAGTTTATAACACTTCCCATTTATATAACCTCATTTATTTGAATACCTCAATGACCTTTCCATCAATTATTGAATTAAACCTTTTAATATTCCTCTGCAAAATGGGAAGTGTGCATTTACTCTTTATTTTATGGTTGGATGATGGGGTCATGATGATTTGAACTGCTTTTCTGGGATGAACCAGACCTTACATTCATGCTTTGGATCCATAGTTAAAGGCTGCTTCCTAAATGGGACACCTATAAATAAAATGTCCTTTTTTGTGACTCTGATGGGATTAGTGCAGACTGCCTCCAAATATGCCACTTTGGCATATTGATTATTTAGAATTAAAGTTACTTAAGACATAGCAGGTGCCAGAAGGATTCAGTGCCTCCTTTGTCTGTCTGAAGGCAGGAAATAAAGTCCCGAGGTGAGGGTAGTCAGTCTCCTTGCACCTGGAGGGTGGATGGCATCCTTAATGCCAGAGATGGGGAATTCAGGACTGAGAAAGCTATATTAACAAACTTTGTTACTTATGAATTATGACTCCAAGTCTAGAAACCCTTTTTCATTTCTTCACAAATAATTTTTGTCTGTTTAAAAATATAAAGTTTGCCTGCTTTGGTCACTTCTTTGAGTCTCATATTCTTATGAGCTTCTGTGCATATGAAATTAAATTTGTTCTTCTCCTGTTCTTCTATCTTATGCCAATTGAATTACTAGGCCAGTCAAAGAACCTAGAAGTGAAGAAGGGAATCATCTTCCATTGTATACCGCTGTACATTCTCATGAACAATTCATGATTCCTGTGCGTGGTTCCTATGCACTTTCTTTGTGTAAAGCTAAACAAACGTAGTTTGTGTGTGTGTGTGTGTGTCTGTGTGTTTGAGGTCTGATTGTAAAACTAGAGATTTTCCAGGGTGAATGAATTCCTAGTAATTTTATAGCATGAAATCTAATGACTTTCATTTTCGCTGCTGATCAAGTCTTATTTTCTAGTGAGGAAATTGTGGAAAGGCCGATGAATTTGAATCATAATCAACAGCTTGAGTCAGAAAAGCTTTCCAGATATCAGATATATGGTGGACACAGGTTGGAGGTGATCCCTTTTTCATGTTGTCATTTCAGAGTTTCTCTTCACAATTTTTCAGTTCCTTGTGTCTTTTTACATAGCCCCACCGGTTTCTCACTTTGTCTCCTGTAACTACAGCATAATCAGCTCATTTCTCTCAGCTTCTAAAACAGCTCCACTTGCCACCAACTCCTGCACCCTTCTTGCCTTTGGCTATCTAGTCACGAAGCCAGGCAGTAATGAAAATGGGTTTCATTAAACAGGAATCCTACTTATTTTCTCCAACCACTATGTTAATAATCTCCCTCCTCAATATAAAGGCTTAAACACATACCAATATAACTAGTTTTTTCAGCTATTTTTTCTAAAGAAGATTATTTCCTGGGGATAAAAATATCCCTCTTCAAAATCCAGGACTTTGTTGTTAGAAATGAAGACCTAAAGTATATAGAACTCTTTTTTTTTTTTTTTTTCCCTTAGCTCTGGAAGCGAATGAAGCTTGAAACTCCCAACTTCTAGTTATTTGGTTTTGAAAATGAACACAAAATAGATATGAGGAGCTCAAACATTTCCTTACTAAACCATGAATTTTGCAGGCCCTTATGAATAATAAAGGTGAGTATTTGAATACAGACATAGTTTACAGGCATATGAATATAAAGAATAGAATATAATTTTTCCCCTGGATCAACCGAAACATGTACCAGGACATACATAGAATAATACTGAAGGAAGAAACAGAAACTCTGATGGGTGTTGTGTCTTTCTAAAAGAAAGCCAGCCATGCAGGGGAGTGTTACCCTTCTATCTCAGCAGGCTGCTGTCATAGAGTCCATCGTGATTGGGGTTGAAGTTCTTCGGCCTCTGCACCTTCTATCTAATGCCTGTAGTTTCTGTTTGAGTATCTAACTTACTATTTATCTGGAGGCCTGTTTTGAAATCATCTGCCTTAGCAGTTATCTTGACATTCTGCATCACAGCTTCAATCTCCCCCCTTTTTCCCCTCTCCCTTGTCATGAAGTTTGTGATCATCAACAAGAAGTCAATTTTGACTCTTTTCACTCTCTGGGGCTTTTAGAGCTCTTTGCAAATACAAGGAGCGTGACCCTGGAAATTTCTTTTCCCCCAGAAAAGGAAAAAGCTCCACTTGTCAATCAGTCATCTTGAGCATAAGTTCTCACAAAGGAACTCAGAGCAGCCCCTGTCTAAATCTATCAAGGGGGAGGGGAAATGGGGGAGGGGTGGGTCATGTTACCAAATAACTGTGATCAGCTTTAAAGTCTAGCTTCAGGGTTATTACTTACATCGCCTTTCATACTACTCAAACACAGCATAGGCGCACAAAAAATGAAAAACACCAAATCCTTTGTTCCTGGACAAGTTTGGGGATCCAGACATCCTAAGTAATGCAATTTCTGGTTAATTGAATATTAGCCTATTTATGGACAAAGCTTATGCTATGGTAAGGGTTTGCTGAAGCGCACAGAAGGATGAATGCCTCTTTTCAGATGTGCACAGTTTAAGGATTCATCCCATGCTACCATGTATCTTTCTTCCAGTTCTTATATTTGTTTTATTTTATAGTGAATTGTCCATATGTTTCTTTTACCCAGGAAGTAATAAGCAATTCAAGAGCAGAAGTGTTTTTTCCATGTTTGCAAAACCTGTAAAATATTTCATATTATAAAAGCTCATTAATTATTTGCTGAGTTGAATTCATTGTGCCTCTCTAATATGTTTTTAGATATGCTCTACCAATGACAAATGCCTGCTATGTAACGTCAATGCCTTAAGTGCAAAAAAAGAGGCCTGAGAAATATGAGACTAGTGTGTACTTTGATGACTTTTATAAAACTTAAAAGAAAAACTTTCTTTTAAAACTAATACCTTCATAAAATAATACCTGAAATCTTGAGGTATACACACCCCCCAACACATGTGCAGTTTGAAGTATATTCCACTGGAAATGTGAAAAGATAAAAGTGGATCATAGAACAATGAAGCACGTTGAAAATATTAGATATGTGATTTAAAGAGACTGAAAGTGATTTAATAATGAGTATTCAGTTCCTCTTGGGCTTCCCTGATGGTTCAGACGGTAAAGAAACTGCCCACAATGTGGGAGACTTGGGTTTGATCTCACGGATAGGGAAGATCTTTTGGAGAAGGGAATGTCTATCCGCTCTAATATTCTTGCCTGGAGAATTCCATGGACAGAGGAGCCTGGTAGGCTACAGTTCATGGGGTTACAAAGAGTCAGATATGACTGAACGACTAACATTTTTAGCTGCACAGTGCTGTATTTGGTATGACGAGGGTACAAAAATTATGAAACCAAATTTGAGCTCCTACTTTGTTTCACACAATCTTCTAGGTCTATAGAGTTCATTGTGCTGTGTGCTGTGCTAAGTTGCTTCAGTCATATCTGACTTTTTGCGAACCTATGGACTATAGCTTGCCAGGCTCCTCTGTCCATGGGGATTCTCCAGGCAAGAATACTGGAGTGGGTTCTCTTTTCCTCCTCCAGGGGATCTTTCCGACCCAGGGA